>NC_137782.1:107211733-107811733 GCF_963455305.1 Plecotus auritus
CATGCACGAATTTCGTGCACTGGGCCTCTAGTATACCATATTGATCATTTAATATGTTTACATATCTATTTATCTGGATTATTATAAACTTGTTTGGGAATTTCACATATGCACACTTTTGAACCAGAGGAAATAGAATACACTTTGTCCAATCTGGGAGCTCCTTTGAGCAGGCTGGCTGCTGCTGTGAAGCCTTAGGAAGCTGGGAATGGAAACCCTGTTTACCTTAGTAAAACCGATTTCCTGCGTGGGAGCCTGGGAGGAAGAAAGCCTTTTAAAAGAGGCTATAACTGCTCTTAAAGTGTTCTTGGACTTCAAGAAAATAATAGTTGGCTGTGTTACTGGTAAGTGCAAATGTGGTAGAAACACAGGGATTACATTTCACCTAAAGTACACACGAGTTAAAAAATCCAGCAAGGGAGAGACTTGGTTTTATTGAACTAAAACAGTTGAAAAATAATTGGTGACATTTGACAAAATCAAGTTGTTACCATATTTGTGAACCTCCTCTTGAGACGCCTTGTCCTCTAATTCACGTCATAGTGAAACCAAAATGCAGGGCGTTGAGTACGAGTTTGTTGCCTCAAGAAATGGAAGAATAAAGTCGCGGACAAAGAATAAAGTAGCGGAACCAAAGTTTACTGAAAGCATCCATACGAATTAAAGCCTAATAGTCCCCGCCACCGGCACCCGCGCGCCTTTTAATTTAGGGGGTGGGTAGTCTTGCAAGCTCCTGATTGGTCTTTCCAAAGAATTCTGCCTTGGCAATATCCTTGGGATTGGTTTATACGCCTTACTGTCTTGTGATTGGTTATCTGCACGATGCTTGTCTTAGCAATATCCATACATTTTAAAGTTCAGGCCTCCGCCCAAGTGGTTTCCGGGTTCTGATTCCTTTCACGTGGTCCCACCCCATATACCTAGCTTCCTTCTGTCTCCTCAATGGCACTGCTTCCTTGTAGTTTATGAGTACTGTACATGAAGGCTCTAGGCAACACAGACTCACCAGTACGCATAGGGAGTGACCTCGGTGCACACTGATTCTTCGAAGGTTCGCTGGTACTGTAGTGGAGATATTTTAACAGAAACACCAGAACTAACACTTAACTCGGGAGGTGAAGGGTGCTGAGAAGAGATGAGCAATGGTTCATGGACTCCCACCCTCAGGCAGGAAGCTGAGGGCTTACAGGAGAACAGGGAAGTGGATGGGATTGCAAAGAAAGGGCTGAGGGGAAGGAAGGAAGTGGGGGTGCGGGAGAAGAGGATGGGGGAGAGGAGAAAGGAGGGAGATAATGAGAGATGTGCAGCCATGAGTTAGTGGGATCATAGTCGTGTCTTCCTGATAGGAAGGCATCCAGAAAATGAAATGGCTTGTGAAAATGCCACTAAACTCCCCAGCAATTAACTTGGCAAGGAGATGGGGCTGATTTTCAAAGAAAGCACCAAAGCCATAAAGTAGATAAAGAACCTTATGAGCGAAGCATAGAGTGAGGAGCTAACTCCGGAGGCTCCCTTTCTCCCAGGCACCACTGCCTGTTGCACAGTCTCAGCAAGAAAATGAACGACAGAGAGAGCAGTTATTTCAGGGCGATGGCTATCCGCTGCGACACACATATTCGGAAAGTGCACAGTATTTGCCCTGTTTTCCCATCATTGTGATCTTTGTCATAACAAATCATGAGGAAAGGGCACCCCGCATTACTGTTCTGTTTTGGACAGGAGTAAGAGCGCATTGAGCAACGAGTCAACATTTGTGTCCTCTTGTGAAGGCATCAAGATAAGTAATTTTTCCTGCTTTTGTCTTTGTTTTGACATGTTCAGGCACAACCAGAAGGAGCATTTTAATTCTGAGTGTCATTGCCCCTGCTCTTCATGGGGATAACGACTTCCTCTTGCTGCTGTCAGCGGGCTGGGCAGGAGCCTTGATTGCAGGCTCCTTGGCCTGAGGGGTTCTCGCTGGGACCTGGGTGCAGATCCGAAAAGAATGACCTCAGTGCAGATCCGAAAAGAATGTGTGCATTGGCTGATTGTGTCCCTGAGAAAGTCAAACAAACAGAAACAAATTAGAAATGTCTGCAGCTTCCCGCTTATCACATTCTTTCATTTATAAATGGGTGTATTTATGGAAAGTAAGCTTTTCTGAGTAAGCTGTTTTCAGTAACTTTCCAGAAGCAAAAGACTCAAGGTCTGTTTTGCTTAAATTGAAAAGAAAAATGTAAGAGGGAGGGGAAAGGGCAGGGAAGGGCAAACAAAAAGGCTAATGAATGTAACCTCATTTTGTGGAACCACTTAAGGTTTTGTCTGGAAACCTTGACAGTGGCTGTGGCCAATGCTCCGATCCTGATATGATTTCCCAATGCTCTGATCCTGGCATGATTTCCCAGTGGCTCTATAGTCTGACTTGATCAGACTGGCCTTGGATTGCTCCCCCCACTCCGCCCCCGCCCCCTCCGCCGCCTTCCCCTCCCTCAGGGCTGTCTGTCTGCAGCTAGAGGGCCCAGTCCCACTACGCATGGTTTCCGTGGTTTTAGCCATGTACCTAGGGTCTCCCCCCGCCCCCTTAGGCCATCTGCTTCACACATTCATGCACCTGCGTGGCTCTGCAGACACATGATTGCAACCCCTGGACCCTCCTGCAGATTGCAGAGGTGAGTTTCACAGTGAATTGATTCTGAGAAGCTGCCAACGGCACGCAAAAACAGGGACAGGAAGTTAATGACTCCAATATGTCCCCTAGTCATCTTGGCACCTGCCCAGCAGGCTTTCTTGTGTGCACAGCCTTGGTTTCATAACCCCCTGATGTGCGCTGATAAACCATGCAGGCCCACTGACGTGACTCCCAGCCTACTTCCGGCTCATAGCGTGAGAACTCATCATGTCTTCTGGAAACTCCTTGGACGAAAGGGGACAGTCAGTCCTCAACTAGAGTTTTCCTTGCAGCTCATGCTAGAACCAGCACCTCCTGCCCCACCTGCCACAGCCACATGTCACCTGGACATCATGCTGCTTTCTCTCCAACGGCTCTTGGAGACCTTCTATGACGCCCACCTTCCAGCGGGGCTACTTCATGCTCTCACAGAGATCTGAAGCCCAGAGCGGGGGCAGCACTGTTTCAGGATTTGGTGGAAAAGCAGTTACTGGAAAAGCAGTAATCAGAGTTTGGGCCTGCCTCTGTGACCAGGCTCGGGCTTCTTGTGTGAGTTGGCTTTGCAGCTTGAGAAGGAGTATGGAGTCCTCTCCCTTCGCTGCTTGTGTCTGCAGACACCATGCCTCAGGCTCTCACCCATCTCTCATGGGCTGAGACGGTGCCTTCTGAAATACCGTGTACTGGAAATTTAGTTTCTCCCTGAGAAAAATTCTGGTACCAGCTCTTTTTTTCTGATTATAGATATAGGAAGTATACAGAAACCATACGGTAATGGGCAGTTAGACAGACACGAGCAGAACAAGGATGATGGGCCAGTACAGAAGGTCACCAGGGTGGAAAGCCCTGGGTGCCTAGCAAGGGGCAAAAACGGGAAAACAAGGACCTCACCCCCAGGCTAACCTCTCCTCCACTGGATATCACTGGTCATGCGTTTTGGACCTCTGACCCTCCTCCCAAGGATAACATCTAGGCCTCAGTGGTGTTTCAGCTCCAGGCCCAGAAATAGCAGCAAAACCAGACTAGTGACCCTGTGGCTGCCTCAGGACCAGCTGCCTTGACTAATGACCCCGGGCCCTGGCGCCGACCAATCAGTGGAGACCACGACTCTGAAAGAGCTCACCTGGAAAGCTGATGAGTATTCTATTGAGACCCTCCCTGAAGATCTCCCCTAAGATTCCCGCTGGCAGGAGCGAGATAAATACCCTCAGCACAAAGGATCCAGGGTGCCCTCCCTCTGGGGAGTATGGCCCATGCCATTCCCTTCAACCCTCCTTCTCCCACAGGCACACATCTCCTAAACTCTAAGGGACCCCAGAGACTTGCAACCAGGGGAGCAATGGGCAGTGGCAGCGTGTCCCGGGTTCACCCCCTGAAACTGTCTCCAAAGCCCCCTTTCTCTGACTTCTATGCTAAGGCCTTCCCTGATTCACTCTCCCGGGTGTGTTTTTGTGGACAATGAATTCCCGCTTGCTTTGCTGCACTTTATCTATCTCTTGACTGAAAGCTTTCCTTTAAAGAGCTGAGAGCCAAGGCCTCGTCTTGCTGTAGCAGTATGGTACAGCATTCTGTTTTGGATACTGTTTTTTCTACTTAACATTTGGGGAACATTTTGTTCATAGAAAACAATACTTTTATTATAAAGGCAATAAAGTTAAATAACAGAAAACAATTCAAAGTAAAACAAAATGCTAACCAATGTTAAGTAAAAGAATCTTGCTTTTACTTGAACCCCGCCCCTCACCACCAGTCATGAGCAGCTGGCTCAGTCATCACATCTACTGTCTGGTATCTCAGTGCTTGTATTGAAGTCACCCTTATTTTATTAAAAAATGGCCAGAAAGAGTAAGAGTAGTGATGCTGGCAATTTGGACGTGCCACAGAGAAGCTGTGAAGTGCTTCCTTGAAGGGACAGGTGAGAATGCACAGAAAACACACAGTACATGTAGGACAACACTGCCCGTGGTCCCAGTGTCTACTGGGGGTCTTGGCACACATCCCTGCAGATAAGAGGGAATGACTGTAACCGAATCATATGGAGAGGGCATGCCCCAGAGATGGATGGCAGGGCAGAGAGGAGGGGAACCAGGGACGGTGGTGTCTCAAAGGCCCAGCGAGGCAGCGCGGGAGGCCAGTGCTGTAGAGGTGTGTGATGAGGAGGTGTGTGATGAGGAGGTGTGGGATGTGGGATGAGGAGGTGTGGGATGAGGAGGTGTGGGATGTGCGATGAGGAGGTGTGGGATGAGGAGGTGTGGGATGTGGGATGAGGAGGTGTGGGGTGTGGGATGAGGAGGTTTGGGATGAGGAGGTGTGGGATGTGGGATGAGGAGGTGTGGGGTGTGGGATGAGGAGGTTTGGGATGAGGATGTGTGGGATGTGGGATGAGCAGGTGTGGGGTGTGGGATGAGCAGGTGTGGGATGAGGAGGTGTGGGATGTGGGATGAGCAGGTGTGGGATGTGGGATGAGGAGGTGTGGGATGAGGAGGTGTGGGATGAGGAGGTGTGGGATGAGGAGGTGTGGGATGAGCAGGTGTGGGATGAGGAGGTGTGGGGTGTGGGATGAGGAGGTTTGGGATGAGGATGTGTGGGATGTGGGATGAGCAGGTGTGGGGTGTGGGATGAGCAGGTGTGGGATGAGGAGGTGTGGGATGTGGGATGAGCAGGTGTGGGATGTGGGATGAGGAGGTGTGGGATGAGGAGGTGTGGGATGAGGAGGTGTGGGATGAGGAGGTGTGGGATGAGCAGGTGTGGGATGAGGAGGTGTGGGATGAGGAGGTGTGGGATGAGGAGGTGTGGGATGTGGGATGAGGAGGTGTGGGATGAGGAGGTGTGGGGTGTGGGATGAGGAGGTGTGGGGTGTGGGATGAGGAGGTGTAGGGTGTGGGATGAGGAGGTGTGGGATGAGGAGGTGTGGGGTGTGGGATGAGGAGGTGTGGGATGAGCAGGTGTGGGATGAGGAGGTGTGGGATGAGGAGGTGTGGGATGAGGAGGTGTGGGATGTGGGATGAGGAGGTGTGGGATGAGGAGGTGTGGGGTGTGGGATGAGGAGGTGTGGGATGAGGAGGTGTGGGATGTGGGATGAGGAGGTGTGGGATGTGGGATGAGGAGGTGTAGGATGAGGAGGTGTGGGATGAGGAGGTGTGGGATGAGGAGGTGTGGGATGTGGGATGAGGAGGTGTGGGATGAGGAGGTGTGGGGTGTGGGATGAGGAGGTGTGGGATGAGGAGGTGTGGGATGTGGGATGAGGAGGTGTGGGATGAGGAGGTGTGGGATGAGGAGGTGTGGGATGTGGGATGAGGAGGTGTGGGGTGTGGGATGAGGAGGTGTGGGATGAGGAGGAGTGGGATGTGGGATGAGGAGGTGTGGGATGAGGAGGTGTGGGATGAGGAGGTGTGGGATGTGGGATGAGGAGGTGTGGGATGAGCAGGTGTGGGATGTGGGATGAGGAGGTGTGGGGTGTGGGATGAGGAGGTGTGGGATGAGGAGGTGTGGGATGTGGGATGAGGAGGTGTGGGGTGTGGGATGAGCAGGTGTGGGGTGTGGGATGAGGAGGTGTGGGATGAGGAGGTGTGGGATGAGGAGGTTTGGGATGAGGAGGTGTGGGATGTGGGATGAGGAGGTGTGGGGTGTGGGATGAGGAGGTGTGGGATGAGCAGGTGTGGGGTGTGGGATGAGGAGGTTTGGGATGAGGAGGTGTGGGATGTGGGATGAGGAGGTGTGGGGTGTGGGATGAGGAGGTGTGGGATGAGCAGGTGTGGGATGAGGAGGTGTGGGATGTGGGATGAGGAGGTGTGGGGTGTGGGATGAGGAGGTGTGGGATGAGCAGGTGTGGGGTGTGGGATGAGCAGGTGTGGGGTGTGGGATGAGGAGGTGTGGGGTGTGGGATGAGGAGGTGTGGGATGAGGAGGTGTGGGTGTGGGATGAGCAGGTGTGGGATGAGGAGGTGTGGGGTATGGAATGAGGAGGTGTGGGATGAGGAGGTGTGGGATGTGGGATGAGGAGGTGTGGGGTGTGGGATGAGGAGGTGTGGGATGAGCAGGTGTGGGGTGTGGGATGAGCAGGTGTGGGGTGTGGGATGAGGAGGTGTGGGGTGTGGGATGAGGAGGTGTGGGATGAGGAGGTGTGGGTGTGGGATGAGGAGGTGTGGGATGAGGAGGTGTGGGATGTGGGATGAGGAGGTGTGGGATGAGGAGGTGTGGGATGTGGGATGAGGAGGTGTGGGATGAGGAGGTGTAGGGTGTGGGATGAGGAGGTGTGGGATGAGGAGGTGTGAGATGTGGGATGAGGAGGTGTGGGATGAGGAGGTGTAGGATGAGGAGGTGTGGGATGAGGAGGTGTGAGATGTGGGATGAGGAGGTGTGGGATGAGGAGGTGTGGGATGAGGAGGTGTGGGATGTGGGATGAGGAGGTGTGGGATGAGGAGGTGTGGGGTGTGGGATGAGGAGGTGTGGGGTGTGGGATGAGGAGGTGTGGGATGTGGGATGAGGAGGTGTGGGGTGTGGGATGAGGAGGTGTGGGATGAGGAGGTGTAGGATGAGGAGGTGTGGGATGAGCAGGTGTGGGATGAGGAGGTGTGGGATGAGGAGGTGTGGGATGAGGAGGTGTGGGATGTGGGATGAGGAGGTGTGGGATGAGGAGGTGTGGGGTGTGGGATGAGGAGGTGTGGGGTGTGGGATGAGGAGGTGTAGGGTGTGGGATGAGGAGGTGTGGGATGAGGAGGTGTGGGGTGTGGGATGAGGAGGTGTGGGATGAGCAGGTGTGGGATGAGGAGGTGTGGGATGAGGAGGTGTGGGATGAGGAGGTGTGGGATGTGGGATGAGGAGGTGTGGGATGAGGAGGTGTGGGGAGTGGGATGAGGAGGTGTGGGATGAGGAGGTGTGGGATGTGGGATGAGGAGGTGTGGGATGTGGGATGAGGAGGTGTGGGGTGTGGGATGAGGAGGTGTGGGATGTGGGATGAGGAGGTGTGGGGTGTGGGATGAGGAGGTGTGGGATGAGGAGGTGTGGGATGTGGGATGAGGAGGTGTGGGGTGTGGGATGAGGAGGTGTGGGGTGTGGGATGAGGAGGTGTGGGGTGTGGGATGAGGAGGTGTGGGATGTGGGATGAGGAGGTGTGGGTGTGCGATGAGGAGGTGTGGGATGAGGAGGTGTGGGATGTGGGATGAGGAGGTGTGGGATGAGGAGGTGTGGGATGTGGGATGAGGAGGTGTGGGATGAGGAATTGTTGGGTGTGGGATGAGGAGGTGTGGGATGTGGGATGAGGAGGTGTGGGATGTGGGATGAGGAGGTGTGGGATGAGGATGTGTGGGGTGTGGGATGAGGAAGTGTGGGATGAGGAGGTGTGGGGTATGGGATGAGGAGGTGTGGGATGAGGAGGTGTGGGATGTGGGATGAGGAGGTGTGGGATGAGGAGGTGTGGGGTGTGGAAGTATGGGATATGAAAGTGGAGGTGAAAGCAGAGGGCAGCCTGACCTTGCGACAGGACCCTGGGAATGCAGTGATGCAAGTCCAGGGTGGGAGTGGGAACCTGGTCCAAGCCAGCCTCTGAGGACTGCTGCCTTGGGGCAGAGCAGGGAAGTGATGGGGGTTGTTTTGTTTAACGTTTTTATTGATTTCAGAGAAGAAGAGAGAGGGAGAGAGAGAGATAGAAACATCAATGGTGAGAGAGAATCATTGATCAGCTGCCTCCTGCACGCCCCCTACTGGGGATGGAGCCAGCAACCCAGGCATATGCCCTTGACAAGAATCGAACCCGGGACCCTTCTGTCAAAGCTCTTTCCACTGAGCCAACTCTGCCAGGGCGGTTGGTTTTGTTAGCGACTTGCTTTTCTGTTTCAGCTGAAGCTAAGATGGTAGGTGTGCTGATGAGAAGAGGACAGACAAGATGACACCAGGGAAAGGGAAGTGCAGGGCAAGTCCCTGAGCGGGAGGAGGGGCTGGCCAAGCGAGCGGGAGGCAGGGTCTCCCCCTGACCAGGGTCAGGCAGCTGGGTGGGAGGCCTGGTGGCAGGAGATGAGGTATTTCCC
Organism: Plecotus auritus; assembly: GCF_963455305.1. Lineage (NCBI taxonomy): Eukaryota > Metazoa > Chordata > Mammalia > Chiroptera > Vespertilionidae > Plecotus > Plecotus auritus. Next base: position 107,220,403 of record NC_137782.1, read on the forward strand.
TCCGGATGGCTTTTCTTGTCTCAGTGGAACAAGAACCAGGGCGATGAGCCGGGGATGAGGAGCCGGAGATGGGAGAGGAGGGAGGCATAGATGCTGTCCCAGCCCAGAGAGGGGCCCGCGGAGTAACCCCGCGGAAAGGGGGCGCCAGGTGCGGAAAGGGGGCGCCAGGTGCGGACAGGGAGGACCAGCCATGGTCCACTCGGGGAGCTGACCCCCCAGTCAGTCACCTGACCTCCCTCCCCTCCCCCCGCCCTCCCACCGCAGACGTTCCCACCGCTGTCTTGCCCAGCACGCAACTGCAGGGTATCTCTCCTTTGTCAGAGGTACCCACACTCATGATGTGACCCCAGCACTGCAGGTGCAGCGAGGAGGGCATGGCCTGCTGGGTGGGGGTGGAGGGGACAGCAGAGCAGGCAGACCCTATGTGCCCCTCCCCCCCGCCTCCCCAGCGCCGCCAACTCCGCCCCCCCCCCAACCCCCGCTTTGCACGGAGAAGCAGGCATCCGGGGTTAGGGGACACCCCTTCAGCAGCGGCCTTTTCCAGGACTGTTTCCCAGCTGAAGCCAGCACGCCCACCTGCAGGCTGTGCTGGGCTGTGCCCTCGGATCTGCCGCCTCTGGGTGGGGGCCGGCGGCCATTCTCAGCGCGCCCTGCTGGCCCACGTGGCAGGAGGACACCGGGACGGGCTGTCCAGTGAACGTCGCCCACAGCCCCGCGCCCTCCAGAAACCCCATCCCCGTGTGGACGGTGCTAACCAAGTGGCTGTTCCATAGCTGCGCTGGGAGCCCGGCAACAAAGGAGCCGCTCACTCTCGGGTGCTCGCCCGGCCCTGGAGCCCCGGGGGAGACCCCTCCATTCAGCACCCAGGGCTCCCGGCTGCCTCCCCGCACCCTGGCCTGGTGAGCAGACTTTGAGCTGCTCAGAACACTCTGCGAACCTCATCGCCACCTCTGCTCTCACACCCTTTCAGAGTGGGAGGGAGGGTCCCCTTCGGGGGAGGACCTGACCCCTCCCCTCCCTGAGGACATGGCCCCTCACGCCCCCATTGGGGCCCCATGCCACTGGACACACTGGGCATCTCTACCACTCCTCACGGAGAGGGTGGACACTCGGCTGGCTGCCCCGCAGGCCCGGGAATCAGGCTCTGGGCCTTCTTGGTCTGGGCATCTCCGGGGCCCCAGGGCACCTGGAACATCCGCGTGTCTGTTTCCCAAAGGACTTAACGTGACCCCAGCCGCAGGGAGCAGGGCCAATGTCTCAGCGCCTTCCCCCAAACCCCCTCTAGGTGCTGAGGGCAGGCGCTGCTTCCTCAGACTGAACTTGCAAAATTCCCCAATCAAATTCTTCCTTTCCCGTCCCCTATTATTTTTACAATTCCTCTGGGAGAAGATGGATTCCAGATAATATCATGCCAGACAGCATTCAGTAGGAAAGAATTTTGGGGCTAACTGTTCTATTTTGGTTCTGAGTCCTCTTCCTCTCTCCCTCCAGCAAACATAAATTACATCTGAATCTTTGCTGAGAGGACAGCCTGAAACAGAAGCCGAGAGACGGATGATCAGTGCTGGAGCGGAGAGTCTGCAGGCTGATGAAGGAGGAAGATTCCGATGGTTGAAGAGGTGCCCCGCCCCTGCGGGCAGAAGGTGGCCCTGTGCCAGCAGGCCCACTTTTAAGAGCGATGGTGAAGATTTCGCACCAGCAGGAGTGGAAACAAAGAGCTTGCCGTGTCCCGTCTTCTGGCCAGTGACCCATCACCTGTTGCTCTGTCCTGGGCCCACATTGTCTTCCCCAGGGGGCAGTGGGGAGCCCGTGATGCAGGGCATGTGCAGGCCCTCCAGGGGCACAGGCCTCCCAGGGTCTCTCCTGCTGGCTGGTGAAGACACTGAGAATGAGGGCTCCAGGAGAGCTTGGGAGGACGCCCATTTTAACGTCACATGACACCATGGGGCCACATCCACGAACAGTGGGAAGGTCTGCAGGCTGCGCCTCCTGTGAAGACGCGCTGAAACCCTGCGCCTCGCTCCTCAGAGAGCTTGGGTAGTAGGTGCAGGAGTCAGGTGCCTCTTCAAATTGCACCTGCTGTCATTGAGGTGTAATCATAATAGCAAAAAACTGGGAACACCTTAATTCCCAGTAACAGGAGATGTCTAAATAAATTATCGTACACACAAGGTAGGGAACATGCAGCCAGCAACACAGGAATATGCTCCAGGCATAGTAAGTGAGAAAAGCTGATATAGAAGCGAGTAAAGAGCACAATCCAGATTTTCATATAAAAACACCCACACATGCGCACAGAAAAGACACTGACAGGATATTCACCAAAACATAAAAAAAGTCATCTTTGGATGATAAGATTGCAGGTAATTTTTATTATTTTCTTAATATTTTTTCTAGTTTCCTTTTGTAACAATAAGTATTCTATATAATAAAAGCCTAGGTGGCATCATGTGCAATGTCATCACAAGATGGCCACCACAAGATGGCCACCACAAGATGGCCAGCAGGGGAGGGCAGTTGGGAGCAACCAGGCTGGCAAGGGAGGACAGTTGGGGGCAATCAGGTCGGCAAGGGAGCAGTTAGGAGTCAGTCAGGCCGGCAGAGGAGAGGTTAGGGGGCGATCAGGCTGGCAGGCAGGTGAGCAGTTAGGAGCCAGCAGTCCCAGATTGTGAGAAGGAAGTCGGACATCCCCCAAGGGGTCCCAGATTGGAGAGGGTGCAGGCCCAGCTGAGGGGACCCCCCCCCACCGCATGAGTTTTGTGCACCGGGCCTCTAGTTATGTATATAATAAAAGTTTATTTTAAAGTATGCATATGCATTCTCATTGTATGCATTTTCATGGAAGTCAATCAACAGGAAAAAGGAAAGAATGTTAAGAACAGCTCATTCTTTGTTTTTTCCTGGAAGTGGAAGATGGACCATTCATATACGGAATTCGATCACATACAAGTGTTACTTTTTAATTTCTGTAAAGAGGGAAAGCCTGTGTCATATTCATGGAATGAAGAAACACACAAACTCACTGTGCAGAGATTTTCTTTCTCCCTCTCCAGACCCCGCCCCTGCATCCGGGAGGCTGGCCTTCATGGGCTGAGGCAATGGATGGCACAACTTGGGCTGTAGTGGGTTTGGCCAATGGGGAGCCCTGGCAGGAGATAGGAGAGAGTGAAGTTGTGTTTTTTGTTTCCCAGATCTCTCCCTGCAGGTGTTCATTCTGTATTTCTATATGACAAGCCACAGTGCCTGCCAGGTGGCCCTCTACAACCTTTCTCTGGGCTCTAGAGATCACTTCTTCCCTCATCCTTCAGGTCCAGGTGGTAAACACCTTCCCTTGTTGCTGGCCTTGAGGAGCTTCACCATGCCCGTGAGCATCCCTTTAAGTCCTAAGATTCTTGAGGAGACAAAATGGCGGTGGAATAGACAGACGTGTCCTGAGCCTTGTCCTGGAGCAAATAGAGGGAGCAGCTGAAACGAGTGGAATCCAGCCTGAATTGGTGAAGGAGGCGCAGCTGGTGAGACAGTTTGCAGCCGGGAAGGGCAGAGATCCCCCCGATAAAGTAAGACACCCATGAAAAACACACATGGTGTCTAAATAAGACAAAGGAAAATCGTTTGGGCAAAAATAAAAAGGATCCCAAATCAATTATACAGAAAAGATTCCTTTATTAACTTTTGGTCGAGAATATGTTTGTATATTTTCAGAAAACAACTCCAAGACCATGTGGATTCCTGCAACAGAGAGGAATTGACAGGTCTGCTCCAACCACAAAGACAAGAGGAGAAACAGTCCAGAGATGGAAGACGCTGATGACGCCTTGCCACGCTAGCAGTCAGCACCTGTACATTGCAGCAGGTTGCCTAGGACCAAACCAGAGAGGGTCGGACCTGCATTGCCACCATGTGCCCACCATCCAGATATCATTGCTGACATGTACACATAAGGAACTGTTTGACTTTGAAACGGGGAATCAGAACTGTTGGACATTGAAATTGGGACTCAAACATTTTTTGTTATTATATGTTTGTTTCTAGTCTGCAGAGGCAAGATTTTTTAAAGGAAAGAAATGGGGAAAAAATAAATACAGAGGCAAAGGAGGAGAAACCAAGATGGCGGCATAGATAAGCACCTAAACTGCTGCCTCGCACAACAATTTCAAAACTACAACTAAAAGACAGAACGGACACCATCCAGAACCACATGAAAGCTGGCTGAGTGAAAATTCTACAACTAGAAGGAAAGAGAAAAGCTCACAGAGAATTGGAGGAACGGCAAAGGGTCTTTGTGCGCGCAGAGAGGAAGGGCGGCTGAGAGCCTGACTGACTTTCTCTGGCGGAAGGGGGAAGGAAGCCCCCGACCGCACGGAACCCCAGTTCTGACTGCACTGAACCCCAGTTCCGGGCGAGCCCCTGGGGACCCACGCTCTTATGGGAAGAGTCTGGACCCTCGGGCGGAGACTTGGGAGCTGGGGAAGGCAGAGGTCTGAAGGCACGCGCTTGCCAGTGTGCACAAAGGCTGCGGAGGTTGCCACAGGCTTTCCCTAGTGGAAGGGAGTCGGAGGCTCCTGACTGCACTGAGCCCCAGTTCTGACTGCACTGGACCCCAGTTCCAGGCGAGCCCCTAGGGACCCACGCTCTTGTGGGGGGAATCTGGACTCTCGGGCGGAGACTCGGGAGCCGGGGAAGGCGGAGGTCTGAAGGCACGCGCTTGCCAGTGCGCACAAAGGCTGCGGAGGTTGCCACAGGCTTTCCCTAGTGGAAGGGAGCCAGAGGCTCCTGACTGCACTGAGCCCCAGTTCTGACTGCACTGAACCCCAGTTCCAGGCGAGCCCCTGGGGACCCACGCTCTTGTGGGGGGAATCTGGACTCTCGGGCGGAGACTCGGGAGCCGGGGAAGGCGGAGGTCTGAAGGCACGCGCTTGCCAGTGCGCACAAAGGCTGCGGAGGTTGCCACAGGCTTTCCCTAGTGGAAGGGAGCCAGAGGCTCCTGACTGCACTGAGCCCCAGTTCTGACTGCACTGAACCCCAGTTCCAGGCGAGCCCCTGGGGACCTACGCTCTTGCGGCAGGAGTCTGGACTCTCGGGCAGAGACTTGGGAGCCGGGGAAGGCAGAGGTCTGAAAGCACGTGCGCGCGCGCAAGGGCAAGGCTGACGGGAAACCAAGACTGTCTGCTCCGCCCCGAGACTCCACCCCATCCAAGCTGAGCACAGAGGCTATTGCAATTTGGCAAGTCTAATCCTATAAGGTTGTCTCCAGCACCGAACTTCTCCCAGCATAGACACAGCTGATCCTTACAGCCAACTGGCCTGGAGGTCAATTCCTCCCAGTGATACCAACAACAATCAAGACTTAATTACAACAAGGCTGTACACACAGTCCATAAAGGGGTGCACCAAGAGTGTCCACCTCAGGTTAACTGGGGAGGCTGACCCACTGGGCCATATAGGAAACCTAGCACACAAATCTACCCTACCAACTCAGAGAAGCAGTGAAAATGTGGCGACAAAGAAACAGATCACAAATGAAAGAAATGGAGGAAAACAAATGATTGGATATAGAATTCAAAACCACGGTTATAAGGCTTTTCAAGAATATCCTAGAAAAGGCCGATAAATATAATGAGACCCTTGAAGATATGAAAAAGGACCAACTAGAAATTAAACATACACTGACTGAAATAAAAAATATTATACAGAGACCCAACAGCAGACTAGAGGAACGCAAGAATCAAGTCAAAGAATTGAAATACAAAGAAGCAAAAAACACTCAACCGAAAAAGCAAAAAGAAAAAAAAATCCAAAAAGTTGAAGATAGTGTAAGAAGACTCTGGGACAACTTCAAGTGTACCAACATCAGAATTATGGGGGTGCCAGAAGAAGAGAGAGAGCAAGATACTGAAAACCTATTGGAAGAAATAATGACCGAAAACTTCCCCCACCTGGTGAAAGAAATAGACTTACAAGTCCAGGAAGCGCACAGAACCCCAAACAAAAGGAATCCAAAGAGGACCACACCAAGACACATCATAATTAAAATGCCAAGAGCAAAAGACAAAGAGAGAATATTAAAAGCAGCAAGAGAAAAACAGTTAGTTACCTACAAGGGAGCACCCATACGATTGTCAGCTGATTTCTCAACAGAAACTATGCAGGCCAGACGGGAGTGGCAAGAAATTTTCAAAGTGATGAATAGCAAGAACCTACAACCAAGATTACTCTACCCAGCAAAGCTATCATTCAGAATTGAAGGGCAGATAAAGAGCTTCACAGATAAGAAAAAGCTAAAGGAGTTCATCACCGCCAAACCAGTATTATATGAAATGCTGAAAGGTATAAAAACCTGAGGAACAGAATAATCTGGTGAATATAATAGAATCAGGGGCATAGAAAGGGAGTGGACTGATAATTCTCAGGGGGAAAGGGTATGGGGGGTTCAGGAGGAGACTGGACAAAAATCATACACCTATGGATGAGAACAGTGCGGGGGAGGTAAGGGCAGAAGATGGGGTGGGAACCGGGTGGAGGGGAGCTATGGGGGGAAAAAGGAGAAACAATTGTAATAATCTGAATAAAGATTTATTAATAAATAAATAAATAAATAAATAAATAAATAAATAAAAAGAAAAATAAATACAGAGGCAAAGAAGCATTGGGCAGACTGTCAAACTACAGCAGGAAGGCAGGGGAGGTTGCGGGGCGGGAGGGGGGGCTATAAGAGATCAACCGAAGGACTTGTACACATGCGTATAAGCATAACCAATGGATACAAGACACGGGGCGGGGGGGGGGCAGGTAAAGGCATGTACTGGGGGGTAGGGGAGGCCGGGGGGAGGTCAATGGGGAAAAAAAAAGGAGACATATGTACTACTATTTGTAATACTTTAAACAATAAATAAATAAATAAATAAATAAATAAATAAATAAATAAATAAATAAAATCCTAAGAATCCCAAAACACCAATCAGAAAGACATATGTACCCTATGCTCATAGCAGCATTATTTCCAATAGCCAAGATCTGGAAACAGCAAAGTGCCCATTAGTAGACAAGTGGATAAAAAGCTGTGGTACATTTACACCATGGAATACTATGCATCTGTAAAAAAGAAGGAGCTCTTACCCTTTGAGACAGCATGGAGAGATCTGGAGAGTATCATGCTAAGTGAAATAAGCTAGTCAGAGAAAGACAAATATCACAAGATCTTACTCATATGTGGAATCTAATGAACAAAATAAACTGACAAACAAAATAGGTCCAGAGACATGGATGTGTGGAACAGACTGACAGAAGTCAGAGGGAAGAGGGTGGGGGATTGGAAAAGATTAACCAACGACCTTGCATGCATATATGCATAGCCCATGGACACAGGCAATAAAGTGGGGAAGGCCTGGGGTAGGAAGGGGCTGGGTGGAAGGGGGCAAAGGCAGGGTGGGGTAGGGGAGGGAAGTGAGCGTGAGGTGGGGGGTGGGCTACAGGGGCTTACATGCACACTCAGAAGCACTTCTCCGAATCCTACCTGCTCTTCAAGGTGCGGCTCAAAACCCATCACTTCCTTAAGGACCAACTGTTCTCTGAACTCTGATACAGTTCATCAAGACACCCTTTTAAAAAACGTACAACTTTTTTTTCCGTTGTCTGCACAGTCTAGGGTCACCTGTCTTCCAAGGATGCACCTGTCAGCACCATCTCTTTGGTGACAAATTAAGGAGGTGGTGGGTGCACAGCAGGGCTGCGTGAACAGCTGACTCACAGACAGGTGGGCTGCCCACGGCCCATTGCGGCGGAAGTAACACCAGCTGTAATAAGGGGCACACGCTCTATCACACACCAGCTTCTGTACTGTCTTTACCTTCATTTCCTCACCCACCGGAGAGTTCACGAGTCAGCTAGCATTTCTAGTCCCATGTTACAGTCTCAGGCTCAGACCCTGAAAGCCAGGTTCTTAACCTCTCGGCCATTCCGCCCATCTACTTGGTGACCATCCCCATCCTCCATTGACCATTTCAGTGAGCTGCTCCACCACGTGGGCTGCTCTAACATGCACTGTAATGAAATCAAGAGAATCTGAGTTCACAAATGACTATACCTGAGAGAGGAGGACTGGCTCCCACCCAACATTCCTGCGTCCTGCTGGGCCTCCTTCCACCACACCTGCCCTGCTTCCCTGGGGCAGCAGGTGGACACCAGGGAGCCCATTACCACCTTGTCAGGGGCCTTGCCTGAACTCCTCCAGCCCTGGAGCTGGCCCTTCCTCTCCTGCCCTGGCCCCCTGCTTTAGCCCACACTGGAAGCTCCCTTGAACTCCCAATTTTAGAATCGAACAGAAAAGAGATGACTAAAACGTTCTGTTCACTGTACACTTTGGCCAAGCAGCCCTAGGGCGTTTCTATGGTTCTGCAGCCGCTCATATTCGGGGGTCAGCTTAGGCACCACTTCCAGCATTCACACTTGGATCAATAAAATGATATGAAAATAGCTCTTATGGTGTGTGGCTAAGGCTTGGACCAAAAACCACATAAACTATTTGGGCACCAAATTCTTTTTCCGAAGCCCTGGCATGGAAAGTTTGACTCAAAATTCATTGAAGTGGGGCTGAGATTTCATTTTTATGAAGAACATACTGAGGTCAATCCATCCTGGACATTCTCGGTGTGAGCACAGACACCCTGGCCTGGGGGGAAGGGGGGGCAGGGGAGGAGGCCACAGCTGCACGTTGGTGGCCTTGACATTTCTGACTACACAGGTGCGTTTAGTGACGTGAGTAACAGAGGGTCTGCGGAAAGGACTCTGATTGTGGTGTTTAGTTTAAAAACATACCTTTTCTGAGAACTTGTTGGCAGTTTAAGTTCTAGCCATCATCAATCAAATTCCTTAGGCTCGAAAAACATGGAAATACACGCAAAATGTCCGTTACCTTTTCCCAGAACAGGAAGGAATTTGTTGAGAAGGAAAGTAAACAGAGCTACCAAGAACACTGGGCTGATTTACTTCTCTATTTTTAAGTAACTGAAAGAAAAAAATGCTGCTCTGTTTCCTTTACTAGGTTGATGCAAAGAGCACTGCTAGAAGAATAAACACTTTCCACCGGGTACATCTGCGCTACCTGCGCTGGCCCGAGAGAGCCACGCAGACATCTGTGCGTCAGCTGAACAAAGAAGGATCATAAAAGCAACCCAGTCTGTTTCCCAGGGACCCTTTTCTTATTGTGGTAAAATCTACAGACCCAGCCCCCTGCCATCTCAGTTCGTGAGTGCACGGCCGGTGGCACTGAGGGCATTCACAATATTGTGTGACTGGCAACACCATGCATCTCAGGACCTGTTCATTGTCCCAAGGAGAACTTCTGTCCCATTCAACACGAGCTCCCCATCCCTCCTCGCCCGGTGCCTGGCAACCACCATTCCCCTTTCTGACTATGAACCTGACTAACCCAGGAGCCTCAATCAGTGGAATGCTACAGTGCTTGTCTTTTGTGATGGGCTTATTTCACTTAGCACTATCTTCAAGGTTTGTTCATGTTGTAGCTGTGCCAGAATTTCCTTCCTTTCTAAGGATAAATAATATTCCATTTTGTGTGTGTCTACCACATGCTGTTTATTCCTTCATCTGCTGATGGACACTTGGGGTTGCTTCACCTTTTGGGCATCCTATCTAATAAGGAGGAAATATGCTAACTGACTGCCCCGCCCTCAAATATGGCAGTGCCCACAGCCACAAGATGGTGGCACCCAGTCCCCTCAGCCCTGTCAAGGTGGCAGGTGAGCGGCAAGGCTGGGTGTGCCACTAGGCGGGCCCAGCTGCTCCACGCACCTGCCTCTGGAGTCCCCCAACCCCCTCAGCCCCCCAGCCGCCAAGGGCCAGCCCGAGGCACAGGCAAGCCTCAGATGGTGGCTGCCCAGCCACCCAGGGCCACCCGAGGCTCAGGTAACCATGGCCAGCCGAGGCGTTCGCTGCTGGCAGTGGCAGAGCAGAGGTGTGATGGGGTGTCCCCTTCCCCTGATTGCCGGGTCGCCTCCCGCCCCTGAGGGCTCCTGGACTGTGATAGGGGGCAGGCCGGGCTGAGGAACGCCCCCTCCAGTGCATGAATTTTCATGCACCGGGCCTCTAGTTGTGAATAATGCTGCTAAGAAAACAGCTGTACGAGTGTCTGTTTGAATGCTTTCTTTTGATTCTTAGGAATTGCTGGGTCATGTGGTTGCTCTATGTTTAATTTTTTGAGGAACCTCCACACCATTTTCTTCCAGGGCTGCACCACTTTCCACTCACACCAGCAGTGCAGAGGTTCCCATTTCTCCATGTCCTCGACGACACTGTGCTTTCTGTCTTTCTGGCAGTAGCTGTCCTAACGGATTTGAAGTGGTACCTCCCTACTTGTGTCTTTTGAAAGAAGCACAACTTGGGTTGTGCTTCAAATGAGATAGTGGTTTTGCCAAGATTTTGAAAGAATTTTCTAGTTCAAGTAACTGAACTTATGAATGTATTTTCTAAACAACAAAAATGTAAACAAAACTTAGATGGCGGATGAAAATAGAATAAAGAGATAAAAACAATTAGGAAGAGAAACATTTAAAATATATAAAGATATTGACCCAGCAGGGGCTTAGCTGGGTGAATGCACACCTGGATTAGAATTGGCTTCTGAGAAACGTCACAGGTAACCCAAACACCAGACACATTTGGATGGAGTTTGTTTTATCAGTTACCGATTCCCAAGATTAAGTGGGCACTCTCCCTCAGCAGTGGCCTGGGAAATAAGACCTGCCTCCCCTCTTGTCGGGGCACTTCTCAGAGAGCTCATGAAGCAACACTGCCCAGCCTGCCAGTGTGAGGGCAAGCAGTTCCTTTACTGCACCATGAGGAATCACTATGAGAAAATACGATCGAACAGGGCTTGTGGAATCCACTGCTTTCCTATCGGGCCCTCATTCCTCCCAACGTCCTAAACACAAAAAGCAGGCACCACCTGTGTGAGCCCTTGCCACATCCCTGTGTGAGCCCTCTGCCGTATCCCTGTGTGAACCTCTGCCATATCCCTGTGTAAGCCTCTGCCGTATCCCTCTGTGAGCCTCTGCCATATCCCTGTGTGAGCCCTCTGCCATATCCCTGTGTGAGCCTCTGCCGTATCCCTGTGTGAGCCCTCTGCCATATCCCTGTGTGAGCCTCTGCCGTATCCCTGTGTGAGCCCTCTGCCGTATCCCTGTGTGAGCCTCTGCCGTATCCCTGTGTGAGCCCTCTGCCGTATCCCTGTGTGAGCCCTCTGCCGTATCCCTGTGTGAGCCCTCTGCCGTATCCCTGTGTGAACCTCTGCCGTATCCCTGTGTGAGCCCTCTGCCGTATCCCTGTGTGAGCCCTCTGCCGTATCCCTGTGTGAGCCCTCTGCCATATCCCTGTGTGAGCCTCTGCCGTATCCCTGTGTGAGCCCTCTGCCGTATCCCTGTGTGAGCCCTCTGCCGTATCCCTGTGTGAACCTCTGCCATATCCCTGTGTAAGCCCTCTGCCGTATCCCTGTGTGAGCCTCTGCCATATCCCTGTGTGAGCCCTCTGCCATATCCCTGTGTGAGCCCTCTGCCGTATCCCTGTGTGAACCTCTGCCATATTTCTATGTGAGCCCTCTGCCATATCCCTGTGTGAGCCCTCTGCCGTATCCCTCTGTGAACCCTCTGCCGTATCCCTCTGTGAGCCTCTGCCGTATCCCTGTGTGAGCCCTCTGCCGTATCCCTGTGTGAGCCCTCTGCCATATCCCTGTGTGAGCCCTCTGCCGTATCCCTCTGTGAACCCTCTGACGTATCCCTGTGTGAGCCTCTGCCATATCCCTGTGTGAGCCTCTGCCGTATCCCTGTGTGAGCCTCTGCCGTATCCCTGTGTGAGCCTCTGCCATATCCCTGTGTGAGCCCTCTGCCATATCTCTGTGTGACCCTCTGCCGTATCCCTCTGTGAACCCTCTGACGTATCCCTGTGTGAGCCCTCTGCCGTATCCCTCTGTGAACCCTCTGACGTATCCCTGTGTGAGCCTCTGCCATATCCCTGTGTGAGCCTCTGCCGTATCCCTGTGTGAGCCCTCTGCCGTATCCCTCTGTGAACCCTCTGACGTATCCCTGTGTGAGCCTCTGCCATATCCCTGTGTGAGCCTCTGCCGTATCCCTGTGTGAGCCCTCTGCCGTATCCCTGTGTGAGCCTCTGCCGTATCCCTGTGTGAGCCCTCTGCCGTATCCCTGTGTGAGCCCTCTGCCGTATCCCTGTGTGAACCTCTGCCGTATCCCTCTGTGAGCCTCTGCCGTATCCCTCTGTGAGCCTCTGCCGTATCCCTGTGTGAGCCCTCTGCCGTATCCCTGTGTGAGCCTCTGCCGTATCCCTGTGTGAGCCTCTGCCGTATCCCTGTGTGAGCCCTCTGCCGTATCCCTGTGTGAGCCTCTGCCGTATCCCTGTGTGAGCCCTCTGCCGTATCCCTCTGTGAGCCTCTGCCGTATCCCTGTGTGAGCCCTCTGCCATATCCCTGTGTGAGCCTCTGCCGTATCCCTCTGTGAGCCTCTGCCGAATCCCTGTGTGAGCCTCTGCCATATCCCTCTGTGAGCCTCTGCCGTATCCCTGTGTGAGCCCTCTGCCATATCCCTGTGTGAGCCTCTGCCGTATCCCTCTGTGAGCCTCTGCCGAATCCCTGTGTGAGCCTCTGCCATATCCCTCTGTGAGCCCTCTGCCGTATCCCTGTGTGAGCCCTCTGCCGTATCCCTGTGTGAGCCCTCTGCCGTATCCCTGTGTGAGCCTCTGCCGTATCCCTGTGTGAGCCCTCTGCCATATCCCTCTGTGAGCCCTCTGCCGTATCCCTGTGTGAGCCTCGGCCGTATCCCTGTGTGAGCCTCTGCCGTATCCCTGTGTGAGCCTCTGCCGTATCCCTGTGTGAGCCCTCTGCCATATCCCTGTGTGAGCCCTCTGCCATAACCCTGTGTGAGCCCTCTGCCATATCCCTCTGTGAGCCCTCTGCCATATCCCTCTGTGAGCCCTCTGCCGTATCCCTGTGTGAGCCTCTGCCGTATCCCTGTGTGAGCCCTCTGCCATATCCCTGTGTGAGCCCTCTGCCATATCCCTGTGTGAGCCCTCTGCCATATCCCTCTGTGAGCCCTCTGCCGTATCCCTGTGTGAGCCTCTGCCGTATCCCTGTGTGAGCCTCTGCCATAACCCTGTGTGAGCCCTCTGCCATATCCCTGTGTAAGCCTCTGCCGTATCCCTGTGTGAGCCTCTGCCGTATCCCTGTGTGAGCCCTCTGCCGTATCCCTGTGTGAGCCTCTGCCGTATCCCTGTGTGAGCCTCTGCCGTATCCCTCTGTGAGCCTCTGCCGTATCCCTGTGTGAGCCTCTGCCGTATCCCTGTGTGAGCCTCTGCCGTATCCCTGTGTGAGCCCTCTGCCGTATCCCTGTGTGAGCCTCTGCCGTATCCCTGTGTGAGCCTCTGCCGTATCCCTCTGTGAGCCTCTGCCGTATCCCTGTGTGAGCCTCTGCCGTATCCCTGTGTGAGCCTCTGCCGTATCCCTGTGTGAGCCTCTGCCGTATCCCTGTGTGAGCCCTCTGCCGTATCCCTGTGTGAGCCTCTGCCGTATCCCTGTGTGAGCCCTCTGCCATATCCCTGTGTGAGCCTCTGCCGTATCCCTCTGTGAGCCCTCTGCCGTATCCCTGTGTGAGCCTCTGCCGTATCCCTGTGTGAGCCTCTGCCGTATCCCTGTGTGAGCCCTCTGCCATATCCCTGTGTGAGCCTCTGCCGTATCCCTGTGTGAGCCCTCTGCCGTATCCCTGTGTGAGCCTCTGCCGTATCCCTGTGTAAGCCTCTGCCGTATCCCTGTGTGAGCCCTCTGCCATAACCCTGTGTAAGCCCTCTGCCATATCCCTGTGTAAGCCTCTGCCGTATCCCTGTGTGAGCCTCTGCCGTATCCCTGTGTGAGCCCTCTGCCGTATCCCTGTGTGAGCCTCTGCCGTATCCCTCTGTGAGCCCTCTGCCGTATCCCTGTGTGAGCCTCTGCCGTATCCCTGTGTGAGCCTCTGCCGTATCCCTGTGTGAGCCCTCTGCCATATCCCTGTGTGAGCCTCTGCCGTATCCCTCTGTGAGCCCTCTGCCGTATCCCTGTGTGAGCCCTCTGCCATAACCCTGTGTGAGCCCTCTGCCATATCCCTGTGTAAGCCTCTGCCGTATCCCTGTGTGAGCCCTCTGCCGTATCCCTGTGTGAGCCTCTGCCGTATCCCTGTGTGAGCCTCTGCCGTATTCCTGGCATTATCACGTGAAGAGGCAAAGTAACCTGGGAGGTGACCCAGTCAGCAAAATTAGGCCAAGTTCTGTTTTGCTGGCTTGATTTTGAGTGGCAGGTGAAGTTGGAGGGGTACAAGTTCACCCGGGGAACCAAGCCAACTCCTTTCCTGCTCTAGATCTGGAGACTTGCACTCCAGTTTTGCCCTTGAGCCTGCTTGTAGTAGTTCTAAATCAGAAGACAGCACAGGGCACTTGTTGCACTAAACTCCTGTGACTGTATCTAGAACATGAAATCACATAAAGTGCATCACATAAAGAGCCAGCACTGTTCAGTTAGTTTCAAGCAGGGCTACAGAGCCAGTTCTTAGTACATCAAGTCTGTACCCTGTGCCTATCGGGGAAGCCAGGGACCTCTGAATGTCCTCTGGGGATCCACAATGGCCCCTTTTAGCTGACATTAATTGAGTTTTAAAATAGTTTACATGAAGCCACTTAAATGTTAACTTCTTCAACTAGTGTTAAGTATTGAGATAATGAACTTACCATGCTCAGCACAGGCAATTTACTGTTTAAAGGTCCGTTTGCAGTCCTGTATTTCCTTTGAGTCCCCACTCCCCACAGTCACACTTTCTTCCTGTCCATCCTTATTTGCTTTCAGATCTGCTGTTTTGTTTAAGTCTAGTGACATAAGCAAAACCAAGAAGGTCAAACAGGTCAAAGCTTGCTGTGTTTGGGAGGTAATGTAATCATTCCCATATCTTTTGATCTTCAAGCATTGAGATCCAGTGGACTAATTCTTTAATCAGTCTGTATGTCTGTAACTGGACACAGAATTACAGTAAGCATGACAGAGTGGAGCTTTGCTTGAAGTTTGCCTCTAATGAATCATTAGATCTAAATCACTTGTGCAAATTAAAATCAGTGAGCCTGGGCCATACACTAATTACATCCTTGGTTTACTAGGGCTGTCACACAAAGTGCCACAGAGTCAGTGGCTTAGACAACAAAAAATTTTTTCTCACAATTTTGGAGGCTAGAAGTCCAAGATTAAGGTGTTGGCAGGGTCCGTCTCTTCTGTGAGGTCTTTCCCTGGATTGTAAATAGCGGTCTTTTCCTGTGTCTTCACATAGTTTTTCCTCTGTGTGTGCCTTTGTCCTAATGTCTTAGTTTTGGCTGCCATAACAAAGTATCAAAGTCCTGATAACAAGAAAAACTTATTTCTCACAGTTCTGGAGGCTGGAAGTGTGCCCGCATGGTTGAGCTCTGGAAGAACCTTCTCTGGGTTTCAGACAGCCAACTTTTCCTTGTGTCTTTACATGCTGGACAGAATAGAGAGAGCAGAAGCAAGCTCTCACATGACTCTCTGAAAGGCACTAATCTCATCTGTGAGAGCTTCACCCCAACGACCCCATCTAACCCTAGTTACCTGCCAAAGATCTGCCTCCTAATACCATTACATTGGGGGGCAGGGTTCAGCATATGACTTTTGAGGGGGCACCTAATTTCTTTGCCTTATAAAAACTCCAGTCATATCAGATTAGGGGCCACCCTAATGCCCTCATTTAATTTTAATTACCTGTTCAAAGATCTTATCTTTAAATACTGTCACATTGAGGTACTGGGACTTAAGTTCGGACTTCAATGTAAAAATTTGGGGAGGGGGACACAATTCAACCCATAACACAATTCAAATATAGATGCAAAGAAACTTTAATAATTTTAATAAAAATTGAATGACAGTGGATCTTCATGATGTCAGGCTTCAGCCAGACACTGAGAGCAGAAGAAACCAGTAGGAAGTGTAATGTCCTTGTTAAATTCATCAGCTCAGGTGTCAGGCAACTGCCAGCCACATGTGGATGCATAGTCTGTTCAGTAAGCTGTTGGGAAAATTGGACAGATATGTGAAAAAAAAGAAAAGAAAAGAAAGAGAAACTAGACCATCTTCTTACACCATGCACAAGAACAATCTCAAAATGTTTTAAAGCCTTAAATGTAAGACTCAAAACCATAAAAATCCTAGAAACATAAGCAGTAGAACCTCAGGCAGTAAATTTCTCATAGCAATATTTTTTCTGATATTTCTCCTCAGGCAAAGTAAACAAAAAATAAGTAAACAAATGGGACTATATCAAACTAAAAAGTTTTTGCACAGCAAAGGAGACCATCAACAAAATGAAAAGACAACCCACTGAATGTGTGAACATACTTGCCAGTGATACATTTGATAAGGAGTTAATATTTAAAATTTATAAAGAACTTATACAGTTCAACAAAAACCCACCAAACAATCCAATTAAAAACTGGGCAACGGACCTGATAGCTGCATCTCTAAAGAGGAGATGGTCAATAGACATATGAAAAGATGATCAACATCACTAATCATCAGAGAAATGCAAAGTAAGACCACAATGAAATATCACCTCATACCTGTCAATCATCAATAAATCAAAAAGAAAATGTTGGTGAGGATGTAGAGTAAAGGGAAGTTAAACTGTTTTAAGTTTCTTGCACTGTTCAGGGAGTTGATAAAAGTACCAATTTAAGATAAACTTACTAAGTCAAGGGTGTATTTTTAATATCATAATTAATCACTAAAATAATAATTTAAAATGTATAAGTAATAGGATGATAGATTAAAACAGAATAATAAAAATGCTTGATTAATAAGTAAATCTGTAAGGGAGAAATAAGGAAACAAAGAGGGGACAATAAAAAATAATTATTAAACCTGGCTGGTGTGGCTCAGTGGTTTCGAATCCACCCATGAACCAGGAAGTCACAGTTCAATTCCAGGTCAAGGCACATGCCTGTGTTGTGGGCTCAATCCCCAGTAGGGAGCATGCAGGAAGCAGCTGATCCATGATTCTCTCTTATAATTGATGTTTCTATCTCTCTTTCTCTCCTTTCCTCTTTCTGAAATCAATAAAAGCATAAAAAGGAAATTATTAAGATGATGGATTTAAAACTATGTCAGTTATTTCATTAAATGCCAATGGACCAATACTCACATTAAAAGATAAAAATATTAGATTAGATTAAAAACACACGTATATGCTGATTATAAAAGACACTAGAGGCCTGGTGCATGAAACTTGTGCACGGCGGGGGGTGGAGGGGCAGTGTCCCTCAGCCCAGCCTGCACCCTCTACAATCTGGGACCCCTCAAGGGATGTCCAACTGCCCATTTAGGCCCAATCCCGGTAGGATTGGACCTAAACGGGCAGTCAGACATCCCTCTCACAATCCAGGACTGCTGGCTCCCAACTGCTTGCCTGCCTGCTTGCCTGCCTGATTGCCCCTAACCACTTCTGCCTGCCAGCCTGATCACCCCCTAACCACTCCCCTGCCAGCCTGATTGATGCCTAACTGCTCCCCTGCCAGCCTGGTCACCCCTAACTGCCCTCCCCTGCAGGCCTGGTCACCCCCAACTGCCCTCCCCTGCAGGCCTGGGTCCTTCCCAACTGCCCTTCCCTGCAGGCCCGGTCACCCTCAACTTCCCTCCTCTACTGGCCTGGCCCCCCCTAACTGCCCTCCCCTGCAGGTTTGGTCACCCCCAACTGCCCTCCCTTGCAGGCCTGATCCCTCCCAACTGCCCTCCCCTGCTGGCCATCTTGTGGGGCCATCTTGTGTCCACATAGGGGCAGCCATCTTTGACCACATGGGGGCAACCATCTTGTGTGTTGGAGTGATGGTCAATTTGCATATTACTCTTTTATTAGATAGGATAGAGGCCAGGTGCACGGGTGCGGGCCAGGTGGTTTGCCCTGAAGGGTGTCCTGGATCAGGGTGGAGGTTCCCTTGGGGTGTGGGGTGGCCTGGGTGAGGGGCCTGTGGTGGTTTGCAGGCTGGCCATACCCCCCCCCCCCCCCCCAGCGACCCAAGCGGAGGCCCTGGTATCTGGGATTTATTTATCTTCTATAATTGAAACTTTGTAGCCTTGAGTGGAGTCCAGGGCCGGCCAGGGTGTGCAGGAAGCTTGGCTTCCTCCATTGCCATGGAAACCCAAGCCTCTGTTCGCTCCGTGGCTGCAGCCATCTTGGTTGGGTTAATTTGCATACTCGCTCCTGATTGTCTGGTGGGCGTGGCTTGTGGGTGTAGTGGAGGTGTGGTCAATTTGCATATTACTCTTTTATTAGATAGGATGTTTTAAATATAACATTACAGATAAGATGAAAGTAAATGGATAGAACAGATACTGAGCATGATCTAACCAATGTAAAGCTAGGGTAGATAAATTATCAACAGATAAAGAAAACTTTAAGAAAAGTAAATTATCAGAGATAAAGATGAATACTTCTTAATTATAAAAACATTAATTCAATAGGAAAATATAACTATTGTATATTTCATGCATTGAATAGCATAGCTTAGAAATATGTAAAGAAAAAGTGACAGAACTAAAGGAGAAATAGACAAACACACAATCATACTAGTATTTGGAGGTTTTAACAGACCTTTATCAGAAACTATTATAGCAGACACAAAATCAGTAAGGATGTAAAAGATTCAACTTGATCTATCCATAATAATAAAAGCATAATATGCTAATTAGACCGGACAGCTGAATGACCTTCCAGACGTCATTCCAGACATCCTTCCAGATGACCTTCCTGATGAAGCCATGGCAGCGGGGGCCAAGGCAGAGGTGGCCGCAGTGGTGGGCGGGGGCTGAGGCAGAGGCGGTTAGGGGCGATCAGGCAGGCAGAGTGGTTAGGAGTGATCAGGCAGGCAGGCAGGTGAGCAGTTAGGGGTGATCAGGCAGATAAGCAGAGGGATTACAGGTAATCAGGCAGGCAGACAAGTGGTTAAGGGCAATCAGGCAGGCAGGCAGGTGAGCAGTTAGGAGCCAGCAGTCCTGGATTCTGAGAGGGATGTCCGACTGCCAGTTTAGGCCCGATCCCTCAGGAATTGCTGTGGGATCAGTCCTAAACAGCAGTCGGACATTCCTTGAGGGGTCCCGGATTGCGAGCGGGTACAGGCCAGGCTGAGGGGAACTGTCCATGCTCCATGCATGAATTTTGTGCACATGCATGAATTTTGTGCATAATGATGTACATATAACATATATTATATATATATACACACATATAATATATATATAATGTTGCAAACATTAATAACAGAATATAATATTTTTCTTGGCCTAAAGAACATGTACCAACAAAGACCATATTCTGAGCCATACAGCAAGCCTAAACAAATTTCAAAAGACTGAAATCATATGCAGTATGTTCTCTGACCACAGTGGGATTAAACTAGAAATTAAGAAGAGAAAGATAAATGAAAGATTTACATATACCTAGAAGGTAAGAAACACATTTCTAAATAATATATAGGTAAAATGAAAACTAGAAAGGAAATTAGAAATATGTTGGATGAACATCCAACATATCAAAACCTATGGGTTTCAGCTAAAGCAATGTTCAGAGGAAAATATGCAGCTTTAACTGCATATATCAGAAGAGAAGAAAGACTGAAAATCAACAATTTAAGCCTCTATTTCAAGAAGCTACTAAATGAATATCAAACATAAACCAAATATGCCTGGGATGAATGATAATTAAAAAGTCAGAAATGTTAAAAATTGAATGCTCTATTAAAAAAATATTTATTGGTTTATAGATAGATAGATAGATAGATAGATAGATAGATAGATAGATAGATTTGTTGTTCCACTTATTCATGCATTCATTGGTTGATTCTGGTATGTGCCCTGACCTGGGATGGAACCTGAAACCTTGGTGTATCAGGACACTCTCAAACCAACTGACCTATCCAGCCAGGGCAGAAAATTTATGCTCTAAATAGAACAATGGAAGTTATAAAGTAAGAGCAAAAATCAATGACATGGAAAAAACACACACGATAAAGAAAATCAAGACAAAAGTGGATATTTTGAAGTCTTATAAAATTACCAAACACCCGCCAGACCGAAACTTGAAGAGGAAGAAGCTCCTCTCCACTCCTGTTCCAAGGCCCCATGACCCGATATCAGCCGTGGGCAAACTACGGTCCATGGGCCGGATTCGGCCTGTTCGGCTGTTCTATCCGGCCCACAGAGCCGAAAGAGCGGAGGTTCTCTTGCTCTCCCCTCCGCTCCTTTACTTTGAATTTATATTAGTTCACACAAACACTCCATCCATGCTTTTGTTCCGGCCCTCCGGTCCAGTTTAAGAACCCACTGTGGCCCTCGAGTCAAAAAGTTTGCCCACCCCTGCCCTATATCAACCCCTGACATGGACGTTACACAAAGAAAAGTCACAGACCAATAGCTCTCATAAATCCCCTATACAATATCATCAAATTGAATACAGTGATACTTAAAAAAATAATAGAGCAGACCAACTAGGGTGTATTCTAAGAATAAAAAATGTATTGAAAATAAATCAATATGATTTGCTAGAATGACTGAGTAAAGAATAAAACCATATGATCATCTCAAATAATGCCTCAAAAAACTTTTGTAAAATTCATCACCTAACCATGATTTTTAAAAAACAAACTCTCAAAAAAAAAAAAAAAAGGGAATTTCCTTAAAATTGATAAAGTTCTACAGTCAATATTTTAAGTAACTAGAGGCCCGGTGCATGAAATTTGTGCACGGGGCAGGGGAGGGGGTCTCTCAACCCGGCCCGCACCCTCTCACAATCCGGGACCCCTCGGGGGATGTCCAACTGCTGGTTTAGGCCTGCAATCCAGGACCACTCGCTCCTAACTGCTCGCCTGCCTGCCTGCCTGATCACCCCTAACTACTCTACCTGCCTGCCTGATCGCCCCTAACCACTATCCTGCCTGCCTGATCACCCCTAACCACTCTCCTGCCTGCCCGATCACCCCTAACCACTCTGCATGCCTGCCTGATCACCCCTAACTGCTCACCTGCCTGCCTGATCACCCCTAACCACTCACCTGCCTGCCTGATCACCCCAACCCCTCTGCCTGCTTGCCTGATCACCCCTAACCACTCTCCTGCTTGCCTGATTGCCCCTAACCAACCTGCCTGCCTGCCTGCCTGCCTGATCGCCCCTAACCACCTCTGCCTCAGCCCCTGCCATTATGGCTGTCCATTCTAATTAGCATATTATGCTTTTATTATTATAGATGGTGATATATTGAATGTTTCCTTCCTGAATTTGGTAAAACAAGGATGCTCACCAACATGACTTCATTTGACATTGCACTACAAGGCCTAGTCAGAGTAACAAGCAAGACAGAGGAACCATAGTTATAAATATTGGGAAGAATAAACAGAACTGTGAATTCCTCTCACATGATAGGAGTATGTATGTATCCAAAACTCTATACATAAAATATTAGAATTTATATATGTTTATCAAGGTTGCTGAATATAAAATCAACACACAAATGTATTATATTTCTCTACTAACAATAAACAATTAGAAAATGAAATTAAAGGGAACAATAACATTTAGAAACATCAAAAACATTTTTAAAAACCCATTAATAACTGTAATTTAAAATGTGCAGTTCTTATACACAGAATTTTACAAAACATTGCTAAGAAAAATTAAGACTTAAACAAGTGTTCATGATTTAGAAGATGAATATTATTAAGATGACAATGCTCTAAATCAGCCGTGGGCAAACTACGGCCCGCGGGCCGGATCCGGCCCGTTTGGCTGTTCTATCCGGCCTGCGGAGCCGAAAGAGCGGAGGGTTCTCTTGCTCTCCCCTCCGCTCCTTTACTTTGAATTTATATTAGTTCACACAAACACTCCATCCATGCTTTTGTTCCGGCCCTCCGGTCCAGTTTAAGAACCCATTGTGGTCCTCGAGTCAAAAAGTTTGCCCACCCCTGCTCTAAATTCAACTCCCTATAAATAGACAAGTCTCTACAAATTAAATCCAATGCTGTGTAAAATTCCAACAGAGTCTCTGTAGAAACTGCCAAGATAGATTTTAAAATTTTACACAAAACAGCAAAGGGCCAAGAGGAGTCAAGACAATTTTGAGGGGGGAAACTCCAAAAAACAAAATAACAAATCAGAGATATTACTCTCCTTGCTTATCAATATTTCTTATAAAGCTATAATAGTTTTTAAATGTGGTATTTATACAAGAATAGACAAAGAAACCAATGGGATAAACCAAACATATTCACACAAAAAGACTACTGGCTTACAATAAAGTTGCAATTTTAATGTAGTGGTAAACAATTAGCCATTTCAAACATGGTACTGGGTCAATTGGCTACGCCAGTGGTGGGCAAACCGCGGCTCCTGAGCCACATGTGGCTCTTTGGTCCCTTGAGTGTGGCTCTTCCAGAAAATACTACATGCGGGCGCGCACTTAGAGTGCGATTGAAGCTTTGTGGCCCATGCGCAGAAGTCGGTTTTCGGCCTGGGCGAGTCTATTTTGAAGAAGTGGCATTAGAACACTAAAGAGGCCAAAGAGCCACATGTGGCTCGCAAGCGCAGTTTGCTGACCACTGGGCTACACTAAGGAAAAATCTTGAGCTTGGGCCTCCAACACCACAGGCAAAACAATCAGTTCTGGATAGATTGTAATCCTGAATGAAAAAGGCAAAACAGTAAAGCTTCTTTAACAAAAGTAGAATATCTTTATGACTCTTGGGTTAGGCAAAGCTTCCTTAAAATGAAATGCAAACCAATAAAGGACACTATGTAGAGATTGAAAAGATCAAGCCACAGACTAGGAGTAGATATCTGCAGCCATCCCATATAAATAAAGAGGTAATATGAAAATTGACCATCACCCCAACACACAAGATGGCCACCCCCATGTGGTCAAAGATGGGCAACCAGGCCTGCAGGGGAGGGCAGTTGGGGGCGACCAGGCCAGCAGGGGAGGGCAGTTAGGGGCAATCAGGCAGGCAGGGGAGCAGTTAGGCGTCGATCCGGCTGGCAGGGGAGTGGTTAGGAGGCAATCAGGCATGCAGGCAGGCGAGCGTTTGGGAGCCAGCAGTCCTGGATTGTGAGAGGGATGTCTGACTGCCCGTTTAGGTGGGATCAGGCCTAAACGGGCAGTCAGACATCCCTCAAGGAGTCCCAGATTGGAGAGGGTGCAGGCTGGGCTGAGGGACACACACACACCCTTACCCCCACTCCCACCCCTGTGCACGAATTTCGTGCACCAGGCTTCTCGTATATTTGATAAAGATAAGTGTTAAAATAGAGTTCAATTTCTACAAGTTAATAAGGAAAAGACAGACAAGTCCTTTCGAAGAATGGGAAAGAGTTTACAAAAAAAAAGGATATCCAAAAGGCCAATACTTTCCCTGAAAAAAAAAAAAAGAAAAAGAGAAAGCTCAACATCATTAGTCATGGGGAAAACAGAAACCATTGGGAGATACCTACACACACTTGGAGGAAGAGCTAAAGTCAGACAGACTGACAATACCAAGCATTGGAGAGAATGTGGCACAGCCAGAACTCTCTTGCAGGCCAGTGGGTGTGTAAATCGGTACAACTATGTATATTTTAAAACTATGTATACGAAACATATGACTATCCTATGGCCCAGAAATCCCAATCAGAAGTAAATGCCCAACATGTGCAAGCTTTTCACTAAAATGCAAGTACGAAATGCTCACAGCAGCTTTATACGTGGTAGCCCCACAGTGTCAACACCCCAAAGGTCCAGAAGTAGTAGAAAGGACCAAGTGTGGAATAAAGTGTGTACAGCAATACAAAGAGCAAACCCAAGCTACATGCAACAACATATATGAATCGTAACACACTGATAAGAGTGCATAATACCCTTCATATGGAGTTTGAGAACAGGCAACATGACTACATGGTGAGGGAAGTCAGCACTATGGCTTTAGGGAGGGGGACTTGATTTGCTTAGGGGCAAAGATGTTCTGTTTTGGTTTGGGTAGTGTTTACTCTAGTTACACATGAGTGGTTGCACATGTAAAATTCATCAAAGACTTAAGACTTACACCCTTTACTGCATGCACTTTATAGCTCAATTATTTAAAAACTGTTTAAAAAGTCTTCATTTTTGAAATGCCCACCTCCACACTTTCCCCAAACTTCCTTTTGAATCCAGCCTTTGAAGCACTTGCCTATGCTTTTTTGCTCAGTTTAAGTCAACCAAATGCTAGTGGACTCTGTCCCTTCTACCCCTCACCAATCCACACCTTGTTTGTTGAAATCCATCTACGTCCAAGGCCACTGCTGGCCCAGGTGTGCAGCCTTCCCAGCTGTAGACGGCTCTGGATCTAGAAGGATTTAGCACTCTGCTGTCACCTTTCTGCAATTCTGAATTTTCTGAACAGGAACCTCCAGTTCCATTTCACACTGGGCCCTGCAAATTATGTAGGTGGTCCTACTCCTAGGCCTTATCATCTTGAAATGGCTTAGAGATTGGTTCAGAGGTTTCAACCTTGGTTGCACTTTGAAACAACCTGGATCCTGGAGATTCTGAGTTACTGGATGTGGGTGGAGCCCAATATCCCAGGTGATTCTAATGCTCAGCCAAAGCATCTCGTTGGAGAGGTTTGCAAAATATCTGGAGGGCTAAAGGATGGAGAGATCACGTTCAACTAGGTGGTCAGAAGACTCTGTGGAAGAGGTGAAACCTGACTTGAGTTTATGGGTAGGAATCAAATGCAGAGTGCTACAGGAAAGGGCACGCTGTGGCCTAGGACTACTCCCCCTGTGGGAAGTGCTGCCCACAGCCTCCTCCTTCCCCAGCTAACGTGCTTATGCTCTCATCAGCCAGTGAAATCCCATCAAGTCCTTCCTGTAATGGAGATGTAAAGTGGAGGGAGGATAAAGGGATGGGCACAGCCCCCAGCTGGCTTTGAGACGTTGAAGTGTGGATATCTGGCAAAGTGTCAAGGGAGGAGTGCCGGGCTGGACACCAGAAGACAGAGCTTCTAACTCTCATCCTGTGCCCGGCTACTTCACAAGGCATTTGCTCATTCTCTGGGACTGTTTATCAGCCAAAAATTGGGTTGATTTGAAGTCTAAGTAATCCATTGCCAAAAGGCTATAATTGCATTTTTATGTCATATCTCAGATATATATCTTGTCTTACAAAGTTATAGGTTGTAGATTAATTCATTTTATTATTTTAAATGTTCATCTGAGGATATATTTTGATTGATTTTAGAGAGTGAGAGAAACATTGATGTGAGAGATGAACATCAATTGGTTGCCTCCCGTACACGACCTGACGGGGGATAGAACTTGCATCTTAGGTATGTGCCCTGACTGGAAATGAAACCCACAACCTTTGGTGTCTGGGATGATGCTCCAACCAACTGAGCCATCTGGTCAGGGTGGTTGTAGGTTATTTTATAGATCAGACATTGTAAAGCAGAGGTCCATGGACAGGATCCAGACAGTACACATTTTTTTTTTTTAGTCTGAATAATATTATTGTTAAAAATTGCCTTGCCAACCCTATGAGACTTTACATAAAATTGTATATTTAGTCCCTCTTGAAGCAGATCTGTCCACAGTGGCCCTTCTTTGGCATTCCTGAAGACATCAGCACCAATGAGGACACGCACTTGACAACTTTCCCTGGTCCCCACCACTCTCTGTTGTATCCTGATTGGCTTGATTGATTTACACAACCATCCAGACCCCTGGTGAGGGTGCCTACAATCCATTATGGGCCTGGTACCTTGTGAGGCCTCTGGGAGGACTCTTCAGTAGTGTATTCATTCATAAGCCTGCTTCTTGCTGGCTTAAAATTAAAATGTGTTAGAAATGACAGGCTAATGAGTATTAGATGTTCTTCTATTCTCTCATTTGTCTTTTCTGACTGTGACCTTGGAGCACTTCTCTGATCTCCAGCCTCAAAGGATGAGCTCTCTTTACATATTATTGGTTCCAAGAAAACAAATGAAACTTGCAGTTGGGTGTTCTAAAGGAATGTGTGCTTCTATCCATCTTCCTGGAATCGACTGCATTCTTTAAGCCCTCAGAGTCTTTTAAACACACAGGCCAAATCATCCTGAAGTTATTTTCCTAACCACAATCATTCAAATCCTGTTTTGTTTTCCCTTTACTTTCCAAGTATTTAATTTGAGTCACTCAAGTTTTATGTGGAGCAGCAAAGCCTTTTCTGGTCAAGCGTGTTTTCCTAGGCTGTGGTCGAGGTCATCTGACAGGGCCTGAGGTTCGTGCATGACCTTGGGCATTCAGCCCCTATGACACCACCTGCCAGGACCACGTTCTCCCTCCCTCCAGCCCGAGGACCTGCTTGACGTGGCATGTGGATGAGAGAGAAATTGGACTGTCCAGTCTCTGGTGTTATGAAATTGGCCCAATGGTTCTTCTCCAATGTTGGACATGACTTACTCCTCAAGGCCTCCACGTTGCCTGTGCAGCAGAAGTCATCATTAGCCGAGAGACCTTGACTGCGCAGGACTTAAAGTTAGTGAACTGGCACCCTTGTGCTTCATTTGTGCTCTGATAAGAAGTATGCCCTGTATCCAAGTCTAAAGTGAACCTGGCAAACTCAGTTTTGTGATTAGAAGTTCATGGAACATGAGAAACTATTAACAAACAGAGGAACATTGTGGTGAGTGGCCTATTCCAGGAAGAGAATGCAGTGTCCTCTAAACTACGCTGATCAAATCACCACCACGCGGCCCGAGGCTCCAGAGCTCATCAATTACCCCTCCTGTCACCTCCATGGAGAGGGTTAGAGGGAGGGCAAGGCTCCTTCTTCCACCTTCACTTCTTCTTATGAATATAAATCCTTTGCCCCAAAAGTAGAGACCTCTTATGAAGAAAAGCTTAAAAAGTAACAGGAAAATAAAAACAAGAGGTGCTTGGCCCACGCTGGGGAAGGAGCAGAGAGGCGAAAATATATCCAGGACACAGCGAGCCTGCTCCCTGGGGCCTTTCTCTCTGATGATCTTCTCACTAGTTCCCCACCAAGTCTGCACTTACAGTGAGGCTATCTTTCTGCTTTTCCGATGAGGAAAGCTGCTGCAGACCTCTTTCTGTTCAGCCATTTGGCAAAATTTGCATGTTACTGATACCAGTCATTGAAGTGAAGTCTCTTGAAATAAGCTTTTGGGACTCTGGATACCGATGCTCTCCAAGCTCAGTGACACAACAGCTAAGTGAGCATAAAAATAGACAGGTGTGAGCAGTCGGTCTGCACTTGCCCTGACACATGCTCACCACCTCCTCTCAGCTGTCAGCTCCTCTGTCCTTTGATGTCCCACCTCCTCCCTATTATCCACCTCCCTCTTAACTCCACTTGCTTTCCTCATTATAGTGGAACCACCTGGAAAGGGACAATAAAACATGGCCATCAGGCTTCTCATTCTCTAGCATTTGGAAGACTAAGGCACATCAGATATTTCCTCATTAGAAAAATGACATAGGTGTGTATGTATGCTGGGTCTACATGTACAACCAACCTGAGAATCGGACAGGTACAATATAACAGAACCCTCTAGCAAGTAAGAGCTCTTAAATTTGAATGTTTGAAGGCAGCTGTTTGTTATCATTGCTGTTGTTTTTTTGGGGACTCTGAGATTGCTCTCTCCCTCCTCATTTCTGAGCAGATAGTAAAGAAGCCCTCATCTGGCCAGCATTCTGGTCTCACCAGTATCATTACAACCTGCTGGCAGACTGTGCACTGCTAGAGACCAGAGGGCCTCACTCCCTGACTATGAGGTAAATGGTGTCCCGTGGAGTCATACAATGCGCCAACCATCTCACCCATAATTTCAGCATGGTACAGCATGGAGGTAACTATGATTCCTGACTCAGAAGTGTGTTTCCACTCCAGCTTTTCACATCTGTTGATATAACAGACTTTCTATTTCAGATGCAGTTTTAATTGTGATTACGCTTGAACTCTCTCCTAAGATAGGTGGCAGCTTTCCACCACCTGTTATCCAGACAGTGTGTGAAGCCATGAGCTGAGTGTGAAGCCCCTTCAGACCACAGGGCATGTGTGTGGAGACTGGAAACTCTTCAAGGATTTCCCTCTGCACTCAAAGAAGTAAAGTATGGAAATTAAAGCCCATCTGGGTACAGTGCTGGCACTGTTGGCAATCCCAGGAGGAGAAGAGAAACCCACAGGATTTTAAGTTGCTCTGTGCCTTTGAATGACCAGGTGGTAGCGGTTTCTCTCGTACTTCCACAGACTCAGGTTTGACACTTGCACACGAGCTGAGACCAGAGGTCCTGAATCACCAACGGCAGGTGATCAGCTGGCAAGGAGAGCAGTGGCCCATCCTCCTGGTTCAGTGATGGGGAGACTCCCTTTCTTGCACTAAAAAAATTAGCCCACTGAGGCCTTATTTTGAAGATTTTAAATTCCAACAGAGAGAGACCTTTATTGTCCTCTGGTCTACCAGCTCCTGCAGGGCCTCCCGCCTGCCTGCTCCCTCCTGCTGCCTCTGGGCAGAGATTCTGGAAAGCCTGGGGGATCTGCATGAGGGCTCCCCTGGAGGGCAGAACTGCTGCCTCTTAGGGAAGGATTAGACTGTTTCCTCCTTGACTTTCAGCTTTTACTCAAGAGAATCTGAAGGCCCACACTTCTCGGGAAGGGTTTGCAGTTATAATCTGGGGCCCCCTTATCTGTAGCTCCTGCAACAACAAAGAAAACTCGCACCCTATCTGGAGGGGCAAATGGATGCAGCCTGACCTCACTGGCAGGCAGGCGCAGAGGGAGGTGAGGCCTTGGCTGGGATCCTTATAGTCAGCCTGCCTCTCCAAATAGAGGTGAGCGTGCTATCTCAAGTTGCATGTTAACAGAGTTCTGGAGGAAAGCACAGTTTCCAGTGTCCTTTTGATAAACGCATTCTTGGAAAGGGTAGCAGCTACCTACGAGGGCCTGGGGAAGATATTTTGAGCAGGTCCGAGGCAGCAGGGTACAAGCCGTCTGTACTCGCTGTGCCGTTTTGAAGTACTCTATTTAAACTGTCAGTGACCCGTTAGATCCACCCGGCAGATTGGATCAATATCTGTAGAAGCATCTAAATTTTAACCAAGTGAGGAGCGGGAGTCCAGGAGGTGGAATGCTCGTGGCCTTTTCTCAGGCATGACATTCCCTGCTACCTCACCCCCCGGCTGTGGCACGTGAGAAGGCCACGATCTCTTTCACAGCCCCCAGCTCGGGGTTCTGCCCTATCACCTTTCACTTGCTCTTTTGTCTGAACTATCCTGTCCCCTGACACTCAGCACACAGGACCAGGCCTTTCCCGGGAATGAGAGAATCTTGAGAAGTGGTTTACACAATGTGTGAACTACATGTCCTGGTTACACGTTAGCTGGGACACTTGGTGTGTGTGTGTGCGTGTGTTTGTGTGTGTGTGTGTGTGTGTGTGTGTGTGTGTGTGTGGTCTCAAAGGCACTGTTGTCTATTTGACCGTCTTGGGCATGGTGTTCTTCCTGCATCATATTCCTGCCCTTGAAGTTTAGATAATTCTCTAAGCCCCAAATCCCTTGAGATACCTGGGCACCTTTTCCACTGGACCTTCGATAATCCTTCAGTGCAGGGTAAGTGAATCCCCTAGAACTCTTTTATGTCTTCATCCTCCTGGTATTTCCTGAATAAGTCCCAAGAAAATTCCTGAACTAACTTTGCCATTCTTATGAGTCCACTCAGCCCAAGCCCAACCTGAAGGGAGCCACATCACCACATACAGCTGTGTGACTGCTGTCTTCCTACTCCTTTGCCCTCTTTTTCCTCTTCCCATCTACTTTGCTTTTAATGCAATGATGTTGAATCATATAAAAATTGGAAATTTCATGTGGTTCAATCTAACATTTCTGTCAACGGGTTGCACTAGCTCTGGAATTCTCTCCCAACTTCTATTTTAGATCTCTCTGTCTCTATCTGTCTCTGTCTCTCTCTCTCTCACACACACTCACACTCATGTACACATGCACCACATGCTCTCCTCCTAAGAAATAACATTTTTGAGAATTTATCTCAAATAAGCAATAGAAACTTTTTAAAACCATAACTTAATTATGTTTTACTTCTGTCCACCCTTTCCACAAGCCAAGTGATAAACACCCTCAAATCCAAATAAGATAGTTAAATGTCCCATTGTGATCTCAGAGATCATAAAGCAAATGATTCTGTTTCTTCTAGAAGTTTAGACACTTAAGAAAGGCACAAAAAGACATGCCTTTATATATTGTGTATATTTTCAATATACAATAATTTTTGCAGAGAAGATATTTTAAAGTATCATGTGAGGAACACACAGGAGATCACTGACTGAAGGGGGTTCTCGAGGACCCAAAGGAGAGGATCTCAAAGGCAGCGTGCTCCTTATTGCTCGCACCGGCAGACAGGAGCACAGGAGCGCTCTGAATGGGGCGGACGGAGCAGCACAGGAATGGCTGCTGGCTCCCTCCTGGGGAGGTGCTTTTCTTGTCAAGTCTGTACTCTTGAGGGTTCTGAAAGGGAAACAGAAGGGGAGGACATGGTATCAGGGAACACAATGAAAGTCTTTTCTGAATTGTCCAAAGAAGACTGGGCAGTAGGGAGAGGCCTGGACTTGCAAGGGGTCCAGCTGTGCCCTAGCAGGGTGACCAGGAGCTGTCCCCTCACCTCTCCTCTGGTGTTTCTTCCTCTGGTGTTTGGGTTCATCATACAGCTGCCACAGGGCTAGTGATATTGAGATGGAATTATATGGGAACAGTTGGCCTACCACATTGGTTCTTGTGGAATCAAAACTCAGCCACAGTAGTTTCTCTCTAAGGGGGAGGAGAGGTGGCTTATGCAGCAACCGCAGGGCCTCAGGAAAGCGAGGCTGTGGCACCCTGTGCTCTTGTTCTGCCCTCTGGGGACTATGGGGTCCCCCTGATTGCTGCATGCCCTGCAGTCACTCATAGTTGGTTTGTCTGCAGTGGTGTGACTTGTGATCTGTTCTCGGTTAGGCTCTGGACTGTGCATCTAACCTTGGCTCCTGCTGGAGACCTTGGGACCTGAGGGGCAACACATCCCTGAGTTGCTAGGTTTCCCCTTGGCCTCGTGGGCTCCAGAGTTGGTGCTGCAGCAGCTGGCAATTTGGAAACACTGAGTGAGGACAAAAGCCCAAGCAAAGCTGCTCCCTTCAGCCAAAGGACCGAGACAGGAGCCGCCTCGCAAATTAAAAGATGGAGGAACGTGTGCAATGCAAACATTAATTTTCAAAAAACAAGATTAGCTATATTAGCACTAGATAATGTAGATTTCAAAGAAAAGAAAAATGCCTTTACCTCCCTTGCCTTTTGGGTCAAGTCCATATAATGTTCTCTACAACCCAGGTCCATAAGTTTGGTACCTATGATTTCTTCTATGCAACTTATTGTTTGGGTCTTATGTTTAGGTCTTTGATCCATTTTGAATTAATTCTTGTACATGGGGACAAACTGTAATCCAGTTTCATTCATTTGCATGTGGCTTTCTAGTACTCCCAGCACCATTTTATTTATTTATTTATTTATTTATTTATTTATTTATTTATTTATTTATATTTTATTTTTTGTTGTTTAAAGTCTTACGTATGTCTCCTTTCCCCCCGATTGACCACCTCCCTCCCCCGGCCACTCCCACTCCCCAGGACAAGCCCCCACAGCCACAATGTCTATGTCCATTGATTATGCTAATATGCATGCATATAAGTCCTTTGGTTGATCTCTTACCCCAGCCCCACTCCCCTGCTTTCTCTCTGAGGTTGAACAGTTTGTTCAGTGTTTCTTTGTCTCTGAATCTATTTTTGTTCATCAGTATGTGCTATTCATTATATCCCACATATGAGTGAGATCATGTGATATTTATCTTTCTCTGACTGGCTTATTTTGCTTTGCATAATACTCTCCAGGTCCATCCATACGGTTGCAAATGGTAAAATTTCCTTCTTTTTTTATAGCAGCGTAGTATTCCATTGTGTAGATGTACCAAAGTTTTTTAATTCACTCATCTGCTGATGGGCACTTAGGCTGTTTCCAAATCTTAGCTATTGTAAATTGTGCTGCTATGAACATAGGGGTGCATATGTCCTTTCTGATTGGTGTTTCTGGTTTCTTGGGATATATTCCCAGAAGTGGGATTACTGGGTAGAATGGGAGTTCTATTTTTAATTTTTTGAGGAATCTCCATACTGCTTTCCGTAGTGGCTGCACCAGTCTGCTTTCCCACCCGCAGTGCACGAGGGTTCCTTTTTCTCCACATTCTCGCCAGCACTTATTGTTTGTTGATTTGTTGATGATAGCCATTCTGACAGGTGTGATATAGTATCTCATTGTTGTTCTGATTTGCATCTTTCAGATGATTAGTGACTTTGAGCATGTTTTCATATGTCTCTCGGCCTTCTGTATGTCCTCTTTCGAAAAATGTCTATTTAGGTTCTTTGCTCATTTTTTGATTGGGTTGTTTATCTTCCTTTTGTTAAGTTGTGTGAGTTCCCTGTAAATTTTGGAGATAGCATTGGCAAATATGTATTATGTGGAATAAGAGTGGTGAGAGTGGACATCCTTGTCTTATTCCCGATCTTAGAGGAAAAGCTTTGTTTTTTGCCATTGAGTAAGATATTAGCTAAGGATTTATCATATAATGGCCTTTATTATGTTGAGGTACTTTCTTTCTATTCCTATGTTTGGTAGAATTCACTGGTTAAGACATCTGATCCTAGATTTTTGTTTTTGGGGAAGTTTTTGATGGTGTTCCAATTTCCTCACTGCTGATTGGTCTATTTAGATTTTCCAATTCTTCATGATTTAGTCTAGGAAGGCTATGTATTTCTAAGAAGGTTATCCTTTTCTTCTAGGTTACGGAATTTGGTGGCCTAATGTATTTCATAACATTCTAGTGTGATCCTTTGTAAATATGTGATGTCTGTGGTTACTTCTCTCTCATTTCTGATTTGTTTATATGGGTCTTTCCCCTTTTTTCTTAGAGAGCCTAGCCAAGGGTTTGTCAATTTTATTAACCTTTCAAACAATCAGCTTTTTGCTTTATTAATTTTTCTACATTCTTTTTGTTCTCTACTTCATTTAATTCTGCTCTAATTTTCATTATTTCCTTTATTCTGCTAACTTTGGGTTGCTTTTGTTCTTCCTTCTCTAGTACTTTAAGATGTGATGTTAGGTTGTTTACTTGGGATTTCTCTTGTTTCTTGAGATAGGCCTGTAATGATATAAACTTCCCTCTTATTACGGCTTTCGCTGCATCCCAGAGGTTGTGATATGTTATATTGTCATTCTCATCTGTCTCTATATATCTTTTGATGTCATCTTTTATTTCTTATTTGACCCAGTCATTTTTTAGTAGTGTGTTGTTTAATCTCCACACATTTGTGGGGTTTTTACTCCTTTTTGCAGTTGACTTCTAATTTCAAGGCATCATGGTCAGAGAATATGCTTGGTATCATTTTGAATTGGTTGATGCTAGTTCTGTGATCAACATATGGTCTATCCTTGAGAATGTTCTATGCACTGAGAGATGAATGTATAACCTAATGTCCTGGGATGCAAGTGTCAATTATATCCATTTGGTCTAGTGTTTCATTTAAGGCTGATATTTCTTTATTGATTTTCTGTTTGGTTGGTCTTTCTAGAGCTGTCTATGGAGCATTATGGTCTCCAGTTATGATTGTATTTTGATCAGTTTTTCTCTTTAGTTCAATGAGTAGTTGTTTTATATATTTCAGTGCTCCCTGGTTGAGAAGTGTTATGCTTTCTTGATGTAGTGTTCCCTTTATAATTATAAAGTGTCCAACTTTGTCTCTAATTACCTTTGTATCTTGAAATCTTTTTTGTCAGATATAAGTATGGCTACACCTGCTTTTTTTGTGAATGTTACTAGTATTTGCTTAGAGAATCATTTTCCACCCTTTTACTTTGAATCTACCTTTGTCTTTGCTGCTTAGATGTGAATCTTGTAGGCAGCATGTTTTTGAGTTTTGTTTTTTGATCCACTCCACTACTCTGTGTCTCTTTACTAGTGAATTCAGACCATTTACATTTAGGGTAATTATTGATGTATGAAGATTTCCTTTAGCCATTTTACCTTTTGTTTTCTGGTAGCTCTGTGCCTCCATTGTTTCTTTTCCTTTTTTCTTTTGTCCATTGTTTTTGTTTGGTGGTACTCCATACATCTTTCCTCTGTTTCCTCTTTTTTTAAGCTATATGTCCTGTTTTGGGGAATTTTGTGTGTGGTGCCATTAGGTTTATGAAGAATGAAGTTGCATATATACTGTAGTTTTTTTCCTTTTGAGTGCATCTGATCTTCATCTTCCTTTGCCAGTAGAGATCTTTCCCCTTCTCCTTGTATGTTTTTGTTGTCACAAATTTTCTCTGTTTATGCAGCAATTTTTTTGGCAATCCCACTCATAGTGTTGTGACCTTATGCTCTTTGTTTCAGGTAGAATAATTCCTCTGAATATTTCTTGCAATGGAGGTTTTCTAGTGATAAAATCCCCCAGCTTCTGTATGTCTTGGAATGTCCTTATTTCTCCTTCATATTTAGAGAATATTTTTGCTAGATATATTATTCATGGCTGGTAATTTCTCTCTTTCAGACACTTGAATATTTTGTTCCACTCTTTTCTGGCTTGTAGAGTTTCTGCTGAGAAGTCGGATGAAATTCTGATGGGTTTTCCTTTGTAGGTCACTTCCTTCTTTTCGCTAGTTGCTTTGAGAATTTTTTCTTTGTCGTTAATTTTTGACAACTTCATTACCAAATGCCTTGAAGATGGCCTTTTGGATTGATATAACTAGGTGTTCTGTTTGCTTCTTGGATTTGAGGATCTAGTTATTTCCATAGATTTGGGAAGTTCTTACCCACTATTTGTTTTAATAGACTCTCCATTCCATGCTCCCCCTCTTCCTCCTCTGTAATGCCTATGATTCTGAAATTACTTTTCTTTTCTATTTATTTATTTATTTATTTATTTATTTATTTATTTATTATTTATAAATCTTTATTCAGATTATTACAATTGTTTC
The DNA here is from genome assembly GCF_963455305.1 of Plecotus auritus. Lineage (NCBI taxonomy): Eukaryota > Metazoa > Chordata > Mammalia > Chiroptera > Vespertilionidae > Plecotus > Plecotus auritus. The sequence goes on from NC_137782.1 coordinate 107,255,550, forward strand.
TCCTTTTCCCCCCCATAGCTCCCCTCCACCCGGTTCCCACCCCACCTTCTGCCCTTACCTCCCCCCGCACTGTCCTCATCCATAGGTGTACGATTTTTGTCCAGTCTCTTCCTGAACCCTCCCATACCACTTTCCCCCTGAGAATTATCAGTCCACTCCCTTTCTATGCCCCTGATTCTATTATATTCACCAGATTATTCTGTTCCTCAGGTTTTTAATTCACTTGATTTTTAGGTTCACTTGTTGATAGATATGTATTTGTTGTTCATAATTTTTCTCTTTACTTTTTTCTTCTTCCTCTTCTTAAAGAATACCTTTCAGCATTTCATATAATACTGGTTTGGTGGTGATGAACTCCTTTAGCTTTTTCTTATCTGTGAAGCTCTTTATGTGCCCTTCAATGCTGAATGATAGCTTTGCTGGGTAGAGTAATCTTGGTTGTAGGTTCTTGCTATTCATCACTTTGAAAATTTCTTGCCACTCCCGTCTGGCCTGCATAGTTTCTGTTGAGAAATCAGCTGACAATCGTATGGGTGCTCCCTTGTAGGTAACTAACTGTTTTTCTCTTGCTGCTTTTAATATTCTCTCTTTGTCTTTTGCTCTTGGCATTTTAATTATGATGTGTCTTGGTGTGGTCCTCTTTGGATTCCTTTTGTTTGGGGTTCTGTGTGCTTCCTGGACTTGTAAGTCTATTTCTTTCACCAGGTGGGGGAAGTTTTCGGTCATTATTTCTTCCAATAAGTTTTCAGTATCTTGCTCTCTCTCTTCTTCTGACACCCCCATAATTCTGATGTTGGTACGCTTGAAGTTGTCCCAGAGTCTTCTTACACTATCTTCAACTTTTTGGATTTTTTTTTCTTTTTGCTTTTTCGGTTGAGTGTTTTTTGCTTCTTTGTTTTTCAAATCTTTGACTTGATTCTTGTGTTCCTCTAGTCTGCTGTTGGGTCTCTGTATATTTTTTATTTCAGTCAGTGTATGTTTAATTTCTAGTTGGTCCTTTTTCATATCTTCGAAGGTCTCATTATATTTATCGGCCTTTTCTAAGATATTCTTGAAAAGCCTTATAACCGTGGTTTTGAATTCTATATCCAGTCATTTGTTTCCCTCCATTTCTTTCATTTGTGATCTGTTTCTTTGTCGCCGCATTTTCACTGCTTCCCTGAGTTGGTAGAGTAGCTTTGTGTGCTAGGTTTCCTATATGGCCCAGTGGGTCAGCCTCCCCAGTTACCTGAGGTGGACACTCTTGGTGCACCCCTTTGTGGACTGTGTGTACAGCCTGGTTGTAATTAAGTCTTGATTGTTGTTGGTATCACTGGGAGGAATTGACCTCTAGGCCAGTTGGCTGTGAGGATCAGCTGTGTCTATGCTGAAAGAAGTTCGGTGCTTGAGACAACCTTATAGGATTAAACTTGCCAAATTGCAAAAACCTCTGTGCTCAGCTTGGATGGGGTGGAGTCTCCGGGCAGAGCAGACAGTCTTGGCTTCCCGTCAGCCTTGCCCTTGCGCGCACGTGCGCCTCTGGACCTCTGCCTTCCCCGGCTCCCGAGTCTTTGCCCGAGAGTCCAGATTCCCCCCTGTAAGAGCGTGGGTCCCCAGGGGCTCACCTGGAACTGGGGTTCAGTGCAGTCAGAACTGGGGTTCAGTGCAGTCAGGAGCTTCCGACTCCCTTCTGCTAGGGAAAGCCTGTGGCAACCTCCGCAGCCTTTGTGCACACTGGCGCACGCGCCTCCCGACCCCTGCCCGCCGGGGCTCCCCCGGGTCTCCCCCAGGTCTCTGAGTCTCCGGGTGCCTTTCTCTCTACCTGACAGTCCTGTATGAGCCTGGGTCCACGGGGTTTCGCCCGGAACTGGGGTTCAGTGCAGTCGGAACTGGGGTTCAGTGCAGTCGGGGGCTTCCTTCCCGCTCCCACCAGAGAAAGTCAGCCAGGCTCTCAGCTGCCCTTCCTCTCTACGCACAAAGAACCTTTGCCATACCTCCAATTCTCTGTGAGCTTTTCTCTTTCCTTCTAGTTGTAGAATTTCCACTCACCCAGCTTTCCTGTGGTTCTGGATGGTGTCCGTTCTGTCTTTTAGTTGTAGTTTTGAAATTGTTGTGTGAGGCAGCAGTTTAAGTGCTAACCTATGCCGCCATCTTGGTTTCTCCCCTGAAATTACTTATCCTGGTGGAGTCAGAGAGGTCTCCTAGAGCTCTTTCATTTTTCTTTATTCTCAGGTCTCTCTTTTCTCCCCTCTGTGTATTTCTTGATTCCTATCTTTGATATCACTTGTTCTTTCCTCTAACGGGTTGGTTCTGTTTTCTGTGCTCATCAGCTCACTCTTAATCTCCTTAATTACATGCTTCATTTCCAGTATTTATGATTGATTAATTTTTGAAGTTTCAATTTCCTTGGAGAAATACTCATTTTGTTAATTGATTTGTTTTCTGAGTGTACTGAATTGCTTGTCAGTATTTTCTCACATCTCTGAGTATTTTCAGAACTGCAGTCTTGAAATCTCTGTCATTTATATAACATAATTCCATGTGTTGCATCCTACTTTCTGGGGATTTTTCATTTTTTTTCTGGTCATCATCATTACAGTGGTTCTTCATGGTATTTGCTGTTCTCCTTTGTTTTTGCATTTATCTCTGAGGAAGTGTTTCTACTCTGTTCCAGTAGATGGCACTGAATCACAAAATTTTTACCTCTGTGACCTCACAATTTTGAGCCTCTGTGTCTTCCGAAGGACAGTATTGCCTCTGCTGCCTTTGGGTGGGGCTTCTTTTGCCCTCACCACAATTGCGACCCCCTAACCACCATGTGTCTGGCCTAAGCACTCCTCCTTGGGTTCAGTCACAGAGGGAAACAGCAATTCTACTGCAATAGCTCATGGTTTACAGATAATATACTCCTGGAGCCAACTCCAAGGGCAGCAGGAGGCAAGTTTTAGGAGTCTAAAGAGTGGCAGGGCTCTGTGATTTCCTTTTTTTTGTCTGAAACACCCCCATCAAGCCCAGCAGTGGGGAGCCACATGCAGCACCCAGTTATCTGTAGGGTGGGCGTCTGCTGATTCAGTGTTCACTCCTGCTGCTCACTTGCGCCACTCAGGCCCTATTCGCAGGATACTCTTCATTCAAACATTTCACTCTCTCGCCACTGGTGTGCATGATCACATAACTCAGACAATGTCCTTTCTTGCAGCTGGCAACTAGCAGCTTCCCACTTGCAGAATGCCCTGCTGGGCTGTCCACCGCCCCTGCCCGCCCCCCTCCCCGCCCCTCCGCAGCTCTTTGTGCTTCCTGGCTGAAGGAAGTGCCTGCTATTGTCACCAGCTTTCTCCCCTATTCTGGCGGAGCTGCGAATTCCCAGGTGCACTGCAGGGATGCCGCTAAGGCCCTGTCTTCACTTTCCTCCCTTCTCGTCTCCCGTCTCCCAGTTCAACCCCAGATGCCCACCTTTGGTGCTTTAGTGTGCAGATCTCTCAGCCATGCATCTGTGCTGAGCAGGGACCTCTTTGTTGAATTATAGGGTATTAACTTGTTTAAATGTCAGGGGGAAAGGAAAAGATGTGTCCTTACACCTCTGTTCCTCTTGAAAGCAGACGCAATGGGTCTGAGGCCAAATCAGCAGAGACAGGGTTTAATCATACATGTGCATTTATTCCAATAACGCCGGCAGTATGGGGAAGAGTAGTTGGTCACCCTGGAAATTCTTGGCTGACTATATATACATGAGGGGAAAGATAGCTATGTGTAACTGTGAGCTGCAAGTGTAACACGGAAAGGGGAGGGGAAGATCTGCTGTCCAGCCTTCAGGAACTCAAAGTCCAATAACAAGGTGGCTAACCTTCTATGATGTCACAAACAGCTCAGCCCATGCCTGGGACCGGAGAATGGTCAGTGTTCCTGAGAAAAATTCCTGGAGGGGGTCAGGGTCCGGGCACAGCAACCGAATCAAAGCATGTCCTGTCCTTGGTCTGTTCTCAAATGTATTTCTTTCTGAGTAATGGACCCACTGAGGCATCTTGTCTTTTTACAGTCTTGTCTCATCCTCCAGGGGCTGTAAAAACACTTTTTATCTATAGTAAGTAAGGTGAATATTTGTTAGACAACTGCAGCTCTATTCTCATTGTATGCCCTTCCCCACCATCACTCTGACGTCACTGGAATACATTTTTAAAACCTTCATGGAAGTAATGCCAACACATCATATCCTAGGCCATAAAATGATCCTTAACACATTGAAAGCAATTGAAACCATATAGAGTATGTTCTCTTATCATAATGGAATCAAACTAGAAACCAATTATAGAAATATAACAGGAAAATCTCCAAAAACTTGGAAACTTAACATCATAACATTTCTTAATAATCCATGGGTGAAAGAGTAAGCCTTGAGGAAAAATAAAAAACAGAATGAGTCAAAATGAAAATACAACATATTAAAATTTGTGGAGCAGAGCTAAAGCAGTGGTGAGAGAGGAAATTTATAGCATATATTAGAAAAGAGGAAAATGCATATATTAGAAAAGAGGAAAGTCTCAAATCAGTAATCTAAGTTCTTAACTCAACAAACTAGAAAAGCAAAATAAACCCAAAGCAAGGAGGAAGAAGGAAATAATAAAGGTAGAGGTAGAAATCAATTACATTGAAAAAAGAAACAACAGAGAAAATCGATAAAATAAATAGCCAGTTCTTTGGAAAGATCAATAAAATGAACAAACTTCTAGCAAGACTGACAAAGAGAAAAGACACAAATTATCACCTCAGGAAGGAAATAGAGGGTATGACTATAGACCCTGTATGTATGTAAAGGATAATAAGGCATACTACAAACAACTCTACACACATGAATTTAACAACTTAGAAGAAACGGACAAGTTCCTCAGTACACGACAACTACCCCAGCTCATCTAATATAAAATAGATAATTTTAATAGTCCTATAACTGTTAAGGAAATTGAATTTTTAATTTAAACTCGTCTAAAATCTATAAGCCCAGATGATTTCACTGGAGAATTCTACCAAATGTTAAAAAAAGAATTAATACAATTTATGCACCATCTATTTCAGGAAATACAAGAGGTGGGAACACTTCCCAATTTATTTTATAAAGCCAGTATTATTCGGATACCTAACCTGACAAAGAGATTACCAAAAGAGAGAAAATTATAGATGAATATTTCTCATAAACATAGACATAAAAACTTTAACTAAATATTAATATAAAGAATTCACAATATATAAGAGGAAATATATAGTAAGTGGAATTTATTCCAAGGATGGAAGACGGATTCAACATTGGAAAATCAATCAATATAAGCCATCATATAGTAACAGTCTAAAGAGAAAAGTCATCTGGTCATATTAGTCAATATAAAAAAGAATTTGACAAAATCCAACACTTATTCAGGATGAACATTCTTCAAAAAGCAGGAATAGAGGGAAATTTCCTTAACTTGATAAAGAATATCTATAAAAAGTATACAGCTGGCCTTGGCCAGATAGCTCTGTTGGTTAGAGTGTCCCTAGTCAGGGTACATACAAGAATCAACCAGTGAATGCATAAATAAGTAGAACAACACATTCCTCTCTCTCTCCCTCTCTCCCCTTCTCTCTCTCTCATATTAATTTTTTAAAAAAGTATAGAGCTAACATTGTTTTTAATGCAGAAGGACTGATTCTGTTCCCCTAAGATCAGGAGTGAGGCAATGTGTTGATGATTGAATGCTTTTTGACACTTGACAAGTGTCAGCTTTTAATGATTAATAATAACGTGTAAGTGGATACCATATTAGTGAATGTTTTATACTCTACTACAATAGATTCCATTGGTCTATCTTGCACTTTGAATAGACTTTTTAGCCATGCATGATTGCTAACTTCATGTATGGTCATGTAGAAAATGATTGGTTCGCTGAGTTATGAAGATACATGTAATATTTAAAATGATAAATCACACCATATAAAAATCACATTTGCTAATAGCACCACTGATCTCATCAGAGAAGTCCTATCTGGAAGTTATCAAGCTTATGGTTATGGACACAAGTTTTATAAAATTTCAATTTTTTCTTAAAATTTAAAATTTTATCATTGACAAATGCTATTAATAGTTTTCCTAGAATTGATAGGTTCAGTCTGTCCATTTTCAAGAAAATGCCTACCAAATACCTAGTGTGAATAACCATCATTTATCAATTCTTTCAACTAAAGATGGTGTTTCTGAAAAAAGTGGCTAGTTTAGCTTGTAACTCATGTAATCTCAAGTTTTTTTCCCTTGAAAAAAACATCTCTGGTGGGCAGTAGGGATAATTTTTTACGCACTTCCCACTCCACCATTCCAAGTACTAAAAAGAATTGTAGCCATACCTTGGCGATATTATGTGTTTGGTTCCAGACTACCACTATAAAGCAAACATCGCAATAAAGTGAGTCATAATCTTTTTGCTGGTGAAGGGACTTGCTTCAATTTGTAAAACACACATACATCTGTGAAGCATAATAAAGCAAAGTGCATTAAAATAAAGTATGCTTATATTGAAGGGTTCATATTTTATAAAATTAATAATTTTTACTGATTTAAGGAGGACATTTTTAAGTGAAACTGTTTTTCCTGTGAGTACAAAGAGAATGTGTGAATAGAAATGAAGAATGACCTGTAGAGTAGTTGTATACCATCCCCTTGATCTGTGCTGAGGTACCAGCCATTTTAGCTTCTCTTGCTTTGGCAACAACATTTTAGTATTATTATAAAAATAGCTTTGATTTTGGAGATCCCTTGAACGGGTCTTGGGGATCCTCAGGAACATGAGAACCCTACTTTGAGAATTGCTACTCTGGAGCAAAAGAAGTCCCGAGGATTAGATGAGCATCAGAACACTTCCATCTTCACACCTGAATAAATTAATTGAAAAGTATATGATAACTGCCAATGTGTTCCATTGAGTGCCAGTGAAGAATAAGTGCCTGAACCTTTAGGAACTTACCCATCTACTTGGAAAGCCAATGAAATATAAAGAATTAGCATATTGTGGTTAGACATTTATATAATTCATAAAGTAGTCCCTGATAAGTCTAGTACCCACCTGGCATCAACAGAGTCATTACAATATTATTGACTATATTCCCTGTGCTGTACTTTATATCCCTGTGACTAACCACTATGATGTACACCTGAACTAATATACCATAATATTGAATGTCAACTGTAATTAAAAATTAAAAAGAAATGAAAGAAAGAATTAACATATTGTGAAGATCCTAGAAGTTCCTGCCTTCTCCTTTGAAACCCTTTATTTTGCATATAGTCAGCATCCCACAATGTACCAACTTAGTACTTTATATTTTTTGCTGGTGCTGCATGTGTTAACATTGTCCTGTTAATAAGCTTCTTTCTGATTTGGTTCTGGTTGGAATCTCTGACATGCATGGCAAGGCCACAGCTTGAACCTCTTGGTACCTATTGACCTCAGCAACAGCCAACAAGCTCATGGTCAGGCAGTTACAAGCCTTGTCTGTGATCTGGAGAGAAATTGGCCATGTCCCCATGAGCATCAGCAGCCTGAAGTAGGACACCAGACCTCTCAGGCATCAGTTTTATGTTTATTAATGTAAAATCAAAAAGTGATCTTTTTCCTATGGTTCTGATCTCTTTTTATTCGAGACCAGGGATTATACCAATCTTCACATTTTACCACAGTTGATATAGTAGAAGCTAATGCATGAAAACATGGGCTTTTCAGCAAATAGGCCTGAGTTCTGATTTCTGCGTCATTTCACACCAACTGTAAGTATTTGGACAAATTACCTAATCTTTCTGAGCCTCAGTTTTATTAACGGGTAAAGGGGAATAGTGAGATTTCACCCCTAATTTTTTAATGATTAAATGATGTGATTCATATAAAGCACCCACACCATCCTCATGATAGAGATTTTTCTGGCCAGGTAGGAATTATTTTTAATAAATTATTTTGACGTACATAGCCCTCTACTCATCTTTTTCATGTCTTAGACTTATTCATGTACTTCAGTAATTAAAACTATGTTCCTGAGTCACTATTTGATGAATATCTGCTGTGTACCCAGCCCCAGGCCCAGCATTTTGAGAAGTCAAAGAAACTAAACACACACTGTGACCCTAGGAACAGAGAATCTAACACGGGGGGCAGAATGCACAGATACCATGAAACCACTTTTAGGATCCTGAAGGTTGGAGAAGAACTTGAAAGCTCATCTATTATATCCTTCTCACCGATGAAGAAAGTGATTTACTATGAAAGATAATAGACCAGCATCAGGCTGAATGGGCATCACTAGCCGAGTGCCAATAACAGCTGACAAAAACTCTTACCCAATACTCATTATGTGTAGGGCATCGTTCTTAGTGTTTCACACATGTTATTTATGTAACCCTCTAGGAAACCTCATGAGATTATAAGACCTGTTAGTATTATTACTGTTTTTAGGAGGAGAAACTGAGGCACTGAGAAGTTGAGTAAGTAATGAGAGCACAAATCTTAAAACAGAATATCAAGCAATAGTTTCTGCTGCTCTGGACATTTTTTCAAGATCATTTTATGCTGGACTTCAGCCTACCTACTCTTATGAGTTCATGCTCATTTTCTATTTGTCTTTACTTTCTTTACTTATATTTAAAATACTAGAGGCCCAGTGCACCAATTTGTGCACAGGTGGGGTCCGACCGGCCCACCCCGATGGGGGCCCATTGGGCCGGGCGGCGGTGGGGAGGGACTGCAATAGGTTGGCCAGCCAGCCTGCCCCCCACTGGGGTGATGAACTCCTTTAGCTTTTTCTTGTCTGTGAAGCTCTTTATCTGGCCTTCAATTCTAAATGAGCTTTGCTGGGTAGAGAAGGGCGTGGCAAGAAATATACAAAGTGAGGAAGAGCAAGGACTTGCAGCCAGGGTGACCTTCCTTTTGAAAGGACACAGCTGCTCCGGGGGCGAGGGTTCAGTCTCAGTGAAACCCGGGTCAGTCTTTGCATTGGGCGAGTGGAATCTCTGAGGCCTATTTGAGAGTTGCTAAAGCTGGGAGCATGATCTCAGAACAGTTAAAAGCTTAAAAGCACATTCGTGAAGAGATGTCATGGGTTCTTTCTCATCAAAAAGCCCACGCATGTCTGTGCTACACCAACAAGGTTGCTTTAACACTGAAGCTCCATCCGCAAGCCCTGAGGCACTGAGCTGGTGGGAGGTTGAAAGTGGCCGCATAGAAGAGTGAGTGTGAGGCTGAGATGTAGAGCAATACTGAGGACCTAAAGAGAAACTTGCTGACAGAGAAGTACATTTTGAAGGTTTTGTTGGCTGAAAAAGGTTCTCTGGAATCCCCCTCCAGATCTTTCTTGAAGATTCGAAAAGAATTAAATTAGGGCGATGGGGACATGGAAGGTCACCGCACCTCTGATCTTTGCTATCACCATTGCTACAATAGGCTCTTTCCAGTTTGGCTACAACACTGGAGTCATCAATGCCCAGGAGACGATCATAAAGGACTTTATCAATTACACTTTGGAAGAGCAGTTAGAAAATGTTCCCAGTGATATGTTGCTGACGTCCCTCTGGTCCTTGTCTGTGGCTATCTTCTCCGTTGGTGGTATGATTGGATCCTTTTCCATTGGACTCTTTGTCAACCGCTTTGGCAGGCGCAATTCAATGCTTATTGTCAATCTATTGGCTATCACTGGTGGCTGCCTTATGGGATTCTGCAAAATAGTGGAGTCAGTTGCAATGTTGATCCTGGGCCGGTTGATAATTGGCCTCTTCTGCGGACTCTGCACAGGTTTTGTGCCCATGTACATTGGAGAGATATCTCCTACTGCCCTGCGGGGAGCCTTTGGCACTCTGAACCAGCTGGGCATCGTTATTGAGATTCTGGTTGCCCAGATCTTTGGTCTGAAAATCATCTTGGGAACTGAAGATCTTTGGCCCGTGCTGTTGGGCTTCACCATCCTTCCATCTTTCCTACAAATCATAGCCCTTCCATTTTGCCCAGAAAGTCCTAGATTCTTGCTGATTAACAGAAAGGAAGAGGACAGTGCTAGAAAGATCCTCCAGCGGTTGTGGGGCATCCAAGACGTGGCTCAGGACATCCAGGAGATGAAAGATGAGAATGTTAGGATGTCACAAGAAAAGCAAGCCACTGTGCTGGAGCTCTTCAGATCACCGAGCTACCAACAGCCCATCATGATTTCCATCATGCTCCAGCTCTCTCAGCAACTTTCTGGAATCAATGCTGTGTTCTATTACTCAACAGGAATCTTCAAAGATGCTGGTGTTGAGGAGCCGATCTATGCCACCATTGGTGCTGGTGTGGTTAATACCATCTTCACTGTAGTGTCTCTGTTTCTGGTGGAAAGGGCAGGAAGGAGGACTCTACATATGATTGGCCTTGGAGGAATGGCTTGTTGTTCCATCCTCATGACTATTTCCATGTTATTAAAGGATGAGGATAGCTGGATGAGCTTTATTTGCATTGGGGCTATCTTGGTGTTCGTGTCCTTCTTTGAAATTGGCCCAGGGCCCATTCCCTGGTTTATTGTGGCCGAACTCTTCAGCCAGGGACCCCGCCCAGCTGCAATGGCAGTGGCTGGCTGCTCCAACTGGACCTCAAACTTTTTGGTTGGACTGCTCTTCCCTTCAGCTGCATTCTATTTAGGACCCTATGTGTTTATTGTCTTCACCGGCTTCCTCGTGATCTTCTTGGTCTTCACCTTCTTTAAAGTCCCTGAGACCCGCGGCAGGACTTTTGAGGAAATCACACGAGGCTTCGAAGGGCAGGCACACATGGGAAACAGAGCTGAGAAAGGCTCCGTTGAGATGAACAGCATGCAGCCTGACAAGGATACCACCAACGTCTAAGCCGTGCTTCCTTCCCGCCTCCCTCCAACAGGAAAAGTAACCTCTCCCTGAATGGGGTGAGACCTCATCAGGTTGTAACCCAGGACTGTTTCTGAATGCTGCTACTTGATTCTTTTCTCATTCCACACTCCATGAGCACTCAGAGGACCCCAGTGCTGGGGTTAGTTGTATCTTCAGTGGCTTTTTAAACATTTCATTTCTTGGACATTCTCTTCTGTTTGGAAGAGACCAAGTGAACCTACCTTCATTTCAGGAGGGATTGGCTACTTGGCATTTGACAACTTTGCCAGCTCTTCCTCCTTTAAGTTCTAATATTGCTTCATGAGGGCATGTAGGGGAGAAAGAGTTCCCCAACCTCAGACTCACCAGGAAACAGATAGACATGTGAGTGTGGAGGGCAGAGAGGAATTACATAAGAGCACCTTCCTCACTTCCATACAGCTCTGCTGAGCAAATTAATTTGAGTTTTATTTATTTTATCTTATGGTTTTATTGCATAAATATTTATTTTTTAAGTGTAATTTTATCAAATAATGAAAACATAAGGAAATTGAGGTTAGAGGGGAGGTACTTAAAGAGTTTTTAGGGTGGAAGATGTGATACTGTAGAAGTTTATTGTTTAATAAGGGAAGATTTACACAGAAATGTAATGCGTTATTGGAAGGTATATGATGAGGTGTGTGAGGTTTGCAGATTGCCTCTTAACAATATCTGTCCTTCAGATGGAAATTCTCAAGTTCAATTTCTCAGAAAAGTCATGTGCCTGTGTAAAGAAGCTACTGGTTTCCTTTGGAACGTTTTTCTTTGTTTAAGATTATATGTAGTATTACTTAAAATTTAGGATTATTACTAAGGTGGGCATTGTAGTTAATGGTGGTTGATGGGTTCTGATTTTGGATGGAGTCCAGAGAAAGGAAGGTTATTTGTAGAAATCAATCGTCTTCCTCTTATAGTGGACTCACTTTTTTTTTTAAAGTGTTCCTACCATTCATCTGGTGGGAGAGCAACCTAAAAATTGGTTCTTGGTAAAGGTTTGGTTTTTCTGTATTTTGTTCTTTAGGAATTTTTAGATGTTTGGATTTTTTTTATTATTATTTTGTTTTAAGCCATAGCTTTAAAAGAATTCAGAGGAGAATGTTCATAGCTAACTTGGAATTTGTAACTTCAGCATTGGGAGAGGATTTTTCCTGAATGACTGTTACCTAGTTGAAGTATGTTACTGCTTTAGGGTCAGCCCATGCCTGTTTTTGTCTGTTTCCATGTCAAGTTACTCTGGTTATCATGTTACCATAGTATTATGTCAAGTGCCCTAAGGGCACTTGAATCTTTCCCATAGACCACATTTGAGATGGTATGAGTAAATGTGCAGTGTAGCCCACACTTGAGAGTATGAATGTATGTGCACTGTAAAAAAAAAAAAAAAAAAAAAAAAGTGGCCACATAGATGAGGCCGGTGCCAGGTGACCTGGCAGGTGTCAGCGCTGGGCAGTCTGAGCCCCGGGCACAGGGAGGAGGGCTCTGACATCACCATTGCACGGAGGATTTGATGGCATGGGCAGCGGCTCAGAGCTTGTTGCTATTTTTTGTTATTTTTATCTCCTTTTCCCCTTTACAACTCTCAAGGTTGCATGCGTTCTAGAGAGGAGCCGCCTTTGCAGCCTCCTCGGCAGAGAGCAAGCCTTTGATCTGGGTTCACACGCAACTGGACAGAGTCCTGTTTAGGAACACGTGTAGGTCTTGCATTATTTGCGCTATTACCGATAAAGAGGGTTTTAGATTCTGGCAGGTAAATATGTTTCCTGCTTATCCATGAGGGCAGGAGACCTAGCGCAGCCACAGGCACAGGCACAGGCACAGCCACAGTTCTTCACACACTCATAGGCCTCTGTCCAAGAGCAGAGATGCAGGTGCTTTGCACAGGGAGGGGGCCAGGGAGCAGGGTCAGGCAGCAAATGCTGAACATTGCATCCGTGGCCCTGCTTTTCCCAGACTGTCTGTCTTAGTCCCCATCTTCCCGCTCTGGGTCTGTAGCTTCTACCTCTTGAGGCGGATTCAGGCATCTGAGGGACATGATGTTTATCACACACTGTTTCTCTGTGTGGGTGGTCAGCACGGGGTTCCTGAATCAGGCTTCCTTCTGCATTGTGGTGGTGGAGGGGGACAGCATGAAGGTATAAAAACAACCCGTGCGGACTCCTCACTGAGTGCCTTCTGTATTACCTTCTGTACACCTGGTGGGCGTCTCCCCTCAGAAGGGGTGCTGACAGCTCAGTTGTGTGCTCCCTGTGTCTGCGACCAGCAGTTGTGGGGGAGGGGCCCTATCGGGGGTGGGGCTGGCCAGGGGGAGGGGCCATGGGAGGTTGCAGGGGGCGGTGGGGGGGGCAATTGGCCTGGACAGGCTGCCGCAGTGCACATGATAACCACTAGTTGTTCTGGTCATTCTGGTCATTGCACCATAATGGTCGCTGGGCTTTTATATATATAGACTAGAGGCCTGATGCACAAAATTCGTGCACGGGGGGGGGTGCCCCTCAGCCCAGCCTGCACCCTCTCCAATCTGGGACCCCTCAAGGGATGTCCGACTGCCCACTGGGATCGGGCCTAAACGGGCAATTGGATATCCCTCTCACAATCCAGGACTGCTGGCTCCCAACTGCTCACCTGCCTGCCTTCCTGATTGGCCCTAACCGCTTCTGCCTGCCAGCCTGATCATCCCCTAACCACTCCCCTGCCAGCCTGATTGATGCCTAACTGCTCCCCTGCCAGCCTGTTTGCCCCTAACTGCCCTCCCCTGTAAGCCTGGTCACCCCTAACTGCCCTCCCCTGCAGGCCTGGTCCCCCAAACTGCCCTCCCCTGCTGGCCATCTTGTGGTGGCCATCTTGTGTCCACATGGGGGCAGGATCTTTGACCACATGGGGGCAGCCATCTTGTGTGTTGGAGTGATGGTCAATCTGCATATTACTCTTTTATTAGATAGGATAGAGGCCTGATGCACGGGTGGGGGCCAGCTGGTTTGCCCTGAAGGGTGTCCTGGATTAGGGTGGGGGTTCCCTTGGGGCATGGGGCGGCCTGGGCGAGGGGCCTGTGGTGGTTTGCAGGCTGGCCATGCCCCCTGGCGACCCAAGCAGAGGCCCTGGTATCTGGGATTTATTTATCTTCTACAATTGAAACTTTGTAGCCTGGAGTGGAGCCAAGCCTTCTGCTCGCTCCGTGGCGGCAGCCATTTCTGTTGGGATTTATTTATCTTCTATAATTGAAACTTTGTAGCCTTGAGAGGAGGCCAAGGCAGGCCAGGGCTGCAGAAGCTTGGCTTCCTCCATCGCCGGGGGCAACCTTGGCCTCCTGCTCTCTCCAGCTCTGTGGCTGCCGCCATTTTTGTTGAGATTTATTTATCTTCTATAATTGAAACTCTGTAGCCTGGAGTGGAGGCCTGGGCCAGACAGGGTATGCAGAAAGCTTGGCTTCCTCCAACGCCAGGGAAACCCAAGCCTCCCTCCTGCTCTCTCTGTGGCCACAGCCATCTTGGTTGGGTTAATTTGCATGCTCACTCCTGATTGACTTGTGGGTGTAATGGAGTGATGGTTAATTTGCATATTACTCTTTTATTAGATAGGATAACCTAATCAGAATTTCTTGTGCTGACATCTTGATTTCTTTAAGTGCCTCCATTTTCCTCTTAACTGACCTTATTTATATTGATAAATTTCAATATTGTTATGGTGTCTTTAATGTTATATCTATTTCAAATACAAAATTTGGGTCCATATTTATTAATCACATTGTGAGGATTGGTGTATACATATGTGAAACCTTAAGAATTATGTCCACTCCTCTTGCCAACATTTGCTCTTGAGAATTATCTCATCTTTTCTCTAATATAGTATTTGTCACCTCCTCTATTCTCCATAGAATAACATTTTAGAATTTCCTTTAGGCATTTTTAAATTCCAGTTTGAATTTTATGTGGGCAGGTTGGTGGGTCTCCTGACAAGAGTGCTCATACTCTGAAAAGGGAGGTCAATAATGAGGAAAAAGCTCAATTACACAAATATTTTGTATGAAAAGTACATCAAGAAAACTCTAATTTTTATTGTTTGAGTGTCAAATGAAACCATTCTAGAGCTTACAAATTGATCAAATTGAAAATTTTAGGAAATGAGAACCTGACAAATGTACTAGCAAACTAAAAACAATACCAATAATCTCTTGCAAGCACTCTGAAGTAAGATTCTCTCCTTCTGCGAGAGGCAGTTTTCCCCACATTGACCCCCACCACCCCACTCCCATGCCCTCCCCAGGTCTCCCCACACTATTGTTTGTCCATGGGCTATGCATATATGCATATAAGTTCTTTGGTTAATCTCCCCCACCCCCTTCCCCTGCCTTCCCTCTGAAATATGACAGTCTGTTCCATGCTTCAATATCTCTGGATCCTTTTTGTTCATCAGTTTATTTTGTTCATTATATTCAACATATGAGTGAGATCATGTGATACTTGTCTTTCTCTGACTGGCTTATTTTGGTTAACACAATACTCTCCAGGTCGCTCCATGCTGCCTCAAAGGGTAAGAGATCCTTCTTTTTTACAGCTGCAAAGTATTCCATTGTGTAAACGTACCACAGCTTTTTTATCCACTCATCTACTGATGGGCACTTGAGCTGTTTCTAGGTTTTAGCTATTACAAATAGCATATATATAGGAGTGCATATATTCTTTCTGATTGGTATTTTGGGTTTTTTAGGATATATTCCTAGAAGTGAAATCACTGGGTCAAATGACAGTTCCATTTTTAATTTTTTGAGAAAACTCCATACTGTTTTCCATAGTGGTTATATCAGTCTGCACCAGCAGTGTATTAGGGTTCTTTTTTCTCCACATCCTTGGCAGCACTTGTTCTTTGTTGATTTATTGATGGTAGTCATTCCAGTAGGTGTGAGGTGATAACTAATTGCCATTTTAATTTGCAGCTCTCTGATAATTAATGATGTTGAGCATTTTTTCATATGTCTCTTGGCTATCTGTATGTCTGCTTTTGAGAAGTGCCTATTCAGGTCCTCTGCCCACTTTTTAATTGGGTTGTTTGTCTTCCTTTTGTTGAGTTATATGAGTAATTTATATATTTTGGAAATTAACCCCTTAACAGATGTATCATTGGCAAATATGTTCTCTCATACAGTGGGTTCCCTTTTCATTGTGTTGATGGTTTCTTTTGCTGCACAGAAGCTTTTTATTTTGATATAGTCCCATTTGTTTATTTTTTCCTTTGATTCTCTTGCCTTAGGAGATATATCAGTGATAATTCTGATATATGAGATATCTGATATTTTTCTGCCTGTTTTCTTCTAGGATTTTTATGGTTTCACAACTTATATTTAAGTCTTTTATCCATTTTGAGTTTATTCTTATGTATGGCGGTTATGTTTCATTTTTTTTTTTTTGCACGTATCTGTTCAATTTTTCCAACACCATTTATTGAAGAGACTGTCTTTACTCTATTGTATGCTTTTGCCCCCTTTGTCCAATATTGAGTGTAATGGCTTGGGTCAATTTCTGGGTTTTCTGTTCTGTTCCATTGATCTATGTGCCTGTTCTTGTGCCAGTACCAGGCTGTTCTGATTACAGTGATTTTGTAGTATAGCTTGATATCTGGTATTGTGATCCCTCCAACTTTGTTCTTTTTTCTCAAGATTGCTGCAGGGACTTTTTTGGTTCCATATAAATTTTTGGAGTTCTAGGTCTGTGAAATACGCCATTGGTATTTTGATAGGGATCTCATTGATTCTATAGATTGCTTTGGGTAATATGGACATTTTAATGATATTGATTCTACCAATCCATGAACACAGTATAGTCTTTAAGATTCTTTCCTTGTCTTTAACATTTGCCATTTTAATTATGATGTGTCTAAGTGAGGGTCTTTTTGGGTTAATCTTGATTGGGACTCTGTATGTTTCCTGAACTTGAGTGACCTTTTCCTTCACCAGGTTAGGGAAATTTCCCGTCATTATTTCTTCAAACAGGGTCTCTATTCCTTGCTCAGATTCTTCTTATTTTGGTACCCCTATGATACAGATGTTGTTAGGTTTCATGTTATCCCAAAGCTCCCTTAAACTCTCCTCCTACTTTTAAATTTTTTTCCAATTGCTTCTCTAAATGGTGTTTTTGTTTTCCTACCTTGTCTTCTAATTTCTGATTTGGTGTTCTGCTTCTTCCAGTCTACTGTTGATTCCTTCCAGGGTGTTTTTAAAATTTCAGCTATGTCATTCTTCATTTCTGCTTGATTCTCATTCATCTTTTTTTATACTGCTGTAGTTTTCATTTAGTTCCATAATGTTCTCATTAAATTACTTGTAGTTCTCACTAAGCTGTTTGAGCACACTTATAACCATTACTTTGAATTCTGTATCTGACAACTGCATGCCTGCATATCACTTAGTTCCTTTTCTGGCAATTTCTCCTTTCCTTTCATTTGGGGGTTGTTTATTTGTCTACCCATATCTGCTGTCCCTTTATATTTGTTTCTATGTATTAGATCAATGTGCTATGCCCCCAACTTTTGTAGGGTAGTTTTATGTTGTACGTGTTTTGTGGGACCCATTGGTGCAGTATCTCAGATCTCCTGAGCTGGGTGCTCTAGGAATGCCTCTTGTATGAGTTATTGGGTTCTCCTGTTGTAACTGGGTCTTGAGTGTTGTCTCATTTGTGGATGTACTCTTCTCTCAGGCTGGCTGACTTTGAGGCTCACCCCCCAGCCATGCCATGTGACCTGTTGTGGTGGTGCTGACAGAACAGAACAACACAAAACAAAACAAGAAACAAAAGAAACAAAACAAAAACATAAACTCAAAATGGATAAAGGACTTAAACATAGACGGGAAACCATAAAAATACTAGAGGAATCCACAGGCAGAAAAATCTCAGACATATGCCGAAGGAACTTCTTCACTGATCCTGCTCCTAGGGCAATGGAAACTAAAGAGAAAATAAACAAATGGGACTACATCAAAATAAAAAGCTTTTGCACAGCAAAGGAAACCATCAACAAAACAACAAGAAAGCCCACTGCATGGGAGAACATATTTGCCAATGATGTTCACGATAAGGGTTTAATCGCCAACATTTACAGGGAACTCATGCAGCTTAATAAAAAGAAGATAAACAACCCAATCAAAAAACGGGCAACTGATCTAAATAGACACTTTCCGAAAGAAGACAGAGGAAAGCCAAGAGACATATGAAAACCTGCTCAAAGTCACTAATCATCAGAGAGATGCAAATCAAAACGATAATGCAGTACCATCTCACACCTGTCAGAATGGCTATTATCAACAAATCAACAAATGACAAGTGCTGGTGAGGATGTGGAGAAAAAGAAACCCTTGTGCACTGCTGGTGGGAATGCAGACTGGTGCGGCCACTGTGTAGAACAGTATGGAGTTTCCTCAAAAAACTAAAAATGGAACTCCCATTTGACCCAGTGATCCCACTTCTAGGAATATATCCCAAGAAACTAGAAACACAAATCAGAAAGGATATATGCACCCCTATGTTCATAGCAGCACAATTCACCATAGCTATGATTTGGAAACAGCCTAAATGCCCATCAGCAGATGAATGGATTAAAAAACTGTGGTACATCTACACAATGGAATACTACGCTGCGGTAAAAAAGAAGGGGTTCCTACCATTTGCAACAACATGGATGCAGATGGAGAATATTATGTTAAGTGAAATAAGCCAGGCAGAGAAAGATAAATATCACATGATCTCACTCATTTGTGGAATATAATGAACGGCATAGACTGATGAACAAGAACAGATCCAGAGACTAAGAAATGTCGAACAGCACGTCATACCTCAGGGAAGGTAGGAGAGGGTAGGGGTAAGGGGGAGAGATCAACCAAGGGACTTGTGTGCATGCATATGAGCCTAATCAATGGACACAGACAACAAGGGGGTGGGGCATAAGTGGGGGGTGGGGAGTTATGGGGGAATAAGGACACATATGTAAAAAATAACAATTTTAAAAAAATTAGAAAAATTATTAAAAAATTAAATTAAATTAAAATAAAATATTAAATCTAATCCATACTAGTGGTCACCATAACCTTAAGAGAAATTGTTTCATGTGACAAAGATTTTTAAATGAAACTCTCTGTAGCCCAAAAATTATTTTGGAAGGAAACAAAGAGAAGTTTCCTTCAAAAGTCATAAGGATTGTAATTGAAAGTCAATATATTTGGCCTCTTGAACTAAAGTAAGTAATTTGTGTTTTTGCCTCCCTGACAAAGTTTATATAAAGTTACAAAAAGAAATTGACAGCCAGTTTGAAATTGAATTGCCATGGCGTAGAGCAAAGAATATCCTTACATGATATTATTCTACAATGTTATTATAATTTTAGATATTTTACAACAGCATATTGTACAATTATTTAAACAAACTTACAAACTAATTCTTTGAATGTTTGGCAGCAATTTAAAAAAAAAAAAGGACATGAAAGGATTTAATCCCTTTCAGAAGGAATTAAAGCACTGGGAAGGAACTTGAGCATTCTATATTGGCCCCTCTTGCTTTTTGTGCCAAGAGGGACCCTCTTCTCACAATCCAATTGCCCTCAGCTGTTGCCTGAGCTTTCTGTTCACGCTGAGGTTGAAGCCTTGTGGTGGCTGGTACCATGGATCTGTCTCTCGCCCAATCATGTGAGCTGGGCCCTCCCTGGAGAAGAAACCTGAGTTTCCCGAGATATGTGATCAGTGCTGGGGCCCTGCCAGCAGGCCAGGGGATCCCAAGGCAGGTGCTGGGCGTGGAGGCCACGGGGGCATAGGCTACCAAGGAGATAGAACTGAACCTCATATCACCCTGCTTGGCCCCAGAGGATGACTGGTTAGCCAGAGACGGGTAAGATTCCTCAGGGAAGGAACAACCTAAGACAGGCACAGTCGTAGAGGGGCCATCAGGAGAGAACTTGGGGATCAACAGAGGTGGGGCACAGACCCTCACCCTCCCAACCTTGCAAGGGCCTGAACCCTCACCCCGTCTGAGGGAGGTCTCCTGCCCCCATGGCTGCTTTGCTTCCCACGCCCAGCTCAGATCGAGACACAGGTGACAGACAGTGACTTGGCCCAGCTCAGATTGGGACCCAGGTAACAGACAGAGACTTGGCCGACAGCAGCTGTCCTATATCTAAATCCAGCCTAGCACCAGGAATGCTTAGGGCCTACTCAAGAATGCAAATAATCCTTTCCACTAATATTTACAGGGAAAACTAAGATTGTTGGTAGAGTATTAAATTTGACAGTAAAATAATAATCAAGTTTTCAGATTAATTTAAATAGGCTAATTGAAATAAGTGAATATTCAAGAATATTTAATTGTACTGGACAAAAAGCTGTTCCTAAAGTGGTAATTAAAATTTCTATTGGTAGTTCATCTCATGGTAAAATTCCTGAACATGCAATGAAACTAAAGCAGTCATATTTTTGTGCAAAAAATTAAAATTTAAAGTTACCAAGACTGCATTATAAAATTTACAAAAGCCTCCATTAATCAAAAAAGGGGGGATAGTAGGGTAATATCATGTAAGGAAAAATATCCTATAAGTAAATTACATCTAGAAAATTTTTACTTTACAAAATTAATTTTCATTTGTAATGCTAACAGCAAGACACCCATGAAAAACACACATGGTGTCTAAATAAGACAAAGGAAAATCGTTTGGGCAAAAATAAAAAGGATCCCAAATCAATTATATAGAAAAGATTTCTTTAACTTTTGGTCGAGAATATGTTTGTATATTTTCAGAAAACAACTCCAAGACCATGTGGATTCCTGCAACAGAGAGGAATTGACAGGTCTGCTCCAACCACAAAGACAAGAGGAGAAACAGTCCAGAGATGGAAGACGCTGATGACGCCTTGCCACGCTAGCAGTCAGCACCTGTGCATCGCAGCAGGTTGCCTAGGACCAAACCAGAGAGGGTCGGACCTGCATTGCCACCATGTGCCCACCATCAGATATCATTGCTGACATGTACACATAAGGAACTGTTTGACATTGAAACGGGGACTCAGAACTGTTGGACATTGAAATTGGGACTCAAACATTTTTTGTTATTATATGTTTACTAGAGGCCCAGTGCATGAAATTTGTGCACGGGGGTGTGTGTCCCTCAGCCCAGCCTGCACCCTCTCCAATCTGGAACCCCTCTAGTGATGTCTGACTGCCCGTTTAGGCCCGATCCCACTGGGATCCCTCTCACAATCCAGGACTGCTGGCTCCCAACTGACTCGCCTGCCTGCCTTCCTGATGGCCCCTAACCACTTCTGCCTGCCAGCCTGATCACCCCCTAACCACTCCCCTGCCAGCCTGTTTTCCCCGAACTGCCCTCCCCTGTAGGCCTGGTCCCCCCTCACTGCCCTCCCCTGCAGGCCTGGTCACCCCTAACTGCCCTCCCCTGCAGGCCTGGTCATCCCTAACTGCCCTCCCCTGCAGGTCTTGTCCCCCCCAACTGCTCTCCCCTGCAGGCCTGGGTCCCCCACAACTGCCCTCCCCTGCAGGCCTGATCACCCCTAACTGCCCTCCCCTGTAGGCCTGGTCCCCCCTCAACTGCTCTCCCCTGCAGGCCTCGGTCCCTCCCAACTGCCTTTCCCTGCAGGCCTGGTTGCCCCCAACTTCCCTCCTCTGCTGGCTTGGTCACCCCTAACTGCCCTCCCCTGCTGGCCTGATCGCCCACAACTGCCCTCCCTTGCAGGCCTGGTTCCTCCCAACTGCCCTCCCCTGCTGGCCATCTGTGGTGGCCATCTTGTGTCCACATGGGGGCAGAATCTTTGACCACATGGGGGCAGCCATCTTGTGTGTTGGAGTGATGGTCAATCTGCATATTACTCTTTTATTAGATAGGATAGAGGCCTGGTGCACGGGTGGGGGCCAGCTGGTTTGCTCTGAAGGGTGTCCTGGATCAGGGTGGGTGTTATCTTGGGGTGTGTGGTGGCCTGGGCGAGGGGCCTGTGGTGGTTTGCAGGCCAGCCACGCCCCCTGACGACCCAAGCGGAGGCCCGGGGATATGGGGTTTATTTATCTTCTGCTCTTTCCAGCTCTGTGGCTGCCGCCATTTCTGTTTGGGTTTATGTATCTTCTATCATTGAAACTTTGTAGCCTTGAGTGGAGGCCTAGGCCAGCAAGGGCAGGCGGAAAGCTTGGCTTCCTCCATTGCTGGGGAAACCCAAGCCTCCCTCCTGCTCTTTTTGGCCAGAGCCATCTTGCTTGGGTTTATTTGCATATTCTCTCCTGATTGGCTGGTGGGCGTGGCTGGTGGGTGTGGCTTGTGGGTGTAGCAGAGCAATGGTTAATTTGCATATTACTCTTTAATTAGATAGGATTTCTAGTCTGCAGAGGCAAGATTTTTTAAAGGAAAGAAATGGGGAAAAAATAGATACAGAGGCAAAGAAGCATTGAACAGACTGTCAAACTACAGCGGGAAGGCAGGGGAGGCTCGGGGGGGTGGAGGCTGCAAGAGATCAACCGAAGGACTTGTACGCATGCATATAAACATAACCAATAGACAGAGAAACCAAGATGGTGGCATAGGTAAGCACCTAAACTGCTGCCCGGCACAACAATTTCAAAACTACAACTAAAAGACAGAACGGACACCATCCAGAACCACAGGAAAGCTGGCTGAGTGGAAATTCTACAACTAGAAGGAAAGAGGAAAGCTCACGGAGAAGGAGCAGCAAAGAGCTGAGGTACGGAGACACGCGCGCGCAGAGAGGAAGGGCGGCAGAGTGACTGGCTGGCTTTCTCTGGCAGGAGGAGGAAGAAAGCCCCCGACTGCACTGAACCCCAATTCCGACTGCACTGAACCTCAGTTCTGGGCAAAACCCTGTGGACCCAGGCTCATACAGGGGGAGTTTGGACTGTCACGTAGAGAGAAAGGCACACGGAGACTCGGAGACTCAGAGACCCAGTGGAGTTGCAGCGGCAGGGGTCTGGAGGCGTGAGTGTGCACAAAGACTGACTGCAGAGGTTACCACAGGCTATCCCTAGCGGAAGGGAATTGGAAGCTCCTGACTGCACTGAACCCCAGTTCCGACTGCACTGAACTGCAGTTCCGGGCAAGCCCCTGGGGACCCACGCTTTTACGGGGGAAATCTGGACTGTAAGGCAGAAACTCGTGAACCGCGGAAGGCAGAGGTCTGGAGACTTGCACGCAAGGGCAGGGCTGACAGGAAGCCAAGGCTGTCTGCTCTGCCCTGAGACTCCACCCCTTCCAAGCTGAGTACAGAGGCTTTTGCAATCTGGCAAGGCTAATCCTATAAGGCTGTCTCCAGCACCAAAAATCTCCCAGTGTAGACACAGCTGATCCTCATAGCCAGCTGGCCTGCAGGTCAATTCCTCCCAGTGATACCAACAACAATCAAGACTTAATTACAACCAGGCTGTACACACAGTCCACAAAGGGGTGCACCAACAGTGTCCAACTCAGGTTAACTGGGGAGGCCGACCCACTGGGCCATATAGGAAACCTAGCACACAAAGCTACTCTACCAACTCAGGGAAGCAGTGAAAATGCGGCGACAAAGAAACAGATCACAAACGAAAGAAATGGAGGAAAACAAATGACTGGATATAGAATTCAAAACCACGCTTATAAGGCTTTTCAAGAATATCCTAGAAAAGGCCGATAAATATAATGAGACCCTCGAAGATATGAAAAAGGACCAACTAGAAATTAAACATACACTGACTGAAATAAAAAATATTATACAGAGACCCAACAGCAGACTAGAGGAACACAAGAATCAAGTCAAAGATTTGAAAAACAAAGAAGCAAAAAACACTCAACCGGAAAAGCAAAAAAAAGAAAAAAGAATCCAAAAAGTTGAAGATAGTGTAAGAAGCCTCTGGGACAACTTCAAGCGTACCAACATCAGAATTATGGGGGTGTCAGAAGAAGAGAGAGAGCAAGATACTGAAAACCTATTGGAAGAAATAATGACTGAAAACTTCCCCCACCTGGTGAAAGAAATAGACTTACAAGTCCAGGAAGCACACAGAACCCCAAACAAAAGGAATCCAAAGAGGACCACACCAAGACACATCATAATTAAAATGCCAAGAGCAAAAGACAAAGAGAGAATCTTGAAAGCTGCAAGAGAAAAACAGTTAGTTACCTACAAGGGAGCACCCATACGATTGTCAGCTGATTTCTCAACAGAAACTATGCAGGCCAGACGGGAGTGGCAAGAAATTTTCAAAGTGATGAATAGCAAGAACCTACAACCAAGATTACTCTACCCAGCAAAGCTATCATTCAGCATTGAAGGACAGATAAAGAGCTTCACAGATAAGAAAAAGCTAAAGGAGTTCATCACCACCAAACCAGTATTATATGAAATGCTGAAAGGTATTCTTTAAGAAGAGGAAGAAGAAAAAAGTGAAGAGAAAAATTATGAACAACAAATACATATCTATCAACAAGTGAACCTAAAAATCAAGTGAATTAAAAATCTGAAGAACAGAATAAACTGGTGAATATAATAGAATCAGGGGCATAGAAAGGGAGTGGACTGATAATTCTCAGGGGGAAAGGGGGGTGCAGGAAGAGACTGGACAAAAATCGTACACCTATGGATGAGGACAGTGCGGGGGGAGGTAAGGGCAAAGGGTGGGGTGGGAACCGGTTGGAGGGGAGCTATGGGGGGGGGGGGAGAAAAGGAGAAACAATTGTAATAATCTGAACAATAAAGATTTATTAAATTAAAAAAAAACAATAACAAAAACATACACAAGACCCCTACAACAATTACAAAAGCAACCACAACAGAAGGTAAAATTAGGGAAGAGAAAAGAGAGCAAGAATAATTGAAGAAATGAAAGGAAAAAATATGAGGAGAAAAAAGGGGGGAGAAACAGGGATATAAAGGGCAGAGATGAAAATAGAAAAGGAAAAGAGAATAAAAGAGGAAGAAAAATATTGAAAAGGAAAATAGAGGAGAAAGCAGATGACCCAAAAATAAGAAAAGGAAAACAGATGAGAAAGCAGGAGAAAAGTTTTTAAAAATGGATTAGGAAAAGGGAAGAGAAAAATTAGATATATAAAAGAAACAATAGAGATGAAAATAATAAATCAATAAAGCAGCTAGATAAAGAAGATAATTTTTTAAAAAAGTAAAAAGGGAGGGAAAAAGTGAAGTGGCATTTATCTCAGCAGAGCTCAGTGCCTCCTAGGAGCTCCCTTTGGGTCCTGCTCTTCTGATGACTGCGGCTGACTGTTCTTCCTGCCGATTCTGGGCTTCCTGGGAGGCAGTCAGGTGATAACCACTGTCAGAAACAGTCCTTCGTTAGCTTTCAGCAGCCTGAAAGCTCCACCTGATGCACAGTTGTGTCTGTTTCCACAGGACTTGGCTGCATTGGGAGGGGCAAACTGCACTCCAAGGCCAGTCTGTTAACAGCACGGCCCAGGGCTGGGCCAGCAAACTTGCCCAGATTCCCCAGGCTCCTCCTCCACCTACCTTCACCTGCCATCCAACTGTCAATCTTAATCACTCAAAAGTCTGTTTCTGCAAGGCTGTAGGCTGAATTGGAAGTCTAGACCTCTGGGTCTCCCATCATGGGGAAGGGGGGCGTGCTGTTCAGATTTCAGAGAAAGTGGTGGTTGTGTTTTCCTGTCCCAGAGCTCCTCCTCTGAGAGTGGTCCAGAATATTATTCTGTCCTTGTCTCTGCGGAGGTCCTTGAGTGCAGTCCAGTGGGGTCAGTTGGACATCGGGAGTTTCCATCAGCTCTCTTGTGTGGGGAAAGCACCAGTCAGGTTCCCGGGATAGTGAGGTAGATGGCTCCACCTCCCATCCAGTCCCTGATGCTGCCTGAGATGGTTCAAACGGGTAGGCCTGGCCTCTGCTGCTGTCTCCTCTGCAGAGGGCGAGATGCAGGGTGTGGCAGGCAGGGCTCTTGAGCCTGTGATGGTTGTATCACCTAGGGCGGGTGTTTTCCTTTGCCTGAGCTGTGGGTTCTGGGAGGGGCTAGCACATCTCAGAAAAAATGGCCATTGTTTCAGTTTGGTGGCAGGGGGCAGGGTGGGGTATGAACAAATGAAGGACTGCTTTCCACATCTCCCCCCAATGCTTCCCACCCCAACCTCTTCTTAGGCAACTCAAGTTCACATTGCTCTCCCTCCACTGAAGCCTTGGGTGAGTAGCTGCAAATGAAACTTCTGTGCTCTGGGTTTTAAAAAACAAAACAAATAACAAGCAACCAAACAACAAAAACCTGAGGATTTTTCTCAGACTGGCTTTGGTCTACTGGCTCTGGTCTCCCAGGCAACAGCCCTGCCTCCTTTCATGGCTGATGTTACATGGGCTCTGGTGCTCTGGGCTGTGGAGCCCAGCCTGGGTTCCGGGCTTTGCTTTTCTGAGGGAACAGACCTCCCGTAGCTGAGAACCCCTCCTCACTCTCGGCTGCTGCCTCTGGAAACTGGGTCAGCCCCCACTGCAACCACGCCTTTCCTACCAGTCTACGGTGTTTTCTGTCCTTCTGTCATATAAGTCTCCTCCTCAGCGGGACCTCAGGTGGTAATTCCAGGTGAATATTCCCCAATTCCGTTTTATTTCCAGTCTGGCCCTGGGAGGAGGTGCAATAAAGGTCTGCCTATTTGGCCACCATCTTCTCTCCTTGCATGACCGCAAGCTCTTACATTTTAGTAAGAGAACTATTGAGATGACATCAGAAGGATGGCGACTTAAGGGTGAGTCTTTTCCTTTCCCTCTGACATTTAAACAAGTTAACCACCTATACTTCAACAAGAAGTCGCAGTTCAACCCAGATTCATGCCTGAGAGATCTGCACACTAAGGTGGCCTTCCTGGAATGAGTGAGGAGATGAGAAGGGAGGGAGGTGCAGACATGGCCAGGCACAGACCCAGCATCCCCACAGCACAGTGTGTCTGCAGGCAGCTGGGAACTCGCAGCCCAGCTGGGAAAGCCAGCAGCAGTAGCAGCCACTTACTTGTACTTTGGTCCGAAGGAACACAGAGCTGTGGGGTGCAGCCCATCAGGGCAATCTGCGAGTGGCAAGCAGTGAGCTGCCAGCAGCAAGAGAGGACATTGGTTGTGTGAGTTGCGTGGTCACGCCTGCAAGCAGTGAGGGGGTGCAGTGTCTGAATTGTGGGCACGCTACCAAGAGAGTCTGAGTCGCGTGTGAGCGGCAAGAGCGGACACTGAGTCAGCTGAGTGAGCGGCTCCCCGCTGCTGGGCCTGGCGGTGGGCTTTCAAAGAAAGTACATCCCAGAGCTCTGCAGCTGCCACAGGGGTAAAAAGCTTGCGGTTCAGCGCCATCTACTGGAACAGAGTAGATTGACCTCCGCAGAGATAAATGTGCAAAGAAAGGACAGCAAAGATCATGAAGGACCACTGAAAGGATGATGACCAGAAAGAAAGTGAACAATCCCCAGAAAACAGGCTACCCTCCCAGCAGCTGAATTGCTGTCTTGTTGTTTACGAGGGTTACTTGCAGAATTTGATCTACACACAAGAGGATGTGAATCTGTGGAGACTGTGCAGAAACTAAATGCAAACCTTTGCCACTTTCCCCATTTCATTGCTTTTCACACGTCTCATTCAAACGTGAATATGTAAGTTAACTTTTATGCCAAGTAGTCTTTATGGAAATCAATTAAAGATAAAGATCGATTCCTTTGGGCCTTACAAAAAGCAAGTCCATCTACCATGGTAATTTTGCACAATCCAGAGTGGCCTAAATATAAAGTCCTTTAGTGCTTCGCATACTTCCCACTTTGCTGATGATGTAAGGCAAATTTGGTCATTGTTTTTTTTAGGGTGTATTTGCTCCCTTAATGAGTCCCATTAAGCCATCAAAATACAAATGCTGGGAATCCCTGCTCTCACTTTTGTTCAGTAATCCCAGCAACCCATATTTTATAGTTAACTGGCCAAGAGCACCTTTGAACTTCGAGGCTGGCTTCCTTGAGATGATGGCTTATTCTCCCAAAGGCAGGCTCTGTGAGGCAGCCCTCTGCCCCTGCCGCCCGTGGGTCGGGCAGAGCTCACGAACAGGCCACAAAGCCTGGCCACAAAGCCATCTGGCTTCCTGGTCTCCTTTACAGAGCCGGCCCCTGGCCTGTGTCTGGCCTCAGAAGGAAGTGTGGCCTGCCCCTCACTGTTAGGTGCAGGGCAGCTCCTCTCCCAGCTGCCGCCATGTGCTTGCTCCTGAAGCAGACAAGCCGCCTCCAGGCAGGAGTCCTATTTCCAGCGATTGTTTTTAGTGGAAAGCAGCACTGCCCCCAACTTTTCACATTTCTAAGGTATGAGGCCATTCCTGTCGCTCCTTTTGCCCTTCACGTCCCTTTTCTGGATTCGCTGCCTGGCCCTGGGGTGTCTTCCCGCTCCCTTTCTCCAGGGCGTGGAGAGGAGCACTGAGTCTCCCCCCGACGACCCCCATTCCAGGAGGCCTGGGGGCGGTGGCAGGGCTTCCTGCTCTGAGGGGCCAGCCGGAGTGGAGGCTGCATCGCCCATGCGGTTCATCGCCACATCATTTGTGGCACCAGGTCCATCTACAGTGCCTCTGAGTGCCATCTGCTCTGTGTGCTCAGAGGACTGGCACTGCCTGCCTCTCCAATCTCCCCAGGCATCCAGGAGGGGCATGCTTCCGTCGGCCCACCCACCCCTGCCAGCCAGCTCACCCGCACATCCAGGGGGCATGAGCCCTGCCTGTGCTCCAGCACATTGGGGACACAGCTTGTGTGACGATGTACAGGTTTTGCATGCATTAATTACTTCACTCAAGTCTTCCAAAATCTGTGCAGTGTGGGAATTAATGGCAGCGTTTTATAGAAATGGGAGCAGAGCCTTGAGTTTAGCAATAAACCAGGAATTAGTGGCACTGTGCTTGAACCTCAGTATTTCAGGTTTTCCCCTCAGTTCCTTCCTAATTAGCCATTTATTTTTATACCATGAGTCTTGTGCGCCAAGGCTCTTGCCCGTTAGTCATCAAATGCTTCCAGAGGACTCACTTGTACTTGGCAAGCCTGGTCACTCCGAGTTAAGTGTATGTGTTGACACACGGGCGACACTGGCAATCCGCTTGGGTCTGTCCCTGGCAGCAGGTGGCAGTTTCCATCCAGCCCCACATGCTCCTGCGTGCTCCGTGCTTCGTGCTCCGAGGCAGGAGCAGCCGCTGGGAGGAGGGAGCAACAGCTAGGCAAGCCCTAGCCCTGAATGTGCTGCACGGCCTGCAGGATTCAGGCCTTTCTCCTTAACTGAGGAGCCACGCTCCCTGCTGACCGCTCCAGCCTCTCTCCAACCCTGCCCCTGCCGTCTCCTCCCCTGGCTCTGCTCCCAGACCCACCTCTGAACACCGGCCACGCGCCTCGAACCCCTGCTGCAGCATGCGTTGCTCATGACCCGTTGCAGATCTATCACAGTCCTTTCCTCGCCCCCCTCGCACGGTCCCAGGGTGAAGCAGGTCCCTGCCTACAGATGGTGGACACATGACTTGCTCTGGCCAAGGGAATGGGGACAGAAGGACGTGTGCTGGTGCTGGGCCAAGGTCTGAAGAGGCACTGTGGGTTTCTGCTCACCCTCTTGTGTGTTCCTACCCATCATGTCATCTCTTCCTGAGTAACTGCTGGTCCCCAAATCCAGAGATGTGGGGAGCACACTGAATCTAGTCCACAGCTGGAGCCAGGCCTGGTTCAGCCCAGCAGAGCCCCAGCAGGCCCTTGGGCCAGAGGTGAGGAATGAATGCTTGCTGTGGCAGCCACTGAGTTTGGGGTCATTTGTGATGAGTCTTTTTGCATATTAAATAAGCACACCCTCGCCCTTGCCCTCGCCCACATGTGCACATGGCTATGAGCACACACAAACACATACATTTAGAAATCGTTTTCCCATCTGAAAAGGCTCCTGCTCGTGTTCCCCATGCGCTCGCCCTGGCAGGAGCAGAACTGGGCTGGAAGGAGAATGTGAACCAGGATCTCCTGGGTGGGAGGGTTGGCGTGTAGTCAGTAGCCAGTCTGGGTGAAATGAAAGCAGGCCCAGGCTAGGAGGGGCAGAGAGCAGCTCTGTAGGGCGGGAGGCCAGTGGCCCTCTGCCTAGCACCGGGCTGTGGGTCAGCACGCTGGGCCAATAAGTGTGCTGCTCATGAAAGGACTGTGCCAGCCCACTAGTTCCTACATCAGGGTCCCCCCCAACTCCTTCTCAACTTAAGGCATTCAGGGCTACCACCTCTCACACTTGATGAGAGAAAGGACAGACTGGATGGTGGCAGAGGGATTTAGTAAGTGACATTCGTGCCTCGTCACCACGGCATGGACTGATGTGTCAAAGGAACTAGCAGCACCCTGGCACTGGGGGGTGGGAATGGGGGGCACATTCAGATGGGACGAGCCGGGCAGCGCACCCAGCTTTCCTGCAAAGCTCCTACATGCCTGCCTTCCATCATCTGGCCGAGCAGCCCCTGGTGTTGCTATTCTGCTTTCTAGACAGGAACGTGGCAAGGCAGTTTCAAGAGTGAACTCTTTTTTCAGGGCCTGAGACCTGGTTCCTCTCCGAGCAGCGGGGGCTCCTCTGGTGGCGCAGGCCTGGCTCCCTGGTCTCCACCACCGATTGGCGGCACTCACAGACTTGGTGGGCCGAGGACTGCGCAGGGCCGCGTGCCTGGGTATGCGCCCTCCACCGCCTCTCCGCCGCCCGCGCCCTCTGTGGAATGCCACTCGAGCCGGGACTGTCCCAGGGACTTGCTGCTGGCCTCCACCTCAGCGTGCCCCGCACGGGGTGGCAGCGCCGGCCCCAAGCAGGCAGGGGGAAGGGATGTGGAACCTTTGTAAGGGGCTGTCGGGAAGCACCACATGTGTGTAGAGGGCCAGGGTGACGCTGGAATTAGCCTCGCAGACCCGTGGGAGCTGGTGTGGGGGCGGGCCCGGGTGGAGTCCTCCTGGGTGACGGTGGCAGTAATTGTCACAGGTGCTGAGGGGCCGGCGGGAGGCCGGGATAGAGCCCCGCCTGACTGCATCTTCAGGAAAGCCCCTTCTCTGGGCTATGACTGCCCTGGGTGGGGGGCCTGGAGTCGGATGGAGGACGGCTGGAAAGCGGGTCTGTGGGGAGGACAGGTTCTAACACTGAGGAATAGCTCCTTTATAGGCACTCAGCCCTCTGCTCGCTCAGTCGTCCCGACAATCAGAGGAGTTGTCAGGACACCCCAGGTCACACCTGAGGGAGTAAAGCTCAGAGAGGCCCCCAGCCAAGGGGCAGATCACACCACAGCCCTCTTAGCCTCTGGGAGGCCCCACAGGCCACGCCCTCCGCGCAGCCCCTCTAGCACTGTGAGCTCCCGAGTCACTTCCCCGCTGGAAACAAACCATTTGCTCTTCGAGAGCAGGAAAATAATTTCCCTTCCTACCTTTTAAAATTCCTCTGGCTGGTCTTAATAATCAAACCAACATGAGGCACATGACAGGGGAAATGATGAGATTTTATGACACGTGTACATATGGGAGTTCCATAAGAACATGGGCCCTCAGACAGACTGGCCTGGAGGCCCACAGACTTCTGAGCTGAGGAGAAGTGCGGCTGCGTGTGGACTTCACAGGGCGAAGGCAAGTCCCATGGAGATGGAGAAGCACATGTGTGGTCAGCAAACGTCCGCTGGGCCGTCCTTAGCCATGGGACACACGGGCGACTTTGAGCAAATGGGCCTCGCTGGCTGCCCCGGGTCTGTCATATTAAACACGTGACCTGTGTGACATCCCCTGTGGGGCAGGTCCTCCCTCTACATGCTTTTAGGCAGTTAGGGGGAGAGTCAATGTTTTTTCTTAGTCTTTCATTTCTTAAAGATAACCAGCTTAAAATAATATCACCGAAAGGCATCAAACTCTGCTCCCCTCGCTCTACAGGAGGAATACCAAGCCTGAGCGCAGCCTGGAGGCCCTCTCCTCCCCTGCTGGTGCCCACCGGCTGGTCATGGGCAGGCAGCTCCTTTGCTGCTGTGCCTCCCCGACCCTCCTCCTCCCACAACGCCCTCGTAAGTGAATCTCTCTGGGGCGCTGTGCCTCACTCCCCACACAGAGCAGTTTTCCTTCTCTGCTGGGGAAGGGGCTGTAGCGTCATGGTTTATAACCGACCAGGTTGCATGTGCGCGATGAGCCGTTAGAGAGGGTTCCGCTGCACCCACGTCTCTGGGCCCTCCTCTGCGCAGTGGGGCTCAGAGCAGCATTTCGCTCAGAGGTTTTTAAAAATTAAATGAGTTAATCCAGGCAGAGTGCTGAGAATCACGCTGGGCCCACAGTGAGAGCTAATGAAGTCTGGACAGGAGGAGGTTGCGCACGCAGCGTCGGGGGCGATGGCAGGGGCCTCTGCATGCCTGTGCTGGGAGAGGGCCTGATCAGCAGCAGCAGGGGCTGCTTCAAGGGCCGGAGAGGGAGGCAGGGCTGGACCAGCGACTCGAGGGTGGGTGGCACCGTGTGATTTCGAATCGCACGCTGGGCTCCTAGTATTGTATAATCCTATTTAATAAAGAGGGAATATGCTAATTGACCATCACTCCGTCACAAAGATGGCTGCACCCACAGCTGAGGCCAAGTTCCCATAAGGAGCCTTAATGAGCAATCAGCAGGGACCTGAGGCTACGCCCTCCCCGGCCCCCCTTGGGGCTTGACAGGGGACCTCAGGCCATGCCCCCACCCGGCAGGGCTTGACAGGGGACCTCAAGGTGTGCTTCCCGTCCTGGTGTTGGGCTAGGGGACCTCAGGCTGCTCCTCCTGCCCCAGCGCCAGGCCGGGGGACCTCAGGCCATGCCCCCCACCAGGTGGGGCTTGACAGGGGACTTCAGGCCGCACCCCTCAACCCAGCACCAGGCCGGGGGACCTCAGACTGCACCCCCCGCCCTAGCACCGGGCCAGGGGACCTGAGGCTGTGCCCCCCTGCCTGGCAGGGCTTGACAGGGGACCTCAGGCCGTGCTCCCCACACAGCAAAGCTTGATGGGGGACCTCAAGGTGCACCCCCAGTGCTGGGTTGGGGAACTTGGGCCACGGCCCCTGCCCAGCGGGGCTTGACGGGGGATCTCAGGCCATGTCCCCCACCTGGCAGGGCTTGACAGGGGACCTCAAGGCATGCCCCCTGCCCAGGTCTGGGCTGAGGACCTCAGGCCACGGCCCCCGTCCTGGCGCCGGGCCAGGGGACCTGAGGCTATGTCCCCTGCCCAGCAGGGCTTGGCAAGGGTGGGACTGGCCGGGTCTGGATCTAGCCCAATGGAGGGGCGGGGGCTGGCTGGGTGTGGGTCTCACGCGATTTTGAGGCACATGTGGATGGGTGGGGACGTGACTCTGGGTCCCATGGTGCACCCCAGACTCTGACAGGAGGAAGTTTTTCATATACATTTTACTAATTTTCTTTCCTCTCTGACACTTCTATTATAGAGAGAGGGCAAATAGCAATATTAAATTATTTCTTCTAATTAATCCCCTTTTAATGTGCACAAATTTTGTGCACCAGGCCACTAGTTGTATATAAAACATTTTAAACCACATGTGAAACTATGCCAATTTGAAAGTAACTACACGTGTCATTTAAACACACATATTCCTTTGACAAAGTAGGTATGAACTAGCTCAGTCACAGCCTGTGGAGCCTGCATTTGCACTTCTTGCGGAAAAGGTTTAGGGTAAAGTAATTTCAGTGTGTTACATCCTAGCATGAAAGGTGTTACCCAAGTTATATCTTCCTTACATGGTCAGCTCCGAATGGTCTGTGCCTAAAGCGGGCAGGCTGTTGTTTTGGAAAGTCTGTTTTTAAAAAGCCAGAGGAAAATCACGTGTGCCCTCTGCTGTAATAAAACAAGTCATTGCAACTCTTTTATTCTTCCAATGAAAAATAACACCCAATCCTGCTATTCCTCACTGATGAGGGGTGTGTGACATGGCGACACTCCAGCTGCGTGGGGTTTCCAGGTAACGTAAGCTTTTACGGGTTTTAAAAGCTGTTGATGAGAAAGTTACTAAAAGAATTCCTCCAGCAGGAAACCCGGGGCATGGCTCTTTGGAGACTCAGCACGCTCCTCATGAGCCTGACTTAGCTCGCTGCGTTGTAGCACCAGGGCTGTGGTAGTTCAGTCCATGGCAGCTGCACCTCTGCCTTCGGGATCCGGGAAGACATCTGTCAAGGAGTGTGGGTCATTGGCAAAGTCCTCCTCATCGCACTTGTAAGCCCAGCCTGGGCCATGTTGGAGAAAACAGGTAAAAAGGATCCTTTTGGAAATAAAAATCATTGATAGGGAATCTGACAAGAACCACATGTCTGCAAGAGTTTAGTCTGTCTGTGAACTATTTAGGAGGAAGAGCTACACATGACGCAGTGTTCTTGAACGTGGGGGGGTTTCCCTCAGGTTGTGTCTGCTGACCTACCACCTCAGCATCCACACTGTGTGGACTGGAAACCACCTTTTCTCTCCTTCACCAGCACATGCCACCAACTCCAACTCCTGTCCTTCTAGCACCAAAGTGTCGCTGGTCCGTGCTCTCATTGTTCCCCCTCCTCCAGGCTTGGTCTCCCACTGGACTTTGGCAGTGACCACTGAATAATGCTGCTCCTCCCTCTGGCTCCTGCACACTGCACCCCAAGCTATTCGTGAAAGCTCCATCCCGATCATTTCGCTGCCCTGCTCCAAATCCGCAGTGCCCTGAGGCCCTGCCAGCCTAGCCAACGCAGCCCGCCCTCCAGCAGCCCCAGCTGCCCTCCCAGCAGCAATCCTGCTCTTCTACTAATGTCCCGGCTAGTGCTGTTCTGTCCACACCTCCTTCCCCATCCTTCCATGATTTCTCTGACGCTTAGCTCGTGTATGACCTCCCTTATGAAGCATCTCTCTGTGGTGTGCCCTTTTTAAGCCCTTCCTACCAGCCTCTGTCCCAGTGCCATATGACAACTTATTTATATGCCTTCAGGGGAAGAGAGAAACGTTCCTCTTCTAGATTCTCTCAGCTGGTCTAATGATCAAATAGACATGAGACGGAATAACAAGAGAAATGACCAAATTTAATTACATACGTATGTATGGAACCCCACATTCCTGGCAGAGTCAGAGAGCCACATGCAGGAGAGGTTCAGAGACGGGAAGGGAAGATGAGGCAGGCATGCCATTCTGAGCTAAGGATGCGCGAGGCACCTGGGGCTCAGAGGGGCGGAAGGTCATTCACAGGATGGTAAGAGCATATGTTCAGTAACTGGACATTTTCCTAGCACTGTAGACAGTCAGAAATGTTATAGTCAAACCTCAGTCCTCGAATGTCTCCCATCTCAACCAATTCTGTTCTCGATTAAGTTGTTCATATAAAAAAGTCTCGGTTTTTGAACAAAAAACCGGATTTGGTTTTGTGTTTTTAACATCTCAGGATATTGTGCTATACTATCAATTTTAAAACATAATGAAGCCATCAGGTGTGCTGATGTTGCTTAGGGTGTGAAAGTGCTCACAAAGCAATGATCACAGGCAATTGAAGAGGTAGGAGAATGATCGTTACTTTGGATATAGGAAAAGCAGTTAGCTGGTGGCAGCATTTCGGAGGCGGTGATATGTGAAAAGCGAAGATGCTACACCCTGGAACAGTGCTGACAGTGACTGGTTTAAGGCTAGTAGGGTGGTTTAATAAGTTTAAGAAAAGAACTGTCTGTTTATAGATTAAACAGTACATTAGACATACACTGAATGGCCAGATTATTATGATCTCTGAACGCATAATAATCTGGCCACTCAGTGTATACTACATATAAGAAAGGTTAAAACAGGGAATCATTTGGGGGTCTGGAATGGATTAATTCAATTTACATTATTTCTAATGGGAGAAATGATTTTGTTTTGAACAAATCACTTCATGAACAGCCTTCCATAATGAATTAAGTTTGAGAACCAAAGTTCCACAGTATTTCTAGTGATAACACTTATTATGGGCAAGGTCCCTATTTAAATTCCTTAAGAGAGAAAAAAAAAGTTTCTCATGAACCCACAGGGTCGCCATTGCCTTTAGCTCAACGTAATTCACATGCTGAAGTAGCCCATTGTGGGGAGGCCTGTTCTGAACCCCTTCACCTTTCTCCCTCTCCCACCCCATCCTGAGCAGAGGCAATGCCTAGCGCAGTGCCTGACACATTGTGCTCAATTATGAACACTGAGTGGATATAAGGACCAAAAGATGTTGGCAAAAGATGGTAGCCACCAGATTTTCTCAACTTGGTTGAACATTATTAGAAAATTGGGGAGTTTTCACAAATGCCCAAGTCCCATTCTGACAATTATCACATGATCTCACTCATATGTGCAATCTAATGAACAAAATAGACCCATAGTCATGGAAGCTTGGAACAGACTGATGAATCTCAGAGGGAATGGGGGGCAAGGAGAGATTAACCAAAGACCTTGTATGCAAATATGCATAGCCCATGGGCACAGACAATAATGTGGTGAAGGCCCGGGGAGGGGTGGGAGCTGGGTGGAGGGGTCAATGGGGGAAGAAAAAGGGGGGACATCTGTAATACTCTCAACAATAAAGAAAATAAAATTTAAAAAGTTTTTTTAAAAGAATAAGAAAGATCCCCTCGTTTAATGAGAAAACTGAGGCCAGTGGAACCTAAAGGACTTAGCCAAACACATAGTTGAGTAATGGCAGAGCCCAATTTGGAATCTAAATGACTCAAGACTCCCTGTTGGGAATGGCATAGCTGAATATCCAAGTGTATGGGACAGGGTTCCAAAACAGGACCCCGGTGTCCGCAAGGGAGGGAGCATTACTTACAGCGACCTGCGTGCAGGCGAAGCGCACAGGACACTGTAGTGCCCCGGGCATGGCGGCCACCAGTTACCGCCCATCTAGGCCTCTCTGGGCGGCTATAACAGAATATCAGCTTGGGTGGCTTATAAACAACATACTCTGATTGCTCACAGCTCTCTCCGGAGGCTGGGAAATTCAAGTTCAAGGTGCGGGCAGAATTGGTGCCCGGGGAAAGCCCTCTCCCTGCTCCATAGACAGCAGTCTTTTTGCTGGACCCTCACACGGCAGAAGGGGGAGCAAGCTCTCTGGGGTCTTTTTATAAGAGCACTAATCCAAGTCTTGAGCGCTTCACTTCATGGCCTCTTTACCTCCCAAATGCCCCACCTCTAAACACATCACATTCATATGAGGTTTCAACATATGGATTTGGGGGGACACAAACATTCCGTCTATAGCACAGCCCCAGGCCTGGGGTGAGGGAGGGTGTGGCTGCATGAATCTGGAAGAGAGAGGAGAGGAGCGTTGGTTTGAGGGGAGCAGTGACCTTGTCTCGAGGAGCCTGCGATGACTTTGTGGGGAAACCAAGGAAACACTACCTTGGCCTCACTCTGCTCCCCACCCCAACTTCTGCCTAATCCAGTGGTCGGCAGACTGCAGCTCGCAAGCCACATGCAGCTCTTTGGCCCCTTGAGTGTGGCTCTTCCACAAAATACCACGGCCTGGGCGAGTCTATTTTGAAGAAGTGGCGTTAGAAGTTTAAGTTTAAAAAATTTGGCTCTCAAAAGAAATTTCAATTGTTGTTCTGTTGATATTTGGCTGTTGACTAATGAGTTTGCCGACCACTGGCCTAATCCATGGTGAATGTGACTTCAATTCCACTTGGAAGCATCGGCCAAACCTCCAGGCCGGTGCTGTTTCTACCACACAGATGCTTGCTGAGCACTAACACACACAACTATTCTGTCTTTCCTTCCTCCGTGGGCCACCTTTCACCTCTCACCCATGGTCTTATTTTATACACATTTCCCCAAAGGGGCCTCCATCCGGTGACAGGTTAGAGGAGAGAGCCAGGGCACCCGATGGGAGACAGGCCTCGGTGTCGGGGGTGAGCACTGGCTCTGCGACAGTTCCCATGACTTTGAAACGGGTGACGCCATTCCTGCTTCAGTGGTATCTGTGAGGCCCGACCAGGACCCTCTGAAAAGCACGATGGGGAACAAGGACAATGTTACCATGTGCCGTAAATGCACCGCCGAAGGAGAACTGTTTTTATAATGGAAGGACTGGCTTCCGGGTTACCTACACAATTAAAAGGCACAGGCTACAGATCTGTGGATTCTTAGCTCATTCGGTCATCACACCACAAAGATGGGACAGCGAGAGGAGGCTCCTGCGCTGGAGTAGCTGTCGCAGGTCTGGGAAGCCTGCAGCCTGACCGACAAGGGAGCCAGGCCTCTGCTCCCTCTCCCCCTCCCCCCCCCCCCCCCCCGCCCCAGTGTGGAGGGGTCCTGAGGAGGCCATCAGGAGTGCCCAGCACGGGCGGCAGCGTGGACCCTCGGGAACTGCTTTTTCCCTTGCTGTTTGTTGCAACTTCTAACAATAGCGATAGATTAGGGTACAACGGACCAGTAGCAAAATATACCTCCCCTCGGATTCAGAACCCTTGGTGACGGAAGACACACAGCGAACTGGACGGCGGCCTCTCGGGGCAGCGGAGGCCGGGCTACAGGCTCCTCGCATTGAAGAGCTGGTGGGTCGTCGCCGCTTCTGCTTCATCAGCAAAACGCCGCGAGCGCGTGTGGGGCGTGGAGGTGTCCGCTTCCCTGACCATCCCCCCCTCCCCCCCCGCCCTGCCCCTCCCTCCGCCCGTCTTCACTGAGGAGTGCGCAGTACTCCTGCTGAGCCGGGGTATTTTGTTTCTAATAGGTCTGATGTGAAAGGCCACTAGAAACCAGACTGCTGCGAACTCCCGTCGCCGCTTTTTAGTTCCCATCACTGCGGCCTGAGCACCTGCACAGCCTGAGTCCTCATCCTGAAGGAGTGCGCTTGTCTCCGGGGAAGCTCATGATGGCTCCTTAGCCACCGGCATGTGGGCCACCGCCCCGCTGGTCGCAGGACCTCGCTGCCCGCTCTCCGCCGGCTGGTCTTGGCTGCGGACGATGTATGTGGAGCCTGCACGCAACATAATAACATTTCCTTGCATTACCTTCCTGCCACTTCCTAGTTTACATCTCTTGTTATTCTTGCAGTCTCCCAAAATAATAATAATAATAATAATAATAATAATAATAATAATAAGTAATTAAACGTGGAGGGGATCATGAGGCTGCTGTGCTAAAACCCTCCCATCCAGTGAAATACTACGTGGTTACTTTTCTCTCTGCCAACAGCCTTCTCCCGGGACCCAGTCCCGAGCGGAGCGCGCGCGCCCTCTCCTGGTGAGCGCGGGAAGACGTCCCGTCGCAGGGTTCTCTAACCACCAGGAGCAAATGTAGGTATTATTATCCTGTACTTTTTAGAGAAATAGGCAGAGCAGCAACTCAAATAGAACTTCAGCTTCTTTGTGTCTTGGCATATTTGTTTTAACTTACTGCAATTCCATGGCGGAAAGATGAAATAATTATTTGACTATTTATTTATTTTACAAACCGATTTTTATGTGAAGAGTTGAACTTAAAAAGTGGTTAAAACATTGTAGAACATAGCAAAGGATGATTAGAGTTGGAGTCTGTAATTCATCTGAATGTTTGGGATTGGATGAGCACAGTGATTTTGAATGAGGTTAAATTCTCCTTCTTTCCAACCCCAACACCAAAGCAGTGCCCTTCATCCTCAGAGGAGGGCTTTCTTGGCAGTGGGGTCACTCCTAAGCAATACATTTCCTCATGAAGCAGGTGGTGTGTGGGGGGACCACTCACCGGGCACCCCCTTTGGAGGTCACTGCTCTCTCGCCTCAAGCATCCTGGGTCCAGCCTTTCAAACACAGCAGCTTCGATACCTGGGGACCTCGAGGCATGCACTGAGCAGGCCTTTCCTCCAACAAAGCCTGTGGAGAATGCACCTTCCTAAGGGGAGAAGACTTCTGTAGGGTGAGCAGACAGACAGGTGTACACAGGAGAGAAGGGGCCTCCAGAAACGCCAGAGTGGGTGCTGGTTATCAGACTGGTTCCCTGCTGAGGCTAGTGGGCTCTCCAGTGACCTGGGGGCTGCACCAGGCAGGGGCTGCACCGGGCAGGTGGCTACACCAGGCACCAGGCAGGGGCTGCACCAGGCAGATGGCTGCACTCTGTTCTTGAGCTACAGATAAGGAGGATTTCCGAGGTCATTTTTACCCGAGAAAAGGGAAATATGGTGCTGGTTACTTGGAGAGTAAGGGGTCATCCCTGTGGTTTGCTGAGGCTCAGCGGGTCATCCCCATGCATTGCCGAGACTCAGGGGTCTTCCCCGTTCATTGCCAGGACTCAGGGGTCATCCCTGTGCATTGCCAGGACTCAGGGGTCATCCCTGTGCATTGCCAGGACTCAAGAGTCATCCCCATGCATTGCCGAAACTCAAGGGTCATCCCCATGCATTGCTGAGACTCAAGGGTCATCCCCATGCATTGCTGAGACTCAAGGGTCATCCCCATGCATTGCTGAGACTCAAGGGTCATCCCCGTGCATTGCTGATTCTGTTTTGTTCCTCCTGGTCCTCTTAGAGCAGTGGTTCTCAACCTTTCTAATGCCACGACCCTTTAATACAGTTCCTCATGTTGTGGTGACCCCCAACCATAAAATTATTTTCGTTGCTACTTCATAACTGTAATTTAGCAAAATAATTTTGTGGTTGGGGGTCACCACAACATGAGGAACTGTATTAAAGGGTCGTGGCATTAGAAAGGTTGAGAACCACTGTCTTAGAGCCTTTCAATGATTCTTGCAGCCTTTGTTCTCTCTCGGTCCTGTAAGTAGTCAGTTACAGGTACAGAAAATGGTTCCCTCTCCTCGTAAGGGTGTGTGCGCATGCTTCCTCCTCTTCTCATGCAGGCTTGCTGGCTCCACCAGGAAGAACAACGTCTCCTTGGCAGCCCACACAGGCCCCTCTAGGTGCAAGGACCGTGCCGGCCATCTGTAGTGTTCCTCCTTCAGATTACTTTTTGCTTTGGGGCAAAGCCTGCCCCCAAATCCTTCTTCTTCAGTCATCCTCCCTCCTTTTTCTGAGCCTCCCTTCTCTTGGGGATGGTCAAGGGGGTCTATTTTGCCTCACTGATTATGGTTGCTGGTGTGGACGAAGTTTCATAGTCTGATTTCAGGTGTTCCTCTCGTAAAAGGCCTGGTCTCCTCTGGGGTGACGATGGAGGGAGCTAACGTTATGGAAAATGCAGAAACGACCACCATGATTCATTGAATTGAGTTCAGGGAAGCCACAAGGAGTAGAAAGGTGATGCATGTCCTTTGGCTTCACTCTCATCCTGGGCTTCAGCGTCTCCTATGAAAACGGCATGAGCACACACGGGGGCCTGCAGCTGGAACTCTCACCACAGGTCAGGCCCGTGGTCCCCAAACTGTGAGCATCACGCCACCTGGAAGGCAGTAAAGTGCAGGTGGCAGGCCCCGCCCAGAGTTTCCTAGTCACTGCATCTGGGATGTGGCTACTGAAGCTCCATTGCCCATAGGTTTCCAAGTGATGCTGTTGCTGCAGTCCAGGGACCTGGCTGGGAGAATCGCTGGGGCAAGCAAGTGGCGACCACCACAGGTGAGCTAAAGTGCATGGGAGTTTGATCGGTCTGCCGACTTGTTCATGACAGCAATTCCCTTCTCCCACATTCCATTTCCATCTGAATTTCCCTCTGTCAAGTACTCGGGGGCCTGAGAGTCACCCTGCGGACAAGCCACCCTGCTGTTAGCCTGCCACAGATTCTCAGAAGCTGGCAGAAGGAGGAGATGCCTGGGTCAGACAACGGGCAGGTTCCAGCTCCGCCGTAGCAGCCAGAGCATCAGCACTTATGCCAGCTCCCAGAGAGCCTAGCCCGCAGGCGGCGCTCCATGCTTTGGGAACCTGAGTCTTTTGTAATCGGCAGTAAGCTTGCCTGTTGCCCTGGAGGAAACATTTCCTTCTGACACTGACAGTGAAAAGAGAAAAACCCACCTTTGTTCCAGGGGTGATACCAGTCCCATATGCCAAGAGTGTTTGCTATGCAAGCATTCTTAGGAACACAGCCTAGGTCAAAGTCCCTGCACACCTCTGCTCAAGACCCGTGGGCAACAGGCTCCAAACACCCTCTGCTTTTCCTACCAATCCCTCTCCTTGGAAACCCCCAAATCCAACATTCTTTGACAGCCACTGTGGTAGGCAGAATAGCGCCCCCCCCCCAGATGTTCCCAGCCTGATCCCTGGAACTATGAATATGCTAACTTACACGGTGTGCTCATCTCCTGGGGCTGCTCTAACAAAACACAGCCACGAACCACACAGCGATGCTCCAGTCAGTGGAGGACCACACGCATGTATAAGAGTACAATGGAGCTGAGAGAGTCCTGTCGCCTGGTGACACCATCGTCACCGTGGTGACACCATCACACAGCACATTACTTGCATGCTGTGGTGACATTGCTGTAAACAGACCCACTGTGCAGCCTGTCATGTAAAAGGGTGGCACACACAATTATGCACAGTGCATAATACTGGATGATGATAACGAAGAGCTATGTTATTGCTTTACGTGTTTATCATACTATACTTTTTAATCATTATTTTAGAGTGCACTCATTCTACTTGTAAAAAGTGCTTGCTGTGAGCAGCAGCCTCATTCAGCTTGCGCTGACCGTGTCTCTTAGCTGCATATTCTCTCTTGTGCTCAATCTAATTCAGTGTTGTTTTGCACAGCATCACGCTGTAAAGGCTTACAGCCTAGGAGCAATAGGCTGTACCATCTAACCCAGGTGTGCAGTGGGCTATACCACCTCGGCCTGTGTAAGTGCACCCTAGGATGTTTGCACAGCGATGGCATTGCCGACCAAGTAATTTCTCAGAGCACACCCCCATCGTTCAGTGGTGGATGCTCGTGTCAGAATGTCGGAGGCCAGAAGTCAAGGTGTGGGCAGGGCTGTCTCCCTCGGAAGCCAGAGGAGGACACTTCTGGCCTTTTTGAACTTCTGGTCCGCCCAGGCATTCTTTGGCTCCAAGATACCTCATCCAATCTCTGCTGCCGTCTGCACGTGGCCTCCTCCCTGCGTCTGTCTCTCTCCTCGAAGCCCCCCATCACATTGGACCAGGGGCCGCCCTCCTCTTAGCTACTTACACCCGCAAAGACCCTGTCCCAAGCAAGGCCGTGTCCTGTGGTGCTGGGGTGCGAACTTCAGCACATCATTTGGGGGTGACATAATGTAACCCATAACGCATGACCAGGGGACTGAAGCTGGTGATCAACTGGCCTTCAGTGAACAGAGTATTGGGGTTATCAGGGTGGGCCCAGTGAAATCACAGGGCTCCTTAGCAGTAGAAAAAGCAGCAAAGCAGCAGGCGCGTTGTGCTGTGCGAGGATCCCACCGCCATCGCTGGCTTTGAAGCTGGAGGAAGGGCCCAGGGCCCAGGGCCCCCAAAGCTGCACAAGCAAGGGGTTGGCTCTCCCTGGAGCCCCCAGAACGGACTCGGCCCTGTAGACAGTGTGATCTTAGCCCGGGAGACTCTGTTGGGCTTCTTACCCACTGAGCTGCAAGAGAATGCATTTGTGTTGTCTCAGGCCACTAAATTAGTGATTTGTTACAGCGGCCACAGGCCACACTGGAGCCACAGCGCACAGTACATTGTGCTGACACGGCTTTCCTGGCAGTCTGCTCTCTAGGGCGTGTGCAGCCAGTGACGCACTTGGCTGCGATTGAGTGCCATCTCTCAGTGGCTGAGTGTGCATGGCTCCTGGGCGTCCGCGGGAGGGCGCTGGCTCAGAGCCTGTTCTCTTTGCCACCCTCTCTGTGCCTTGCTTTGCGTTTCTGTTACGGGAGCATGTCCGGTGCCTGGAACCACGTGCCACTGTAGGGCAGGCTTTGCTTTGTTTTTCAATGGTAGAAGACAGAGGTGTCTTTGCTGGTAGAAGACAGAGGTGTCTTGCTTAAGTCTGTCTGTCCAGCGTGACGCTGCCATGCTTGCATAACAGGAGCTCAGGAAACTCACCACGTTCCGGGCGGAACAGAAGCCTGCCCCGCAGGGCGAGCGGCTGGGAGCGGGGTGTTTGCATCACGGCCGCCCTGGCCACTCTGTCGCTGGAGCATGCGCTCGGAGGGCCGGGCTGCCTCTCACTCACCTTTGATTCTCTCAAGTGCAGAGACTCACACTTAGACTCTTGGTCAATAATGGGAAGTTATCAAAGGTGTGGGCGGTTGCCTTCCTGAGACGTCCTCTCGCTTCTGGCAGCTTTCATTTCCTGCATCTGTTGCTGTTTTCTGT
This sequence comes from Plecotus auritus, assembly GCF_963455305.1. NCBI lineage: Eukaryota > Metazoa > Chordata > Mammalia > Chiroptera > Vespertilionidae > Plecotus > Plecotus auritus. The sequence continues at coordinate 107,299,602 of NC_137782.1, forward strand.
CCTCCCGGCAGCTGGCACCTCGCCTTCCCAGAGGCTCCCCGAGATGGAACCAAGTGCCCAGTAGTGGTCCCCTCGGGGTTGGGAGGTAGCGCTTCTCTTCCTGGTGACACCTCGCTCCTACCTGGCACCTCACGGTAGAACCCACTGCTGGTGTGTTTCCGACAAAAGCTAATCCCCTCGGGTCTCAGACTTCAGGTGGAGAACGAAGCTTGCCTTGCTCACTTCCCCATGGGAGCAGCACCTGTGTTGGAATGTGGCCCGTTTAGTTTAAAGGTAACGCAGGGAGATTCTGGGCAAAGTGTAGCCAGAGGTCGGGCCTTTGGAAAGAACCGGAGTGACATCAGTGAGAGAGTCCTCGGGAATGTGGCTGTGGGGAAGGGGGAACCACAATCTGTCAGAAGAGCATTTTCCCAAGAGACGCACGTGATGACTGGCAAACATCAGATGGCGAGAGCTCCCTGAGCCGGAGGTTTCGGAGCAGCACAGCTCCCACCTACCTCAGCCCAGGGCCCTGCCAGGCAGCGTGGCGCGGGCGGGGCTGGAGGCGGCTGGCCCAGCCGAGAGTGCGCCACACTAAATGCTCACGCCGGAGGTTGTAGAAGGTTCCTGACAAATTCTGGCAGAGACCCTGAACTTCCGCTGTCTTTCTTCCGGGTGTGGGTGGCCTTACTGTTTTGACTAATACCCCAAATACACTCCAAACACCCCGAAGCCCTAAAAACACCCACTTCAGGGCTCCCTTCTTTGACTCAATGACAAAACTTAGGCCTCTGAACTCACCCGAGTCTTTCACAGAGGTACTCCTTATGGTGGGAGAAATCCCACGCGTAGGACACGTGGGTGTCCATCACGCCGGGAAGGGCGGCCACCATGTGCTGGTGGAGCCCATTCAGTCCACGAGTGCTCAGGCTGACGATGTGGCCCTTATTCTCTGGATGTTCCAGTAACTGTCACGAGGGACAGGTGCAGATATAATTGTCAGCCTCATGTGGCTTTCACAGCTGGATGTGTCATGAAGAAAGCTCACCAGGAGTGGGCAACGGTAGTGGATGGCAAGGCCGTGCCGAATACGATGCCGGGAAAGGTCACACCGACCCTGTCTTTATTTGAAATTGTGGCATTTCGTTCACTGTGATTTGGGGGTTAATTCTCATGTGTTGAGAGGTTGCATTAAGTATTATATGTCTTGATGACTGAGCTTCCGATGCCCCTTAGTCTTAGCACTGGAGCAGGCAAGCACTAGCGACCCCTCGTGCAGTCCCACGGAAGTGACTGTCATGGTCTTTAAAGTCATAAACCCACAAAGACAAAGAGAACCGGGAAGATGGGCAGGTGGAAGCAGATGGAGAAGTGGCACCTGACCCAGCAGACTGGAGAAAGCACCCCCCTGGCTGCTGTGCAAATGCTGAGAAATAGCCTTCTGCACAGGCGGTCCCTGTGCTTTTCCCAGACAAACTCCCCTAAATGGGTGGGAGCTCGTGCTGCTGCTGGCAGGTGCGTGGGCCGGAGGGCGCGCCCTTGGGACAGTTGGCAGCAGGCCACAGGGTGTCTGCGGGGAGTGTACCGCGAGGCTGTTGGATGTGGAGCACCATGTGCGGCTGAAGGAAGGATGTGGGGAAGGGAGAGCAAGAGGCAGTTTACACGTAAATGTTTGAAACTCCAACCTCCTTCCCATTTGGGGTGAGGACCTGGCAACCAGCCATATGCCCTCCAGGCAGAAGACTGGAGGTGTCTTTTCTGGGGGAACCTCACCACCAGACGAGAAAGCCCCAAAGATACTGACCCTGGGATCTCCTGAGGAAATGGCCCACCCTGACTTCCCACAGGGAAGCCCCTGGTGACAAGCCACACGAGGCTTCTGGCCAGTCCGTAGCGGCCCACCCTTTACACGCCGACCAAGCCCCCTCAGCCAGGCGCTCGGGGAGAGTCCAGCCAGCATCACGGAGACGAAGCGCAGAGAGTGACTTGTGGCTCGGAGACCACTCAGCAGAACAGAGCACAGGTGCACTGCACCCGGGGAGCAAGGAGAGGGGCTGGCGTGAAAGAACCTGCAGGGTACAAAGAAATCCGAGAAGATAAAAATGTCAACACGGACATTCAACACTCAGCAAGGAAGCTGGGAGACAAGCCTGCAGAAATCTCCCATAAAACAGAGTAAAAAGACCAAGGAATTAGAGAGGGGGGAATAGAGGGGAAAATTAGAGAGCCAACCCACAGAGGAATCCGACAAGCAAATCCTGGGAGCGAACCTGGGAAGCAGGGGCGGGCGTCACCTGAGACACAGCAGGAGCGTGTCCCGGCGCTGAAGACGCTGCTTTCTGGATTAGAAGGGCAGCCATGCACCTGCCCAGAGCGTGGAAATGGCCCGCACCACATGCCGGGGACGAAGAGGAAGCTCACAGCACCTCACCAGGCAGGGGGCCGTCCACAGAGAAAGAATCGAGAATCGGAAAGACATCTGAGCTGTCTGTGTCAATCCCGGGAGCGAGGAGGCAATGAAACAAGACGTTCGATGTTCTAAGAAGAAATTATTTCTGACTTAGGGTTTTGTTCCCAGACAGAAAATTGATAAATGTGAGAAAAGAATAAAGACCTGTGAGGACACGCAAGCTTTCTAGATATTTACCTTAGCAAGAAATTACTCAGGAAGCTGCCCAGGATGTGGGGGTGGGGGGGTGGGACCACAGAAGAGGAAGAAATGGGATACAGAAAAGAAAGGCAATGACAGGGCCGTTTCTTCAGGAGCAATGACCTGCTAGAAGTCCTCACATGTTTGAATAGAGGAGATTTGCACAAACAGGATGTATAGTACCAATAAAGACACACACACACACACACACACACACACACACTACAACAATAAGCTCCAGGGAAAACAAAATACTGTGCAAGAAAGAAACAGCACTGGCAGAGCACTGTGACTCGCCGAGCGCAGCCCCTACAGGCGCGGTTATGGCGACGGCGAGGGCTGCCATAGCTCTAACGCTGTGGGATCGAGAGCGGGCGTGGAAAGATGAGAAGTGTGTCTGAGCGAAGCTGAGGTACGTGGCCAGGGGGTGACGTGTGAGAACTGACTTGCCATCCTCCAGGAGGGGAAGTCCTAGATAGCGCCTAAAATGGAAGATTCTGGAAGAGGAGCATCGTGTTTTTGGAGATATGGAATGAATGCCGAAGGGATGTGCTCAACTTGTGACCAGCGGGCTGCTTCAGGGAGGAACTGGGCTAAGCAGGTTCCGCGGTTTTCATAAAAAGCCGGGAGGACAATTGACTTTGCAATATGTGCAAATATACATCGGATAGAAAACATCGGGTAGAAAAACCACAACCAAATCAGAAAGGGGAGAGGACATTGACCTCTAAGAGCGGTCAGTCCTGGCCACAACAGGGACTGAGCCTGGCCAGGCAATTCAGAGCCCAGCGTCCCCGTGGGGGCAGGGGCGGGGTGGGGTAGGGAGGGTGTCTTTCCAATGGCACCTCATCCTCTGAGTGAGAGGCAAAGGCCTTGCTTCTGAGACGGGACCCAGCAACCAGCCATATGCTCTCCAGGCAGAAGACCGGAGGTGTCTTTTCTGGGGGAACCTCACCACCAGACGAGAAAGCCCCAAAGATACTGACCCTGGGATCTCCTGAGGAAATGGCCCACCCTGACTTCCCACAGGGTGGACCTGCAGGCCTGGTCCCCCGCAACCCTTCTGTTGGGAATAAACTACGCTCCCATCACCTCCTGCTATTGCTGTAAACATTAGAAAGTGTACATGCATGTGTCTGGGGTAGGACATATGGATCATAATTTGAGTTAATGAATAAAGATTCCAATATACCCTGGGTAGCATGGGAATTATTTATAAATTTGATTAAAGAGATTCAAGTTCATTATAAGTTAAGTGTTCTTATTTCTCAGAATGTTGATCTTAGTTAGCAAAATGTGGTTTGCTGGTCTTGAGTTTGTCCTGCCCCAAATCCCACAGCTAAAGCCAAAACAGGTAAGGGCACCCTTTTCCTCTCCCCCATGCACTCCTCCTAGGAGTCACACTTAATCTCCATGCAGACACAGTTGGTGAAATCTCTAATTCTCACCATTTTCCTCCCTGGCCTGCAGCCCCAACTGGACGCTGTGAATTTTTAATTGAGTGAGAGTTGGTGATGTATATGAGGTTACATGTTCTCTGAGACGCAAGTGGGTTTCGGCTGCTGTCTGGATGGCCCTTCCTAACAAGGCTGGAGACAAACCTCTACAAAATGAAAGTACAGGACGGAAGTGCAGGGTGGAAGTGCAGGGTGAAAGTGGAGGGTGGAAGTGCAGGGTGGAAGTGGAGGATGGAAGTACAGGGTGGAAGTGCAGGGTGGAAGTGGAGGATGGAAGTCCAGGGTGGAAGTGGAGGGTGGAAGTGGAGGGTGGAAGTACAGGGTGGAAGTGGAGGGTGGAAGTGCAGGGTGGAAGTGGAGGGTGGAAGTGCAGGGTGGAAGTGGAGGGTGGAAGTACAGGGTGGAAGTGCAGGGTGGAAGTGGAGGATGGAAGTGGAGGGTGGAAGTGCAGGGTGGAAGTGCAGGGTGGAAGTGGAGGGTGGAAGAGCAGGGTGGAAGTGGAGGATGGAAGTGGAGGTGGAAGTGCAGGGTGGAAGTGGAGGGTGGAAGTACAGGGTGGAAGTGCAGGGTGGAAGTGGAGGATGCAAGTGGAGGGTGGAAGTGGAGAGTGGAAGTACAGGGTGGAAGTGCAGGGTGGAAGTGCAGGGTGGAAGTGGAGGATGGAAGTGGAGGGTGGAAGTGCAGGGTGGAAGTGGAGGGTGGAAGTACAGGGTGGAAGTGCAGGATGGAAGTGGAGGATGGAAGTACAGGGTGGAAGTGCAGGGTGGAAGTGCAGGATGGAAGTGGAGGGTGGAAGTACAGGGTGGAAGTGCAGGGTGGAAGTGCAGGGTGGAAGTACAGGATGGAAGTGGAGGATGGAAGTACAGGGTGGAAGTGCAGGATGGAAGTACAGGATGGAAGTGGAGGGTGGAAGTGCAGGGTGGAAGTACAGGGTGGAAGTGCAGGGTGGAAGTGGAGGATGGAAGTGGAGGGTGGAAGTGCAGGGTGGAAGTGCAGGGTGGAAGTGGAGGGTGGAAGTACAGGGTGGAAGTGCAGGGTGGAAGTGGAGGATGGAAGTGGAGGGTGGAAGTGCAGGGTGGAAGTGCAGGGTGGAAGTGCAGGGTGGAAGTGGAGGATGGAACTGGAGGGTGGAAGTGCAGGGTGGAAGTGGAGGGTGGAAGTACAGGGTGGAAGTGCAGGGTGGAAGTGCAGGGTGGAAGTACAGGGTGGAAGTGCAGGGTGGAAGTGGAGGATGGAAGTGGAGGGTGGAAGTGCAGGGTGGAAGTGCAGGGTGGAAGTGCAGGGTGGAAGTGGAGGGTGGAAGTACAGGGTGGAAGTGCAGGATGGAAGTGGAGGATGGAAGTGGAGGGTGGAAGTGCAGGGTGGAAGTGCAGGGTGGAAGTGGAGGGTGGAAGTGCAGGGTGGAAGTGCAGGATGGAAGTGCAGGGTGGAAGTGCAGGATGGAAGTGCAGGGGGGAAATGTAGGGTGGAAGTGCAGGGTGGAAGTGCAGGGTGGAAGTGCAGGATGGAAGTACAGGGTGGAAGTGCAGGGTGGAAGTGCATGATGGAAGTGGAGGGTGGAAGTACAGGGTGGAAGTACAGGGTGGAAGTGCAGGGTGGAAGTGCAGGATGGAATTGGAGGATGGAAGTACAGGGTGGAAGTGCAGGGTGGAAGTGCAGGGTGGAAGTGGAGGATGGAAGTACAGGGTGGAAGTGCAGGGGGGAAGTGCAGGGTGGAAGTAAAGGATCGAAGTGCAGGATGGAAGTGGAGGATCGAAGTGGAGGGTGGAAATGCAGGGTGGAAGTGCAGGGTGGAAGTGCAGGGTAGAAGTACAGGATGGAAGTGCAGGGTGGAAGTGCAGGGTGGAAGTGCAGGGTGGAAGTGCAGGGTGGAAGTACAGGATGGAACTGCACTTTGGAAAAATCAAAGTAGGTCATTGTCATAGTCAGTGTCGACAGCAACAGCAGCTCTGAGACATAGCCGAGTTAGTATGGCTGCTTGTTCCCAGGACCCACTGTTCCCTGCCCTTTGTGCCCAGGGTGTGACTGTCTGGGCTGCTCCACTCAGCTTCTTGGCCCTTTGCTTCTGGTGAGGCGCGTGGGTTCCGGGGAAGGGTGGGGTGGTGGCTGCAGACCCAGGTGCAGCTGCGCTTGCTCCGGCCCCACGCTTTCTCGGGGCCCCACTACCTGCCTCCATCCCACTGTTCCTCGGCCGAGGTGCTGACAACTCCCTTGGGGACTGCCACCACCTCGTGTTGGTCCGTGAAACCCCATGCTCTCTAATAGTTGTTTAATTAAACTTTGGTCAGTTAGGCTTTCTGGTTGTGCCACCCATTTTCTCCAAGACACTGACTGGTGTGAGCCCGTCTGTAGCCATGCCATCTAGTTTCCTCTTAGTCTCCCCACCAGCATGAGACCCTGAGGACAATGGTTCTGAATCGTTCCTCTTTGTTTCTCTCGGGTCTAGAACATGGCCTAGTGCATTGCAGGCATTCGGTATATGCTCATGATTGGAACGGTGCACTCATTCCTATGTGTGGTGCTTTATTTCAGAGAAAAAGTTGAGGTTATTTAACACATCCAGGTCAGGATATAAGTGTGGAGATGGTACGTTTGGGAAAGAAATATTACCACTGTCTATGGTTTCCAGTCACTAATTGTTTAGGTCAAGCCTCCTCTCTCACTGCACACATGTCAACATTATAGGCTGAAAACATGAACTCTCACAGACGGCTTCATCTGAAGATACTGGATAAACGTGCAAAACAGAAACTCACATGTGCAAGGCATGGCATGGGTTTGGATACCAAGTCTACTCTTTTCGAAGCTTTTACCCATTAACAGGATGTTCCATTTCTGGGGGATTAAAATTAAGAGTTCATTATTATCTCACATACAAATTCTGAAGACTCCTTCACTGCCACCTCATAAAATTGGGTTTTGTCCTTGCTGCTCTCCCCCTTTGAGGTCACAAGGTAGTGGCCACTGGCCAGACACCATCTTCACATAATCCACCAAAAGAGGAAGGAAAGCTCCCTTGCTTGCTTAGGGAGGCCTTCAGCAAATGCACCCTCCTGGCCACGGGCTGTGGTTGGCTCTCAGGCTCATGACCTAGCTGCAAGAGAGGCAGGGGAAGTGACGATCTTGTGTTTTCAGCCTCTATCATGAGAGGCAATCTCTACTAGCAAGAAAGAAGGAGCCGAGGAAAAGATGTTGGAGAAACAACCAATGGTGTCAGTAACATACAGCACAGTCAAAGGCACAGCACAGTTCTCGCTAATTTGGCTCAGTGGATAGAGCATCAGCCTGCAGACTGAAGGGTCCTGGGGTCGATTCCGGTCAAGGGCACGTACCTTGGTTGCAGGCTCCTCCCCAGCCTGGGCCTTGGTTGGGGCTAGTGCAGGAGGCAACCAATCCATGTGTTTCTCTCACATTGATGTTTCTCTCTATCTTTCCCTCTCTCTTCCACTCTCTCTAAAAATCAATGAAAAAATATCCTCAGGTGATGATTAACAAACAAAAAGACACAGAACAGCCCTAGCCCGGTTTGGTTCAGTAGATAGAGTGTCAGCCTGTGGAGTGAAGGGTAATGGGTTCAATTCCAGTCAAGGGCACATGCCTGGGTTGTGAACTCAATCCCCAGTAGGGGGCGTATGGAAGCCAGCTGATCAATGATTCTCTCTCATCATTGATGTTTCTATCTCTCCCTCTCCCTTCCTCGCTGAAATTTAAAAAATAAAATGAAAATAAAAAAGACAGAACAGAAGATGCCAAAATTGCTGAGAGTTTCACAGGTGCTTCACTGAGAAAGCTATTTGATAGAATCACTCACGTTTGCTTTTCGTGTAGGTTGATTTGTTTAACTAGAGAAACTCCAGAGGCAGAAACTATGATGGCTTCAGTCTGTCCCTCTGTGAGGTGACGTTGATATTGACAGCTGCTTTACAGAGAAGGACGGGGACACATCCATGTCGATAAGGATGTGACAAGATGCACGGATGAAAGCTGCCACAAGTACTACAAGCACTCACACCTTTGTACCTTCACTCTTCTCACTTTATTCCCTTATTAAATTTACCTGCGTTTTATAATAACGGTATCTGACACACCAACAATATTCATGTTTGTCAGCAATTTTGCAGTAGGTCTTCTTTTGCCAAAGAATTGTTTAAGCAATTAAGGTCATCTTCAGGTTAAAGCTTATGATAAAATATTATAAAAGATGAGGTGCTATTATTCACTTCCAATTAAAGAAAAAAATGTTAGCTTTTGTATTGTTTTAAAGAGGAGAGAACAAACTTTTATCAAGTACCTTTTGTATGTGATGCATTCTTGCATGTAACTTCATGGACCCTCAATCAACCCTGTGTGTGTGTTTTGGGGGTGTGTGTGCTTGGTGGTGTGTGTGTGTGTGTGTGTGTGTGTGTGTGTGTGTGTGTGTGTGTGTTACTGTCCCCTTTGTAAGGGAGGAGCAAGCTCTGCCCAGAGGCCCTGAGTGTAGGATCTGTTCCAGGTCTCTTCTAAGCTTGTGGTGGCTTCCAGCAATCCTTGGCATAGAGACACATCACTCCAATCCCTATCTCCATCCATGGCCTTCTCCTCTCTGTGTCCTCTCTTCTCATAGCACACCAGTCATTGAATTTAGGGCCACCCTAATCTAGTATGACCTATCTTAACTAAACTAATTACATCAGCAAAGACCTATCCTATATAATAAAGAGGTAATATACAAATTGACCATCACTCCAACACACAAGATGGCTGCCCCCATGTGGACACAAGATGACCAGCAGGGGAGGGCAGTTGTGAGCGATCAGGCCAGCAGGGGAGGGCAGTTGGGGGTGACCAGGCCTGCAGGGCAGGGCAGTTGGGGGTGACCAGGACAGCAGGGGAGGGCAGTTGGGGGCTACCAGGCCAGCAGGCAGAGGTGGTTAGGGGTGATAAGGCTAGCAAGGGGGGCAGTTAGGGGCAACCAGGCAGGCAGGCAGGTGAGCAGTTAGGAGCCAGTGGTCTCGGATTGTGAGAGGGATGTCCGACTGCCAGTTTAGGCTGAGGGGACCACCCCCCCTCCCCCCATGCATGAATTTTGTGCACCAGCCTCTAGTTTCCATATAAGACCACATTCTAAGGTTCTGGGAGACATGAATGATTTCAGGGGGAGAGGGGGGCAAAGGCTGGTGGAGACATGGTTCCACTCCGTATGATGAGCCTTCAGTAACTGAGAAATGGAAAGAAGGTGACTTCCTACTGCAGCTGTCCACCTGCCCCATGAGCAGTTAGAAACATTTAGATGGGACAGGGTGAGCTCCATTCTTCCACGTCTTTCCACAAACACTGACTGAGCATATACTAGGTGTTCTAAGAGCTGGGATACAAGCATGAACAACACAGAAGGGGCCCTGGCCTCCAGGCTTATGGTCTGTTCTGTGCTTCCTTCCCTCACCACCGAGAGCTAATGGGGCAGGAGCGAGGCAGAGCAGGTGCTTCTGGGGCGGGGTGGGGGGGTCCTCTCACCTGCGCCTGCCGGACAGAGACCAGTGCTCCACCATGAGCAGTCACACACACCTCGCCTTTCACACAGCATGCTCATGCACATACCCTGTTTAATTCTCTCGGAAACACGTGGGCATGGTTAAAATTACGTTCACCTCACTGATGAGGAAGAAAGGTAAGCAATGAGGCTGGGACTGGAACCAGGCCCTCCCCTCTCTCTTAACCCTTTGTTTTTCCTGATGCCTTTGTAGGCAGACAGGCGCTGCAAAGGCACGGAACTGCCATCAGGCAATGGGGCACAGTGGGGACCATGAGGAGCCAGAGACCCCACATATTAAAGACAGACTCTGATTCACCTTTAAAAGTGGTTCTGTGGACGTATAGCAAGATCGTAGGCACTCGTGTCCTCTGACTCAGCCGTGCAACTTGGGGTCCTGCCCTCAAGGCACTCAGCACCTGTGAAGCAGCTGGTGGTGCCCCTTGGAGCTCGCCGAGGAAAGGCTGGGCTGTGGAATGAAGGATGAGCGGCAGCCACTGCACCAACTCACTGCTGATGTGCGCATGTGGCTCTCTCTCCAAGGTGCAGAGCAGAGGAGGGAAGTGTCCGGCAGGACTGGGCATATTGTGGTCACTGCTGAGAGCCAATTCCAGCATGTCATAATTACAAGAGTTTTATCAAAAGGTTGATGAAACTTGGCTCAACAAGGGCTGAGTCACATCTGTTATCACCTGTTGGGAATGGCTGGAAGGCACTTCCCCCAAACCTGAATAGAATGATTGTTTGCTGCCAGACAGCTCAGGGCATCTTAATCTACATGTTATTGCCTCCTGTTGGCCAAACACCTGAACAGCTATAGGCTATTCCCCAATCTGACAATGCTTCTGTACCCTACCCTTTGAAGTGTGTATTATCTCCACCTTGCCTTAGGACAAATTGTGTTAATAAAAAGCACAGGGTCCTGAGTCAAGGGTAAGTCTTTAGCTCCTTTAGCTGAAGCTCCTTTGACCCCCAATGCCTTTCAAATCTATCTTTCATCTTTGGACTCCTTATTGAATCTATGCACAGCCTTTCTCCAGATTGCTGAACCCTTCGTAATGCTGGGACAAGAACCCTGGCAGGTCACCTTTCCATGGACCCTCTCTCAGAACACGCAAGAAGTGGGTTCTTGGTTACATCCAGGAGGATTCTGTTTGCAAATATCCTTTTGTAAGTTTTGATTTTTGAACCATGTGAAGGAATTTCCTATTTTAAAATCAACTAAGAGATTGTGTAGTTGAGTAAAATGCAGACAGGGGCTGGTCTGCACCCTTTAATCCTCCCTGCACCCCTGCCTGCCTGCAAGCAATTGTGCTCATTGCATGCATGGTTTGTTGACCCAGATTACCCCACCTTTTAGCTTGCAGGTCAGCACTGGGCGGGCTCGACCCCACCCAGGTCTCTATGTTATTACCTTTGAGCTGCTCCTGGGCTCTCTCTGAATGGCACCTCCTCCCCCCCACCCCGGCCCCCCCGCCCAGCCACCCAAGGCCACACTCCAGTTTCCTCTTGCCTATCTCCCCTCACTGTACTCCCACTCTTTGCCCCTGGCCCCAGCACCCAGGACCCCCCCCACACACTCCTCCCTGCCACAGTTTACTTTCTAAGTGCCTCTGGAACTCCCTCCTTGTCACCCCTCCCACCCCAGGGCAGGGTCTTTTTGTCTAAATTCTGCTGTCGCCTGGGCCTCCTAAGTGACCTCGTTCCCACCACCTACTTCCCCTCTGTGGCCCATTCTCCTCCCTCCTTCCAGGGTCTCTCAGGACACAAATCTCATGCTGCCATTTCCCTGTTTAAAACCCCCTTTGGCTTCCCAGTGAGGCCTTAGCCTCTAGTGTGGTACACGGCCTCTGAGGCTGGTGCCTGCCGCTCCCCCTCCCCTCACCCCCAGCCAGCCCTCCTCCCTCACTCCTGCCTCCACCTCCTGCACCCTGGCGTCCAACAGCAGGGGCAGAGCTAGCTTTCATGGGGCTGGGAACTTAACTGGGCAGGGGAGGGCTTCTTTAAGAAAATGAATACAAAGCTACTAATGCAAAATCCCACGTGAGACTGAATGTGTACTTACAGCAAAAAAGTCATAATGAATTACTCACCTTTGAAAGCCCCGGAATATCCAGAAAGTAAGACGATATTTTCCCAGGTGAACTGGAGGCATCGCTTTCCGCCGCAGGCTGAGCACCTCATGACGGGGCTCAGACCCCTCACTGCACCTCCTGCGAGGGACCAGCACATGGACTGAAACCTTCCTGGTCGATAGCTGAGGGGGGCTGGTCTCACAGCTCGGCGTCAGCCTTCATGCTGTGGAGCGGGCTCTGCTCAGACGCAGCAGCATGCACCTCCCAGCCTACTCTCCTGCAGCGGTGGCACTGCTGCGGGCCCTGCTCCACCATTGAGGTGCTGACCCAGCGACTTGGGGACATTTCCAACAAAAAGGAAGAGGCCTGTACGTGCATTTGTAACAGCACAGGCTGTTTCTCCACGTGGTCGGTGGCCTCATCCCTGCTGTGGGCCAGGGATGGACGGAGGGAGTCCGAGGGCAGACAAAGGGAGTGCTGGGGGTGCGAGGAGGTCTACCCAGCAGCGGACTCTGTGTTCCCAAAGGGAGACGACAGACAGGAGGGGGGGCAGCTGGCGGGCCCTGGCGGCTGGGCAGCATCCCTCCCTGCGAAGCAGCACGGCCCGCAGCTCCCTGACTCCTGGACCTTCTGCTCCCTGACCGGCCTGAGACAATGCCACTGCCTGCCAGTGCTCAGTACAAAGTGAACGCACCGGCCTGGCGACCTCTTACTGACCGGCCCTCTGTCCCCTCCTCCAGCTGGGCATCCGCCTGGCTGTCCCCCACAGCACTGGCCCATCCTCCTAGGTCCAGTCTGTCAGCCCCCGCCCTCCACCCTGCTCCCCCGGCCAGGAGTGCAGAAGGAGCTCTCAGGCTCAGCTCTGGCCCGAAACCCTTGGCCTGACTGACGGCACCTCGGCCTCCCTCCACAGAGGTGCTGAAGACTGCACACAGTGTCACGAGTCTGGTGCCACCAACAGGCAGAGCCTCCCACCCACCTGACTCTCTAAATCCCAACAGTGCACATTTGCTATTGAAAGTCATCTGAGGGATTATCCAACTCATTTGTGCTTTAGGTGAGAATACCTGACATTAAAGTCCACCAAGTCTGTCTTTGTTCTTCTTTAGGGATGATTGTGGTGTCCTGCACAGACGATGAGCTTTAAGTGTCCTATGTGCTATGCATTTAATAGGAAGCTGCTGGAGACATGTCGGAGTCCCACAGGTGCTTGAGTGTGCCAGGCCCGCCGCAGGCCACCCAGTTTTGGTTTTGTGGGGCAGCCACCAGCTGCCACTTGGAACTTGGGAGCCTGCCAAGTTCCCCAGCAGGGCAGTCACCTGTCTGCCTCCTGGTGACACAGCCCCGCAAGGGTGTGAGCAAAGGCCATTGATATTGAAAAACACAGTAAGAAAAGAGGAAACGACTGTGGTGAGGACCCAGCATAAGATTCTACCAAAAGGTGAGAGCTAAGGCCAAAGGTATCTGCAGATGTCACCAGTGCCACATGGCATTCTGGCTGGGCCTTCGCAGTAGACATGCGTGTTGTGAGGCAGAAAAGCCAGCGTCATTGGCAGAGGCTCTGTCTGGGGCCTTTGCGAGAAGAAGGGAGGGAAGACCTGGGGAGTGTGCTGTGGCGCCTCCTCCTGTCTGAGCGGCCCAGGCTGGGCTTACCCTGGAGTGGACGGCATCAGGCCAGGAGCAGGTGGCCTCCAGGGTGGTGGCTTCTGCCTTAGTGTGGAGAGGGCAGAGTGGTACGACGAGTGATGGCTGGTGTGCCTTGGCATCACAGGACAGACGCCTCCCTGATGGGGCGGTTGTGAAGGACTCGTCTGGAAGGAGGCCACAGCAGCCTCTTCCACTGCTTTGCCCACCACGCAAGCCCTGCCCTCCACCTTCAGAGCACACCCAGGCCTCCCTGTGTGCTGGAGCCCCAGCCTCTCCCAGGCGGAGCAGGCTCTGCTCCTTTCTGGTCCCCGCCTTTTCCTCTCCTCCCTCACCTTGTGATGAACCTGGGAGGACAAAAGTCAAACAACCATCACTCTGCATTGCACAGCGAGCTCCCCTCCATGCAGAGCCCGTCCTGCCTGCCGGGGTGGGGAGATGGGCAGCAAGGGCCCAGGAGGCACACAATGCTGGCCTGTTCTCTAGAGGCTTACTGGGGTCGAAAGATTTTAATGAGAACAACACTCTGGCAAGGCTGAGTCATGGGAGTGGTGGAATAGACCTGCCATCCCGCTGCTAGATCCATTCTGCAGGGAGAACTCACTGGTGTGTGTGACGGCAGCTCAGTCTCCTTGAAAGCACTGGATGACCCACCCAGTTGGACTGATCTTGGCTGAGTCATGGAGCTGATATTTCACCTGTAACACGCAGGTACGTGACGTCCATAGAGAGATGGATAGAAAGCTGGCCGGGGTGGTCAAAAGACCTCAGATCTCTTTTTTGCTCTGACGACAACAGTACAACCATAAAACGCAGTGTGATGGTCTCTGAGGCTCCCCAGCTCCACAACTCTCAGATCTTCGATGAGACAATGTATACAGAGTCCATAAAACATGGCTGGTTGTAAGGCATTATTATGGTACTAGAGGCCCAGTGCATGAAATTTGTGCACGGGGCGGGGGGTGTGTCCCTCAGCCCAGCCTGCACTCTCTCCAATCTGGGACCCCTAAATGGGCAGTCGGACATCCCTCTCACAATCCAGGACTGCTGGCTCCCAACTGCTCGCCTGCCTGCCTGCCTGATCACCCCCTAACCACTCCCCTGCCAGCCTGATTGATGCCTAACTGCTCTTCTGCCAGCCTGTTTGCTCCTAACTGCCCTCCCCTGCAGGCCTTGTCACCCCTAACTGCCCACTCCTGCCTGCCATCTTGTGTCCACATGGGGGCAGCCATCTTTGGCCATCTTGTGTGTTGGACTGCCGGTCAATTTGCATATTACTCTTTTATTAGATAGGATTACTAGAGGCCCCTTGCACGGATTCATGCACATTGAAAGGAAATTAATTAGAAGGTGGCTGGTGGGGCGGGACTGGGTGAGATGGGCTGGTCACACCCTGGAGCCAACCTCTCACTGTTCCTCCCCGGCTGGCAGCACCCGGGACAGTGCTGGGGCTCGAAAGGCGTCTGTGGAGTGAGCAGGGTCCCTCCGGCAGGTGGGGTCCCTCTGCCTGGCCTGCAGGGATCGGGCCGAAACCAGTAGTCCGACACCCCCGAGGCGTCCCAGAGTGCAAGAGGGCACTCTGCAAAGTTGCTGTCGCTTGGCAGCTCCTGCATTGGGCATCTGCCCCCTGGTGGTCAGTGCACATCATAGCTACCCGCCATCAGCCAGGTGGCCAGTCGCTTAGGCTTTTATATATATAGATTATCTCTACTAGCACAGATTTCATAAAGGAAGTGGAATTTGAACTTGACTCTGAATGAAGAGTAGGGTTTACATTGGTACAGAGTATGCACAGGGCATGACAGTGCGCTGGGGAAACAGGGAGAGCGGGAGGAGACCAAGCAAAGGCTCAGTTTAGGGGCTGAGCTGACGCATGCATGTGGCCGAGATGAAGCTTGGCCCCGTCAATGGCAACTTCCTGAGACAGGGGCTCAGGCAAGAGGGTCCCCTTCTGGAAATGCCTCGGGGTCCTGCCAAGGCCCGAGGCCACATTTCCAGGCAGCCACGTGCCGAGAGCATCACAGCTTGTTCTCGCTGGGAAGGGAACTGGGCCACCTGAGGCCCAACACCAAGCCCTCTCCCAAAACAAAGTCTGAAAAGAGATTTGGGGTTGACTGTACTTGAAAGCTTTCACCTCACCTGGAGGCCTCATCTGAGTTTCCAGAGGCTCCCTCCTCTGGGGTCCTGGAAACCGCTCCTGTGATGATGAGAGCTGGGCACACATGACTGCTTTTACACAAGTGCATTTTTTATGCAAGTGTGTGTTTAAGTGCTTGGCCTGGCACTGAGAATTCTCCGGCCTCACTGGCGTTGAAGAAGTCAAACTGCATGGCTGACATTGCCCTTGAAGTTGTCACTGAGCGGAAGCTGTCTTTGGCGTGGGAGGTGCCCACTTGTAATTATCATTCACAGACGCTCCTAAAACTTCCTGGAGCCTCCGCTATCTGTGGTTGCTTCTAAAATAAAGCCTTGTGATTGTTTTGTGGATGACTCGCAAGAGTGCCTATCTTGCTTTTGTGAGGCCGGTTCATCCAAAGAAAATTACAGAGCCCAACAGACAGGAACGCTCACGCCGTGGCTGCGTGCCTTCCTGCTGGGAGCGGGAGCAGGGGCGGGGCAGGCGGCGTGCTCCAAGCCAGTCACCCACCTTGCATCCCTGCTGGCGCACAGGCTTCAGCGTGTCCTCTCGGGAGAGCAAGTGGCATTCCAGCCTGGAGTGCGGGCGTCACCTCTCTGCCTCACGGTCACTCTCCCCAAAACTTCTTAGGCCCCTCCATCACCAACTCCCTGCTCTAGAGTTGTTCCCGTGCTGCTGGCCTTGTCCTGGGACAACACGCCCACAGGCCCAGCCTTCTGGGGAGCAGAGAGGCAGCAGTCCATGGACCCATCCTGTTAGGCAGCGTCTCCCTGACACCAGCCTACAGTTCGCCCGTGGGCAAAGGTGCCACGGGTCTCAGGGTAACAACCTCTAACTCAATGGAACGGGTGGGCAGGCACGTGTGCGTGGAGTCAGCAAGCGCACAGGAGAAAGACTAGGAGGGAAGCTTCCAGGCTGTGGCCGTGCAGGAGGCAAAGGGCTGCTCAGCGACGCTCCCTGTCACCACAGGGACACGGCCGGCTCGGTCACCAGCACCCAGGGCCCCTGCACAGGAAGATTAGTTGGCATGATGTCATCCTCATCTCTAACCACAGTGTAGAACTATAATGAAAATGGTTTAAACTGAAAATGTAACATGACTGTAAACAAGAGCTGCCTCCTCTTCCACCGCACCCTTCCCACCTCAAACCCAAGGACCACAGAGGAATGCGAGGAGGAAAAGGTGGCTACCATCACAGACTCCCCTCTCACGTGGCACCGTGTGGCTGATTCAGAACAGTGTGACCCTGTCATTAGAACACGTCTACTTCCTGACCCTGGCGCCCGGGGATCCCAGCGCGTGCCACCCTGGTTATAAAATGGCAGGACTTGGTCCCAGGCCACCCCTCTCCTGAGGTTCCTTCAGCTGCTCTCTCAGCCACCCCCATGTGGAAACTTCCACACCTGACTAACCCAATGATGTTGTGTCCAGCCAGACTAGACACACTATGTGAAAGCGTGTTACCTGAGAAAAGGTGACTGGAATAATTCGTGAGCAGTAACCAATGCATTGGCACAAGGGGGTGGTCAGGATGCCCTGGGTGAGGGCGTGGGGGTGGGGAAGTGCTGGTGAGGGAGGCGGGGAGAGGCCTGGCAGCAGCGGGAGCTGGCCTTGCGCGGGACTCGGTGACAGCTGGGCAGCGTGCTGTTGATGGGCAGGAGGAGAATGTGCCCGAAGCAGACTTCCTTACTTTTACAGTTTTGCCTAGAGCCAGCCCTGCATTTAACTCTCCCAGAAATGGCCCTGTCAGCAAACCAGACAAGGGCTGTTTGCTATTTGCTGGGGTTTGCAAAGCCCCTGTGGCTGTGGCTGGACCTTTTGCCCTGCTCGTCACCTCCCCTCCCAGGTGCAAGCTCAGGCATGGAGTGGGGGTGGGAGGGGGGAGCAGGCAGGGTAGCCGGGAGCCCCTCGCTGACTCAGGGTAACGGAGGCCCATTTCCTGTAGAATTCCACCATCTCCCCCAGCGGAGCGACTCAGCACATTCCGAGTACATGAAGGCCCTGTCCTTCCCTTTCAGCGCTCTCTTAGAGCTCTTTAAGCCTTTTGCAGTTTAGAATCCTAATTTATTTCTTCACATTATGATTTAATTTTTTCTTAGAGACAAATAGAAAAAAAACTGTTCTGTCCACACGTCATGCTGTATCAAGAGAGGCCCCTTCCTCCCCTCCTCACAGTCACTTTCAGCTCCCAGCCAGAGCCCCAACTTCATTCAATTTTTTTTTTTTAATCCTCACCCAAGGATATGCTTTCTTTGATTTTTAAAGAGACAAGAGGGCTAGAGAAACACTGATCGGTTGCTTCCCATGTGTGCCTGACCGGGGATCAAACCTGCAATCTAGGTATGTGCCCTAACCTGGAATCAAAACTGCAACTTTTTGGTGTACAGGACCATGCTCCAACCAGAAGAGCCACCCGGCCAGGGCTCATTCAGTGTTTTTGTTTGTTTTGTTTTGTTTGTTTTTGTGGATGAAAGGGGCCACGTGCTAACCTGGTAAGCTCAGGGGAGGCCTGCATGGTGGACTTGCAAACTCAGAGACCTAAAATCACCACAAAGGATGGTCTGAAATTAAACTTTAACTAAAAGCAGTTTTGGTGGGTAGTCGCCTCTTAGGCCAGTATCTTCCCTGACAAGGTCAACCTTTACCTCAACTGAGCCTATCTGTCTTTTTGCATCTATAATAACATACCCTTGAAATATATGGGTAACTTGTAACTTCCCTTTTTCTAGACCCCTTGGGGCACAACTTAATGTGCTGGGCTCCAGGACAGATACCACAAATTCCTTCATTATCATGTTAATTTAATTGTTCCTACACCCACCTAAGTATGTGTCTATCATTTTACTTTTTATCCAATCCCAGGGGTTCCCACTTTGCTTTCTCCCACCTCTCTAGTCTATCACCAATGGATTTCATGTAACCTACCTACATCCCTCCCTTTGATGGCAATGTATAAATACAAATGTAACCCGCCATTCTCCGGAGCATTATCTCAATTTGTTGAGGTTCTGCTTCTCGGCAATTGTCGACAGTTTGGCTCAAATAAACTCACAAAAATCCTTTATAGGTTTGAATGTTTTTATGTTAACATTTTAAATATATTTTTATTGATTTCAGAGAGGAAGGAAGAGGGAGAGAGAGATAGAAACATCAATGATGAGAATCATGGATCTGCTGCCTCCTGCATGACCCTACTGGGGATCGAGCCCACAACCTAGCCATGTGCCCTGACAGGGAATCCAGCCATGACCTCCTGGTTCATAGGTTGATGCTCAACCACTGGGCCACGGTGACGGGGCCAGTTTTTATTTAAAGTCTTGCCCCGCAGGAAAGTTTCAGGAAGATAAAACCAAACAAACTCAAAAGAACACCCAGTAAACAGGAGATGGCTGCCTCTGGCTGCCTGCCTCTGAGCTGGCGGCCAGCAGGCTGGCGGCCTCTGGTTTCAGCTTTCTCACTTAAAAAATGAAAGGGATTACTCAGATGCACTGGAAAGTTGTTTCAAGCTCTGGAATTTTTGATACTAACATCTTGGGAACGTAACAGAGTTTCAGATCACGGATCGTTTCCAAGTTACCGTAAGCTCTGTCCCCAAATGGACTGGAAGAGCTTCTGAAATGGAGTTGTTCTTCCAATTCAGAGCATCAACGTCTGTGCGATGACATCTGCTGTGTCTTATTTCAGGCCATACACTTCGTACAGTCTTCACTGGCTGCTCATCAGTCCAGTGTGAAATCTAAGGATGGAGCAGCCACCAAGCCCCATCTAGGGAGAGACCCAGCTACAATCCCTTCATGAGAACAGATGAAGTAAGGGAACAAAAATAAAAAAAAAAGGACATTTATTAACCTCTCTAGAAGGTTGCTGGCCAAAGGGGGGGAAAAAAAAAAGACAATTTTCCTCTAACTGGCCTCAAAAATGGACCTGAACAAATGGACTTTTCACCAACAAGCTAGAGCTCTGAAACGTCCACCACATCTCTACGCCTTTGTCATGGGGGCAGGACGGCTGGCAGGTGGAGTGACCGTAGCCCAGGCTGGGCGTCACAGAGGCTCCCACTCCCAACCCAGCTCTCAGATCCACAGCACTTACCACACGTAACCAGATAATGCCCGGAGGCAATGTGCTAACCCTCTCAACATGATAGCACAGAAATGGGTCCGGAGAAACATGAACTGTAGGTCGTCTTGTCTAATGGGACTGGAACGGGTTCTGTCAAGACTGTGTTTTTTAAGGTCTTAATTATAAAAGCCATGTTTCAGTGGATCCACCCTGCGGGAAGAACTGATTGAGTGAAAAAGGAAAATAAAATTGTTCTCACTTGTTTCTCACTGGCAGCCCCAGGGATGACTCTAAAATTACCGCACACATAACTGCAAGGAAGTGGGAGGTACCTTGCCTAGTGATTGGTTCTTGTTCTCCAGCATGTCTCTGGAGGCGGGCATCTGGACCACAGTGCGGCAGTCTCCTTTCACTCACCTCGGCACCTCCGAGCGCGTCCTGCTGGGGCAGATGGAGCGCGTTCGAACAGCATGGCCAGTGGGTCGGTGAGCAGTGGTGTAAGGTGCACCCAATTCCTTCATAACATTCTGAATTCCACTGTTTCTGGGGAATTGCATGCGTGGAATTTCTCTGTTGCGAGTGGGAGTGGGGTTCTTACGATATCTTGAGAAAAAGAATTTTCTAAGACTCACACGAGAGAATGAGTGAAGTTATATCCCTCGATTTGAAGTCCCATTTCCCTTAAACCATTCCTGGAAAAGGTGCAGCTGGGGACTCATCAGAGCTAGGAGTACAGCCATGCCCAGAGCTTCCGTTCCCCATGGAGCTGGGTCTGGCAGCGCATCAGGCGAACTGCGATCCGCCAGTCCATCATGTGGGGTCCAAGAGGCCCCGAGCCACGTGAGTGAGGGCAGAGCGTGAGAACACACCCCCTGCAGCAAGAGTCCCAAGAGAGCAAGAGGCCAAGAGAGCAAACTTCTTTGTGTAGGAGTTTAAATATTAAATCTTCCCGCATGTTCAGTGGCCACGCCCACACGCCTACTCTGGCCAATGCCTGTTCCCAGGTATGACTGACAGGTGAGGGCATAATATTCGGCCTTCCCTCTGTTCCTTTCCTGCTAATTAATAACCAGGTTATTACAATGGCATCACCAAGGCAGTGATTTGAAAATTTTTTAAGTCAACAAAATCCTTCTTCAAACAAAATCTAGTGCAGACACTTCATACATCAAATGGAAAGTGGAGAAGCTTGGCTGTAGGACCTGGGGGGAGAATGGCCAACGTGGGGGCGGCGAGAAGCTCTGAGTAAATTCAGTTGGTCCCTGAGGCACTTCTATAGGCCTGCACTTCTGTGAACAGCTTGAAAGCCTCGGTCAGAGGGGTTTGCCACACTCTGCCCATAGGCCTTTTGTGAGAGCAAAAAGGAATGGAACTAGCCTTGATTTGCTTTTATTGGAAAGCTGAGAAGGAACTAATCTATTTTCTTATTTAATAAACCCACTAGAACATACACACACACATACAAAAGCTACCATAAGACACTGTATCACAAACACACTTTAGATGGAGCCACACAAAAGTGCAAGTTTGTCTTTTTTAAGTAAGCACAACTTGGAGGAAGGGAGGGACACAGTTATGATGCAGAGCTGTTCCAAGCTGGCTCACACTGGCTCACCAAAGCTGTTAAATTTCTAGGAACTTCTCAAGACAATAGTTAAACACTGTCGTTATTAAAAATTAAACTATATATCCAGCAATCACACTCTCCTTATTTATCCAAATGAGTTGTAAACTTACGTCCACCATAAAAACACTCAGCACACATATGTTTACAGCAGCTTTATTCATAATTGTCAAAACGTGGAAGCAACTAGATGTCCTTTAGTTTGTGAATAGATAAATAAACCGATACATCCAGATAATGGAATAATATGTAGCAGTAAAAGAAAATGAGCTATCAAGCCACAGACACGGAGAATGCTTAAATGCACATCCCTGAGTAAACAAAGCCAGCCTGGAAAGGCTGCACCATCGGACTCCAACTACATGACATTATAGGAAGCTAAGTAAGGAGACAGTAAATAGCTCAGTGGCTGCCATGGACTTGGGTGAGTGGGAGGGCAGAGAAGAATAGGCAGAGTACAGAGGATTTTCAGGGCAGTGAAACTGTTATATATGGTCCTACGATGATGACACATGAAATTGCACATTTACCAAACCCTACAGAATGTACACCAGCAAGAGCAAACTTGGGTGACGACCTGTCAGTGCAAACTCAGCAGTTGTTACAGACGCACCATCTGGTGGTATGTTAATAATGGCATGCTTTGCGAGTGAGGGGCGGGGCGCTGGATGGGTCATCTCTGTACCTTCCACTCAATTGTGCTGTGAACCTAAAAGTGCTCTAATAAATAGTCTACTATGTATTAGATGAAGGGGATTTCAAGATGGCTGTGGAGTAGGTGGAAGTTACACTCACCTCCTCCCAGGACCAAACTGAAATTACAACTAAATTATAGAACAATCAACCTGAATAACCAACTGGAGACCAGCTGAACAGAAGAAGTCTTGTAATCACGGATTTAGAGAAGAAGCCACATCGAGACAGGTAGGAAGGACAAAGATGTGAAAGGGGCTGACCTCCACCCCAAGTGTGGTGACTGAGAATCAGAGCGAAATCTCAGCTGCAAAGGCTCCCCCTGAGGAGAGTGGGGTCTGAACCCCATGTCGCACTCCCCATACCAGAGCATCAGCACTGGGAAGAGGAGCCCATATAACATCTGGCTGTGATAATCAGTGGCGATTCTGTCTACCAGGGAGAGATGGAGTATGCTATAAGCCCAAGCACCCTCTTAAAGGGTCTGCACACAACATCTCATTCTCTGCCACTCACCCTGAGCTCTGGCAGAGGGAAGGTGCCTCAGAGCAGACTAGAGTCCTTTAAGGAGAGACTGGTTTTTGTGGTTCCACAGAGATAGCTGAAGGGACAGCTGCCAGGGTCTAAGACCACACTGCCCACAGAGTCACCTTTCCTGAGTTCAGCACCCGCGTCCATATGGCATCAGCCTGGGGGATGCAATAACCCCATCTTCCCGAGTCCCTGTCGCCCTGCCCTGCAGAGCTCACACCTGTGGGAAGTCAGCTGCCTGGGCCCATGTTGTAGAGGTCCGGGCAGACTCAGGGGTGTCAGTGACTGAGTTGTGTTACTCTGAGATGGGCCATTCTCTCCACCTTCCCAAGAACCCAACTGGCACTTCCCCCTATGGGAGACCCTCCTGACCCTAAGCATCCCCACCTGCCAAGGTGGAATCTGGGACAGACTGAGTTGTGTGGCTCGAGGGCAGGGGCCATTCCCCCTCACATGACCGTCATATTCAGAGCCCTCCCTTCACAAGTTGGCCAAATCTTGATCTGTTTGGGCTTAATGAACGCTTCTGGCCTCTCTGTGATGACTCTCTGAGATCCCCGCCCTCCACAAAGGTCTGCGGGTACCCAGTGGTGGCACCTAGGTTTGGTGTACTTTGGGACTTCTGCTGAGTAGCCTCAGACCCAGCACTGTCACTGAGTCTGAATCTGTATCAATCTGGTGGATGCACACACCCCTGCCTGGTGACTCACTGAGAGCCTGCCTCTGGCACCTCGAGGACAGCCAGAAGCTTGTCAGTGACTAAGCCGAACAGAAAGCCAGCAGGTGCCAGCAGGCAGAGCCAGCTCTCAGGCTGTCTTGAGCCTTTTGCTGACCTGCCCCTGGGCTCAGTGCTGGTGGAAGCCAACCTTAGTGCACAGCTTGGCCCTTCCCATGCGTACCCAGGCCCACCAGAGGCGGCCACAAACTATGGATCACTTTGTAGCTCAAAATAGATTTCCCAGAGCCACTCACAGGCAGCATCTGACATTTACTGCACCAAGAGGCCCAGAACCAACTTACCCAGTGGCAAGTTTCAGACATCAGAACAAGATCCAATGAGCTCCACAAGTGGCATATTCCAAAGGATGTCTTGGCAGGCAGCAGACCATGCCGATGCGAATTTCACTTCATGTGGTCAGCACCCAGACAGCAGCTCAGGCACTGTGGTCAGGGTTAATTCCCACAGTCAGCCAGCCTGAGGTCCACCCCCCACACACAGACCAACAGAAATCAAGACTCAACTACAACAGCAGGGCTCACATCACACACACAGGGACATTCCCGGAGTGCCCACCTCAGGGATTAAGGGAGACTGCACCACTACGTTTCACAGGACACCTACTTCGTAAGGCCACACCACCAAGACTGGGAGGCACAGCAGATCTTCCTAATACATAAAGATGCACCCAAAATGGGGAGACAAAGAAACATGCCCCAAATGAAAGAACAGGAAATATATCCAACAAAAGAGCTGAATGAAATGGAGGCAAGCAACCTATCAGATATTAAACAAAACACCAAAAAAAAAAAGAGTATAAGGATGCTCAAGGAACTTAGTAAGAACTTTAATAGCATGAATAAAAGACATAGAAACTATAAGAAAGAGCCAGTCAGAAATGAAGACTACAATATCTAAAATGAAGAATACACTTGAAGAAATCAACAGTAGGTTGGACGAAGCAAAAATCAAATCAGTGATTTGGAAGACAAGGCAACTAAATTATATCTGTCATTTCTGTTCCCATCTGATATGGTGATATTACATTATATTCTGTACTAGGTTGTCATATTTTAAATATTTTTATTAATAACTTGGCTTTCTTTTCTTTCAACTTAGATACTGGTTTGAAAAGTCTCACGCCTAAACATGTAAATATTCTAGTTATCACCTGGACGTCTCTGCCCATATTATTTCTTGCTCTAGGAATGAGGTCCCAGACCACAGCTGCTGGTGATCCCTGACCACCATCGGCATGAGGGCAGAGGCCATCATATAATTACTAGCCTCCTTCCTCTTCGCTTCCCCTGGTATTCAACAGATGCGTGTAGGGCTGGGTTAGCTGCAGCCTGGTGCTACCTCACTGTCTGTGTTTGCTCGTCCCTTATCTGTCTTCTGGACACACTTGCAGCTGCACGGCTGCCAGCTCATGTTATGCAACCTGTTTACACAGCCTCTTCCTCTGTCGGTCTGCAGGAGACCTGCCTGTACCCGGATCCTGTCTTCCTGGCATCTTGTTCTCCCACCGCCAGCCTTAGGCACACTCTCTGTCTCATTATTCACATTATTGATCAGACTCTTTTATCAGGATGGAGAATGGGTATCTATGAAACTGCCCCTCCATCCCCAGCTTCTCCTACCACAGGTCAATAATCGCCTATTGAGAACATTCCTCAGATATGTCTATCATTTGTGTGCCATTCATCATTGAGAAATACAATATAAGGTGCTCCAAAAACGTATACACACACTTTGAATAATTATAAAGGCAGTGTTTATTAAAATACATTTCAGTTTTAAAATTGAGCTATCAATTTTTTGAGACACTCTATATATTGCTATATTCAAATCTCTACCACCTCTCTCTCTCTCTATTTTTCTCCCTCTCCATTTTAATGTCACACTACAGTAGCAATCAAAATCTAATTATTTTAGAGGAGATATAGGTAGCAGAAATAGCTTTATTAAAAGGATAATAAAAATCAGAGATTTTGTTTGTATATATTCCAAGATTTTTTTTTACTATATTTTTTCTTAACAAACATTGTATTGTATTTTCATGGTACTGGGAGACTGCCTTAACAACTTATTCCAGACGTCTTTTTGACGTTGCTGACCTTGAGCTGCCATATTCCACAGCACTTGCAAGCTGGAACAGGTAGAATGTTCCCAAGATGGCATCTGGCATCCCTGGTTGCCTCCAGGCCTCGTGAGCACCCCTGTTCCCAGTGTTTCTGCCTGGTTCAGAGCAGCAACAGCTTTCAGACGGTGGGGACGAAGCTGGGACTGACAGGCGGAGGCATCCAGGCATATGAGCTCAAGGCTTTGGTCTTGCTGAGACAGGGCTGGGAGAGGGAGAGAGGGGACAGGTTGGGAGGCTGTCCCCACACCACCACATTCTGGCGTGAATACTGAGGAATCAAAGCATCTGATCTCCAAAATTGGTCTCCCAGGTTGATATAAGGATAGAAGGGTAGAACCTATTTAACCGTTTGATTTCAATTTAGAACATCAATATTTAGACACATGCTAGGCAAGCCTCCATTAGTTTCTTCCTGGATCAGCAAATATTAGAAGTGGACCTGCATCCATGTGTCTGTAAATTTTATGTAGCTAGTTCTCTGACAATATTTGCAAATTGACTGGCAAATCATGTGTTCCTAGTGTCAACTTTCAGATTCTCAGGTTTAAGCATGATCCTGTGTTTTAAATACCTGTACTTGCACCACACTTTCTAGATGATGAATAGTTTTCACATATATCCATGACGTCAATCAAAGCTCTCCTGCATTGATGCCCTAGCCGGTTTGGCTCAGTGTATCGAGCATCGGCCTGCAGACTGAAGGGTCCCGGGTTCGATTCCAGTCAAGGACATGAACCGTGGTTGCAGACTCCTCCCTGGCCCAGGCACTGGTCGGGCTTGTGCAGGAGGCAACCAATAGATGTGTTTCTCTCATATCAATGTTTCTCTCTCTTTCCCTCTCCCATTCTAAAAATCAATGGAAAAATATCCTTGGGTGAGGATTAACAAAGACAAACAAAAAACGCTCTTCTGCCTTGAAAGGACAGTTACTTTTCTCCTCTTCACTCAGAAGGTGGTTTCGAGGTTCAGCAAGGTTAAAATGCTCTTCTTCCTCACACTGCTTCATTATTTATTATTTATTTATGATTGATTGATTGATGGATTTTCAGTGTCACTGTTATTATAGCACTTCTGGGCCTTTCATGATTAGGAGCCCTTGTGACACTCTTTGGGATGGCCAGCTTGGAACTGTTAGCTGCTGTTTCTAGCACTGCCATTAGTTTGCCTATTACCTCTCTGAGTGGTGTGACTTATGCAGATTCCTTTACTTGTGAACATAATTTTTTCACTGTGGTTGGGCCAGGTGATCCACTCTCTCCCAGATCCGTTTCCAGGGGCTGTGCTTTCTCCTGTGAGGCAGGTAAGAGACAGGTACATGACTCTTCTTGAATAAGTGTCAAGATGGGGACACGAAAACATCATGAATTAATATATGGTGACTGAAGAAGACTTGACCTTGGGTGGTGGGCATGCAATGCAATATACAGATGATGTACCACAGAAATGTGCACTTGACACCTATATAGTTTTATTAACCCACTAGAGGCCCGGTGCACAAAATTCCTGCAAGAGTAGGCCTTCCTTCCCCTGGCTGCCAGCACCAGCTTCCCTCTGGCACTCGGGACCCGCACTTCCCTCGCAGCCCTGGCTTCGTCCGGAAGGACATCTGTTCTAATTAGCGTATTACACTTTTATTATTATAAATGTCTCCCCAATAAATTCCATTTAAGAAAACACACTGTGAATTTCTGAGCTTTCAACAAAAATATTTAAAAAATTAACAAACAAATAATATAGATTTATCTAACCCCTTGAGTCCTTCACTTCATACTGCCTTATTGAGGACAGTGTCAGGTGAGATCTTTTGCAGTTTGAAGCTTGCAGAGGCCACAGGGGGCGCGAGGGGCGGTTTGGGAGTGTGCAGGCCTCTTTTACGTCACCTCCTCCCCAACCAAGGTTTCCTTTGCTTCTTTAGGCCCCTCCTTCCTACATTACTCCAGATCTGAATTTCCTTTTCTCCTTTCTATCAAATCAACCAGTCTGTGCAACAGGGCCTCCTGAACGGACTCTGTGCAGGCGGGGGAGGGACTCTGTGCAGGGGGAGGAGAGAGGCTGGGAGCGCGCGGGTGCTGCCCCTGCCCCCCCTACCCCCGCTGTGTACTTCCTGCCACAGTCAGCCCAGAGCCCCTGCCTCCTGAGGCTTCTCTAGGCAGCAGACTGGGAACACGTGTGTATATTCTCAGCGCAGGAACGTAGCATTCTTGCAAAAGGTTTCTAGCAGGTTCCTGCCCCAACTCCCTCACCCACAGCAGTGGTTCCATCTGCTGTCAGAAGAGACCCATAACTGAGCCTTTCCTTAAATGCAGGCCCAGCTGCCCGTGGAGCGTGAGGAAACGCAGCCTGAGATGGCAGCCTGGAAGGACTGGCTTGCGGGGGACAGTGTGCTTGGCTCTCATGAATAACACCAAGCACCATGCTCTCCTCAGGACACCCCTGAGCTCTCTGAGATGGGGCTGCCACTGGGCCTGTCTGTTCTGGTGCACAGTGTCCCAGCCCAGGGCTGCCACGGGAGTGAGGGCTGATGCTCCTGCGTCAGCTGCCGCCCAGGCCTCCAGCCTGCCCTTCCCCTCCCTGCGTCCTCTCAGCCAGCTCTTACCACGCTGCTGCTCCTCCAAGTGCTGTGACTGCAAACCCCCCGGAGCTGTGGGAAGAGGATGTTGGAAACATGCATGGGGAAGTCTGGGAGAGGAGAGGCCTGGGAAGCAGCCACATTTCTATGCGAGTGGATGCTGTTTGACCACTTGACCTTTGACCTTAGCCCCTGGGAAAGCTTATCCTCCTCTCTCTCATTTGTTTATGGCTTCGTTTGAGCTTCCTATTAATGTCAAGTTTCTGACAGAGAGGCTTGGATTCGTCCAGATCCGGAAACGGCAGGATTCTGTTCCCTCCGTGTGACCAGCTGCCACTCGGCCAGGCCCATCAGCTGCCCACAGGCCAGCGGCTCCAAGGTCTCTCTGTTTGGCTGTTGCATTTCAGGTATGCTGAGATGTCTGATGCATGAAACTTCCGTGATGTGATTCTGGAAACTTCCGGACCACACCCTTTTCCTCATGCTTAATTAGAACAGAGGACTGTAGCTAAACCTATGGAATGACCATTTCCACCCCGTTCAGGTTTTATTCACCAGGAGGAAAGAGCAGATGAACGAGGAGGACGGTGTGACCATGCAGGGCATCCTGACGCCGGCTTGGACTCAGCACCCGGGGCACCTGCAGGAGCTGGGCCTCTGAGAGCAGCTCTCGAGATCCAGAACAGCCTGGCAGTAACCAACTGTCAGACTGCGCGCCTATCACAGCACTGGTCGCCCAAGCAGAGGCCAGATACAGGGGATGTGGGAATTGAGGTAAAGGGTGATGGTGGAGATGACAACAAAGGGATGCAGGACAGTGGAGGACAATCTGGTCCTGGAGCCAAAGGCAGCTACACAGAAACAGGGAGAACATAATGTGTCAGAAAATGACAGAAGAATTCTATGCAAGGGAGTGACATAGTGAAAACAATGGCGGAGCTTGGAACTCTGTGTGTTTTCAAAGATTTAAAACAAATTAATGTTTTAAAAATATTTCTTAGTTGTTTGAAAATATTTAGAGCTTTAACAATATTTCCAAATGCCACCAATGCAGAGCATACCCAAATTTCTAACCCAGGTGACATTTTTGAAACACAGAGTGTAAAAGCAATCTTTTATAAAGGACCTTGCAGGTTTAACATAAAATTTGCATATGTTTTAGAAATAATGTAACGCCAACTCTCTTAGAATGTGCAGGGAATCAAGGGTAAAGTGAATACATCATTTAGAGTTTTAAATAAACATGTAACTTGTTAGAAAATGATATTTTGATGGTTAATTTCCAAGCTCTAAGTTTACCTGTCAGCCGCGAGGATGGGCTTGCCGCCTCCACGAGCCCCCACAGTCCTGCCTTGGCTTTGTGACCTACAAACCCTGGAGAAGAAGAAACCCAAACAGCCCAACTGCCTATTTAAATACACAGCATGTTGCCTGTGCAAGGATTTCAGGTTTTAAACCCAAGCGCTGGGTCCCCACTGCACAGGCGGCTTTTAAACCTGGTTCTGGAATGTGATGTGTCGTCTCTGTGGGTTGGTTTGGTAAGCAACTGTGTGTTGAAGAAGTGCAGGTAGAAGTCACGATCGACAATGATTCTTTTCTTAATGTCATCCAGGGGACCTTCAAAAGTGATGAGGAGCCACACAATTTGTCATGTAGAATGTCCTTTGCACAAACAGTTGTTCTTAAGCTGGTCAAATTCTCCTAATTCCAGGGCCCAGGTTAGAGCATCTGTGGAGAACAGGGAAGGAGCTTATAGAACTCAGACCTCCTGCACGGTGGGCGCCAGGCACAGGGGTCTACCACCCTCCTCCGCTGGCCTCACCTTCTCCCCCAAATTGCTGAGCTTCCAACTTCAAAAATATGGGCTAACTGGGAACCCTAGCCCTTCGGCCGATAAGCATGTTTACAGATGCGGAGGCGTGAGGTGCTGCCTCGTTAGAAGCACATCTAGGTGCTAACCCCTGTCATCAGGGATGAGGCCGTCCAAGTGTGGCAAGGAGGCTTCTTCCTTGGAAAACCACAGGCTCATATCATATGCTCTGACCCTGAGATGTTACAAATCATGGCTTATATGTTTCTATGGTATATGCAAATATATAAACCAAAGTAGCTCTGCTGTCCCATTGACAAGCAAGGCCTCTTAGAACAAGCACACAAGATTCTAAGTCAACCTATCAGGCCATGACAACCTTGCCCTTGGACTTGGACAGGACGCCTGGGCTATGCTTTTAGTGACTAGGGCCACCTCTTGTTCTTTGTTCTGGAGCCCAGTTCAGTGCCTGGCCCAAAGCTAGCGATCCATGTTGTTCCTATACCTAAACCAGGGAGCTTCCCGGCAGGCCTAATGTGCTTGCTATTCATGCTACACGTTACTGCCTTTGTTAACCACCCTGACACAGTGCACATGAGAAAAATGCAGGCCCTCTTTCAGGCCGCAGAGCCCACTGCTCTCTCTGATATATTCTTTCATTAACCCAACAGGTATGTTCTGGGTGCCTGCTACACACCTGAGCAGCACCTGAAAGGAATAAGGCAGCGCTTGCCTGCAAGGAGCCTGCAGCAGATGATGATGGCAGCACAGAGCAAGAGGTTGTGGCGAGGTGATGGGAGGTGGGCCTGGGCAACACTCCACCTCCCTGCTCTTCCTTTCACCCACGAAAGACCCAGATTCCTGCCTCAGGCCGGGCCGTTCCCAGCCATTCTCAGGGTAAAGGTATAATTTCCATGCGCACACGCAGTAGGGAAGTACAGAGATGCTTCCCACGACCAACACGAGAGTTGGGGAGGTTTTCCGGAGGGAGATGAAGGAAAAGACTTACCGTTAAAACTGACTGGGAGCACACGGATAGGCATTGTTATTCCTTACACCATGTTTGTGTCTTAAATATCCACAGTAAATGTGGTTTTAGAAAGATATAATTTTGCCTTCTTAGCATTCCAGGGGTGTAACTGGGGGGGGGGGGGGGCGGGGATGAGCCCTCCTCTCCTGACACAGGTCGTGCACCTTGTGGCCGCTGCTGGTAGAGAAGCCTGCAGGCCTGCCCTCCAGGGGCCCCGCCCTCCCAGGGGGTGTCCCTGCCCAGGGACACAGTGCTGAGCACAGAGGCACCTCCAGGTCCAAGAGGTCATTCACCCCCTGCTCCTTCTCATTACAAGTCCCCCTGCTCTTTCACTTTTTAAAAACCATCTGCAAGTATTCCAGTTTAATAGCAATGGAACAGCATTTTAAGTAGAGAAAAGTAACTTTCAAAAGAATCATTTTTACTTCTCCCTACTCCCCTTTCAGCAGATAACATCTCAAAAGGGCCACATAAAAGCAGAGATCTCTCAATGACTGGACTCCCCTTTATCTCCTGGGGAGGCCTCTCAGACAGCTCTGTGGTCCTCAGGGTTCCAGGGACACGAGTTTGACAACCATGGCAAAGACTAAGGGACTGGAGTTTTCAGCTGCTCTCAGGCAGTTGTGTTGGCTCCGGAAGCAGTCAGGTCAGCCCTCGCTGGCACGGAGCATGGCGTCAGTGGGACTGTCATTGCAGCAGCCCCCTCATCGATTTCTCTGGGAAACCAGCGGCAGGAGGGACTAAAACGAAACAGAGGCACGTCCTAAAACCACGCGCAGGCGTGGAGAGCCTTGAGCCCCTGGTGGGTGGGCTCACACTGGTGAGCACCCTCAAAACCAGCGAAAGGCAACTCCTAGGTCAGCAGGAGCCCTGGTGAGGCTTCAGGGGTGCCGCCAGGTCTGGGGTGCTGGGAGGAGGGGCAGGGAAGGACATTTCACAGAGGATGCTTCAGTGGTGACAGGGAGACACGTGGCTCCGTGTGCACCAGTTTACGAACGGGTGACCTGGGTGATTTGAAACATAATCAGGGGACCTGGGTCTGCACTTTATCCTGGAGAGAGTGTGGGAAAACGGGGGATCCCTGCCGTGAGCCATCACCTGCCTCCTAGGCAGGGAGACCACATGGGAAAATGTGGAAAGATGAGTAGAGACAGGCAGGATGGCCAGCGAGCGGGAGGGCCATTCCCTGGTGTAGGTACCAGCCCTCGGGTCAATGCTGTTTTGCTTCTCCATCACCTCATTCTAAAGAAGGACAAGACTTGGTGAAGTGAGCCCAGCATCATTACCTTCTACGGACAGGAGGGCTCAGGGAACCGCCTGACGATGGAGACACTCAGACTCAGCTGACGGTGAGCCTCTGCTCCTGACCCCTTGTCCTGGCACTGAGCACTTACTCCGTGATTTCACTGGGTGTTCAGGATCTCCCAGCAGACAGGCTACTGACTTTAGAGGCAGGAGGGGAGAAGAGACTCCCAGGGCTGGGGTCTCTGTGAGAGAATGGCAGCAGCGGACACTGTAGCAGAGGTCCCCCTGCTGTGAAGCCCAAGTGATGCCCTCCCATGGGACCGTGCTGCAGCTCTGGGGCCAGGAGAGAGCACTCTGCAACCACCTCTGCTTCCCCACCTTCCACCCAGCACTGCAGTGGCCTCTCCTCAGACTGCCTCTCCACCTGTGTGACCCCCTCCCCGTGGGCCACAAGTTTGGTCCTGTGCTCCCAATCCCCTCTGACGTTTTGACTGTCTGTCTCCACCTGGCCCCACCCTTGACCTTATTAACAGTTTTCTCTTCCCTACCTTTCTGTTTCAGAGATGCCTCTGCAGGTTTCAATCAGGTGATCTTGACAGGGGCAGAAATAGAATGCTGGGGAACCAGCTGGAATTGTAAGACATATCAATCATGCTATTATTAACTGTGACTGTTTTGTTCTGATTAAAGAAGGCACATTCTAACCTGGCTGGGAGTTGCACCAGGGACCCGGGAGCTCACCTGGACATGTGGCCCATCCTCCTCATCAGGAAGCTGCCTATTATCATGGAAAGATAAACAACTTTGTTGCAGAAACCACAATCGCCAACCCTTTGAAGATCCCCAGCCCTTGCTTATCACTAGCCCTTTGAAGATGCCCAGCCCTTTTTGCCTATCACTAAGCCCTTTGAAGACCTCTGCCTTCTGCTTACCTGTTCACTGCCCATTTGGCATACCCTTTGCCTATTTCCCCATGTAATCTTTGTCCTTCTACCAATATAAGCAGCTGGCTTATGGTGGGGCAGAGCAGATGTTTGTGGATGACCTGCTGCTCTCCCATGCTGTCGTCAGTATTGGAATAAACACTCATATATGATTCAACCTTGTCTCTGCTTAATTGGCTCAAGTAGTGACAGGCAGCCTGGACCCATTGTTTGTGCAGTTACAGTCTGATGAACTGAAGATGTGGGAACCTCTCCAGGAAAGATGTATTTGTTCTGGCCAGCATCTTACCTGGACCCATGCCTCTGCCCAGGAAAATCTCAGTCTAGAGAAGACATGTTTGTGCAAGGACACATCCCGGTGTTTCCTCTTTTTCTTCAGGAAGTGCCAAAGCTGTTCCTCTTACTTATTCATAGTTTGGAGGCAACTGAGATGTGGCTTTTCCTGAAAACCACAGCCTTAGCTCTACAGCAGTCATTTTTTATGGAGGCATCTGGAGCAGTTGGCTCTGCTAGTGTTTGCCAATGTCTACTGACATTTGGGGGTGGGGATAGCAGCTCTTACTGAATTATTGTCAGGGTTTTAGGAGGTCAGGATACAGGGAGGGAGCTCCAAGCTCTGTACTTTTCTCATCTAGCTATTGCACCCCTATAATTTTCACATTGTCTTGCTAGGTGCTCCAGTTTGATTAAATAGCCAATGACAGCCTGAGCCACGTTCCTCAGAGGCTGAATCAGGAATGTGTTGAAAGCCATTCCTCTTTGAATAGCTCACACCTCAGGCTGCATGTATGAAGCAGGATGCTGAGAGAGGGCAATGTTTTCCTCATGACTATGCCAGGGCCTCACCCTGCAAACTCAGTGCCAGGTGGTTGCTGCAGACACACCCATGGAGGTCCTGGCACCTGCTCAGTTAAGCGATCATGGTTCTTTCTCCATCATCACAGGCCTCAGCAAGGCTCACCTTCATCACAGGCATAAGAGCCATCCAGTCCCCTGGTACTGGGAAGGCCTTGTATTTGTGCCCAAGGTCATGCAACCAAAATGCAGAGGCCAAGAAGACAGCATTTATCATCTATCAGAGGCCAAGTGGCTTCTGAAAGACCATGGTTCTTTGTTAGTTCAATACTTATAGATCCTTTTCACAAAAGTAATTCACTCATGATTCAAGTTCAGAGTCTTCATTTGACTTTGGTCCAGGTCAGTAGCTTCAGCCTGGACTGTCCCACAGCATCACCTGGCGGTCTTTCAGAACTACCATGTCCGAGTCAGGTTAGCCTCCCCAGGGAGTGTTGGGATGCAAACTCTCCGCCTACCTCAGGACTACTGACTGGATCAGGAATTCTGGTGGCGGGTCCAGGCAATCTATGTTTTATCAGCTCCTTTTGTGATTCTGATGCTCAGCCTGAAAACAGCTCATTCAGCATCTCTGGGGTGGGGCGAGAAGGCCTGGCTTTGTTAAAGGTTCACCTTGATTCTAACGTGCCATTGAGGTCTTGATCTTGCCTTGAGATGAAGTTAGTTTGTAGAAGATTAAGGGGGATCATCAAGGTTCAGAGACAAGGAAGGCTCTTTTAAAACGTGCCCAGGATTTTGTTCTAATCGGGAATGATAAGGTGACAGTCTCAGAGACAGCCACCTTGAAAGCAGAGCTGTTACTCACAGTTCCACGAGGGCGGGGGCGTGCCCACTCGCAGGGCCAGTGGGGAATCCTGGAGACAGAGATGCTGGGGGAATACAGAGCTAAGCCCTTCCTTGTGGCTTTCCTGGTAAGAAATGGTTGAAACTGGAGGTATGCTGAGCACATTTAGGGTTGGACGGCTTGAATAATCTCAGTGAGTTCAGGCTGCAGGGAGTGTCCCTAGTTCGTTGGGGCCTGGTCCTGGGGCACTTTAAAGCAAGGAGGATGTTGGCTTGGGGTGTGAGAAGTAGATGAAGGAAGTGATTGGGAGTACAGGCTCTGGACTGTTAGCTTGCATATCAAAGGCATGTTCACAGTTGTTTGCTATCTCTAGGAAACAGCTAACTATAGGAGTCAGTCCCTTCCCAGGTTCACAAGGCCCTGAGATGTCAAAGCATCATAAAACATAACAAATTAAAAGCGTACTTAACATAGAAGTCAAGTTAGACAGACCCAGGCTGACGCAGGCCTGCTACTTACCAGCCATGCAAACGCGACGTCTTTCAGTGCCACGTTCTCCCTCTCTCCGATGGAAGTAACAACACCTGCCTCACGGAGTGTGTGGAAAGCATGAGGTGATGGACAAAGTGTCTGGCTCAACAGGCAAGCACTTAATACGTGAAAGCAATAATAAACATTAGCAACAAAGCAAGGGACATAGAAGTGAGAAGCAATGAGTCAAATGCAGTTTAGACTTTCCATTTCAGAAAAGGATAGCACTACCGACAGAGATGGGCTGCAGGCAGCAGGAGCTGTTGGCACAAGAAGAGGACAGGCTGGGCTTAGACCTGTCGGATGGGGCATCAGGACAGAGAGGAGTCGTCCTGGCCCAGAGCTGCGAGGCCCGGACTCGGCAGAATGGTGGTCAGGTGACCACTGAGGGAGAATGCGAAGTGAGGGTCACACCGAGGCTGGGCCCTGTTGCGGGCAGGGGAGAGCGACGCTGGTGAAGAGGAACAGACGCAATGCTCTGGAGAGACTTGGCCACTCAGAACTGAAATTGTCTGAAGCCACAGCTATTTGAAAAAAATCTTATCAAATGGGTTTTATAAACTTCACTGTGGAGGAGTGTATTGGTTTCCTGTTGCTGCTGTAACAAATGCCACATACTCAGTGGTTTAAAACAGTGCAAATGCATTACTTACAGTTCTGCAGGTGGGAAGTCTGGTGTGGGTCTCACCCTGCTCAGAGCAAGGTGTGGGCAGTCCCTTCTGAGGCCCTGGAGGCACCGCATTCCCTAGCTCAGCTGCCCCAGGAGGCCTGACAGCACTCTGCCCCAGAGGGTGTTGGCTGGGGCCAGGCCTGTCCCTGTGCAGCCCCTTTGTGCCTGAAGGACATGCCCTGAGGGATGGAAGGCTGAGGGTGTGCACACTGTCTGTGCCACCAAGGGAGGGAGCAAGACGCTGCCCAGTGTGTCCTCGTCCTGGGCCAGCCCAGGGGCCTCTCCACCACCCTCTGCGCCCAGACCTCCACCTGCTCTCCTGGGGGTGAGGCACTGCCTCCTTGGGCAGCACATCTAATGCTCAGGTTCCCAGCAGAGGGAAAGCTAGAGCAAATTACCATCGTAATGCAGAGCATGGCCCGCCTGGAGAGAGGTGGGCACACTGGGAACAGGGCAGAGGTGCTGAGCTATCGCCACAGAGGGTCCAGGAAACTCGCTTGCGGGAGGTCTGGCACCTGCCAGGAACAGTGCTTCACACACTCAGTTAGTCTTTTTCACAGCCCTGTGCCCCAGGCCTGGTCATTCCCACCTGCAGGTGAGAGCTGAGGCTCACTGGGCGCAGCACACACTGGGCGTGTTTCTCATTCGGCACGGGAGTGAACCTGAGATTCAGCTCTTCTCAGAGTTCTGTAAGTCATGAGCCCAAACACTGCCCTGGCCTCCCTCCCGGGCTGGGCCCGGATGTGCTGAGCAGAGGCCCGTGGGCTCACAGGGTTCAGTAGGTCGCAGGCAGGTCAGCTTGCTGTGGAATGCTGAAAAATCCCTTTTTCAGAAAACACAAAATGAGCCCAATTCACATGACACACGGTGTCGGATGAAAGGAAGCCCTTTTTGCTATTTGCATGTTACTCAAATAAAGGATTATAAACTACCTTGGTAGCTTACATTACCATCTCCAAATGCAAAAACCAAAAAAAGATCCAGCGTGTGGGACAGGGGATTTGTTTTTTTTGACAATAAAGAAGAAAGGTGTCTTTCTTTTCTAATTCAAAATAATGGAAACTGGGATATGGAAAGCACTGAACAGAACATTCTAGACCAGGGGTGGGCAAACTTTTTGACTCGAGGGCCACAATGGGTTCTTAAACTGGACCGGAGGGCTGGAACAAAAGCATGGATGGAGTGTTTGTGTGAACTAATATAAATTCAAAGTAAACATCATTACATAAAAGGGTACGAATAGTTTTATTCATTTCAAACATTTTAACAAGAAGAATGTAAACACTAATTATTATAATTTGAAACTTCAAAAAATGGAGGAATCATAGCACAATAACATACCTTATATTGAAGATGGCAAAGGCAAAATAAAATTGCCTAACAAAGGAAAGGTACAAAAGCCTTTCAAATTAACTTAAATATAATAAAATAATTTAAAACTAAAACAAATAGAAAAGAACAAAATGTGTAAACAGTAAATTAAACATTTTCTTTAGTGCAACTTCCAAATTATGCCCGGGATGTAGATGTAGATGGCAATGTAGACTGGGTTGAAAGGTTTTTGGTCTTTAAAACATCAACTTCAGTGGGAAGAGTGTTTTTGGTCTCCTTTTTTAGCTAATGCATCAAAATCTGGAGTTAGTTTTGTTGTGGCTATTCTCAGGATAGATCTGAGGTGTTCGTCAGTTAAGCTGGATCTATGAGGGGCTTTGTTGATGTTCATGACACTAAATGTCTGCTCACAAACATAGGTTGACCCAAACAGCACCAGTATCTTCTGTGCCATCCTCCGGATGTTTGGAAAAGTGGCTTCATTAAGTGAAGCATAAAAGTCTCTTAGTTCAAGAGAGCTGAATTTCTCCTTTAGGACAAAGTCATACTGAAGATCGATGAGTTCCAGTTGCACCTCTTCTGGTGCTGTTTCAGGGTTTTGTGACAAAGGACAGGCCACCAGTTGAAGTGACTAAAAGCTGAAAGTCTTTGTTGTTTTATTAACAAGTCATTGTGATGTACAGAATGTGGGAACAGGAAAAAATTGTGTTTGAGTAGAGCTCTTAATCTTACCTCAGAAAGGCTCTGATACTGTGCTCTCCAGGGGCGTGTCTCCCTACATCACCACGATAACATGTCTACGCATTCCCAGGGTGATGTTGGGAGACGCGTCCGCGGGCATTACAAGGAGCCTCTGGAAGACTGAGAGGTTATTCCTTCTACTGAATGGGCGGATATAAATCTGCCCACTCAGAAGAAGGAGCTGCGGCCGTGTTTCCCGACGTTGCCATGTTAACACTGCTGCTGGTGAAGGAGCGGAGGGGAGAGCAAAAGAACCCTCAGCTCTTTCGGCTCCGCGGGCCGGATAGAACAGCCAAACGGGCCGGATCCGGCCCGCGGGCGGTAGTTTGCCCACGGCTGTTCTAGACTAATCTCTTCCCCTTGTACTACCTCCTATACACACAAAAGCATGACTTCCTTCCAAAACACCTGACAGCTGGCTCCAAACTCCTCCAATGCCAGGAGCAGGCCCCCTCCAGAGCAGCCAGCCCATTTAATTGGGTGGAAAAATAAGTCGAAGATTAAAACGTTAGCAAGTCAGTAAGGAGCACAGTGGTATGTTTGACCCCTATTTCTGCACTCTGCCCTTCCTCAAAGAGGTCGTATTAGTCTACTATCATTGCTATAATAAACTAACATAAATTCAGTGACTTAAAAACAGTACAGATGTATCGTCCTACAGTTCTGGAGGTCAGGGGTCTGAAAAGGGTTTCATGGGCTAAGGGTCAGTGAGCCATGCTCCTCTGGAAGCACTTGCTTTTGTCCTTGGATCACAGCCCCACCCCTCAACCCTGCCCCCTGGCTTACCAAGCATGACCCTCATCCCTCAAGCCGTGTATAACACCTTCCATTCTCTCTGGCTCTCCTACCCCTCGCCTTCACATATAAGTACTTCTGAGATTACATTGGCCATCCAGACAATCCAAGATAACCTCCCTACCTCACATCTTCAAACACATTTTCCGTATGAAGCAATATATTCAGGGCTTAGGACACAGACATCTTTGGGGGCCTTCTGCTTACCACAAAAGCTCAACCCTGGTTTGAAAGGCAAGTTGAAGGACTATCCTGTGGACTCCCCGGGGTGATTGTTCTCCTGGACGCTGATGCTGGTGCCCCTCCCCGCGCCCCACCCCACCCCCACCCCCGGCCCAAGGTGCGAGGAAACTCCAGGGGCCTCAACATAATCCCAGAGTCCGAATCCCAGATTTGACAGGAAAGCAACGCAGACGCCCTTCAGGGAGTCCAGAGCTTAGACAGTGAAGATACTGATGGGGCGAATGTGGGCCTAACAGGGCACCTTCCCCAAAGTTCCTGGGCAGGGGGGCAGGGGTCCTAATGCTGTGGAGGGACCTGCTTTTGATGAAAATGGATGTTTCTGTGCATTCAGGCAAACGAGACCTGGGCAGGGTACGGGGGCATTTTTTCACCCGAGTGCGGAATTCCTTCATCTGTAATTGTGCCCCATTGAGGGCTCCGCAACATTAGAGTTGGCCCTGAATAGCTAGTTAACAACCAGCCCGAGAATTGCCTCCTGTTGCCAGGGGTGGAGCAGCTATTCAAGACCCACCTCCAACCCTCCCTTCTCTAAGTTTCTTCCCAACAGCACTAGCCAGAGGGATCCTTATCTCCCCCGCCCCCCCGCCCCCCCGCAGTGCCCCTGGCTTTGCCTTCTATCCAACAGCTGTGTTCCTGCTCCTGTGCTGTGACCCACCGTGGTGAGCACAGGCAGTGTCCTGACCTTCCCACCTGACTGCAGGCAGGGGAGGGGGCGTCCCTGAGCTGGTCCTCCAAGCCCCTTGGGGCCTGGTGCCACCGCTGGCAGAGACGGTTCCAGAAACAGCTGCTGACAGCGAGGAGTCCCTACAGTGCAGAAGGCGCCTGGGGCCGAGGATGGATGGAGTTGGTCTTGTGTCTTTTGTCTAGTTTGTGGCCTTCCTGTCAGCCTAGACTTCCCTACTATAGTCCATGGTGGTGTGGCTGCCAGGTTTTTCTGAAAACCAAAGCTCTCAGTCCTTAAGGCCTAAGTGTTGGCCTGGCTTACCAAGCACAACGCTCCTCCCTCAAGCCTCACCTTTCAACCAACCCCCTCCTCCATCTTTTCCTGAGTTTCTGGGAGACTCTCAGGTGATGCAATACTGCTCCTCCAGCCAGGCTTTGAATATCTACAAAATAAACAAGAGCAGAGTGTACCCTAGTGTCATTTGTTTGTATCTAAACCTCTTCCGCCAGAAGGAGAGCCTCCTTCATCCCCCACCTCCTGAGGGTGGAGCTGGGGTTTCCTGAAGCACTCAGCCACATCTGTGAGTGCCAGGGGAGCCTGGCCCTGCTGGTGGGCTCTGCCTGGAGTGCAGCAGGTGCCTGTCAGATGGTCACTGCATGGCGGGCTAGGTGGACTCAGGACGTTAGGGACAGCTGCCTTTAAAGTAGTTGGGTTACTTTTGTCAGCACTTTTCAAATAAAAATATCTGGGACTACCCTTGTATGTTATAATATAAACCCAACTTTCCATTTTAACAGCAGTAAGAATAAGGCCAGTTACTTAACTGAAAAAATGTTGGATAAGCTGAGTTTCACACTCAGGTGAGTGAGAAGTAGTAATAGAGGTCTTACTTTATCCTCTGGGATTCGGGCATCAGGAGAGAAGAGGACAGTGGCTCTTGCCTTCCTGAGCTTGCTCGTCTCGCCAGCTGCTGCCTAGGGCTCTCAGTCCTGTTAATGGAAACCTGAGGTCGGCGCTCTGAGGCTGCTGAGTTTTAACTGTCAACAAACGAGGCTGTAGATGGCCAGGCTGATTTGCATGTTCACGTGTCCTTTTCCATCAGTGAGTATATTATAATTGTTTCAAATGCTGAGCATAGGCACTAAAAATGTATGGAAATTATCCACAATTTCATTTGAAGCCGCATTCTCTGGCCCTAAAATGTGTGGATAATTGAACCCTGCTTCTTTCAATGATTTCTACCCCAATCCATGAATAGAAAATGATATAGTTGGGAAGAAGAAGCCAAAATGGAATAAGCGCCACCCCCCCCCCGCCCCATTTTTAGTATGTGTATTAATAAAGGTCCTTTGGTCAAAATCAATAGAAACTCACTCTGGCTAACTCAAGCAGAAAGGAATCTAATGGAAGGATGGGAAGTGGCTGATAATGTGGAAAGAAGCCAGAAGGACGTGACCCCAAGCAGATGTGGGTGCAGATGGAGGAACCAAAGGACCATCTCTTGTAGATGTCAGTGTCTGCATGAATCAGCTTCAGACTGTTCTGTCACTCAGCTCAAGACTCATCCCCAGAGAGGAGGTTCCTGTTGTCTGGCTTGGGTGGCATGTCCATCCCTTGGTCTGAGAGAACAGAAACACCATGAAGAATGCTAGTGTGGTAGAGGAGACATTTCTCAAGGAAAGGTGTGCAGTGTTACATAAAAAAGGAATGGAGGCTGAAACAGCAAGTGTCCGCCCCAGGGGGCATAGCTTCACCTCAGTGCACAGAGAAAGGCAATGCAGAGCAGTGCCTCTAAACTAGAGTTGATGCTAATTATTCACGAATCAGTATTTGTGAATTCACTTATTCATTGAAACTTATTTGCAGTCCCCAAACCATCAGTGCTTTTGTGGTCATTCATAGACATGTGTGGAGGGAAGATTTAGAGTTGCCCAAGGTGTGCATTCCCAGCTAAGGTGGAGCAAGCGATATTCTGCCTTCTATTGCACCCTCATGCTATAAAAATGTGTCC
This sequence comes from Plecotus auritus, assembly GCF_963455305.1. Lineage (NCBI taxonomy): Eukaryota > Metazoa > Chordata > Mammalia > Chiroptera > Vespertilionidae > Plecotus > Plecotus auritus. The sequence goes on from NC_137782.1 coordinate 107,341,049, forward strand.
TCTTCCCAGCCTATGCAGGACCACTACGTTGTGGGAATTTGTGTGCTTTTTTTGGTGATTTCACATTCAAAATAGCCCCCACTAGCCCTGACTGGTTTGGCTCAGTGGATAGAGCATTGGCCTGTGGACTGAAAGGTCTCAAGTTCGATTCCTGTCAAGGGCATGTACCTTGGTTGCAGGCACATCCCCAGTGGGGGATGTGCAGAAGGCAGCTGATCGATGTTTCTCTCTCATCGATGTTTCTAACTCTCTATCCCTCTCCCTTCATCTCTGTGAAAAATCAATAAAATATATATATTTTTTAAAAATAGCCCCCACTAAGTGTTAGTGGTTCTAAGTACAAGAAAGTTGTGAAGTGCCTTATGCTCAGGCATGAAGTATAGTGATGTTGGCCATAAGTTCAAGGTCAATGAACCAATGATGTATTAAATGGAAGGAAACACACATAAAATAGGGTTCTTTATTGGTCGGTTTGCCAGAGGCTCACAGGAACCTAATCCTATATTTTTCCTCGGGTCAATGGTTCAGTATTCACTAAATCTGTGTTTGCAGCGACTTTATAGAATATAACTACTGTGAATAACGAGATTAGACTGTATATATTCCTGGATTACTGGTCTTCAGACTTTTAATTCTATAGTACATTTCTCTCGGGTTATGGTTATTGCATTTCACGTCAAACTATTTTCTCACAGTTTATGCACTTTTATAAATTTATTGCCATTTAATTATGTGCCATGTCAACATCTTGAGCCTTCTCACCCCAGAATGGAGAGAGGGAAGAAAAGATGGGAGAGGCAGGCATTGTCTTCCTCAGAGAGCGACCGAGGGCCTTCTAGCAGGTTTGAAGGCGACAATCTTATTCCATGTGAGGGAAGCAGTCAGGCAGTCAGCTCTGCTCACACAGCGAGTCCCTTGCGGATGGGCCTCATTGCCAGCTTGTTTGATGACTTCCCTCCTAGCTGAGTGAGCGTCCTTCTATGCTCTGTGTCCCAGTTGAAAACTGTCTCAGCCCTAAATTATGTCCTTATCTATCACCACATATAATTATGAAGTTTGCCAGGGAGATTTCTCTCAACTAAATATGTACTCTGGCTTCACAGAAAATATTTTTTACATATTTCATTTACCCTCAATATTAAATAGATTAATGCCAGGTTTATAATTATAAGGAACATTATCAAGTGACTTGGTTCAAACTAAAATCAAAATCCCAAAGTCCAAAAGTTCTGAGTCCATGTAATTATCTTCTAATGTATCAGATGACTTTGTTATTAATACTACAGTCTGGACATACACCTTTATACAAAGTAGATCATTTGTTTAGGGAAAATTTTCCTGCAATTACATTGTTATAAATTTGTTTTAAATTATAATATAGTCAAAGTTTAAGCTATCTTATTCTATAGACACTCAATATAAAAATAGGTAATAAGAATGTGTCGGTGTGGCTCAGTGATTGAGCATCAACCAGGAGGTCACAGTTCAATTCCTGGTCAGGGCACATGCCCAGATTGTGGGCTCCATCCCCAGTGTGGGGTGTGCAGGAGGCAGCCAATCAATAATTCTCTCTCATCATTGATGTTTCTATCTCTCTCTCCCTCTCCCTTCCTCTCTGAAATCAATAAAAATTTATTTTAAAAAATGTGTTATAACTTCCAATAGAAAATAGAAATAAACATATAAAAATAAGACCAAACACCAATGAGGAAGTAACATGCAAATTTAAACAAGTTACAGTTGTTCACCTGTTAAATTGATAAAGCTACTTATGAAATAACTAGAGGCCTGATGGACGAAATTTGTGCAAGGGGCTCAGCCCCCGCAGCCCCGCCTGCCTCGGCTCTTTATTATATAGGATATTAAACCAGTGTTGACAGGAAGTGCAGGCAGCGGGCACAGTCAGGAGTCACTAGGTGGTGAGTGTTGGGGACGCCCTCCTGCAGGGATGTTTGGCAGCTGTAAGCACTCGGAGCAATGTATATCTACATAAATTTATTCTGAAGGAACAGTGGTCAGCCATTTGGCTAAAGACTTCTGCACACAGATATGCAAGGAAGCATTGTTTATATAATGAAAAACTGTGAACATACTGTAGGTGCAAAAATAAGAAAAAGTGAACAAGTTGTTGTCTCTTTCTTGGATGGAATATTACTATGCATCCACTGAAAACTGTTTTTGAGCAGTGGGCAAGGCTAATTAAAACCACAGTGATATTCCATTTTACCTGCATCAGACTTGGGAAAATCTGCAAGTCTGGCAATCTTGTGCATAATAAGGACATGAAGCAGCCTGGATTCCACACGCTAAGTGTGGGAATAAAGCTGCCGTAACCACTTTGGAGACCAATTTGGCAACATTCAGGTAGGTGGGCCATGCTCATGCCCAACAATGCCACACCAGGCACATTCCCTGAAAAAAAGACATGCCCACGAGTGTCAATGGCAATGATGCTTAAAGCAGAAGAAACCGGAAGCAGTGAGCACGCCCATTAGCATTTCATTACAGCGCAGCACCTTCCCACAGGGTGCACCACACAGCAGTGGGCCGATGGCCCGAGTGACAGCCGTCCACATGCATGAATTTCCCAAACAAAACATGATTTCCCGAAAACAATGGTGAGACAAGGGGTATTCAGCAAAATGAAGAAAAAATACAAAAATAAAACACCATTTATTTCAGTTTAAAGTATCTTACTTAAAAAATATACTGGATAATGAGAGAAAGTTATAAAGAAATGTATGGAATAGTAATCACCAAAATCATAGTGGGGAAAATGAATGAGAACTAGGAGGGGGGACACAAGAGGTGTGTGGCTACATTGGTGTTCTTCCTATCTTTGTGTAAATAATGCACAATTTTTAAAAAGAACATGTGGTGGTACAAGAAGATACAATATAATATCATCTAAAAAAAGGTAAAATACAAAGGCACATTCAATAGAATTTTACATGTGTGTGTACATTATAAATAATGTTCAGTCATTACCTCCCGGTATTGAGACTGAGTGATGTTCATTTACTTCTCACGTTGATGCCTTTCTAAACTGAATGTATATACTATTTCTATCACTAGAATATATTTTTGAAAATTTTTGAATTTAAAATGTGTATCTTGCCTGGCTGGTGTGGCTCAGTAGTTGTGCATCAACCTATGAACCAGGAGGTCAGGGTTCAATTCCTGGTCAAGGCACATGCCCGGGTTGCAGGCTTGATCCCAGAATGGAGTGTGCAGGAGGCAGCTGATCAATGATTCTCTCTGATCATTGATGTTTTTTTCTCTCTCTCCCTCTCTGAAATCAATAAAAATATATTTTTTTTAAAAAAAGAGATGCCTTGATAAATTTGCACAAGGTGGCACGAAATGAGTCAGCAGCCCATCTTTCTTCTTAGAAACACAAACTCCTTAAAATCATGCCCACAGAACCCTGAATGGCGTGGCTCAGTTGGTTGAGCATCGTCCAGTGCACCAAAAGGTTGCTGGTTCAATTCCCAGTCAAATGCCCGAGTCTTGGGTTCAGTTCCTGTTCGGGGTGGGTAAAGAGGCAACCAATTGATGTTTTGCTCTCACTTCGATGTTTCTCTCTCCCACTCTTCCTTCTTCTCTTTCTAAAAATCAATTAAAAAATCTTAAAAAAACCCAAACCCACAGAGCATAAGCCAGAGTGAAAACAAAGCAACACAGAGGCTGCGTCTCCAGCCCAGAGGCTCAGTGCAGCTCACAGGAAAGTGCATCTGCAAGGTCGTTGGGGACATCTGAGCACGAGGGCCACACCAGCTGGAGTGGCCATCGCCACTCAGCAGACCCCACAGATCTCCTGGGTGTTCTGGTGCCAGTCACTGCCCACCTCCATGTCTCGCGGCCACCCCCCACTTCAGCCCTGGCCTGGAGACCAATGGAGAGAATGATGTGGCGGTGGGGCCTGATTTGCATGTGGTAGTTGCCCCTGGTGGGGGAGGGGACACCTGCCCTCCTGGAGCTTGCTGGCTATCTCAGCAGGCCTCTCTGGCTGCCGGTCCCTACCCGCTGCCCCTGTGCTTCCGCCTTTGCTGAGGGCCTGGGTGATAGAGTTAATGACGGTGTGGCCTCTGGGTCTGAGATGACAGTCTTCAGGGCAGATGCTGAAGGTGGCAGGTATTTCACTTCTTTTTGTCTCCTAACTTGGGCTCCGGTGAATAGAAATGGTGGGACTAGGGAAGGCAGGAGGAAGCTGCAGGAATGCATGACAGTAAAGGAATGAGGTCCCAGCGCGTAAGCCCACCCTCAGGATGTCGCTGAGACATGGCTTTTGCCTTACCTTAAAGTCCCTCCCTAGGAGGTGCTGTGATGCTCCTGCCTCGCACCCTAGCCCGGCTCCCAGGCGCTTCCAGCCCATCAGCCTCCATAGGCCTGGCTAGGAGAGCTCCCCGAGGGCTGCCCAGTGCCCGCCGCAGGTGCAGGGTAAACTCCGGGCGCCCACATCCTCTGACCAGGGCGACCCTCCATGTCCAGAGCCTCTGGGGCTTAGGCTCCTGGCTCTCTCCATGGGTCTTTGGTAGATACGCAGCTTGGCCTGGCCCTCACTCCCATCCCCCCTCCTGGACTACGGGGTTCCTGGGAATGCTCCCTAAGAAATCCCTGTGATTTCTCATCTCAGCATCTACTTCTGAGGACCCCAAACTCAGGATCATGTTGTCTCCTCATAAATGTTGTCAGTACTCTGACCTCGATTCAGGAAACTCACAAAATGCATCGGAAACAAATTTCTGTTCACTGCTGAGAGCACATTGCCTCGACCACACGAATCTGGGGGAGACTGCTACTTCGATGTTTCTGTAGGAACTGCATTGTGGCCAAGTATGAGAGGGGATATTGAAAAGGAGACACTATATTGTTCATGTAGCCATTTTAACCACTAAAGTAGAGCTCGGAGTCCCTCAAAATGTGCTCGCCAGGAGAGGTTCATCTCTGGGCTCAGGGCTGTGTCTGCCCCAATTGGCCCCTTGTCTCTCAGCCCCCAGGACAGCGGAGCGAGCGAGTTCGCTCTCCGGCCACGGCTGCTTCCCGCTCACAGCTCCGAGAAACACCCCTCTTTCTCAGACTGAGAAAGGAGCCCCCTCTTTTTCAAACAGAGAAAGGATCCCCCTCTTTCTCAGACAGAGAAAGGAGCGCGCAGCAGCACGGCTCAACCTTCCCTCCGCACCTCTGTGCGCCCCACTGTCATCCCCTGGGCCACCTGGGACCCCAAAGGGAACCCAAAAGCAACTCTTGCTCGTGTCTTGGTGCCCCTTTGGCACGATAGTCCATCCAATCTATAAAATTTATGATTTTAAAAAATCAGGACTAAGTGGATAAGATGAATTGACGTAATTCTCTAGGTCTTATGCTTTGTGGGGATAATCTAGGCATGGGTGAGTCCCCTCAGGGGAGGTACAAACCAGAAGATTCCCACTGCTAACCCTAGACAAAACCACGCCCGCAGGAAAGACCAACTTCAGCCAGCCATAAAATTTTCAAGTAAACAGGAAATTCTCAAAGTTGAATTTTTTAATGTAAAAGAACAAATAAGAGAAAAAGGTGGTAGAATAATATCCCCCTGTACCATGGACCTGGGGACCCCTGTGTAACAGTGCGCCTCCCCCTTGGCTTTTTCCTCCCCCTTCCTAAGGTTAGAGCAGGGAGCAATGCCCTGAGCACTCATAGGGTAGCCACTCCTCCCAGCACATGTGTGAGTTCCCACCTCACTCCGCCGTGCTAGGTTAGAATCCGCTGAACCCAATATCCACCACCTCACTGCTGGCATGTTAGGACTACTTGATTCTACTTGGAATGTCCGGCTTCTCCCGGGATCCAGTGGTGGTGGAGGTGGAACTATTCAGACAGTGGAAGCAACAACTACCTGCAGGGCAATGGAAGATGCAGCCAATGAAGAGCGTTCTCACACGTGCTGCGCAGCCAGCCTCCCTCCTATTCTGGAGGTGCTCTGGGAAGTCACTCCCCAGCCAGGGACACACGGGGATGCTTACACCTAGGGAAGGCTGTGGGCTCGCTCTTGCCAATGGGACGAGCTGAAGTGAGGTGCGCCAGTCTGGGCCACCGGCTGCATCTCTCCTGGCTCTTTCTCCCCATCTGTCACTATAGAAACCCAGAGCTGCTTGGAAGCTCTGAGCGGAAGACGGCAGAGTTTCCGTCAGCCTGGATCCCTGGATGAGTGCATGGCCCCGAACTCCCACGCTGCTGACTGCACTGTATGTGATAAGGAAACAAAACTTCGTTGTGTTAAGCTACGGAGATTCAGGGTTGGCCTGTTAGAGCAGCTGGTTTTACTCTAACACCCAAGCATTCCCCTTCTCAGAAGACTTTAGCCTCCACACATATTTTAGCCATCTCAGCAAGGGTCAGGTTCCTGCATGAATTCACTGACTACAGGGCCTGCGCTACTGCTCCATAAAGGTGAGTAAAGATCCGTCCCCACCTTGCTGCTTAAAGAACCATCCACCAACCGGCAGAATGAGCACTGCCCGGGAGCTTGCAGAAGCTGAGCATCCCTGCACTGCAGAACTGCTGAGTCAGCACCTGCCCTCTCACAGCCCGCGGCGATTCTGGAAGGTGCCGGCTGAGCACCAGGCTCGCTCCCCGCCAGCGGAGGCATCTTCTCATTATTCAGACTTTTCCTACCCTAAAGTGAACCAATGAGCCTGGCTAGCTCTAGGAGCTTTCGAAGCTGATGTCTTATGCCTCCCTCCATTTATAACTGAGATAACTTGGCCTTTGGGCATCCGTGGGACCCTAGAGAGAAGTGGTAAGTGCAGGGGAAGCAAGATTTCCGAGGCTGACAGCAGGTGCTTTGCTAGACAAATAACCCCTGCTGCCATGACTTCATGCTTGGAAACTGTCTGTTGAGTTACTATACTTGGGCTTTGTGACATAACCACTTGCCACAGATTACATGACACATTCCCTGATATCTGCTCAGAGTTGACTTTTCACAGAGTAAACATTTTAGAAGGTAGAGTGCCATGTCTTTAAGGGCCTGTAGAGTCCCCAGCACTCACACTAACGCTGGGAGGTGCCTGCCCCCTGCTGCCAGTGGGCTGGGAGTGTGTGAGAAATAACTGGAGACACGTTGGGCTTGGGAAGTATTTGCTTTGCCTTTTATTTTTAAAATTAACCCCTAGTCTACAAAGTCCTCTTCATTTCAAAAGTACATGGACCCACAAACCCAAAAGATGGACAACCAACCATGTGTCCCTTTCCACTAGCAGCTGCAACAGTGACAGGGCTATTGGTCCAGGGCCTTTTCTGGGGAAAATTCTTCCATCATCATCCCATACCTTGCCTAGGGGCCTCTGAGATATACCTTCATCTTCCATGAGGACCATTTTTTCCCTAGTTAAAGCCTGAACATCAGTCTTTGGGTAGTGATTGGTGTGAGCTTGACGATTATCATCTTTGGCAGCTCATCCATTTATTCATTTGCTTACTTATTCATGCAACAGAGCTTCATGAATTGGCTGCATGTGATTATTAGAACTTACTAATAATGGCTGTCAAAAATGGCAAGAAGCCTTGCTGGAGGACAGCATCAAAGGTTGATAGGAAAATAAAAGGGAATGTGAATGAAGCACCTGTCTATCAGAGGGTTAAGGGGAAACAAAGAGAAACCTGGGGTCAAATAGCTCTTCACATGTGAAACACAGGAGACCCTTCTCACATGTGAGACACAGGAGGCCCTCTCGGCCCATCTGCACCTCACAGACGACTGGCTAGATCCGCACCACTCCCCATTCATTCCCTGTGCACCACCTTGATGGTGCGTGGTGTCTAAGGCTGGAAGGCCTTCAAGTAGACCCAAGTATGTCTGGCTGTGTTACATGGATCAGATGTGCCCCATAAGCAAGTTGTGTTTGTTCCCAAACTTTTTCTAAGCATTGTGTAATTTTTTGAACATCATCTAGATAAATGAAATAGGAGTATAAAAGGAAAGAGAATAGTTGCTTGAATGAAAAGCAAGTTGAATGTTTTGGAAAGAGTCACTACTTTGAACTCATCTTCACCCAAAATTAACTTATATTTACAACTACAGTACATTACAAACAGACATAGTCCTAAGTTATTTTTTTAAAAGGTCAACTGTAAAGAGATTTTTAAAAAGGTGGTTAAGGTTAAAAAAAATCGTAACATATGCAAATGACAAGAAGAGTCCTTTTATAAAAGAAGCCTATGTACATAACACATGATAACTAGTTATTAAAGATATGAAAATTAAAGCTAGACTTTACTGTTCCATATAAAATTGGCAGATGAAAAATAAAATAAGACTCAGTGCTACAAAGGATGGTGTGCGAGGGCCACTCTCATTCACTTTTTTTTTCTTCAAATGTAAATTTCCTTTTGTTTTATTTTATATTTAAATTTTCAATTATGGTTTGAATTTAATATTATTTTGTATTAGTTTCAGGTGTACAGCATAGTGGTTAGACAACAATATACTTTAATATATATATTTTATTGATTTCAGAGAGGAAGGGAGAGGGAGAGAGAGAGATATATAAAAATATCAATGATGAGAAAGAAACATGAGTTGGCTGCCTCTTGCAGGCCTCCTACTCGGGATTGAGCCTGCAACCCAGGCATGTGCCCTCTTGGTTCATAGGTTGATGCTCAACCACCAAACCACACCAGTCGGGCAACATTCATATACTTTACAAAGTGATCCCCCAATATTCAAGTACCCACTTGGCATCATACATAGTTATTGCTATACTAGTAGCCCTGTGCACAAATCCATGCGCCAGTTGGTCGCTGCTGCCCTCCCGTAGCTCTCCACTGGCCTGCTTGTAGTTTGCTGCCCCACCCTCCTGAAGATCCGTGATCCAGTCGTTATGCCTCATGGTGTAACGGATAATTAGCATATTCCTCTCTTATTATATAGGATTATTAACTATGTTTCCTTTGCTGTTCTTTACACTCCCATGACTGCTTTGCAACTACCAAGCTGTACTTCTCAATCCCTTCATTTTTTTCACCCAGTGCCCCATCAGTCTGTTCTTTGTATCTGTAAGTCTCTTTCCACTTTGTTTCTTTATTTTGTTCTTTAGATTCCACAAGAAATCATATGGTATTTGTCTTTCTCTGTCTAACTTATTTCACTTAGCATAGTACCCTCTAGGTCAGCCGTGGGCAAACTACCGCCCGTGGGCCGGATCCGGCTGTTCTATCCGGTTCTCTTGCTCTCCCCTCCGCTCCTTTACTTTGAATTTATATTAATTCACACAAACACTCCATCCATGCTTTTGTTCCGGCCCTCCGGTCCAGTTTAAGAACCCATTCTGGCCCTCGAGTCAAAAAGTTTGCCCACCCCTGCTCTAGGTCCATCCATGTTGTCACAAATGGTAAAATTTCATTTTTTAATGGTTGAGTAATATTCCATTGTATATATATGTGCCACCACTTTCTATCCACTCATCTATTGATGGACACTTCAGTTCTTTCATATCTTAGCTATTGCAAATAATGATGCATGAACATGGGGTGCATATATTCTTTCTAAATAGTGTTGTGGGTTTCTTCAGATATATTCAGAAGGGGAACTTCTGGGTCATAAGGCAGTTCCATTTTTATTTTTTTGGGGGGGTCCTCTATACTGTTTTCCACAGTGGCTGCACTAATCTACACTCCCACCAACAGTGCACGAGGGTTCCCTTTTCTCCACATCCTTACCAACACTTATTGTTTGTTGATTTGTTGATAATTGCCATTCTGACACATGTGAGTTAATATCTTGTTGTGGTTTTGATTTGCATTTATCTGATGATCAGTGTTGTTGAACATCTTTTCTTATGTCTATTGGCCCTTTATATGTCCTCATTCACTCTTGAAAAGAGTCTGCATTGGAAAGTTTCCTTAAAAGCAATTGGTTCAATCTCTTCCAACAATCCTACATCTAGTAATTTATTTTAAATAAAGAATCAGTTATGTGGTCAAAGATGTATGCACAAAGACATTTATCACAGCATTATTACTGCAAAAGGTTTGAAGCCACATAAATGTACTAAATTAGGAGAAATATATCTATAAAAATCACATAGCCATTAAAGATTGGGTACTTGAACAACAGTAAATGATAGGTGGAGTTTCTCACTTTATAATTTTAAGAGAAAAAAAGTAGTTTACAAAATTATATATACAAAAATATGTAATTTTTTGTTTAAAAATTATCCTACCTGTTCCTAATTATGAATTTTTTTTTTAAGTCACAAGGAAATACACCAGAATGTTGACTAGGATGTTGAGATTATTTTTCTTCTTTTATATTTTTCTTTATTTTTCTAACTTTCTGCAGTGACTACATACATATTCTACTACAAGAATAATATATTTTATTCTTTAAGCAAATTTCACACACAGGCATTTTAGCAACAGCTTAGTGATGTTTCCTATTCCAAACTACAGCCCTGTCATTCCAAGTGGCAGGTGTCAGATAAAAGCTCATTTTTGAGCTGGTAAGAACACCAGTTGCTCCAATCTGGGTGACCATATGATTTCACAAATATTTCCAAAGGCCTTTTTCTAGATTAATTTCACTTTCTATAAAGAAAAATACATACCCGTAAATGTATGCCTCCTATTTCATTGGCATCATAGTTTTAAATTCCACCAGATTCTTCTGGTCAGACTCCTTATACCTCAGGCTTTTTCCTTGAGAATGACACTACCACATCTGTGTCCTAATGACGTCAATTAGCAAACTGGAGTAAGAAGGCCTGGGCAACTTTTTAAAATTCAGCCCAGCCCTGCCAGTGGCTCAGTTGGTTGGAACATAGTCCCATGCACCAAAAGGTTGCAGGTTTGAGTCCTGGTTGGGGTAAGTATGGACGATCCATGTTTCTCTCTCACATCGATGTTTCTCTTTCTCTCTCTCTCCTTTCCCCTTTCTCTAAAATCAAACATATCCTTGAGTGAGATCAGAAAAAAATTCAGTCCAGGCCAGGATTAATAACAAAGTACAAACCTCGTTTCTCAAATGTCTCCCATCTTAGACAATTGGGTTATCAGTCAAGTTGTTCACAGAAAAATGTGTCGGTTGTTGAACCAAACTTCGGTTTTCAACCAGACAACCCTTTCAGGCTGATACCTTAGCATGACAAAAGGCCTCTCAGGCAACAAATAAAAGAAAGAATGTGTTTGTTGCTGAGATTACCACAATTTTAAAACATAAAGAGGCCATCAAGAGTGTTAATGTTGCTAAGGATGTGAAAGAAACAATGATCACAGGCCATTGAGGAGGCAGAAAAAGTGTTGTTGATTTGGATGAAGGAAAAGCAGTGAGCCAGTGACAGCGTTTCTGCGGCAGTGATATGGACAAGCGAAGATGCTGCATGCTGACCTGAAAGGCCCCTAGAGACCAGTGAGAAAAGTGATTCCTTTAAGGCCAGTAGGGGGTGGTATTATAGATGTAATAAAAGAATTATTTATTTATAGATTAAACAGTGTTAGAGAGTAGCTGCACCTCACAAAATAGCCTTGCAAGATAGAACACTGTCAGCTTTCTGAAGAACAGGATGACCCTGTAAATAACATAGTCATCAATAACATGACCCTGACATTAAAAACTGTTTTGTCTTAAATTGCTTGCTCTGCAAAAACAAGATGTGGTAAATGTGCTTAAAAGTGGTCCTGCACAAAGGGTCAGGGCTACCTGCCCTCTGAACTCCCTGTGTGGAGAAAGGCAGAGCAGTAGCCAGCCGGCTAATAAAGGCTCCCTAAATTTTAATTTGGTCTGGACTCCAGTGGTCATTCACTCGCGTTCACTCCACAACAACAATACATTAAACATATCCTATATAATAAAAGCCTAATATGCTAAGTGTCCAACCGGTTGTTCGACCGTTCAACCAGTTACTATGACGTGCACTGACCACCAGGGGGCAGATGCTTCGATCCGGACTGGGTGAGACAGGCCAGACACGCCCTGGACCCCTCCCATGGCCCCTCCCCAGCCACGATTGTGCAGTGGTGAGGTCCCTTGGCCTGGCCTGTGCCCTCTCACAATCTGTGACCCCTCAGGGAATGTCCACAGGCCAGGCCAAGGGACCCCACTGGTGCACGAATCTGTGCACTGGGCCTCTAGTACTGTATATAAGAAAGGTTAAAACAGGGAATCATTTGGGGGCCTGAAATGGATTAATTTAATTTACATTATTTCTAATGGGAAAAACTGATTTGGTTTTTGGACAAATCACTTCTAGAACAGCCTTCCAGAACTAATTAAGTTCCAGAACTGAGGTTTCACTGTACTAGGGTGATTTATTTCTACTTAAATCGCAACAAACCCCCAACAGGAGATTTACCAGAGGGTACAGATGGATTTAAAAATGTCTGCAAATCCAATAACTGCAAAACTTCATCTGCAAGTCTCATACTTAATTTTGTTTCCAATTAAGCAACTCAGAGAGCAGCTGAGCGCTCGGTCCAATCAGCCTCACTTAATTACTCATAGTCCCTTTGTCCAAATTGTCCTGGTTTTCCAAAACCAAACTCAGATATATTTGGGATCATACACAGTAGAGAATGAGAAATGGGTAAATAGAATTTAGACCCATCTTTAATTCAGAGTTCCAAAGATCATAACTCCCACTTCTACATAGAAAATACATTGTTTTCAGAAACAGAAGAACTAAAAAGTTGTTCTTTTTAAGGTTAAATATTATTCAAGCAACATAATATTCAAAGGTATAAACAGATTCTTAATAAAAATTTCTATTACAAAAGGACCACACTTTAAGAAGCTAGTCAATTTAATTTAATAAAAAATTAAATGAGAAAAAATAATGCCTGTTCAGAAAACTGGTTGGACACAACTTGCCTTTTTCTCTGAAGCGAGCTCGGGGTTTTAGATAACTGTATGTTTACTTGTTGGGAAAAATGGGTCATGGCTGTCAAATAAAGCTGCTGCAATTTTAAGCTGTATTAATGAAAGGACAGTGTCCTTTGCAAGGGTGACAATGGTCTCCTTGTTCTGTGCACTTGCTGGAGCTCAGCCCATCTGGGCTCCTGGAGCAGCTCTGAGGAGGGACCTGGCAGGGGAAGGGACCTGGCAGGGGGAGGGACCTGGCAGAGGGAGGGACATGGCAGGGGAGGGACCTGGCAGGGGGAGGGACCTGGCAGGGATGGGGACCAGGCAGGGGTGTGACTGGGCGCAGGGAGGCCTAGGGAGTGGTGAGCCATGAGCCCACGTGGGCACCCAGAAGGCTAGCAGGGAGTGGTGGCGTGTGGCATTTGTATTCAGCATCTGAGGCGTGTGAGAGGCAGATTCCAATGAGTGTGAGGCTCCAAAAGGCAGAATTTAAAAACCAAGGATGGCATTTTTTATTTATTTTTATTTTTTATTTTTAAATATATTTTATTGATTTTTTACAGAGAGAAAGAGAGAGGGATAGAGAGTTAGAAACATCGATGAGAGAGAAACATTGATCAGCTGCCTCCTGCACACCTCCTACTGGGGACATGCCTGCAACCAAGGTACATGCTCTTGACCAGAATTGAACCTGGGACCCTTCAGTCCGCAGGCCGACGCTCTGTCCACTGAGCCAAACCAGTTGGGGCCCAAGGATGGCATTTTAAAGGAGGCAAATTTCAGTTCCAGTGACCAGACCTTCTGGCCTTCGAGTGAAGGGTAGGGCCCAGCCCTCTATGGGATGGTGGTCCTTCAGTACTGCAGTTTTGAGGTGCTTACATTTCATAAGAGCTTTTTTTTTTTTTTTTTTTTTTTTTAATGAGAAAGGAAATCCAAGTGTTTATTGGCAGAATCTTAGTGTTGGCAGAGACCTCACAGGCTGTCTGAATCACTCTCCTCTTCACAGATAGGAGCAGGGAGGCTAGGCAGGCATGACAGATCACTCATGGGCGAGTCCAGAAGCGTGGACACTGGCTGCGCAGCTGACTGCTTACTTTTCCCTGGACTGGACACTGCCTGGACTGCCCCTGGAATGCTGGTGTGGGAGGGGCTGACTGGGAAGAGCAGTGAATCCCGTCGAAGTCCCTGCTATCTGCAAAGCATGAGGGCTCAGACATGAAATGCGAGTGAGCGGGAAATGAGGCCAGTCCCTCACATCGTGGTTATATGTGACTGAAAGGAGAGAAACTGCATACAAGTGGAGATAAACCCACTGCAATTTATAAGAGTCAACTAGTTGGTTTGGATGCCAAGCCTCTAGGACAGCCGTGGGCAAACTATGGCCCACGGGCCGGATCTGGCCCGTTCGGCTGTTCTATCCGGCCCGCGGAGCCGAAAGAGCTGAGGGTTCTCTTGCTCTCCCCTCCGCTCCTTCACCAGCAGCAGTATTAACATGGCAACGTCGGGAAACACGGCCGCAGCTCCTTCTTCTGAGTGGGCAGATTTATATCCGCCCATTCAGTAGAAGGAACAACCTCTCAGTCTTCCAGAGGCTCCTTGTAATGCCCGCGGACATGTCCCCCGACATCACCCTGGGAATGTGTAGACATGTTATCGTGGTGATGTAGGGAGACACGCCCCTGGAGAGCACAGTATCAGAGCATTAGCTAAAAAGGAGACCAACAACACTGTTCCCACCGAAGTTGATGTTTTAAAGACCAAAAACCTTTCAACCCAGTCTACATTGCCATCTACATCTACGTCCCGGGCATAATTTGGAAGTTGCACTAAAGAAAATGTTTAATTTACTGTTTACACATTTTGTTCTTTTCTATTTGTTTTAGTTTTAAATTATTTTATTATATTTAAGTTTAATTTGGAAGGCTTTTGTACCTTTCCTTTCTTAGGCAATTTTATTTTGCCTTTGCCATCTTCAATATAAGGTATGTTATTGTGCTATGATTCCTCCATTTTTTGAAGTTTCAAATTATAATAATTAGTGTTTACATTCTTCTTGTTAAAATGTTTAAAATGTTTGAAATGAATAAAACTATTGAAATAAAAAAAAAAGACCGTACCCTTTTATGTAATGATGTTTACTTTGAATTTATATTAGTTCACACAAACACTCCATCCATGCTTTTGTTCCGGCCCTCCGGTCCAGTTTAAGAACCCATTGTGGCCCTCGAGTCAAAAAGTTTGCCCACCCCTGCTCTAGGAACTCTGGGAAAGTTAGGACTTGAAGGTCGAGTGTGATGCAGAGAGTTAGTGGGGGAGAGGGGGTCCAGGGGAGGGGTGGAGGGAGGCAGCGCACCAGCCACTCTGCAAGTACCTTCTTCGCTCGCTCGTGAACAGCCGAGGTTGGCAGTGACGAGTGCTCATTAGCAAGCAGTTAATTCGCAGTATAGACAGCTGTGTGGGCGGACCCACCACGCATTTCCCATCAGCCCCTTCCCAGGGGCTGGTCCAAGGAGCCCCCGGACGTTTTCACCAGGGTGGCCTGTCAGTGTGCGGACACCTGGGCTCCTGTGCAGCTTGCCCACGGAGCCGGAGCCAACCAGAGCAGGGGCCAGCATGCTCCACCCCACTCGCAGGCGACGGATGTGGCTCGAGTCCCTGCAAAGGGAGTCTATTCTGCAGGGCTCTATGGGCTTCAGAAACCCCGAGTCTCAACTCCGGCTGCTCCGAGCACAGACGCGTGGCCCATGAAGACATGGAGCATGGCCACAGGAAGGCAACGATGCTGAGCTGCTGGAAGGCCGTGCTCCTCGCTGTCGTGGCAACGCAGGGCACAGAGAGACCTGGAAGCCAAGGCCAACGGGAGGGCCGGTCAGGAACTCCGAGCCCCTTGCCCGTGGTTTTCTCCTCTGAACGTTCAGAGCCAGGGCGGAGGGGGTGCGTCGGCGACCACAGAAGCTGCCGCTCTGCCGGGTCCCACTTCCTTTTTCCATTGGAGGGGACAGTGACCCTGCAGCCCACCAGGCACAGCGACCACCGCGCAGCCGCCAGCTGAGGGGCCGGGCCTCTGGAAGGAAGCTGGGAGCTAGCAGGAGACTCTAGAAGGCAAACGAACAACAAGCAGCTCCAGGCGTGCAGGCGAGGGCGAGCTTCTCCTAAAAGTTAGTGTTTTTAGTTCTGAGAACATCTTTAGTTACCCCTCCACTCGGGTTCGCAGGGCCCTGAAGTGGTGCCGCCGGAGCCCCACTGCAATGCCCCCGCCTTCTTCCCGCGGGCCCTTTTCCGTCTCAGGCCCTTGTTTGTATGTATCCCCAGTGACACAGCGCTGGCTCACCCGTGACAATCCCACGGGCAGCGTCTACAGGCCCCTCCAGGGGGAGAGGAGAGAGAGCTCCATTGTCGTCGGTGCACCGCCTCGCTGGGCTGACAGGAGAGTAATGACTCTGGAGGCTGACACGCTGCAACCCTGACAACAGGGACATTTCCAGTTTTTGCTGATCAGGAGGCTCTGCTGTGAGGTTCCTCTGTGGCCAATGAGGCTGTTCTGAGCCTGAAAAGGGTGTAACAGGGGCAAAGGAGAGGCGCCGCCCTGCCTAGGGGCTGTCACACGGAGCCCCTCGTGCTGAGAGGCAGACCAGCTGCTCCCGGGTCCTGCCAGCTCCGTGTCCTGGCTGCCTGGTGGTCGGGGAGCGGGCAGGGGGAAGACAGCTGTGCCGGTGAGAAATCCACTAGACTTGGCGGGGAGGACCTGAGTGCAAAACAGTGTCTGGCGCCCGGCAATGTTCAATCCACACAAAATAGTGTCAACAGAGAAGGCGCACAGTCACATTTTTTTGAGAAAAACAAACAGTACCAAACTGGGTGAGTCAGACTCCTTTCTGCTCAGTGTTCCCCAGTTTCGGACACACAGTTGACACGTGCAAGTGCCGTGGCAGCCTCTCCTCTGGGGCTGGGCCCAGCCGCCTGCTCGCCCTCTGCTCCCAGGTTGAAGTCATTGAGAATGAACCCTCGTCTAAAGCTGATGCACTCCAGCTTCAGCTCCCGCTCCAGCTCCAGCCGCTGACTCTGATATCTGGCCTCAGATCCCTCCTGGCTGGAATGGGGACTAAACCACCTGCCAGATGGGACAGCCTGGCGCCACAGGGACAGCGTGTGAAGCAGCGCTTGCTCCACGCCCTCGCACTGCGCACACCTGAGGGACTCGCCAGGAAGTGAGGAGAGTGGGGCCAGAGGAGGGGCAGCCGCAGGCCCCAGGCTGCTGGCTCACCGTCCCCTCAGCAGAAGGGAAGCCCACATTGTGCTCCTGGTGGGCCTCCCAAGAGATGGGCAGCCAAGGACGCAGTCTCCCCAGCCTCCTGACCCCGGGACCCAGGTCACCTGTTTGCAGCACGGCATCACTTAAACTGCCTGGCCCGGCCCGGTGAGGGTCTGGGACACAAGGCTGCTGTCCAAGGAAGTCTGCTGGGATGGTCTCCAGGCTCCCACTCTCACAGCCGCGCGGGCCCCAGGGAATGTGACTGTTGGGCAGCGGGGAAGAGGGAGAGAACTGGCTCTGAAAGCAACGCTGTGGTCACAATCTGTAAAGCTGTAGAGAGATCTTATTTGGAGAAATTGTCCTTTAATCAGAGAGCCTTCCGGTTTTCCTTGTCTTTAAAACCAGCATCACGGTCTTGACTGCCTCCCTCCCAAGAAATCATCAGCGTCAAAAGGGGGCCTGCGTGAGCCCTGGACACCACAGGCGTCTGCAGGCGCCGGTCCCTCTCCTTGCGCGTGAAGCCAGGGTCACCGGTCAAGCTCTCTGCGCTATCATTTCCTGGAAGGCAAGCGGGGAAGACTCATTCCTCTCTGGTGTTCATTTTCTAGCACGTGCTTGGTGCACAGGGATACAGGAGGGACAGGCTGTCATCATAAAATAGAATCCAAACAGTAGCAAACTGATGTCCCTGCCAATCAAAAGAGGCAGGTTACACTGCAGCAGTCAACACGCCTCTTTAATTGTGCACCTACTATGTGCAGAACACATTGCCCCGCCTCTCCCCAAAAAAGGGCCTTCACATAAGTCAGACATAACGTTCACCAACATAGCTCCCTAAAGCACTCCTCTCACACCAGTGTCTCTGTGGCCCGAGGAGTTTCCACGACGTGTGTGTCTGGCGGGGGTGAGGCCGTGAGGAGTTGAACGCTGGAAAGTCTTCGTCTGCTGCGGGGTCCGTTGTCAGACTCCTCTGCACGGAGTAAGGCTGCTCTCCTCGAGCCCCTGCACACCTGGTCTGTGCTGTGACAGGGACGGCACCTGCTCCTTCCCTCTCGCTGTGAGGGTGTTAGGATGTGCTCCTTATGGAGAGGTATCCACTGTTACTTCAGCAACAGGTATGTAGACAGATCAAGGGCATGACAAATACCGCAGTAAGTTGTGTATCTTCCGGCACCTATTTAGGCCGCAGTGAACTGAGACCTCTCTCCATGCCCAGCTCGCTGATCTCTCCTGCCCAGACGGTGGGTAACAGGCAGGATGGCCTTGGCTGAACTGGGAGCTGGCAGCGACTGCCCGTCTGCTCAGAAGATCTGCGTTAGAGCAAGCACTGCTGATTGATCTGGAGAGAGTGGCGCTCCTTTATTTTAGGTCCTTAGCTACCTATCTCCAGGCTGGGCTCAGGGCCAGGCAGAGATGCACAAGTGCATGCCTTAATGGCCTGAACAATTACCTGAAGTGAGGGCCTCCAGGCCTGCCCCACCTGGGCCTCTCCCCTTCTGTATGCATGTGGGGGAATCTCAGAGTCCAGATTCAGAGCCGGAACTCAGGAAGGCAAGGTGCTCTGCACTCAGAACAGGTGGTGAAACTGCTGAGTGCAATGGGCCCAGGTGCCCAGCATCCCAGCAGCGGCTGCTCAGCCCAGAGCAGTGGTTCCCAGGCTTCAGCATGAATCCGGGAGATTGCGAACTAAGACACGAATTCGGGAGATCGCAGGCTGAAGCATGAATCTGGGAGATCACAGGCTAAGACATGAATTCGGGAGACTGAAGGCTAAAGCCTGAATCCTGGAGATCATGGGCTGAAGCCTGAATCCAGGAGATCACCGGTTAAACCCTGAATCAGGAGATCAAGGACTAAGACAGGAATTCGGGAGATCCCAGGCTAAGATATGAATCCGGGAGATCTCGGGCTGAAGCCTGAATCCAGGAGATCACGGGGCTCTTGAAAACAGTGCGCCAGGCCCTCCGGGTTAGATCTCGGAGGCCGCAGGTGCAGGCGGAGTTGAGAGCCTGCATGTCTAGCACCTTCCCAGGCGGTGTCCCTGCCTGCTGGCCCGGGCACCCCACTGCAGGTACCCACATCTGGTGGGGGGTGGCATGAGTTGGGGGTTCCTTGGTAGCAATCCAGCTCTCTGCTCTCCAGTGTTGTGATCCTGGCACCTCCTTCTCCACTCCGGTGTCTGCCTCTGTGACACGGGATAAAAACCCACTGCCTCCCAGAGGCTGTGGAATTAAAGGAATGATGGGGAGCAGAGCCCAGAGCCCAGCACACGTCAGCGCTCGATGCCATCTGAGACTCTCACCTGCAGCTCAGTTCAGCCAGGAACCGAACACCTTCCGCCAACACCTTCCGCCGCACTGGGTCCGCGTGCCCTCAGACTCTGAGCTTGGGGAGCAGCTGCGAAGGGAGCTGAGCCAGGGCCTCTGAGCTCGCCAGGCTCCCAGGGCGCCCCCTGCAAAGGAGCGCCGGAGTGGCCCCTCTGCCTGCGCATGCACCACTGCTGGTCCCCGTGATGGGAGCACCCACGTGCGCGCATGTGTGCATGTGGCATGTGTGTGCGCGTGTGGCGTGAATGTGCACGTGTGTGTCTACCTGGCAATCAGCAAACTAACCTCTGTCTACCCCTACGTGTGTCTCTCTCCGGGGTGGGGCTCTCCCCTCCTCCTGGAGCACCGATCCCTACATCTGTAAACACTGCAGACTGATGGTTGCCACCAAATCTGCCTCAGTGTCTATAACCGCATTTATCTAAACACCCACCCGCTCCCGTCCCACCCCACCTTCTATTCTGGAACAGATGCTTCGGCCTCCTCCTCAGGCCCGGCGCCTCCCTCCCCAGCCCCACAGGGCCTGGAGGCCCCGTGGGAGCCACACTGTGTCTCTCCCACGCACTGCCGCTGCCCCTGCGCCTTCTCCCCTCCGCCCGCCTGCGTCTCCCGGTCTCGGAGCTGCTCAGATGGACGCCCTGCGCCTGTGCGTTTCTCATTTTCTCAGTGGCCACCTGCTGTGGGTTCACACCTGTCTCTGGCCTGGACACTTTCTATCCTCTGATCACCCCAAGCCCAGTCTCCCCTGGAAGTAGTTTTCCCAGGGACCCCAGACAGATCACTGCTCCCTCACCCTTGCCATCCCGTCACTGCCCAGTGAACACCGCTCTCCAGCTGGCCTGCCCCTCACGCTGGCGGCTCCTCACGCCAGACGGACAATTCCCATCTCAGCTCACGTGTGTGGCTCACAGAACCAACTGGCCTCGTCCCTCCAGGGCTGCGCTTTCTGGAAGCTGCGCGCCTGTGAAATAATCCAATAGCTGGAGGAGTAAACGGTACCGCCAGCTATGGGACAGTGTGCGGTGCTGGAGGGACCTTCATGCGTATTTACTCAGTGATAGGCATCCATCTGAAAGGCCATGCTGGGCGAGTCCAACTACATGACATTTTTGAAAAGGCTGAACGATGGCACTGGCTGGAGTGCTTAATGGTTAGAGCATCAGCCAGTACACCAAAGGGTCACAGGTTCGATTCCTGGTCAAGGGCATGTACCTGGGCTGCAGGTTCAAACCCCAGCTGTTCAGGGCTTGTGCAGGAGGCAACCAATCGATGTGTCTCTCTCACATCCATGTTTCTCTCTCTCTTCTCCCCTTCCTACTTCCTTTCCATTTTCTCTAAAAATTAATGGAAAAAAATATCCTTGGATGAGGATTAACAAAACAAAACAAAAAAAGAGGCTGAACCATGGAGACAGTAAAAAGATTAGAGGTTGCCAGAGATGGGGGGAGGGAGGGGTGAATAGGCAGCACACGGAGAAATCCTAGGGCAGTGGAATGACTCTAGATGATACTATGATGATGGCACATGTTACTACACGTCTGTCAAACCCATAGACTATATCAAGAATGAATCTAATGTAAATGGGGACTTTGGGTAACTGATGCTGTTATTGACCCTTCCAGGTCAGAGCCAGGGCGGTCCTTCTGCCCAGTGCCAGTCACGCCCATAGAACGGAGCTGAGCTGGGTAAGCGGAGCTGACTCTATCCTCTGATGCAGGAATGGAGAAGGGTGCGATCCTGCTCCGAGGCTCCTTCTCCCAGGAGGTGCCTCTGTATTTACCGGCCATGGCGCGGAGGCGTTGAGTGCTTGCAGGCCGTGTGGCCACTCTTCTGTAGTGCTTGGCCTTTTGCACACGGAGCCCCATCACCATCTTGGCTTTTGCACTCGGCACCTTGTGTGGTCAGGAATCCCCTTCTGGTCCTGTAAGCAAGGATGGCTCCTGGCATGCTTTAGCATTGAGACACGTTAGGGCATTTTGGATGGTAGCCCCGTGACAATGTGTCAGTCTAGGCCGCCGGTTGTACCAAATGTGCCCCTCTTGGGGCTGTGCACAAAATCTGAACTTCCACTCAGTTTGCTGTGAACCTAAAACCCCTGTAGAAAATAAATTCTATTTTTCTAAAAAATTATATAATAGTTAACACGTCTTGAGGACTTTCCTAGGTCCTCCTATAAACCACTTTGCATATGTTATCTCATTTCACCCGGACAATGACTATAAGGGGGATCCACTATTATTCCTGTTCTACAAATATGGAAACGGAGGCACAGAGAGATTTAGCAACTTCTTTAAGTTCAAACAGAAAGTATTGGCTCCACAGCTAGAAAAAGTGGACTATTTTTCAAAAAAGACCTCTGAGCCAGGGTTGAGATGGCAGAAGATTCTGGAAGCATCGGCTGTTCTGTGTGTGACATGTGGCTGACGGTGCTGTCTCTGTGGGATGCAGCTGAGATTTATCACAGAAACTCAGAGTGCCTGCTACTTGCCCTTGGTAAACAAACAGCGAGTCACGAGTGGAGCCGTGGGGGTGAGCTCAGCAGGCCCCTCTCCACAAGCTAGCGCTTCCCCCCGGCAGACAACGGGTCAGCTGGGGCCGGAGCTGGGATGTCTACTCCCGCCACACTTACCCTGCATTTTCTGTGCATCTGTCTGCTTCTCCCTGTGGTTTAGGGTAAATAGCTTGGGGTGGCTCAGCCCACTCCTGGTTATTTTTGACAGGTGTGTTACCTGGTGTGCTTTGGCATTGGGATTTTCTCTCAAAGTTGTTCTGAGAAGTTCTTTTCCACTTTTTTTTGTTAGTAGTTAAAACATTATAAATAAAGTGTACCATCCTATTCACTCCTTTAATTTTAGTCATATGTGGGCATGAAGCCAGGCACCATGCCCAAGGAGGGCATACCCAGGAGCATAGTGGGGGGTCCAACGCCTCCACATGGCCCGCACACGCCCAGGAAGGAGGGCACTTGGAGACCTGTCTGGTCTGAGTCTCTCACTTCTCAGAGAAGACAGGGCCCCATGAGGCTTTCTGACTTGCTGGAGGCCCCATGGTAGGGACAGAGACAAGCATAGAACCCAGTGATGTAATGCATCTAAGTCCTTTCCCTCAAATTATCCTCTGAATGTGTCCCACCTCTTACCAGGATAATTTAAACCCTAGCCTGTAACTCACCTGGGCAGCGTACCTGGTGCAGCTCGTGCCTGCTCCCCTGCCCCCCCTCCTCTCAGAGCTTGCTCCGCAGCTGTCTGGCTGCAGGTGGACAGTTCAGGTGTCTCGCCAACTGCTAGGTCAGCTCCCCGAGGGGAGTCGGCACTCACCGCAGACAAGCAAAACAGAGCAGTGGAAAGGGCCTGGCTGGCCAGGGCGTTTGCTTCTGTCTCCTTCCCACCACACACCAGGGAGAGGGGTGTTTATTCTACTCAGGGGAAAGGGCTCCTATGCAGCGTGAGCGCAAAACTACTGCAGCCAGCAAAGAAGCTCCACAACTGCCCCTCATCAGCTGCCTTCCCCTTCCTTCACGGGAGCATCTGGGGTGTGTGTGTGTGTGTGTGTGTGTGTGTGTGTGTGTGTGTGTGTGCGTGCACGCGCACGGCATCCCGTTGATGGAAAATCTCTTCTTTCTGTGAGAAACAAGGCCCAGGAAGGAGCTGGCCAGCCACAGAAGGACTAGGGAGAGGCCTCTTTGAACTGAAGTATCAGCTAAGAGGCAGAGATGAGGTTGCCTGGTGGGGCAGGCTGGTGGGGGTCCCTACTTCTAGGAATGGTTTGGTCTTAGCTAAACATGAAGGAATTTTCTGCTCCCCCATGGAAGTGGCTGGAAGAGGCTGCTCACCCACTAAGGGCATGATTTGGGTTGGTTCTCCCCTCCCCCAACCCCTTCCCAACATCTCATGGGCAGGCATCCCTACCAGCCATCTCTCAGTTTGAGACTCTCATGGTAAAAATACAAATTCTTAAAAGACCCCTCCTACCCACGTACGTCCCTGTACCTTTGTTACCAAAGGCTTGCCGACACTGTACACTCGTGTCCTGCCTCCCACCACACCGGAAACCCCTTCACCCCTTTTGTCCCTCCAGGTTTCAGCTTTTGGGGATGCTCACCCTCCGATGACATTGCAGGAAGTCTCATGGCCCATTAAATAAGGACCACAGGTCATGACTCATTTACTCTGACTTACCTTTAAATACTATCCTATATAATAAAGAGTGAATATGCAAATTGACCATCACTCCACCACAAAGATGGCGGCGCACACAGTGGAGGCGGGGGTTTCCATAACACAAGATGGCTGCGCCCACAGCAAAGGTCGAGTTCCTGCAATGAGCCTTAATGAGCAATCATCAGGGACCTGAGGCTGTGCCCCTCTCCCACCCACCCCCGTGGGGTTTGACAAGGGACCTCAGGCTGTGCCCCCCACCCGGCAGGGCTTGATAGGGACCTCAGGCCATGCCCTCCGCCTGGCAGGGCTTGATGGGGACCTCAGGCCATGACCCCCACCCAGCAGGGCATGACGGGGGACCTGAGATCGCACCCTCCACCTGGTGGGGCTTGACAGGGGACCTCAGGCTGCATCCCCCCGCCTGGCGGGGCTTGATAGGGGACCTCAAGGTGCACCCCAACCTGGCGAGGCTTGATGGGGGACCTCAAGGCGTGCCCCCTGCCCTGGCCAGGGCTGGGGGACCTCAGGCCATGACCCTTGCCCCGGCATCTGGCCAGGGGACCTGAGGCTGCATCCCTTGCCTGGCAGGGCTTGACAAGGGTGGGACCGGCTGGATCTGGATCTAGCCCAATGCGGGGGGCCAACCGTGTCTGGGTCTCGCACGATTTTGAGGCACACATGGGTGGGCAGGGACTTGATTCTGGGTCCCATGGTGCACCCCAGACTCTGACAGGAGGAAGATTTTCATATACATTTTACTAATTTTCTTTCATCTCTGACACTTCTATTATAGAGTAAGGGCAAATAGCAATATTAAAGTATTTCCTCTAATTAATCTCCTTTTAATGTGCATGAATTTCATGCACCAGGCCACTAGTTTTAATTAAAAAGGCTGGGGTCAGGAGTGGAGAGAGATCCTAAATTCCATCCCAAGAGTGAGTAGAGGATTACCACTATGTGTGAGACTGGGCACTGAGGAAGCACAGTCTACAGGGGGCTTAGTTTTATATAGAGTGTGTATCCTGTGTGTTATATAGTTCATGGAGTGTATATATGTGTATAGTATGTGTACAGTGTATATTCTGTCTGTTACACAGTTTATACAGTATGTGCATGTGTGTACAGTGTGTGTCATATAGCTTGTAAAGTATGTGTATGTGTGTGAATCATATGTATACATGTGTTATATAGCTTATACAGTGTGTGTATATGTCATATAGTTTATAGTGTGTGTGTGTGTGTGTGTGTATGTGGTGGGGCTGGGAGTGGGTAATGCTGGAAGGGGTATGAGACTGGGTCACAGCCTCCTGGGAAGTGGATTTCTGTAACTAAGAGAAGACTCTCTGCTGGAACCTGAGACTTTGTCTGCCAGAAAGGTGCAACAGCCTCGGGCCTGGAAAGATACGGTGTCAAATAGAATACACTCTGGGGTAACCAGTTGCATGGAAGCAGATGGAGTTTCTGTGGATAAATGAGCTGAGCCTGACAAGAGGATCACCATGATGTAGTCTGCAGAAGAGGAATGTGAATTGGCTTAATAACAGAAAAAAGGCCAAGATGTCCTGAGTGTGCAGCCCCTGCCAAGGCAGTGGTAAAAGGTCTGACTTCTGTTTCCTTTAAGGCAGGTTGTAGGTGATACTCTCATCACCCAAAAATATAACGTGATCAAACACAGACTTCTCAGTTCAACTGAGAGAACATCCTTGCAATGATGGAAGGTCAGTGATGGGTGAGGGCATTTGTTCATGATTGTTTACTTTCTTCTATAATATCTACTAGAGGACCAGTGAACAAAATTCATGCACGGAGGGTAGGGGGGTCCCTCAGCCTGGCCTGCAATGATGCCAGCGTCCCACGCCCCAATCGGCCTCTGGCCAGAGGCCGGCCGGCCTGCCCTCCCTCCCTCCACAGGCCGGGGTGCGTGGGATGCTCGGCCTCGTGGCCGGGGTGACACAACCCCAGCATCCCGCATGCCCCAGCCAGCCTCTGGCCATAGGCCCACCCGTCCGCCCTCCCTCCGTGCACCCCGGTCGCTATGGGCGCTACCATCTTTGTGATGGAGTGGTGGTTAATTTGCATATTACCCTTTTATTAGATAGGATGTGTAGAGATTCCTCTTGATTTCCAATAGAAAGTCTGCAGAAGCCAACTGGCTCCTGTGACTAATGTCAGCAAACTCTGCTGCTGAAACTCGTCTATTGGCTGGGGAGTGACAGGACAAACCTTGAGGAAGGCTCAGCATTCTTCACACAAATCTGATTGGCTTAGGAAACGGTCATGTGACATTATGACCAAGGCTGCAAACTGAATATTTAGAGAAGGTCTCTGGGGAGCCTTGCCTTTCTAAGGCTCTAGGGATTTTGACATCAAATTTCCATTGCCCTTTAGCATAGGTTATGTGGGGGAAATGCCACATCCTAGTCTGACTGCTTTCTTCTCTGACTTGAAAACCTAAGCCTTTGTCCCAAAGTTGTATTGTATTTTAACTAAATATTTGATAAACTAGAGGACCAGTGCACGAAATTCGTGCACGGGGGGTGTGTCCCTCAGCCCAGCCTGCACCCTCTCCAATCTGGGACCCCTCGAGGGATTTCCAACTTCCTGTTTAGGCCCGATCCAGGTAGGATCGGGCCTAAATGGGCAGTCAGACATCCCTTTCACAATCCAGGACTGCTGGCTCCCAACTGCTCGCCTGCCTGCCTTCCTGATTGCCCCTAACCACTCTCCTGCCAGCCTGAATGATGCCTAACTGCTCCCCTGCCAGTCTGTTTGCCCCTAACTGCCCTCCCCAGCAGGCCTGGTCACCCCTAACTGCCCTCCCCTGCAGGCCTGGTCCCCCCCAACTGCTCTCCCCTCCAGGCCTGGGTCTCCCCCAACTGCCCTCCTCTGACGGCCTGGTCCCTCCCAACTGCCCTCCTCTGACGACCTGGTCCCTCCCAACTGCCCTCCCCTGTTGGCCATCTTGTGGTAGCCATCTCGTGTCCACATGGGAGCAGCCATCTTTGACCACATGGGGGCAGCCATCTTGTTGTGTTGGAGTGACGGTCAATTTGCATATTACTCTTTTATTAGATAGGATATGTTTTCTATAGCATGCCTTATTTATTGTATGAAACTTAACATGTTTAGAAAATTAATTAAATGTGTATTTTTGTATAAGCATCTGATTAAATATTTGGAAATATCTATAACTCATAAAACATAACTAACATGGCCCTGGCTGCTGTGGCTCAGTTGGCTGGGCATCATCCCATGCACCAAAAGGTTGCCAGTTTGATTCCCAGCCAGGGCACATGCCTGAGTTTTGGACTCGATCCCTGGTAGAAGGCATGCAGGAGACAGCGATCCAAGGATGTTTCAATGTTTCTCTCTCTCCCTTACTCTCTCTCTAAAAATCAATAAAAAATATCTCAAAAAATAACCAATATAATTGCCTTCATAAATTTCCTGCCACATTTTCCTTGAAGGGTACTTAAAAAGATATGCAATGGTTTAATTCAATAAGAGGTTAAATATAGAATACATTTTAATACAATAAGTCTCTGAGATTCATAATAATGTATTTTTTAAATTTATCTTTATTGTTGAAAGTATTATAGATGTTTTCTTTCTCCCCATTTTTAAATAAAAGCAACTTCTCAAATCCAATTTACATGAATTTCATGGGAGTATGAGATCATAATTACATGGATAGTCTAGTCCTTTTCCTTCTCACTAAAAGAATATTTGCCTTAACTTTGTAATTAAAACTCCTAGGAAGCAAATATCATATAATTATAGAAAATTATTGCCACAGAAAGAATGACTAACACTTTTAAGAATAAAAAAAATTGAATGACTCAAAGGATTTTAAGTAAATTGTATCTGCAATGGACTGAATATTTGTGTTCCCCTAAAATTCATATGTTGAAATCCTAAGGCCCAGTTCCTGGTGTTTGGAATTGAGGCCTTTGAGAGGTGATTAGGTCATGAGGGTGGAGCCCTGGTGAATGAGATTGGTGCCCTCATAGAAGGGACGGACAACAGGAAGCTGCCTCTTCTGTCCAGCATGTGAGGACACATGAGAAGTAGCTCTCAGCAGACACTGAAACTGCCGGCACTTTGACCTTGGACTTCCAGCCTCCAGAAGTGTGAGAAATAAATTTCTGTTGTTTATAAGCCACGTGGTTTATCGAGTTCTGTTTCAGCCTGATGGGCTAAAACAGTATTTTAATTTCACATTTCTTCATACTATCATGCCAACAGATATGGACGGTAAGTACTAGTGTATTTGTTGGGTTGTGGCTGCCTGAGAGTCAGAAGACCTGGTTTCCAGACCCTTTCCCATACTTTGAGCAAGAACTTTACTCCTTGAGACTCTTGGTTTTTTAATCTGTAAAATGGTCCCTGAGGGTCTTCCCAGTGGTAAAATTCAACTCTACTTTAAAAGAAACAAAGTCTGAAATTAGGCAGTAAATAGGGTGAACCTATTTGAGACTGATCTCTTTTTTTTTAAATTTCTTTATTGATTAAAGTATCACATATTTGTCCTCATCCCCCCATTCCCATCCCAAACCCCTCCCCAGGCATGCCCCCACCCCCCTATTGTCCGTGACCACTGGTTAGGCTTATATGCATGCATACAAGTCTTTTGGTTGGTCTCTCCCCTTACCCCCACCCTCTCCTACCTTCCCTCTGAGGTTTGACAGTCTGATCGATGCTTCCCTGTCTCCGGGTCTGTTTTTGTTCATCAGTTTATGTTGTTCGTTATTTCCCTTAGATCAGTGAGATCATGTGATACTAGATATACACTTATAAGAACTAAAAATGAGACAAGCAATAATGGTTATGCTGAGAGGCAAATGAATCAGTCTGTAGTGAGTTTCTTTGAGTCCCAATTTCAATGTCAAACAGTTCCTTATGTGTACATGTCAGCAATGATATTTCAGTTCTGGATGGTGGACAAATGGTAGTAATGCAGGTCCGACCCTCTCTGGTTTGGTCCTGGGCAACCTGTACCAATGCACAGCTGCTGACTGCTAGTATGGCGAGGCATCGTCAGCGTCTTCCATCTCTGGACTGTTTCTCTTCTGTCTTCATGGCTGAAGCAGTCCTGTCAATTCTTCTCTGTTGCAGGAATCCACATGGTCTTGGAGTTGTTTTCTGAAAATATACAAACATATTCTCGACTAAAAGTTAATAAAGGAATCTTTTCTATAAATTTGACTTGGGATCCTTTTTCATTTTTTGCCCAAACGATTTTCCTTTGGCTTGTTTTGACACCATGTGTGTTTTTCATATGTGTCTTGCTGTTAGCATTACAAATCAAAGTTAATTTTCTAAAGTAAAATTTTCTAGATGTAATTTACTTACAGGATATTTTTCCTTACATGATATTCTTCTACTATTCCCCCTTTTTTGATTTAAATATTAGGAGGCTTTTGGAAATTTTATAATGTAGTTTTGATAGCTTTTAAATTTTAACTTTTTGCACTAAAATATGACTGCTTTAGGTTCATTACATGTTATGCAATTTTACCATGAGATGAACTACCAATAAAAATTTTAGTTAACATTTTAGGAACAGCTTTTTGTCCAGTACCATTAATTTTTCTAGAATATTCACTTATTTCAATTAGCCAATTTAAATTAGTCTGAGAACTTGACTACTATTTTACTGTCAAATTTAATACTCTAACAACAATCTTATTTTACCCTGTAAATATCAGTGGAAAGGATTATTTGCCTTCTTGAGTAGGCCCTGAGCATTCCTGATGCTAGGCTGGATTTAGATATCAAAAACCCACTTTCCCACACCATGGGTACAAGACAACTCAAACAAGTCTTGTTGCAGTGAGAGGGCAGCTGCTGTCGGCCAAGTCTCTGTCTGTTACTTGGGTCCTGATTTGATCTGGGCATGGGAAGAGAAGCAACCATGGGGGCAGGAGACCTCCCTCAGAAGGGGTGAGGGTTCAGGCCCCTGCAAAGTTGGGGAGGTGAGGGTCTGTGCCCCACCTCTGTTGACCCCCCAAGTTCTCTCCTGATGGCCCCTCTGCGAATGTGCCTGTCTTAGGTTGTTCCTTCCCTGAGGAATCTTACCTGTCTCTGGCTAACCAGCCATCCTCCGGGGCCAAGCAGGGTCATGTGAGGTTCAGTTCTGTCTCTTTGGTAGCCTATGCCCCCGTGGCCTCCATGCCCAGCACCTGCCTTGGGATCCCCTTGCCTGCTGGCAGGGCCCCAGCACTGATCACATATCTTGGGGAACCCAGGTTTCTTCTCTGGGGAGGGCCCTGCTCACCCCACTGGGCGAGAGACATATCCATGGTACCAGCCACCAGGAGGCTTCAAGCTCAGCATGAACAGAAAGCTCAGGCAACAGAGGTGGGCAACTGGATTGTGAGAAGAGGGTCCCTCTTGGCCAAAAGGGCAAGAGGGGCCAATATAGAATGCTCAGGTGCCTTCCCATGGGGCCCTCTACACAGTGGAAGGGATTAAATCCTTTCACGTCCTTTTTAAATTGCTGCCAGACATTCAAAGAATTAGTTTGTAAGTTTGTTTGGGATAATTGTACATTATGCTGTTGTAATTCTAAAATATCAAGAGATGTGTTGCCTTTGTCTCCAAGCACCGAAAAGATGATTTTTTATTGTACATCTACACAATGGAATACTACGCTGTGGTAAAAAAGAAGGCGTTCCTACCATTTGCAACAACATGGATGGAGATGGAAAGCATTATGCTAAGTGAAATAAGCCAGGCAGAGAAAGATAAATATCACATGATCTCACTCATTTGTGGAATATAATGAACGGCATAGACTGATGAACAAGAACAGATCCAGAGACTGAGAAACGTCGATCAGAACCTCAAACCTGAGGGATGGAGGGGGTCGGTGGGAGTAAGGGGGAGAGATCAACCAAGGGACTTGTGTGCATGCATATGAGCCTAATCAATGAACACAGACAACAGGGTGGGTGGGGCATGAGTGGGGGGTGGGGAGTTATGGGGGAATAAGGACACATATGTAAAAAAATAATAATAATAATAATAAAAAAATAAAAATAAATAGAAAAGAAATTGTGAGGTAACCAGAACCCCAAGAACGCCTGAGAACGTCTTTCTTGCCTTGCTAGCAGTCATCAGCTGTATGGTAATATTACCTGGGGAAAATGGGGAAGTATTTTGGACTTACATTCCTGACCCTTCATGGGTAAGAGCCCTTATGTGGACTGATCCCCTGCCTAATGTAGTCACCAATAATACCAAACACCTTGGTCATCCAGGAGGACCATGAGTGGGGCAAGAAAGTATAAAAAAGCTTCCCTTTTGTATGACAGAAAATCAAACCACTGCTCCTTTGTGTGTAAAATTAAAGAGAGGTTTCTGGCTTGGGTGGACACCAAAGGAAGGGACTATCACTACTTGATCCTGGGAGAGGGGCAGAAAATGTAACTAAGACTTTGTCTATACAAAAAGAAATTGACAGCCAGTTTGAAATGGAATTACCATGGCCTAGAGCAAAGAATATCCTTACATGATATTATTCTACAATGTCATTATAATTTTTCCCAGATTTGTATTACCCCCATTACATATAATAGTACCTCGCACCCTTGGGAATCAATAAAAAATCATCTTTTCGGTGCTTGGAGACCGATCTCTTACTGGAAATAAGTTCTAAGACATTCATTTCTATCTATGTAAAACTTGTTAGATGTTAACTGTCCTCGACTACGCTGAAAGGTGGAAGGCCAGGAGTTAATTCGGGGAGGCATATGTTCCACAGAGAAAGCTAAAGGGGTCAGCCATGCACCCCAGATGCCAGGAGCAGGGGCACCACAGCCCATACTTTAAGGATAGAATATATGTTTTCATTGTGGAATCCACTGCAGCCTCCTAGTTAGAAGGGATGTAGTTTTTTCCTTATTGTTTCAAGAGTCTGTTTTCTCATTAACCACTGTCTTCAACAATGAACTTTTCTCTTTAAAAAATGTAAGTTTAAAAGAATTATATACCATGGTCAAGTGAGATTTATTCCTGGAATATAAATCTAGTTTAACATATAAAAATCAGTCTATGTAATACACCCTAGTAACAGAGTGAAGGGAAAAACCCACATGATCATTTCAATTGGTGCAGAAGAAGCAACTGATAAAATTTAACATACTTTCATGATAAAACAAACACACTCCACACATGTAACCTATATGTTCATGTAGACTGTCACCCCAATAAAATTAAAAACACACACACACACTCAACAAACTGGGAATAGAAGGAAATGACTTCAATATATTTAAGACCATGTATGAAAAGCCCACACTGAGATATATATATATATATATATATATATATATATATATATATATATATATCCGAAATAAATAAAAAACTCTTAGAACGCAACAAAAAACACCCAAACAACCCAATTAAAAATGAGCAAATGGCCTGGCTGGTGTTGCTCAGTGGTTGAGTGTTGACCTATGAACCAGGAGGTCACGGTTCAATTCCCAGTCAGGGCACCTGCCCAGGTTGCAGGCTCGATCCCCAGTGTGGGGCGTACAGGAGGCAGTCATCCATGATTCTCATCATTGATGTTTCTATCTCTCCCTCTCCCTTCCTCTCTGAAATCAATAAAAATATATTAAAAATAAAAAGAATAATAAAAATGAGCAAAGGGCTTGAATAGACATCTCTCCAAAGAAGGTATACAAAAGACCAGTAAGCACATGACAAGATGCTCAGCATCATTAACTAGTAGGAAAATGCAAATCAAAACCACAATGAGATACCACCTCACACCACCTGGGATAGCTACTATCAGAAAAAAAGGAGACAGAAAATAACAAGTATTGGTGAGGACATGGAGAAGTTGGAGCTCTTGTGCACTGCTGGTGGGAATGTAAAATGATGCAACCACTGTGGAGAACAGTTATGATGGTTCCTCAAAAATTAAAAATAGAATTACCATGGGCTGGCTGGTGTGACTCAGTTGGTCAGAGCATCATCCAGACAGAGGTCTGGAAGGTCAGGGTATATACCCCGGTTACAGATTCCATCCCCAGTTGGGGTGCATACAGGAGACAACCAATCAATATTTCTCACACCGATGTTTCTCTCTCTCTCTCCCCTCCTCACTCTCTAAAGTTAATTTTTTAAAAATTAAAAATTAGAATTAATATGTGATCCAGCAACTTTACTTTTAGGTATATACCCACAGAATTAAAAGCTGGGTCTCAAAGAGGTATCTGCACACACATGTTCATAGCAGCATATTCACAATAGTTAAAAGGTGGAAATAACCTAAGTGTCCATACACACATGAGTGGATAAAAAAAATGTGGTCCATACATACAATGGAGTATTATTCACAGAGGATAATGTTCTCCTGGTTCATGCCACAACATGAACCTTTTGGCTTTCAGTTTTGCGAGATGAAGAGTTCTGAATATTGGTTGCACAACAATGTGAATGAACTTAATACTACTGAACTGTACATTTAAAAGGGTTAGGATGGCAAAGTTACATTACATGTATTTTACCCCCATTTTGAAAAATGCAACTTTCAAACACATATTGTACATGTAATAGAGCTTCAAACATGAAGAATCAGTCATCCCAGGTTTTATTTTTACACATTTTCTCAGAGCCTTTTTTCATTGCATGCATATACTTTAGAGATCATCATAAGTTATCTACATGGTGAATGTTTTTTTCCACTAAACAAGTCACCAAACACTTTTCTTGTGCGTGTGCTTAGTGGTCGGGGGTGAGGGTTGGGTTCTGTCTAGCAGAGCTAGGGATGGCATCTGGCAGGGGCAGCTGGGAGAAGCAGGAGCCAGACCATGAAGGAATGCCTGGTGAGCAGCCAGGTAGGAATTACCAAGACGTGGCTACTTCTGCCTAAAGCCAGTGTTTATTCAAAGTCACTGAGTAAAGGGGTATGATGGAGAAAGCTTGAAGGCCATCCTTGTCCCCGCCAAATTGGATGCTGGTTATGGTAAACATTGGTATAAAAGGGTCCTCAGGGCCCCACGGGGATGGTTACCTCCAAGGCCAGCACTTCATTGTGAATTGGGGGGTGTCTCATGCAAGGTGCTCCCACCCACGCCCCTATCACGTGCTCTCAAGGTTGAAGTAGCCGCACCAAAGACGGTGTGCACACACCAGTGAGAAGAAATAAGCGTTTCGGCACCTGCACTGCCACCAGAGCCGGCCAGGCCGCCTGCCCAGAAATGTCCTCCATCACCAGAGAATCTAGATCAGTATCTCAGGAGGGGCTGTGTCTGATTTGAAACCTACTTATCAAAAATTCAGTTCCTTTATAAGAGCTCTTCTCCTCCTCCTAACCCACTTTCACCAGCAGACTCCCTGGCTGCCAAAGAAACTGTTGAGAAAGGTGTGTGTGTGTGTGTGTTTGTGTGTGTGTGTGTATGTGTGTGTGTGTGTGTGTATCTTGAATAATTAGGGAATTTTTGGAACTCAAAGTGAGGGAAATAGAAATGGCTTGAGGAAACTTATGGGCAGAAGCTGGTAAAATGAGAGGTCTGTGCAGGGCACTGAGCTGTTAGAGGGAGGGTGGGCTGGCAAGTGTGACTCAGAGCCCATGACGTGTGTGCCCTGCAAAGGCCGGTGGGTACACACATGGGAAGCAGGTGAGCAATCCTGTGACTGGGATTGGTCTGCAAGGCCAGACACGAGACGGAAATCCAAAGGCCGAGCAGAAAGAGCAGGAATGCTCTCTCGATGCCGTTATCTGATCTTTCAAGTCCAGGTTTCAAGGAAACAGCCCCTTCTAAAGATTCAGAATTGCCCAACCTCTAGAAAGTAGAGAAGGGAGAAGGGTAACTGAGTTTCTGGAGAAGAGGAAGGAAGGGAGCATAGTTGACAGTTATGCAGGGTCAGATAGCTAGGTAAATATTGGTTTGCAGCCATTCATACATAGATATGATTTTATTCAACCAGGTATCTTTCTCTATACTCCAAGTTAAGTGTGCTCAGCTCCCTAAGAGCCTGGTCCTCACCATGGGTTAAATGCAAAACCATTTTAGAAGGCACATTTTCATTTTGACATTTAACAACATTGAAAAATATGATTTACCTAATTCTACCGGTATTGGTTCCATAGATATCATACATGTGCAGAAATTACAGCGGTACGGGAAACATTGACTGGAAACAGCAGGCTCAAGGAAACTTGGAGGCATGAAGGAGTTTGCCATCTATGGTAGGTTTGGGTTGTGGGGAGAGGGGGTTGAGAGCATCGTGGAGGTTCTGAAAGAGAAGAAGGCAGGACCCTGGCAGGAGAGAATGTGTCCTAAAACACAGCCCCAAGCCTGCATTCCTCCATATGACAGGTTGTGCTTTCCAATAGCCAAAGTGCTAGCTGAGTCATTCTGTAATTCAGTGAGATTGTATCTTTAACAGATTATTTTTTTAACGGATTATATCTCCTTCCTGTAAATCCTAATCTCTGATGACAGAAAGTGGATGAGTGGCTGCCAATCCATTATGTATTATGCCTGTACTTGAACTTTATATATGTGGAAACACACAGTATTTACATTTTCATGTTAGCTTCTTTCCTTCAACATAATTATTTTGAGATTCATTCTCACTGTTGTATGAATTAGTAATTCATTCTTCAATATTGCTAAGTATGAATAGGCCACAAGTTGTTTATCCATTCATCTATTGATGGATATTTGAATTGTTACCAGTTTTTAGCTATTGTGAATAAATTGCTGTAAACATTCTTGTACAAGACTTTTGGTGGAAACATATTTTCATTTTTTTAAAAAATATGTTTTTATTGATTTCAGAGAAAGGAATAGAAACATCAATGATGAGAATCACTGATTGTCTGCCTCCTGCACGCTCCCTCCTGGGGACCAAGCCTGAAACCCAGGCATGTACCCTGACCAGGAATCGAACCATGATCTCCTAGCTCATGGGTCAACGCTCAACCACTGAACCACACTGGCCGGGCTGTTTCATTTCTTTAAGACAAATACCTAGGAGTAGAGTTACTGAGTTATATATAGGTGTATGTTTTACTTTATCAGAAACTTCTCATTTCACCATTTCACACTGGCAGCAGCAAAGCATGAGAACTACAGTTGCTCCAGCTTCTCACCACTAGTGTGGCCAGGCTTTCCAGGGTCAGCCATGCACATGGGTGTGAAAGGATGGGTCCAGTTTACACTTCCTTGGTGCTAAGCATCTTTTCATGAGCTTATTGCCCATGCATATGTCTTCCCTTCTGAGGCATCTCCTCAAAGTTTTGGCTTGTTTTTTTGAGTTGTTAGTCTTTTTATTATTATTAATTTGAAGGAGTTCTTTATATATGATAGATCTCCTTTGTCAAATATATGTATAGTAAATATTTTTTCCCAGTCTGTCACTTGTATTTTATTTTCTCAATGGTCTTGTAAAGAGGTCTTTAATATTTATAGAGTTCAATTTATTATTTTTCTCTCCTTTATGGTTAAGAGTTTTGGTGCCCTTTCTAAAGACTGTTTGCCTATACCAAGGTCATGAAAATATTTTCCTATATTTTTCTTCTAGAAGTTGTAGAGTTTTAGATTTTAGGTCTAGATCTATTCTTCTGCTCAAATAAATTGTTGTGTGGTGTGAGGTAGTGACCAAGTCCCTCCCACCCCAATCCTCACCCCTCCCACACACACTTATCCAGTTGTTCCAGCACCATTTTCTCCATTAAATTGTTCTGGCACATTTATCAAAAATCAGTTGACTACCTAAGCCTCTCTGGTCTGTCCCATTAATTTGTCTATCATTATGCCAATATTTCAGTCTTAATTAATGTTGCTTTATAGAAAGTTTTTAATTCAGATCGTGTAAGTCCTCCAATGTTCTTGTTTTTAAGAACTTGGCCACTGTAAGTCCTATGCCTAGAACCAACTTGTCAAATTGTACAATGAAGTCTATGAGAATTTGATTGATATTGAGTTGAATTTATAGTTTAACATGGAGAGAGTTGTCATCTTATCAGTTGTGAGTCTTTCATAAGCATGATATATTTTTCCATTAATTTGGATAGTATTTAATTTCTTTTACCAATATATTACTACTAGAGGCCCAGTGCATGAAAATTCATGCACTCGGGGGGTCCCTCAGCCTGGCCTGCACCCTCTCACAATCCGGGACCCCTCGGGTAGGGTCCCTAGGTCTGGCCTGAAATCAGGGCCTATCGGGGCTTTCCTTCCCTCAGTTGCAGGCAGCTGGCTCCCCACACTGCACCCCCCCATCACCGCTGCCACTGCTTGCCATCTGTGCAGCGCTGTTCCTCCCTCCCCTGCCACTGGTCACCTCCCTCTGCAGGCAACAGGTGTGGGATGTGATGGCCTGGTTGGGCTGGGCCTCCCTCTGCACTGCAATCACTGGCCAGCTGCACACCTGTCACAGCATCGCCGGCCGGTGGTCATTTTTTTTTTTTTTAAGTAAGAGTAATGTTTACTGAGCAATACAGAACTGAGTACTATGTATGGTTTACCAGGATGGAAATGCACTGCACCCCACCCCTACCACCTCCAACGCCCAGAGACTAAAGCACTTAGAAATTACACACAATGGCCATAACTGCTGAATATCTGTTCATAACAAACAAACCATAGCATATTTATACTGTATCACATCAAGTGATTATAGAAATCCATTTATATATTGCTTGTATAAAGTCTTTTTTTTTGTAAAAAATATTTTAAAAAAATAAAATATAAAACACATGTGCAGTTGAAAGCCCTTCCAGGACAGCCAGTCTGTAAACATTCAGTGAGTATGTGCTTTGGAAGGGCGCCCATACCTTGTGCCCACAGCAACTCCAGCAGGGCCGGCAAGGGTGCACCTTGGCTGCCACTCCAGGCAGGACTGAGCTGGACCATGGTGGGTGGGTACAGCAGGGCCTGGCACTGTGCCCTTCTCCAGCCTTGCATCAGGATCAGGGTCAGGGTCAGGGTCAGGGCTGGGGGGCAGGAAGATTTCAGTTTCACTCTGAGTTCCATACTCAGCCTAATTTTGGTTGCAACTCATGGCTTTTCCTGGCTGCTCGGAGGTCCTTTGGGTGGATGCCTTGGCGGAAAGGCTGGAGAAGTGCCCACTGCTGCCTGGTTGGGTGTCTCTCTGGCCAAGAGCCTCTGTCCTGCCCCCTGCAAGCCTGGCCCCAGGCACAACAGGTCCCCTCAGGACTACTTTGGTCTCAGCATTTGGTCCTGGGTTTCATCAGCCTGGGTTTCTTCCCCTGGTGTGGATGATCTGAGTTTCACAAAAAAGCCTGGCTGATGCTGGCTGTGCTGAGCCTCATTGACGAGTTTTTCATGCAGCAAGGAAGAGCCCTCTGGGACCCTCCTCCTCCTTCCTCTTCTCGTCTCCTCCTCCTCCCCTTCCTCCTCCCAGCCCATGGTCACTTCTTTTCCAGCTGTTCCAGCAATGGGTTGCCTTCTGAGTCGGGGGTCTTAAGGCTGTCAGTCCTGACGATGCAGGTGAGGCAATGCTGACTGAGCATCAGGATCAGCTGCTGCTGCTCCTGCTTCATTTCCTCCATCTGGGTTTTCAGCTCCACATTCATGAGCTCCAGCCACTCAGATTCCCGCTGCAGAAACTCCATCTGCTCCTTCTTCTTGTTCCGGCATCAGGCTGCCGCCACTTCGTTCTTTTCCCAGTGCCTTTTCCTCCGCTCCTCTTCCTCTTCTAGCTCACTTTTCACAGGTTGAGGCCTCTTGCCCAGTTTCACCTCCAGGAAGTGCAAAGGGGTGATCATGGCCCCAGTGTTGTGGATGTCAGCGTATTTCAGCTCCTCTGCAGTCAGGGCTGAGCTAGGGAGTCTGGTCAGGAGGCCGAGCCCTGGCAGAGAGCCCACAGTCAAGGAAGGGTCCGGGACCTGCCCAGGAATCATGGCAGGAAAAGTGGCAGTCCAGGCCTGCAGGAGCTGCAGGGAGAGGCTGTGACCCCGGGGCCTGGGTCAGGCTGCAGGCGCCATGCCCACTCAGGAGCTGCTATGGTGCCAGCCCCGCCCTGCAGTGTCCACCACTGCCAGCACTTCCTATCGCAGCTGCCCAGCATCCCTCCCACAGGCTGTGGCCTGTGTCTCCCGCTTTGAGGCAATCGATTGCTGGACTCTGCCTGCCTACCTGATCGCCCCCAGCTGCTCGTCTGCCTACCTGATCACCCCCAACCGTTTGCCTCCCTGCTGATCACCCCTACCTGCTTGCTGGGAGGCGGGGGCCAGCCCGGTGATTGGCCATGGTGGTTTTGGTCTCTGGTCATTCTGGTTGTTATGGTTGCTGGGCTTTTATTATATGGGATTTGCGGTATAGAGGTCTTATGTGTGTTTTGTTAAATCTAATCTAAAGTATTTTATGATTTTTTGGGATGGAATTTAATGTAGAAATAAAATGGAATCTTTATAATAAATTAAATTTATAAATTTTCAAATTTACAAATAAAATTTATAAATAAATAGATTTTATAAGATTTATTTAAAAATAAAATTGATTTTTGCATATTAACCTTGTATGTTGTGGCATTGTTAAATTATTTATTAGTTCTAGTAACTGTTTTGCAGACTTCATAGGTTTTCTTTTACATAAACAATCACTTGCCCTAGCCGGTTTGGCTCAGTGGATAGAGCATTGGTCTGTGGACCGAAAGGTCCCCAGTTTGATTCTGGTCAAAGGCATGTATCTCAGTTGCAGTATGCAACCAATGCAGGAGGCAACCAATCGATGTGTTTCTCTCACATCAATATTTCTCTCTGTATTTCCCTCTCTTCCACTCTCTCTAAAAATCAATGGAAAAATATCCTCGGGTGAGGATTAAAAAAAAACCCACAAAAACAAACAAACAAAAATCACCTGTGGTTAGTCAGATTAATACTTCCTTTTCAATTTCTCTCTCATTTATCTTTCTTACCTTCTCGCACTGGCAAGGACCTACAGCCCAATGCTGGCTTGTTCCCTAGCACTTAATATTTCAGCATTAAATATGATAGTTATAGGATTTTTGTAGATGTCCTTTAGGCATTTAAGGAAGTTCCCTTCTACTCCTAGTTTTCTGAGAAGTTTTATCATGAATGATGTTAGATTGTATTCAATGCTTTTTCTGCATCTATTTGGAATGACCATATTCTTGTTCTTTAGTCCGGCAATATGATAAATTACACTGATTAATCGCCTGGTGCTAAACCACTTAATCATGATAAATTTTCTTTCATATAAGACCAAATTTGATTCACTAATATTTTGTTAATGAGTTTCATATCTATACTCATGTGGGATATTTGTCTGCAAATTTCTTTTCCTATAATCTATATGTCAAGTTTTTTGATATCAGGATAATACTGGCCCATAAAGAGTTAGGAAATGTTTCTTTCTCTTCTATTTTCTGAAGCTTTGTGTAAGATGGGCATTATTTTTCATTAACTGTCTGGTAGAATTCATCAATGAAATTATCAAAGTGTGGAAGTTTTGGGGGATGGGAAAGTTTTTTATTATAAATTCAAATGGTTGAATTCTTGAGTTATAGCACTATTCAGATTTCTTCTATTTCTTCATGTATCGGTTATTTTAAGTTGTGTTTTCAAAGAATTTTACTATATCTCCCATGTTATCAAATTTATTTGCATAAAGCCATTTATAATATTAACTTATTATCCTTCAAATGCTTGCAGGCTCTGTGAAGGTAACATTACTGATATTCATAATTTCTATTTTATATGATTTCATCATGATTGCTCTTGCTAGGGGCTTATCAAACTTATTAAACTTTTTAAAGAATTAACTTATTTTTATTATTGTTTTTGTGGTTTCTATTTCATTGACTTATGCTCTTATCTTTAGCATGTCCTTTCTTTTGTTGACTTTGGCTTTAATTTGCTTGCTTTCAATGGCTTCTTAAAGCATAGATCAGAGAAACCAAGATGGCGGGATAGGTAAACACCTAAACTGCTGCCTCGCACAACAATTTCAAAACCACAACTAAAAGACAAAAAGTCTATCACCCAGAACCACAGGAAAGCTGGCTGAGTGGAAGTTCTACAACTAGAAGGAAAGAGAAAAGAGCATTGAGACGTGCACAAGTGCTGAAAAGCTGAGGTACGGAGGCACGCGAATCGGGCTGGAGGCAGGCAACTGGGCGCGTTGCTTTTTTCAACCCGAAGGGAGACAAGCTCCCAATTACTCTGAACTCCAGTTTCTGGGGAGACGCTGGGGACCCAAACTCCTACGGGAGAAGCTGGTCTGTCTGCCATCGGGTTGGAAAGTGAGGGTGACTTTCTTGCAGAGGTGCACGCAGCAATCATTGTTTACTGCGCTAGGGCGCGGGAAGAGGGGACTTGGAAACGTGGAGACACAGAGACGGCTGACTGCCAGCCATCGCTGTTTGCCATGCCCTAGTCTAGTGACTCCCTGAGACCCTGCCCCATACAATCTACAAACCCACCCAAGCTCCACGCAGCGGCTTTTGCATATAAATGGCCTGCACTATTGCAGCTTAACCTAACGAACTGCAGCGCTGGTCAGAAGCTCCAAAACCTCCAAACCCCAAGCAAAGAGGAGAAAACTGTAGTTCTCACTGTAGCTCCTGCTGGGTGGCCTCAGACAGTAGCTGACCTGCACCCCATTGGAGATCCAGAAGCTAGTGTATCTAGTGGTCAGTGTGAGACAACACCAGATTTCAACTCCTCACATCCATAAGTGACACATTCAAGAGGCAGACTCAGTGAGCACCAAAGCCCCACTGAAACAAGTCCTGCCCCATAAGTGTGTCTCCAGCACAGCAGTTCTTCCATTATAGACACAGCAGGTCCTCACAGCCAGTTGGTCTGGAGGTCAATTCCTCCCAGTGACACCAACAACAATCAAGACTTAACTACAACAAGGCTGTACGCACAGTCCACAAAGGGGTGCACCAAGAGTGTCCACCTCAGGTAACTGGGAGGCCGACCCACTGGGCCATATAGGACACCTAGCACACAGAGCCACCCTACCAACTCAGGGAAGCAGTGAAAATGTGGAGACAAAGAAACAGATCACAAATGAAAGAAATGGAGGAAAACAAACAACTGGATATAGAGTTCAAAACCACGGTTATAAGGTTTTTCAAGAATTTCCTAGAAAAGGCCGATAAATTTAACGAGACCCTCGATGATATGAAAAAGGACCAACTAGAAATTAAACATACACTGACTGAAATAAAAAATATTATACAGAGACCCAACAGCAGACTAGAGGAACTCAAGAATCAAGTCAAAGATTTGAAATACAAAGAAGCAAAAAACACTCAACCAGGAAAGCAAAAAGAAAAAAGAATCCAAAAATTTGAAGATAGTGTAAGGAGCCTCTGGGACAACTTCAAGCGTACCAACATCAGAATTATGGGGGTGCCAGAAGAAGAGAGAGAGCAAGATACCAAAAACCTATTTGAAAAAATAATGACTGAAAACTTCCCCCACCTGGTGAAAGAAATAGACTTACAAGCCCAGGAAGTGCACAAAACCCCAAACAAAAGGAATCTAAAGAGGACCACACCAAGACACATCATAATTAAAATGCCAAGAGCAAAAGACAAAGAGAGAATCTTGAAAGCAGCAAGAGAAAAACAATTAGTTACCTACAAGGGAGCACCCATACGATTGTCAGCTGATTTCTCAACAGAAACTATGCAGGCCAGAAGGGAGTGGCAAGAAATATTCAAAGTGATGAGTAGCAAGAACCTACAACCAAGATTACTCTACCCAGCAAAGTTATCATTCAGAATTGAAAGTCAGATAAAGAGCTTCACAGATAAGAAAAAGCTAAAGGAGTTCATCACCACCAAACCAGTATTATATGAAATGCTGAAAGGTATTCTTTAAGAAGAGGAAGAAGAAGAAAAAAGT
This sequence comes from Plecotus auritus, assembly GCF_963455305.1. Classification (NCBI taxonomy): domain Eukaryota; kingdom Metazoa; phylum Chordata; class Mammalia; order Chiroptera; family Vespertilionidae; genus Plecotus; species Plecotus auritus. The sequence continues at coordinate 107,383,497 of NC_137782.1, forward strand.
AAAGATAAAAATTATGAACAACAAATACATATCTATCAACAAGTGAATCTAAAAATCAAGTGAATTGAAAATCTGATGAACAGAATAAACTGGTGAATATAATAGAATCAAGGGATAGAAAGGGAGTGGATTGCTTATTCTCAGGGGGAAAGGGGTGTGGGGGGGTGCGGGAAGAGACTGGACAAAAATCATACACCTATGGATGAGGACAGTGCGGGGGAGGTAAGGGCAGAGGGTGGGGTGGGAACAGAGTGGAGGGGAGCTATGGGGGGAAAAAGGAGAAACAATTGTAATAATCTGAACAATAAAGATTTATTAAATTTAAAAAAAGAAAGCAAACAAAAAAAAGCATAGATCATTGGTATTAGGCCTTTTATCTTTTCTACTATAGACATTTAAAGCTGTACATTTCCCTCTAAACACTGCTTTAGCTTCTTCCCCCACATTATATAGGGTGTTTTAATCATTATCCGGTTTGAAGTATTTTCTCATTTCCCTGAGATTTCTTCTTTTTTGTCTTAGTAAATTTACTATGAATTTTAACTGAAAAATTGCTTTCAAAGATTATTATTGCAAATATTTAGTATAGTAACGGAGTTAATATTAAGTATACTTCTATTCATGTAAAAATATATATCATATATGTACAACTTACGCTGTGTTTTGCTACATAGAAGCCAGAAATATATGCTCTCCACACCTCCACCCTGGGCCCAGCGCGGCTCACAAACCCTCATTTCTGCCAATGGCCAAAGGCAAGTCTGCCTGTTTGAAACGTGGGCAATTCCCGGCTTCCACTGAAGTCAGGCCCTGGCTCTCCCTCTCCCGTGTCTTCTCCTTTCTTCTCCCCGGTAGACCTGGGTATTGAGGGTGGCGATGGTGCGTGTTGCCCTGGCAATGGTCACTCCTGACCTTGGACCGACCTGCACTGCCCTCATGGCACCCTGGTTCGGGCCTCGTGGGTCCTCAGGATGGCCCCTCAGCCTTTCCAGCGCCCTTGGAGGAGGAGTCGGGGCGGGGGGAGGGGGGGGCTCAGCAGGTGTCAGAGCACTCCAAAGGAGCGCTCCCAGGTTCCACCTGAGAAGCTGATCCCCAGGCGCAGCGGGAGCCTCCACCTCCTTGCGGGGAGGCCCTGGAGGAGCAGGTCCGGAGGCTTCTCTCAGGTGCCCGCAGCTTCCCGCCCGAGCACGTCACCCCCTCCTATTCTTCCCATGGCTGTGCTTTTCTCGTTTTCTCTTCAGAGAGGAAGTGGCTGTTACCCCACCCCCACTCTTCTCTGCTCCGTGGCTTTGGTGGTAAACATCATGGTTTCCGCTGTGGAAAGAACCGAAGACCAGGCAGCGATGGCCTGCAGGAGCACCTGCAGGCACAGGGGTGCACCCTCACACCACTGACACCTCTCCCGCCGCGAGCATGTGTGCGCTGCTGGGCACGCGTGGGTTCCTGATGCACAGACACTAACCCGAGGGCATGCAGGTCGCCCTGCGGCTGCCTCCGTGGCCGCACACAAGGATGGGAGCCAGCTAGTATCGCTCCGCAGTGCTTGAGGTTTTACAAAAAGCATGTCAACAGTACAACTTCAAACACTTAACAACGCGCATGGCAGCACACGTCGCTTTCCCTCTGACCCCGCTTCAGGGAGGCTGTGCAGCAGGCCCCCTGTGCCAGGTGTTTCAGCCACGCCCCTGGGCTGGGCTGGGTGGCTGTGCAGCACCCCAGTGGGGAGGCCGGGACACAAGCCCACGGGCGCTATGCGTCTGCTGGTGACCGGGAACCGGTGCGTGTCCGGAGGGTTTGTTTCATAGAAAACGTGTTCCGTTGGGAAGGGGATGCTTGTGGGGCAGGCATGTCAAACTCAAAGGCTAACACAGGCCAAATAAAGGAGGCATGCTGCCCACGGGCCGCGAGTTTGACATGCTTGTTGTAAGGAATTTGATTACTCTTCTTCTGGTTTTCCTCTTTGGCCAGCCTCTCCCATCCCACCCTGTCTCTGTCTCCGGTCCATCAGAGCCTCCTGACGTTCTTCTATTGTATGGCCCCAAGTGAACTCAAAGCCAGGAAGTGCGTACCTGGAGGACAGTTGAGTCCCTCTCCCAGTAATTAGTGTATAAACGCACACTCCCAGGCCTCCCCATAGCGGCCCGTGAAGGAGGGGTGGGCCCAGGAATCAGCACTTCAAACACCCTACGTAGTTATAGGCAAATGTCCCCTAATCACAGCTGGACAAAACTTCAGAGAGAAAACCCAAATCCAATTTTGGGATCACCATGTTCTGACACAACCAACATGGTTCCAGCAGCCACCCCCAGGCATTGGCCTCCTTTTTATTGTGAAAGGAGAGGTTATTTCATGTATTTTACCCTAAAACTCCTGACTTGTCCATATATTTGAGCTGCCTGAAGACACCGCCAAGTTGGTGGTGGTGGCTACGCTGCCTTGGTCCCAGCAGCCTCTCCAGCTGCATCGGCTCCATGAGGTCTACTGGCGGCCAGGTCAGGACACGCCCTGCAAGGAAGCCTTGCAAAGTATGCCCGCCAAAGAAGTGAATATGCCACTGGTGCCTGCATTGCCCTTGCTGCCTTCCTCCTGCTGACACTCACAGAAGTTCATTACAGCCTTTCAGTGTGCAGTTAATTTTCTCCTTCCACCCCATGCTGAAGGCCTTCCCTGGCGTTGCACGGTTGTTTCTGCTGCCCACGGTGGAGGGTGCACAGAGCTATAGTTTTTGTTGCAAGCTATGGGACTACAGGAGCCCTCCCTGTGTACACTATTATTTTGCACAACTGGAGTGTCTGCAACATGCTGGGCAGTAAGGCCTGAGGAGCCATGTTTACTGGAGGAAGATTCTGCTGAAGTGGCCGGGGAGAAGGAGCACGGCCTCGGGAGACAGGCTGTGTTGCCGGCTCTGGCTCAGTTCTGATCCTCTTGCCCATTGATGCTGCGAAGAAGCTCCAGGCAAGACTGCACGCAGCTTGTTAACTGAAAAGACTCTGCAGAGTCGACCGGAGACTCTTACCAAGCAGCGGCTGCACACCTCGTGCAGGGTGAAGCCTGCACATCTGGATACAGAAGGTTTAGCCACAGTCTTTGTCTCACGAGCTTGGAATGTACACAGAAAACCAAGCAATCCATGTATGAAAGCAACGCTATGAAGTATTACATAATTCAGTGTACACACTATGGCCTGACGTGTCATGGAAATTCAAAATGGAAAAGCCCACCATGGGCTAGAGAGGGGCAACTTCACAAAGATGGAGGGAACTGGAGACAGGGAAGGGAGCATTGAGACGGCATGGCCATGGTCTATGTACAAGTTGCCCATAGACCAGTACAGGGAACAGGAGATAAAGATGTGACTTCAACTGGAGCACAATGAGTTTGAGATGCTGGGCAAAGAGCCTTGGGGGGCAAAATTGTACTCCCCCCATTAGGGCAACTGAGTTAAATATAAAAGAAATCCACAAATGGCAGCTTAAACCAATGAGAGGCTTATAATTTCACAAAACAAAGAATCCAAATGCCAGAAGTCTAGGACTGCTGTTCAAGGCTGTCTCTTGTTCCATTCTGTCCTCATGGTCACAAGATCGCTGCTCAATCTCCAGCAGCACGTCCACAGAGCAAGTGGAACAAGAGGAAATGCAAAGACAAAGGCCATGCCAGCAGCCCACCTATTTTTAGAGAAGAACCACAGCTTTCCCTAAAGCCCACACTGTGGCCAGCACTCCCTGCCTCTGCCTCCAGAGCAGCAACATGCATGAAGATCGTGTGTTCCCTGCAGAGGCTGATCTGAACTCCTGGGGAAGGAGAGACCCATACTAGGTGGCCCATGGCGGAGTCTGATTGACAAACACCACTTCCCACTTCACTTTCACCTGGTATCAGGCGATGGGCCAGGTACTAAAGACAGAAAGATGAGAATAAGAGCTCCTGTCCATTGCCCCCCTACCATGAGCGAAATACTACTCAACACTACACTCACCTGAAATTGTGTATCATCTCCTTTTATTGACATAACTAGAGGCCCAGTGCACAAATTCGTGCACAGTTGGGGTCCGGCCGTCCCGCCCTAATTGGGGCCGGCCAGGGAGAAGAGGTTGGCTGGTGGGCCCTGCCCCCAATTGGGCTGGTTGGCCAGGTGCAGTGTGCGTCATAGTGACCAGTCGTTCTGGCCGTTCTCGTCACTTGCCTTTTATATATATAGATACTATTTTATTCTTTTAATAACAACAACAAAAACAGTCCAAATCAATCTGCCTCTAAAACTGTATCTATAATAATAAAATCATGATATACTAATTAGGCCAGACAGCCAAACGACATTCTGGACGACCTTCTGGATGAAGCTGGGGATGCGAGGGCCAAGCCCCTTGCATGAATTTCATGCATTGGGCCTCTAGTTTTCATATAAAACACTGTCTCCAACACAAATTCCTTTGCAGGTGTTGTAGGCGTACAGAGTGAATAGACAGTTATTGTAACTTGATAAACACTATTATAGACCCAGGAAGTAGTTGGGAGCAGGAGGGTTCCCCCACACAGTGCAGGGGATTCCATAGGAAGACATGGAGAGGACATGAAGTCTTAGAGGATGAGCAGGGAGCAGAGGATGAGCAGATGGCACAGAGAGGCCGCTAAGGAAGACACCCTGATTCCACACAGATGTGATGAGGAAGAGCCTGATTCCACACAGACGTGCTGAGGGAGACACTGTGATGCCACACAGATGTGCTGAGGGAGAGCCTGATCCCACACAGATGTGCTGAAGAAGAGCCTGTTTCTGCACAGATGAGCTGAGAGAGATCCTGATCCCACACAGATGTGGCAGTGGGCTTACAGATATGAAGATAGAAGAAACACTTCACCTCCCAAGCAGCAAAAGTTCCTGGTTGGGGTGAAAATAAATCCGGCAGGCAGCAGGAACCATTTCCGGGGCATGCGGCCCATCAGCAGGCTTGCTCCAGGCAGGACATAAGTGAGAAATAGCGAGGCTTGGATAGGAGGACGGATGTGACAGAGAGGGATTCAGGTGAGCCAGCAGGTCTTGTTTGTATGTATGGGGGAGAGATCGGGGTGTCAAAACTTGAACCTACTTCCCAGGCTCTGATGCAGGTGACTGGAAGAACAGTGACCTGTCTCAGTAATCCCGGGGGAAGTATTTTATGTGTAAGAGAAGGTAACGAAATCTAGGTTTTACACTTCGAGTTTGGAAGCCTTGTGTGATAGGGACGGCCCTAGCGTGTGAGGGGCTCAGGCAAATTCTGTGTGTGTGTGTGTGTGTGTATGTGTGTGGAGTCCACCCCTCACATTCTCAGTCGTCACATGTGCCACTCCTGCCTGACTTGCCCTCTCCCGCGGTGCCACGCCTGCCAGGTCTGTGTGTACTGAACACCACACACCTTCTTGCCCCTGCAGCTCCCTCACACCATTCATTTTGCGCTGGTGCTGTGGTGACCTAAGTGGCTGCCTCCTTGGCCTGCTGTCTGCCCACGATGCTGGTTCTCCATGACCTCTCACAGGTTACTGCTCTTCAGGGATGGTGGCCACAGGGGCTTTGCAGGGGAGTGAGTGGCCGCGTGCTTTCTGGTCATGTGGCGTTTGCCACTCGGTGTTTTATGGTGTCAATGTGGAGCAGCATGCCTCACACCCAGGTCTGGCTTTGGACTCTCCAGGCCACTGCAGTGTCCCTAGAACAGGATCGCCCCGGGGTGGAGCACACCCCTGACTTCCACTCACGCCACTGGGCATGGCGGGGTGGGCTGGTCTCCATCACCCAAGCCCCACTCTCACCATCGAAGCATCTGCACCCGATGATTCCTATTCCTGCCGCATAGGAAGAGAAATATTTTTATCTTTATTCTAGAGCAGGAGGAGGTGGCACTAGCCTGCTCAAGTCCTAGGGTTGTTTCCCTGCTCCCCAAGGTATTTTTAAAACACATTTCCATTTCACTTCAGCTCACTCTTGAATATTCAACTAATCATTCCCTGAACGCCAGGGAGAGGAGTGTAAATAAGCCACATTCCTCATCGCCAGCATCAATACATTTAAACCCTGCTCATACTTAGGATCTGCCCACTTTCTCTCTCAGACACTGTGAGCAGCAGACAAACTCCCATCAGAGGGGCTCCCGGGGGCGTGCTGGGGGCGTGACCACTCCTGGTTACTGCCACCCTCCAGATTTATGTCCAGTCCCTAAGCTCCGGGGCCACGATGTTCACCATGTGCTGCAAGAATGTTTACAACACGCGGGACCTGACTACTACGTCAGGGGCACTGACCTCTTTTCCCTTAAATGGTCAAATTTAAAAAATGACAGTAGCTGCCCAGTGTGAACGAATCAAAATTATACCTATTTTTGGTTAGATTGGCAAAAAGTCCATTTTTGCTGTGATGCAGGATTTTAGTGACCAGCTTATGTGCCAGGAGATGGAAGAGGAGGGCCGTGCTGCTATGGAGTGATGTCCGGGAGCTGACCGGGTGCCGTCGGAGGCCTGGGCCCAGCCTCCCGCTCCCCGCTGCGACTTCACCCACTGTGGGGACTGAAGGCTGGGTGCAGCCTGACCAGCCCCTCCCCCACCTTTCTCCTGGTTAAGAACCTCAGGGATTGCACTTAGTGCCCTGCCCCCATCACCGAAGGGCACCCATGCCGCCCTGAGTCAGCGCCGTGGCTTCTTCTGTTTGTTGTCAACCCAACGACAGATGCCAATCCTCAGCCAATGGGCACAGCCTGTGTCTCGGAGACGGGAGAAGGCATTGGGGGAGGACAGGGAGCGTGTTCTGAGGTGCCGGCTCCATGCAGTTGGCATCACTGAGCAGGCAGGGCCTGGATGCTCTGAAAACAGGATCCGGTGGCCTCCTGCTGCAACACCAGGAAAACTGCCTTGGGCTGCGGAGTGCCCGCTCCAGAAACACTTCCTGAGCCCATGCCTGGGGGCTGTTGGTGTCAGCTCTGCGGTGGGTGGGAGGGACCTCAGCACCGACAGCCGCACCCTCATCCATGCTGAGTGCCTCTGCCGGCCTTGTTGAACAGATCTTCACATGACTCTTAAGCGCCCTTTGAAAGGCCTCCACTACCCATCCTGTAAACTTGGTGACTCATCGGAGCGGGCTGCACAGTGTGCGTGTTTATGAGCTCTTGTTCTATGGTTGCTGAAGAGCAAAGCACCGTGGCCGCTTACATCTGGACATTTTTCTTGGGTCCTTGATCTCTGTAGATGGAGCCTGGAAGTCTTGTTAGGATGTCCCCAAGCAGACCTCAGAGAAGGAGGCTCAAGCCGAGGGCTTCTTTTTGAGGCAGTGCCAGGGGAGGACCAGCAATGGATCAGGGAGGGAAGGAAGCCAGCAAAGGACAGGGCCGACCGTCTGTGTCCTCTCTTTCCTGAGTTCACCCCTGGGAGCCCAGAAGGATTAGTGCCCTTATGAGAGTCTCTCTCTCTCTCTCTCTCTCTCTCTCTCTCTCTCTCTCTCTCTCTCTCTCTCTCTCTCCCCCTGTGTCTTCCAGCCAGAAAGAGGGCTCTCACCTGGGTGTCTCAAAGTGGCCAGCACCATGGTATGGGACTCCCAGCCTCCTGTACTGTGCGAAGTAAGCGTCTATTGTCTAAGCACCAAGTCCACGGCGTGTTGTCAGAGCAGCCAGAGCCGCCTAAGACAGCATCTTACTAAGCAAGTTACCATGGATGGCGGCTGGTGCTCCGCTCACCGAAGGACCCGACACATTCTGGACCACGTGCCTCACGTGGGGTGAGAGAGCTGCAGTACTCATAGACCAATTCAGGTCAGCGGTTGAAGGTCGTTGGGTGGGGTGGAGGGTGTTCATGCTGTAGCTTTTCAGATTGTTGGGGCTCTGGAGCCAGATAAAGGCATCGGGCTGAGAGATGCAGGTGTGGAGTGCACTGTGAAGGCCCCATTATGAGACCTGAGGGGATGGAGCAGGACCACTGAGCCGCCTGCTATGCTTCCCATGCCAGTGTCAGTGTCACTGGTGAGTTCTGGGGTCGCAGGAAGTGAGGCACGTGGAACTGGGAGAGCAGATCTGTGGTCTGCAGCGCACAGAAGGGACTTCGTGCTCCATGTGCAGTCGTCGCGGGGCTCTGAGCAGAGCAGGGCATGCTCGGCGCACAGCCTGAGGCACTGCTTGCACTGAGAATATGTCGCAGGCACCTGTCGGGACAACCCCCTGCAGGGACAACGAAGGTGGCTGGCCCCGAGTGCAGCTTCAAAGGCCATAACATGTCATCCCATTCATTATAACCCACAAATGAGTGAGATCATGTGATATTTATCTTTCTCTGACTGACTTATTTCGCTTAGCATAATGCTGTCCAGCTTCATCCATGCTGTTGCAAATGGTAGGAGTTCCTCCTTTTTACCTATAAGCATAACTAATGGACACAGACACCAGGGGGGTGAGAGCATGAATGGGATTGGGGTGGGAGGTCAATGGGGGGATAAGGACACATATGTAATACCTTAATCAATAAAGAAAAAAATGTTGTCCCATTGTGGTTATCCTTTGAAGGACAACTGCTTCAGAAAAGGCATCACAACATGCATGATAAGCTCACCAGCCACACAAGCATGGTTCTTGCAGGCAGGGAGTGGGGGATGGGGTGGGGCTTACTGCAGTTGCCTTAGGAGACATAGCGTCCACCCCCACATTGGCTCCTCCAATTTTGCTACATGATTTGAGTCAAATCAATTTACTGCTTTGAACTTCAGTTTTCTCATCTACAAGACCCCACGTGGTTCTTTCTCATTAGCAGCTACATTCATAAGGTGAACCCCACTTTCTGAATCTGTCGCTGCTACTGAGACTGCTCCCGGGGACAGTCTTCTGCATGGCTCCTGGTTCCTTCCCATCTCACACACATGCTGGCAGCGTGGCCTCACCTTGGCACAGGTGCAGCTAAAATTAAATGTATGCTGCTCTGTTGAGAGGTGAAATATCAGCCAGTCATACCAGTGAGCCTTTCTGGCCTCACTCTTGGGGAGCGGTGGGGAAAGTCCTGGAGAAGAGGTGATTGGGACACAGCACCAACTCCCCATCTCACAAAGTGGGAGACAGGAGATAGTGTCTGTGGGAGATGGAACAAGAAATATGCCAACAGAGGAAAGGAAATAGGGCAAACTCTCCTGGGGTGAGGGGGGAGATGGGCATAGAAGCGAGCACATGCCTTGGTGATTCTATCGAGGCACCACCAGCAAGTCTCACGTTGGTAAATAAAGAAACCTTGATCCAAGCCCACAGCTCAGAGCTGTGTGGTGGCCGCATGAATGACCAAAAGCAGCATAGTGGAAAGTGGGGAGAGAGGCTGGGGTGGAGGGGGCAGCCTCTGGGCTCTGAGGGGCCCACACAACACTCGGAGACCTGGGAGCATGACAACGATGTGACCCTGCAGAGACGCTGAGCGCTCTCCTTATGGAAACTTTTGGGCAAGACACATTCCAAAACTCAGAGTCTTTCTGATTTTAGGACAGAAATAGGCTGCATATGTCACAAACCCTGAGCCTAGTCGGGGGCAGCACCTCATCAAACATGACATATTGGGACTGAAACGAGGTATTTGCAGTCACCGGGACAAACAAGGGACAAACAGCCTCAGGCTGGGTCAGGCCACATTTTGCCTGAACACTCTGCTTTCAAACGCTTTGGGTTTCAAAATCACAGATGAGGAATTGGAGGGTGTAGGGTCCGCTCTTACAAATGATGAAATGGAGGTGCAGGGAGGTGCCGAAAGCACCCAGGCCCGTCACCGTGCGAGCAGGAGTGGGATCAGTCCTGGCCGTTGGGCTCTCAGACCCTAAGCTATGCTTTCAAACAAAACAAGCAAAAAGAAAACAGACAATTTAACATTTATAAACGATTCATTACATGTCTACAAAGCATATCATTGTGTCAACTTCATTAATTATTCAATTCAATATGCATAGACATTTTAATACATAGGAAAACAATTTGTAGGTTTTTCACTTTGCAAAATCCCCTAGTGGGTACCATGATTGTGGAGTTACTTGAAGACAAATCATTTCAGAAGTAGAATGATAGAAATTATTTAAATTTTAGAACCCAAAATTGCATTTAATAGGATATGGGTGCATTTAAGTATTTTTGACATGACAGATGTTAGGAATTCCAAAAATAATTGTTCCTAAAATATAAAAATGTCTTAAAACCTCTTTTGGAAAAAGTGGGGCAGGGAAATATTACATTTTATTATATGGTTTTTATGCTATTTTATTTTTAAATTATGTAATATACTGAGGGTTTTTTTTTTTTTCATTAAAAAACTCTAACCTTTATATAGTCCACGATGACTCAAAGATACAAGTATGTAATTGGAATAAATATGTTATGATATCTTTTGATAATGATGTTTTAATTGCTTTATTGAATAACTCACACTGAATCTGTGAAAGCAGGGGTGTTTAGCCCCCTCCCACACCTACTCCCTACCCCCCACCTCCAATAATAAATACCTGGTCATGGAGTCACTGCAGGCTGTGGGTTAGTGTGGTCATTCGTATCTCTTTCTAACTAGCCTTAACTTGAGGCTTACACCAGCTTCAACTTTGAAATGATGCAGCTGGCATCAGCTGGCATTCTGAAAGAGGGAAGCCAAAGTGTGTTCCTAAGAAGTGGGCTAGTCACATGGCTTTCTGGTCAGAGCTGGCCCAGAACCCACCCCTTCTGCCCAGCAGCTCTGCCCACTGACTGGGTGCATCTCTGCAGGACCCTGCCCCGCCCTCGCCCTCGCCCTCAGGCCCTGGCTGAGGGTCCGACCTCCACCTCGAGGCTAAGGCGAGCTCCTGCAGACAGAGAACGCGCCTTCCACGGAGCGTTCCTGTTGGCTGGAAGGGAGGACAAACACGCATAGAAAACTTAACAGAAGCATCTCTGCGGTTCTCTGTTAGAAGGAGACAGTGTTATGAGAACGTTTAAAAATGGGTCTGAGAGATGAGGATGGGGTGGCAGGTGTGGGTTGTCATTAGTAAAGGGTGAGGATGGTCTTCCGGGGACATTGGAGTGGCGGCTGGAGGGAGGTGAGCCATGTGGACACCCAGGAGAAGGCTGAGCCAGGCAGAGGGGCCGGCCGGCGAGGCCCTGCAGGTGGGGTGAGGACATCATGCGGTGAGGGACCGTGATGGCAGGGCCTGGTGGGGTCAGAGGGTTACTGGAATGTTTTAAGGAGGAGAGGGAGAAGGCTGGCAAGACAGGAGGCAGTGGTCTGAGTGTGGAGTGCATGCCCGCCTCTGCGTGAGGCCATGTCAGCTCGTGGTCATGCCTCTGTCCACTCGTCTGCCTGAGCAGAACCCACCTTGTGTTCAGTGTTCGGTCCACACTGCTGGCTGCTTAGGCCGGAGCCCATAGGGAGGACCTTCCCTGTGGGGAGAGAACGGCCAGGACCTGAGCCTCAGGGACTCTGAGGGCCACTCACCTTCACAAAGACACGGCTTCTGCCCGGAAACATTTGCACTTGTTAGCAGACTGGCCCCTGGAGCCTTGAAGTTTTAGGGTCGCCCTCACCTCCTTCTTCACCTGTGGCCCGAAGCAAAGCAAACATGACACTGCCTCAGTGGGAGCAGCAGAAAGGCCCGCCCACGACCTGCCTTACTGATGGGTGACCGCCCAGACGCAGGACTGCCTGCCTGTGCCTTCCCGTCCCGACAGTGCTTTGGGGGATGCAGCACAGCTGGTTTCCATAGACACCGGCTCCCCTGCTCCTGGTGAAAAAGGCAAGGATTGCATATTATCACGGTAACTCACCCTTCCAGAGACAGTGAAAACCTGGCATCTCTCCGCGACTGGACAGGCCTCGGCCTGGCTATTCACTTGAAATAAAGAAACTAGGTCACCCTATTCCACTCGGGGAGCCCTCACCCCCAATTTATGTCAACATCACACCGCATAGCAGCATGTCCCCAGCTGTCGGTTTTGCAAGTTTCTGATGTCCTTTCAATTGCTCCACCAGGCTGGGGAAGTGTCCCTCTTGCCCGAGACACACCAGGCCTCACCCGACAGGGGAGAAACACGGCCAGGGAAGGTCTAATTTCAAGGAATTTTTTAAGAAAACAGATGCTGCTGGTTTGGGGGCAGTTTTATTCTTATTTTAAACTCTCTGAGCTATGGACTTTTCACTACTTAAGACTCCGCTTTGCCTTTTAACAGCTGTGTTAGGAGAAATTTCTCAATTTCCTGCCTTGGCCTCTAACTTAGATACCAAAATTCTCAGATCAAGAGCCTTGAGCCCCATGACCGTGTTAAATTGTCCCTTCCACCTTCCAGTTTTGTTCCAGAAACAGCAAATGTAAGTTTGTGGGTCAGCATGCCATCCTGACAGACACGTGGACACTCCGTGGGGCTAGCCTTGGAAAGACTCCTATGAGAGAGGTAGGGAGTGGGTGTCTATTTTTTTTGCAGTCCCACCTGGTGGTGGGATGTGTTTGTTTTTAGTACATTTTTATTGATTTCAGAGAGAAAGGGAGAGAGATAGAGACATCAATGATGAGAGAGAATCGTTGATCAGCTGCCTCCTGCACGCCCCACACTGAGGATCGAGCCTGCATCCCGGGCATGTACCCTGACCAGGAATCATAGGTCAACACTCAACAACTGAGCCATGCCAGTGGGCTGGGCTGTTTTTCAACCTTCAAAGAGGACTTGAGGGTTCTGAGTGAATTTTTACTTTCAGATTTTTAGATCTGATCAGCCCAGCCCAGAATTGGCTTCTCCGCCGTCGGTAGAACTGTTGAAGCATAGAGGTAACCCTTGGAGCTTATCTGGCCTAAAGGCCCGTCCCTTAGAAACTGCCTTCTATGTAAAATGCAACTCAGAGCCACGCATTAGGCTTGGTCAGGAAAACAAGTTTTTAAATTGAGAGTGGTTGTATGACAACCAGTCATCTATGTCTCAATTTTCTATTTTATTTTTAAATAAAAGAAAAGGAAAGATAACTTAGTGTGTCAAGAACCCTATGGCTGTTTTCTGAGCAGCTATTCAGAGAGGAGGCTGGCGCTTCGAGGTTGAGCAGATATAAACTTGTGGAGCTGGAGGAATGTAGAAGCCCAAACTGGCCCCAGCCCCTGCACATGCCGCAGCCCAGGAGGTGTCCCAGCAGCGCTGGCGGGGAAGAGCCCTGCCCGCCTCCAGCCGCAAATCTGCTGCCAAACTGAGGTCTGCAGAGCATCAGCCTGGGCGCCTCACTCCTGGGATGGCCTCACCGAGGGTTCCTCTGCGGCCCACACCAGTTCTCCCTCAAAACTGCCGTTCTGTGGGGGAAATACTAGGCAGGCAGGAAGCGTGGAGTGAACAACCGAAGACGCTCGGGGCCCCGGCCAGGAGCTGCCGCAGCCTCCCAGGAGTGGGGTGTCTGCTTGGCCAGGGCAGGCGGCCTCCGCTGGCCGGCACAGTCACCAGTCCTGTACCCTGCAAACTAGAAACATTTATTTTTCTACACATCCCAAACCTCTAAGATCCCTGACGCGTCCTCAGGGGGCACGCAATCCATGATGATGGTTTCCAGCGTGCTTCCCTTGTGGCCACACGCTCAAGGTCAGCCTTCCCCTTCGTGTTCACATCCACTCTGGCTGCACCGAGTGCAGGTGCCACACAGTGCTGCTGTGTACCGTGCCTGCTGTGATCCCATCACCTGGGCCCTGGCAGGGACTAGAGCACGTTTTCCCCAGAGTGTGTGTTCTGGAGGATGCACCGCTGGGCTCGAAGCTCACGGACAAGCACCTGCTGCCAGCCCACAGGCCCACAGGCCCGCAGGCGGTCTGCGCAGCTTCTTCAGGCGGCGGCTGATGGCATAGGACAGCTTGCATTCCCTGCCTTCCCACTTTGTCATCCCATTTTGGCCATAAGAAATAGAAAAAGAAGTGGAAATTTGGCAATTATCCAACTGATGTGACTAGATGGGTCATCTGAATAGTTCAGACTGCCAGGAGGTGTTTTAGACGCCGAGCTGCCCCACCGGGCGAGTGTGCATCACCAGATTAAATGGAAAGATGTTGCACCGCCAAGTAACAGCCCAAGAAATGGCCTCGACTCTGTGCACTTGCAGCCTGTGGCAAGGATGGGGTGAGAACTTCAATTTTTGGTCCATGCTGAGCATCAGGGCACTGTTTTATTTTCCCTAGAGCTTTTCAAAATGGGTCTGAGTTGTGAAATTCCTTCTACAAATGAAGTTTCCGGGAGCCCAGGAGGTGATGCTGTTGCTCTGGTAGGCCACACACAAGGCACGGTCCCACCTTGAATGTGTATCTGGGAGTACACTCATTTATGCAGTTTGGGAGGGTCGCAGAAAAGAGGAAAGAAGATCGATGGCACCTCAGACTAGGAGAATTGGAGGAGGTTTTGTTTGCAAAGGTGTGGCACAGCATGGGGAACTGTGAGGAGGGTGCAGGAGTCCGTGCCCGCTGGTAACTGCCACCGCTTCTGAGGGGGAAGTGGAGAGAGAGGGTATCAGAAATGCAGGGAGCGTCAGAGTGGGCCACTCTGACTCGACCAATAGCTTTCTGTGAGGGTGGAAGGAGGACCCAGGGAGTAAGTACTCTGATCCCTCTCTTATTCCATCCCTTCCTCCCTCCAGTCTCCTGCAGGGCTCCCCACTGGAAAGCCAACCAGACTCCAGAGGGCAAGGCAGCACACAGAGGCAGGTTAAACAGGGCAGCTTCATGGGCAAGAGACCAGGGAGACTGTGGAGATGGAACCAGAGGAGCAATCAGGTTTCCTGGCAACTTGCCTTCCTTGCATCTGGCTCTTCCCTCGGTCCCCTGCCAGAGCCTCATGACATGGGCTGTCACTACTGAAGTATTTTGGGGCTTCACTGTGAAGTTAATTTTCCCAAAATATGTGGAAGGTGAAGGGGGAAAGCGCCTTATGCTGTTCTAGATGACCTACTTAGGATGCTTGAGCCCTGCTAGCACGTCTGCACACGTGCTGGCGAAGGCAATGCGTACAGACCTCGCTACCCTCTGGAAGCCTTCAGTTTTGTGGAACCGACAAGTTTGACAGGTCTCCTAATGCTTCAAAATCCACTCCTCAGAAACGTCCGCCCTTTGCTCTTAATTGTAGGAGTGCAGAGAGAGTCAGTTCTCTGTTCCACTCAAGAGCCATTTGCTCCTGCCTTTTAACACCCAGACATCCAGGTCCCTGTCCCCTTGCCCGTGCCTGCTAACTGCCCGGTGCTGGCTAAACCCAGGTGCCTCTTCGCAGTAGCCCTGCATGCTGCATCCAGGCCAGCTGATTGCTCAAAGCTCTCACTGGATGTTTGGGCACAGGGAGAGCGGTCCACAGATACTCAGGAAGGAGCGAACACATCTTGCACATGATCGCTGCTCTGTGGTACCCTCCTGACCCCGTTATGTAGGCTCAGCAAAGTGAAACAGCAGCTCGAGGATCCTGCTGGTTTACTAACCACCAAGACTTGTTATCTTGAGTATTATTCTGGCCTCTAGTGATAATTCTTTTTTTAAACTTTCAAACCACATAATAGAATTTTAGAAAGATTAAGGTGTATTAGTTTGCTTGGGTTGCCATAGCAATTACACAGTTTGGGGGCTTAAACAACAGAAATGTATTTTCTCACAGTCCTGGAGGCAGCAGCTCACAATCCAGGTGCTGTCAGGCTGGTATCTCCTGAGGCCTCTCTCCTGGGCTTGCAGACAGCTGCCTTCTTGTTGTGTCTTCACGTGACCTTTTCTCTGTGTGTGTGCGTGTCTGTGTTCACATTTCATTTTCTTATGATTAAAACCCGTTTTAACTTCTTTGCCTCTTTAAAGATCTCATCTTCAGATCCAGTCACATTCTGAGGTGCTGAGGAATAGGACTTCAACACAAGTTTCGGGGGGGGTGGGTTACACGTCAGTCCATTGCAGAGGGTCCCATAATCCAACCTGTGTTCTGGCCCCTTTGAGGACTGTCTTCCAAAATATCAGTCATAAATGTACCCACCAGACACTTGCTTGGTACTTGTAAGGATGGAGAGTTCACCACCACACAAGACAACTCATTCCTTTACTGGGCGACGTTAAGTGTTACAGTTTTTGCCCATGTTGAACTGAAACAATCATTCTGGGAAGTTCTCCTTTGCCCTTCTTGCTCCAGCAATAGCAAGGGGGAGGAGGTCAGGACCCTCTGCCGGCGCTGACTCGCCATTTAGCGTCTCCATTTCACGCTGACCAGGGGCATGAGAAGGGGAATGGCTGGTGGACCCACTGGAGAGCAGCTGACAAGCCCATGAAGAGGCCGCTTCTCTTGCAGAAGTGGGGGCTCAGGACCTGGGCAGGACTCGCCTCTCGCCATGTTCCCAGGGGCTGTGTTTGGAATTCCCTCCTCTCCCTCCCACGGTGCGCAAGGAACTATCCACTCTCGGGTCCCTTCCAGAAACTCAGGTGCACGTGCTTCTGTGTGTTCGCCGATGTTTGAATGTTGACACAGGCTGCATCAACCCCATAAATCTGTTCTGAACAGACAGGCCTTGTTCTTCAGAACGGACTTGCAGCAAGCGAGCGCTATGCCATAGGCAGCTCCGCAGGGCACCGAGCACTGTGCCCACAGGCCAAGGTCAGGCGGCTGCAGGGCACCGAGCACTGTGCACGCAGGCCAAGGTCGGCGGCTCCGTAGGGCACCGAGCATTATGCCCACAGGCCAAGGTTGGGCAGCTGCAGGGCACCGAGCACTGTGCACGCAGGCCAAGGTCGGGAGGCTCCGCAGGGCACCGAGCACTATGCTCACAGGCCAAGGTCGGGTGGCTGCAGGGCACCAAGCACTGGGCTCACAGGCCAAGGTCGGCGGCTCCGTAGGGCACCGAGCATTATGCCCACAGGCCAAGGTTGGCAGCTGTGCTCACAGGCCAAGGTTGGGCAGCTGCAGGGCACCGAGCACTGTGCCCACAGGCCAAGGTCGGCGGCTCTGCAGGGCACCAAGCACTGTGCCCATAGGCCAAGGTCAGTGGCTCTGCAGGGCACCGAACACTGTGCCCACAGGCCAAGGTAGGGCGGCTGCAGGGCACCGAGCACTGTGCCCACAGGCCAAGGTCGGCGGCTCTGCAGGGCACCGAGCACTGTGCCCACAGGCCAAGGTCGGTGGCTCCGCAGGGCACCGAGCACTGTGCCCACAGGCCAAGGTCGGGCGGCTGCAGGGCACCGAGCACTGTGCCCACAGGCCAAGGTCGGTGGCTCCGCAGGGCACCGAGCACTGTGCCTACAGGCCAAGGTCAGGAGGCTCCACAGGGCACTGAGCACTGTGCCCACAGGCCAAGGTCAGGAGCAAGATGCAGGCCATGTTGGGTCTAGGACCTCCGGTGTCACAGCTTGGTATCCTGTTATCCCTTTTCCAAACTACAAAGACTGGAATTGATTCCAGTTCAAATTCTAACCTCCTCTCTTTACACCTCCCTATATTTTCTATAGAAACTCTGTTTTACTTGGATTTCAGACCCTAATGCTACTTCACAGAATGTACTCTTTGAAAAGAAACTGCTCCTTTGCTTCTGGGAGATGAAGTAACGTGGCACCTTCCCACACTGGCTTCGGGTTATAGTCTTACTCATTCTACCAATGACTAAGGGGCTCCGTCATCCTTTTTCACATTCCCTCTCCCACTTTGTATCCCTTTAACCTTGCTTCGACCTTGTGCTATTCCCAGATACCGCAAGTACAACGAACCAGGACTGGGTGTGAGTGATGGCACTGCTCCCCCTGAGGCTCTCCTGCCTTGCTCGTTTGCACATAAGTATTCCTGCTTCACGGAATCGAGGACACCAGTGGTTGCAAGATGCACCACTGTTTCCTGTACCACTCAGAACGAACACACCCATTATAAACACTGTGGCAAGCTGTTGATTGTAAGATGCCATTAACTGTGCCACCTTAGTTGTGTGCCCTAGAACCTATGGGATGCGACATTCCCCAATATCATCGCTTCCTCCCATGAGCTGCACAGTCATCTCTTTTCCACCCCCTGTGATTGTCGAGTGGACTCTCAATACCAGATCAGTGATCCTTCCTCATGGCGAGTCACTGTCTTCCTTCTCTTTTAACTACCATATCTTAGTAGGTCACTTCCATTCTTGAAGAGGTGAGGTGTTTTTATTGGCACAAGGAGCTTTGATCATGGGGAGTAAGGAACTAGAAGACCTTGCTTTGAAATAGTCAAGTCCCTAGGCATCCTCTATCCGCCTTTCTGGAGCCTTTTCTGAAACAACCAATTGCTCCAATGACAGTAGTGAAGTTTTTTTACTTTGACAGAAAAGTTCATTACCTTATGCCATTCTGAAATACTACATTGTGTCTCGGTTGAAACAGAGTAATAAATAATATTGCATACATTCTCATATTACCCACAAGCCGAAATCATTTTTTAGATTCAATTGTGTTCATCTAAGCTTTTTTACTGTGCAGAATAGAAT
Organism: Plecotus auritus; assembly: GCF_963455305.1. Taxonomy (NCBI): domain Eukaryota; kingdom Metazoa; phylum Chordata; class Mammalia; order Chiroptera; family Vespertilionidae; genus Plecotus; species Plecotus auritus. The sequence goes on from NC_137782.1 coordinate 107,401,905, forward strand.
CAAAAATCTTTTTTTTTCAATGCCTGCAATTTTTTTCTTATAAGATTTCCCACCACTTCTAAAATACTCAGAGATATTTTAAAAAATACTGAGGACATAGGAATATGTTTCTGTGATTCAACATGGAGGGAGGGGCCATGCCCTAAAAACAGAACTCGGTACCTATTCTCAGCACGTGATCTATTAGATGCTGAACAGGCTCAGTGCCAAGACCATCACTTGGCAGCAAATTTAGAGTTCTCTTTCCTGACTTAGGTCAAGTTCTCTTTTGAAGTTTAAAATAAACTGTTTAATGTGGTTCCTACAATCCTAATTGCTGGTGGAGGAAAAGTCTGAGAACTTGAAGATAAAGGTTTTCTTTGATTACAGAATATAGCAGAGACAGTGTACATGACGTTCAGCATCAGCGGCCTGGCTCCCATTCTAGGCTTTTCCAACGATGAGCAGGCACTGCCCCGCAAGCTGCCATCACCCCCTCTTTTCCTGACCTCTGAGTGGCAACAATAACAGCCCCCTCTGAAGATTGCTATGAGCATTAAATAAGCCAGGGAAGTAGCAACAGCTGTCAGCGTTTTCAATGCACCCAACTTTTGACCCAGGAAGTCCATTTGTAGGAATTTATATTCCAGATATACTGACACAATTGCACAAATATGTGGATGTATACAACCTACTGCTGTGGAACTAGTTGATGTACTTGTGTCTGTGAAAAAACACTAGAAAGAAAATTTAAAAGCCAATTATAATGTGGTGAAAAGGATCAATATTCTTAATATATGAATGCTCTTAAATTTTACTCAAGAAAAGAACAGCATATTATAAAAAGGGGAAAAGGATATAAGTACTCAATAAACTAAAGAAGAAATTTAGATAATTGCTAAACATGTTTACATTTACCAGAAATAAAACACACAATATAAAATAAGCATATATCATGTGTCCATTATAAAATTGGCAAGGTTTTTAGAGAGAATAATAGTGTTGGGCACATCATTTCTATTGTGAAGTAGATTTCCCATGCCCTGTTGATGGGGATGCAAATTGCAGAGACTTTGGGGCATATTTTAACAATATGAATTATAAAATTAATAAGCGGACCCCCATTTAAAATGGAGCCAGAATGCTTGAACTCTCACACAAGCGCCACTCAACACACCCGACCTTGCACCTTCACCAGGAAGTAGTGCTAGGTTACCACCTCAGTGGAGGAAGAAACATTGTTTCTTGATCTAACAGCTTGGCCAATGGGAGGCTACCATCACTCAGCCAATGAAAAGCCACTATACTTCCAACTTTCAGTTTCCTCCAATGGATTTGCTGGTTACAACAGCCGCTCAGGAGTCTGTAAAAGAGCATTCCTCTCCTGTTTCTATTGACCTGCATTGTCTCACTACTAGTCTCAGAGTGCAATTTGTTGTACATTTTTCTGGACAAATATCTGGCTGTTGGTTAAGGACCAACAGTATCCTTATTAACCTTTGAATTCCCTGGGACAAAACAGTTCCTCTTCTAAAAATTTATCCTGAGGAAATAAGTAAATATAAATGTAAGTATATATACTCAGAAATGTATGTGACTTCCAAGTGTTGATAATAAGAGGGAAAAAGGGAAACAATTTTAAATTTACAACAATAAGCTTAGTAAATTTTATAGAAACTATTCATGCAATAATTTTTCCACCTTTCTTACATTTAAAAACAAACACTGAAGCATCTGTTATGCTGACCAATATCCTTTTTAGTAGCTCAGATATTAAAAATTGATCAGAGATGATCAAGGGAAATAAGATCAGTGGGGTTATTTTTCAAAGGATCTGGTTTTAAATTCTACTTCTCTCACTTACTAGCTGGGGATCTTATTTAGATTGTTTTAAAAACTGGTCTGGGCCTTAATTTACTCAGCTGGGGAATAAAGGTAACAACAATACAGGAAAGTTGTGAGGAACTGCCAGGGCTGACCGGCAGACCCTGAGTGACGGATGAATGAGTACTCTGACACACGTTTCTGTGAAAGAGAGCGCTAAGGGGCTGCCTGGCTAAAGAAACCAAATAGTCCCATTCACCTGCCTCCTCAGGCTTTTATTGTAACAATAGCTTGAACTAAAATTAACTATTAGATACTATCAGTAGAGTAAGCATCCTTGAGAAGAGAAGACACATGCATCTGCAGTGTCCTTTAAGCAAGGACGTCTAAAGACTAAGCATAAAGATTCCAGTAAACACCCCAGTGCTCACAGGTACACAGACTTGCTTTCCCACAAGGAACAAATGGGAGGGCATATCTGTCCAACACCTGGCACCTGCATACCATGAGTTCTCCTTCCCTGCACTGCACACCCCTCCCTGCATGGCACCTCCTTCCTGCACTGCATACCCCTCCCTGCACTGCATACCCCTCCGTGCACTGCACACCCCTGCAGCTCTCTTACTGCACTCTGCCATTCTATAACCAATTTGTGCCTAGATTTGTGTGAGTGGAGAAGAGCATCAGAGAAAAGGAACGCTGGTGCAGGCAGGGTTATGCAGAGGGAAGCACAACTAGAAACAATGCTAGTCCCCACTGTTTCCTGAGAGTGTGCATGCCTGACGGGGCACAGAAGGGAGTGGGGGTAGGCCTTTCTGTCACTTTTACACAATGAACTTGTCAGTAAAATTCATTTTATGATTGTCCACAACTCTCCGTAGGTTCAATTCTATGACAGAATCTGTGGTGAATGTAAGAAGCACATGACCAGAGCTGCCTGGGGAATCAACCATTTCATTCCCAGGCCTCTGCCACACTGCTTCTGCCTTTGCACGTGCCTGTGCTATAAGCTGGTTGGTTTCATCTGAACAATACCCTGCCCTCACTTAAGTTACTTCCTCCTGATACTGACTTGGGTATGGATTTAAGGGGGCAGGGAGGGGTCTAGGCGGGCGCCAGACAGCAAAGTGAATGAACCCTCAGTTAGAGAGTAACTTAGAAGCCAGTGGATCCAGCCTCCATTTCTTCTCAGAGTTTATATAGTGACAGCCCGCCCCAAACTGTACGCACCTGATTTTCCTTTCGTTTGATTTCTTTATTGTAGTAAATACACATAACATCAAATTTACCATTTACCGTTTTAACTGCACAGTTCAGTGTCATTTAGTACATGAATCTACTTGTGCAACCATGACGACCTGGAACCTCATCTTCTGCTGCTGCAATTGCACTAAACACGGGCTCTCTGCCCTCCCGGCCCTGGGACCACCAATTTACTTTCTGTCTCTGCATTTGAGGACTCTAGGGACCTCACATCAGTGGAATCACACAGAATTTGTCCTTCTGCGACTGCTTATTTCACTGAGCACAATGCCTCAAGGGTCGGCCACTGCAGAACGCACCAGGCTTTCTTCCTTTTTACTGCTGAATAATGTCCTATCCTATGTGCACACATTCTGCTTATTCATTCATCTCTTGATGAACACTTGGGTTGTTCCTGCTTTTGGCTACTGTGAATAATGCTGCTGTGAACATGGCGCCCGAGTTCTGAATGAAGATGAGTAAGAATTTGAATAACATTTTAAAATGTTATTAGAAGTGACTTGTATTTAACCCAATGGGACATGGCAATGACTAAGCTCAGAAGACCTGGGGAGGGACTCAGCCGAAGGTCTGAGCTCCTGTTCTAAAGGTTATGTAATTTCTCTGAGACCACACAGCTGGCAATTGGCAGAGCCGTGACTCCGGCCCAAATTGGTCTTAATTCAAAACCAATTCTTTCCCACCCTTAACCCAGCTCTACTGGATTTGTAGAAATTAGGAAAAATTACTGTTCCATGTTACAGATACTGCTGGCTCCCCGAGTGTGGTCTGTGGCCCAGCAGCTTCAGCGTCACATGAGAAGTGTCAAAAATAGGACACAAGTTATCAGGCCATGTCAAGTTCTGATTCAGACACTGGGGGTGGTCGGGGGGGACCAAGCAATCTGTGCTTTAATAAGCCCCCAGACGATCCCAATGTTCACTCGTTCGGGAGAGAGAGCCCCTGGACAGAGGACTCCCTCGGAGGGGAGCAGTGGATTGCCTGTCCTCTCACTCCATCCAGGAATAGAAGAGTGTATGAGAAGAGAGTGGCGAGGGTTGGGAATGGAGAGTGGATTCAAATACAGGCCGGACAGTATTTTATCCCAGAGTTTTCACTCATTTAAGATCGCATGGTGAGTTTCACAAGTGTAAGAGGGTTAACTCTGATCTACATTTTAATATAGCCGATGACCTGCCTCCCCCTTCACACCCTGCTGTGCCTTCCTGCCTGCATTGTTCCGTCCTGCTGCCGTGGCATTTGCTGCGTGACACTGCCTTCCCGCCTGGGGAAGGTCAGTTTCATCAGGAGACACTCCCCTGCCATCTCCTGTGCTCACACACACTGGAATTTTCACCCGAGATTTTGGTCTGTCTGTGCACAGAGTTTAAGGCTGATTCTTAGCAAAGGAGATGGTACATGGGAATTGGCAACACAGCCATTGGGTTTTTGCTATTTGCTGACGTTCTTTTGAGCACCAGAAACAATGAGATGCAGTTCAAATGTCTGAACAAGAATTGAAGGCAATTTGCAGTCGTCAGATGCCAACAATGGCAAAACAGATAAATGTGGACCCCCAACATGTCAGTGTCTTAAAGACCTGATGCTGTCCTTACGGGGATATACTGGAATGGAGCCCCTCAGCCTAAGGGGGTGATGTCACCCTGACACCCTGTGTTGAAGGAGTCGAGGTATTGACTTGCTTCTGTTGATGGAGCCAAAGTGGCACAATTTGAAGGCAATTGTTTTCTGGAGTCATTCGAGTAGAGCTGGGGCTTCCTGGGGAGGATGAGAGGAAGCTGAGGGACAGTGACAGCCCTGCTGCAAATCCACGAACACTGTTTCACATCACGTCAGTGCTTGCCAATGTCACGGTGACATAATAATGGCACAGGAAGGCTGAGAATAGCTGTGCGGGAGTCATGGTGACCTGAGATCTTCGCTAGTCACCAGGACTGGCTCAACAGGAGCTACATGTACTGAGGGTATGGGGGCCTTTGACAGGGGCATCACACTTGTGCTGAGTAGATGGACACTTGCAGAAGGGTAGTGTGGCACCAGGGTTAAAGGCCGGGACCCCGAGTTCAACACCTGCCTCTCCCAGTTACTGCCTGTGACTTAGGGCGTGTGCCTCCACTCCCCTCCCCCTGGGGGCACGTGTTTCTCACTGGGAGAGAGGGTGCCCTCACAGTCCTGCCTATAGCGCCGTGTGTAAGTGCTAGACCCCGGCTGGACTCTGGCTGTCAGCTATTGCTATATAAATATTCAGCAGGATTATCTGAGAGCCAGGCTAAGTGGTAAGGCATCTTTGATATCAACAAAATCTTTACAAGCAACCTCAGCATGTGGGTTTATTAGATCAATAACAACTTAAACGTTACACTATCCCAGCAAAAAGAAGAAGGGCCGGGCCGGCATGGCTCAGTGGTTGAGCGTCGACCTATGAACCAGGAGGTCACGGTTCAATTCCCGGTCAGGGCACATGCCGGGCTGTGGGCTTGATCCTCAGTGTGGGGTGGATCCTCAACGTGGGGCATGAAGGAGACAGCCGATTGATGATTCTCTCTCATCACTGATGTTTCTGGCTCTCTCTCTTTCTTTCTGAAATAAAAAAAATATATATTTTTAAAGAGAAGGGAAATCAATGTTTATGAAAGCAGAGCACTGCAGGCACGTGTGTTCTAACTTTCAAAGTCCTGACACACATGCTAAACTCTAGGACACAGTGTTTATTATCACTTGTTATACATAAAGCAATAGAGCCATCAAATATTAAGAAACTTGTCTGAGTTCAGAGGCAAGAATTTGAAGCCAGTACACCGGCTCTCCCCCTCGATGCCACAGCCCCCTCGCACTTGATGCATTTCCTTAAACTGTTTCACACCCACCTACCCGGCCCCAGGCCCCCCAGCTCCCTGACAAGTAACTGACCAGAGTTCAGAACGCTTTTTGGCGTGTGCCCAGGTCAGTGGCCTCTTAAGTCTGACCGGGAGCTGAGCTTCTGATCCAAACGTCCCTGCTCAGGCCAAAGTTCGCCTCGCAGAAACGCACGGCTATCTTTAGGGGAGAATTGTGCAAAGGCAACAAGAACGTTGTCACGAGCCCTGGGGGAAGGGTGAGTACCTCTATGGTGAAGCATCCTGGCAGCTGCATGCAAGCAAAAGCCAACACCCCTGCGGTACTTCCATAAGCAATTTCTAAGAAGTTCATTTTGGAGAAAAACACGGACTTCCAAAATTTTAAAGTTGCTCAGTGTAATGCAACTACAGAATTTCTAAAAAAGAAAAAAAAAAGTTACTCTAACACAGCTCATATCATTTTGGGATATTTGCCTGCTCGGGTCTTTAGTAATTCAATCAACAAACAAGAACAGCAGGGAGTGGGACTCGAGCAGTGTAACCAAAGGTACAGGGTGGGGCTATTTAGAGGAAGGGCAGAGGGGCCTCCTGGGGGAGTGATGGGGCAGAGGTGGAAGTCGAGCTGAAGGTAGCCCTGGGCTCAGGTCACTCTGCAGCCTATTTAGGTGCCAAGGTCAGAGACACAGTGCCCAGCGCCTTCAGATTTCTCAGGGCCTTTGAGTCCTGAACGAAAATTATTAGCTCTAAATAGGGAGAAACTTCGATGAAAGTGAATGAGATCATTCTAAGCCGTCAGTAGCAACTCAACCCTTCAACAGGCAAATATCCATGTTGACTTCTTCCTGCAATGCAGTATGGCTGTGTCTCCCCTGCTGAGACCACGCATGCCCCTCAGCACCAGTCCTGGGGTGGCCAGTAGACACATGAGAGTCACATGTCCACCACAGTTGGTGGCAATTGGCCCAGTTGCTCAAGACAAAGCACTGGGAGTCATCCTTTTTTTTCTCGCCCACTCACAGGTATGATTAGGAAATTCTGCAGCACTACCTTCAATAAATATTCGGAATTTGATCACTTCTTACCTCCCAGGGTGAGCCACTCTCATCCATCACCTGCAGGACTGCAGGGTACCTAATCCATCTCCCTGTGTCCACCATGGCCTCCCCATCCCATTCTCAGCCCAGGAGAGAGACTCTTCTGAAACCCAAGTCAGAGCATGCCCCTGCCCAGCTCAGACCCCCAGTGCTGCCGCCTGGCACTCAGATCAGGGTCACCATCCTTACAAGGCCTGCACGCTCTGGCCCCGCTCTCCCACCTCCCCGCACCCAACCTGGCCCATCACAGGCGCCTGCAGTCCTTCAGCAGGGCAGACGCGTCTCAGAGTGCTCATTCATCTGCTGTGCCCTCTGCTTGAAGTGCTTTTGCCCCAAATATCCACTTGGCTAACTCCATCCTTTCCTTTAAGTCTTTGCTCCTTTCTCCCTCTCAATGAGCTCCTGTTCTGAGTGCTCTATTTCATGCTGCAACCTGCCCTGTCTCACAGCCAAATGCCCCTTTTCCCAGCACTAACCCCTCTTCACAGACCATATAGTTTACTGACATATTTATTGTTGGTCACCCCTGAGGAGAACATAAGCTCTGCCAGACCAAGTTCTTTGTTTTGCTCAGTGGAGTAGCCCAAGCTTCTGGATCATTCCGGGCTAGTGATTAGCACTCAGTAACTATTTGCTAAATCAACAGTGAATGAACTAATTTGGAAGCAGCATGGAGGTTTATTGGAGAAGCGCACAGGTAGAGGGAGCCATCTGGAATTCAGGATTGTGCTGAAAACACAGATTGGGCTGAGATACAGGCCCCAATAGAACATGTCACAGCAAAAGTAATGTATATCCAGTTTGAATCTTATTTTTTCCACTTAAAAAACATATCAATCTTCTTGTCATTCGTTGCAGTTTTCATATCACTTAAAATGATTGCACTAGTTCACAGAGTTTTTCATAGTAACTGACTCCCTTTTGTTGGGCATCTTGATTCTAATTTTTCACTCTTATTAATGATACTAGAGGCCCAGTGCATGAATTTGTGCATGGGTGGGGTCTGGCTGGTTCACCCCAATTGGGATGGGGGGAGCCAATCAGGGGTGGGGTTGACAGGGGGCGGGGGGGCGCACCTCGGGCGGTTGGCGGGCCATCCCAGCCCCCTGGTCGAACTCGTGGTCAAACTCCCAGTCAAGGGGGCAATTTGCATATTAGCCTTTCATTATATAGGATTGCTATGAATACCTTTATGGATATAGCATTTGCTGTATTTAGAGTCATTTCATTACAATAGATTGACAAAGCCTAGCAAAACACCATTGTACGGTTCTCCATATGGGCTGTAGCCAGTTTCATCACCTCAGGTTGTAAGAATGCACACATTTCACCATTATATTGGCAACTCTATCAATTCATATGTGAAAATATTGGCTTATTACTTTCCATATGAATTTTGTTGACTGATTTTTTATGTGCATCCTTTCCTTGCTTATCCACTTGAAGATTATGATTTTTGTTTTATCAATTTGTATTCTTTGTCAATCCTCAGGTTCAAAATGCTATCTTAAGTTGCTATGTAATCTTATTAGGCATACACTGAACATTCTTTTATACGTTTAATAGCTACTCATATTTTCTCTCCTGTGAACTTCTTGAGTCTTTTGTCTTTGGTCTCCATTTTTATTATTCAGTTACTCATTCAATTTGATAATTATTTTCTTATATGATGGCCCATGGTTGTCGAGGGCCTAGGGCAGGGCAGGGCAGGGCAAGGTCTGCTCCACCAGCCCCTCCGGGGCCCCAGGGACCCAGGCTCCTTCCCTCTTGTTGCTCTGTCACGCCCAGGCTGCTGTCCTCTTCTTACGGCCAATGCTGGTTCGCCACCAGCAAGTCTGAATTCTGGTTTATGGGAAGAGGGGAAAAATGAAGAATGTGTAGTTTTCTTTGTACAGGAAGTTCCGGGAATTTGAGAATCTCCTGACCTGCCAGGGGGCTGGGAACGCGGCCGGCATTGCTGAGCGCTCCACTGAGCCAGGGCTTCTCAGTCCAGAGGAAGGGAGCCTGGGTCCAGAGGGGAAGTCCCAGTCTCTGCGACAATAGCTAGTAGGTCCCCCAAACCTGCCAAACACTTATCCCAGCACCATTTGTCAAATGAGGCACAACTGTCCCCATTGCTTAGGGATGGCACTCTCTTGACATAATATTCATTCCAAGAAAATTGCTGTTTCCTTGGATAGTACCCTCATTGCACTGTTGTAATCATTTTTTAAATTTATCAATCAAAGGTATATTGTTTGTCAGTTTATCAAATTGTGCATAAGCACCTTGCTATTGTCACCTAAAAGAAAGCACTTAGGTGTTCAAAGAGAGAACCTACCTCTTTCTACAGATGCAGCAACAGAACTAGAGCATTATTTTAACCTCACTGGGTGATAGATAATACAGGCTCAAAAGACATTTTAAGATTCAAAACTTCCTTGCCAAGAAAAATGAACATTAATAAAATAAATGTAGGACCATTTAGGGTAGGTATTAGATTCTCAAGTCTTGATAAAAAACAACAGCCTAAAAAATACTTGGCCTGGCCAGTGTTGTTCAGTGGTTAGAGAGACAGCTCCCCACACTGAAGGGTCATGGGTTCAATTCCTGGTCAAGGGCATGTACCTGGGTGCAGGTTTGATCCCCGGCCAGGTCGGGGAATGTACAGGAGTCAAGCAATCCATAAACACATTGCTGTGTCTCTCTCCTCCCACCCCGTCCCTCCTCCATTCCAATCTCTCTTAAAAAAAGCAATGGGGTTTCCCTAACTGGTTTGGCTCAGTGGATAGAGTGTCAGCCTGCGGACTCAAGGGTCTCAGGTTCGATTCCTGTCAAGGGCATGTACCTTGGTTGCGAACACATCCCCAGTAGAGGGTGTGCAGGAGGCAGCTGATTGATATTTCTCTCCCATCGATGTTTCTAACTCTCTATCCCTCTCCCTTCCTTTCTGTAAAAAATCAATAAAATATATTTTTTAAAAAAAGAGCAATGGGAAACATCCTCAGGTGAGGATAACAAAACAACAGCAACAACAAAAACTCCCCATGCCGGATCTAAACAAAGACCTGCCACGAGCAGGCTAGATAAATTTGCACAATGTGAGCGAGTAGAGGTCCCATTTTCCTGTCCACTACACTGACTGGATGCAAAGGATTGATAGGATTTGAAGTTTCTGTAGCAAAGGTTTAGGGAGATTAAAAAAAGAAAGAAAGAAAGAAAAAAAAATGAAGCTATGTTTCTCCTAGTTTCAAGGCTCCTGTCTGTCTCGTGGTTTCCATTCAGGGGTCCTCAAACTTTTTAAACAGGGGGCCAGTTCACTGTCCCTCAGACCGTTGGAGGGCTGGACTATAGTTTAAAAAAAAAACTATGAACAAATTCCTGTGCGCACTGCGGGCCCGGGACAAGTCGGCTGCTAAGCAGGACAGGCAGCGGCACCCGGCGGGCCGGATAAATGTCCTCGGCGGGCCGCCTGTGGCCCGCGGGCCGTAGTTTGAGGACCCCTGCATGGAAAGCGGCCTCCTTGCCTGCTTTTGCCGTGGCTGTGCCGGGAGGGAACTCAGAAAACCTTGGTGCACTGGCTGGCGTGGCTGGCGGCTGACATGATCAGGCTCTGAAAGTACTAGTCTGTGTCCCGGGATGAAGTAACATTTTGAAAAATGTAACTTTGTGGGCTTTCTCTACATCCTCTTTCTAGTCTAGGCAAATGGCTTAGATAGCCTGCAGTGGCTCCTTCAGAAAGACTGTGAGATGCACCCAATTCATCCCGCTGCCTTGGGGCAGGAACACAATTAAACCCTGGGAGAAATGGCCATCTCTTCTTTGTAAAGGCTCATAGGAATTGCATTGGCCGATGTGGTCTCCACACTCTGGAGGCACAACGTTCCAGCAGCTGGGATAAAAGGCAGGAAAGGCAGCTGCAGGGAACATCGGAGGCCTCAAGTGGCTTCAGGAGGACGGGGGGACTTGGTCCTCCCCTCAGGTACAGGCAGCACCCCCAGACTCTAGAGCCGTGGCCCGAGGAGGGTGAGGTGACGCCACCCCCACAGCAGACCCAGATGGTTTCACCTCTCAGTGAAGGTAATTCCCAGGCTTGACTCATCTCAGGCTGCGCCTTCCTCACTCACCCTCCCTCAGCTGCAAGGGTGTCCCGCGTAGTCTCAGAGGATGGTGCCATGGTGTCCTGGTGGTTCCTGCAGAAAGGAGGCCACGGTGAGCATGAGAAGGCCGGAGGAAGGGTGCACCCAGGGCCCTTCTCCTGCCGGCCACAAAATGTCCCTGTTTCTGCTCAAAGAAACAGGTGGCTGGAGACCCAGCAGGGCGGCAGAGGCCCAGCAGCATGGGTGAGGGTGGGAACTGGGTTGAGTCTGAGAGAATAACTGTTTTCATTTACTTTAGATTTTATTTGATACTAGAGGCTTAGTGCACAAATTCGTGCACTGGTGGGGTCCCTTGGCCTGGCCAGAGATCGGGGCCACGAGAGGTTGGCCAGCCACGTAAGTTGACTGTGGGAGCGCACTGACCACCAGGGGTCAGCTTCAGCTGCCCCCTGGTGGTCAGTGCATGTCATAGCAACTGGTTGACTGGTTGTTTGGTCATTCAGTCGTTCGTTGTTGGGTCGTTCTGTTGCTTAGGCTTTTATATATATAGATTCCAGAAAATTTAAACAGCTAACACAGGAGAACTTTAAACATAATGAACATATGGAACCTATATATATAAAATAATCTATATATATAAAAGCTAAGCGACCAGAATGACTGGTCGCTATGACGTGCACTGCAGCTGGCCAGCCAGCCCGATGGGGGCGGGGCCGGCCGGCCAACCTCCTGCGTCCCCTCCCCATGGCCGGCCAGCCCCTATCAGCCCTGATCTGGGCGGGCTGGCCTGACCCCACCTGTGCACAAATTTGTGCACCGGGCCTCTAGTTAATAAATAATAATATAAGAATAAACTCTGTTTTGTATACTCACAACTGTAAACCTACTTTTGCCACACCCTATATTTCTAAAAACCCTGGAGGAGGAACAGTTTTCTAAGCACAGAAATAGCAGTAGTAAACAAACAAATAAAAAGACTTGGCTATATAAACATTTAGACTTTCATGGCAAACCTAGGAGAAAAAGTAAAGCTATAGATTGAGACAAATTTGATAGAAAAAATTCTCAATATGCTTGTTAAAGAGGTTATCTGACTAAATAAGAATGTGGCACTCTTAATGCAAAAGAACCCAAGCAGGTCAGGTCCAGGCTGGGCCATCAAATCAGGGACCAAAACATGGGGGAAGCCGTGGCTCTCACTTGCACTGAAATTAGGAAAATGCAAACAGCAGAGGCTACAGTGTCACTTTTGAAGCTGGATTTAAAACAGGCATTACCCACTTCTGGCCAAAATGCAGTGAAGCCTGCACATGCATGTTACTGTGCTGCATTTTTAAAAGAAATTTGGAAATCTATGTAAAGAGTAACAAGCTATTCGTATTCTTTGTGCCAATAATCCCACTTGTAAAATTATAGTTTAGGGAAATATTCCCAAATATGGAAAAACATATACATGAAGAAAAGTACTAAAGAGTTTATATGAAAGAGTCAGAAAAAAGTCAAGCAGCTGGCTTCTGTCATATTCCCTTAGTGATTCACTGTAGATTGCAAGAAATAATTATAAAAATTACATTGCAGTCCTGGCCGGGTGGCTCGGTTGGTTGAAGCGTCGTCCCATACACCAAAAGTTTGTGGGTTCGATCCCCAGTCCGGGCACGTATGGGAGGCAACCAATCGATGTTTCTCTCTCTCTTTCTCTAAGATCAATTTAAAAATATCCTCAGGTGAAGATTTTTAAAAAATGTAAATTATAATGCAACTCAGAGAAAATATTATTGAGTAAAACAAGCTGTGAGAAATTGTACAGATCATAAAAAGCATAGCCAATTGTGAAAGTAAAGTAGAATACACACTGGAAAAAAGCCTGGAAGGAAATATACCAGGAAACGATAATGGCTGGGCTGTGGCCATAGGGTGATGGGGGGATTGCTCTATTTTCAGTATGTTTTGTGTGCAGCTTATAAGACTTCTAACTTTTTAAACAGACATGTATAGTAGATTTCTTGAGAAATGGAATTCAAGAAATGGAGGCACTGGCTGCTCAGAGCACCAAGCATGATGGGAGCAGCTAGCTGGACACCTCAGGAACTCTAAGCTCTTGTCTTTGGTCCATTCTATCTTCAGATTGAAGCTAATTGCTATAAAGTTGTTATTTCAGATGAATCAAGAGACGCCTGTGTTAGTTTCCCAGGAATGCTGCCACGAGTGCCATGAGTTTAGTGGCTTCAAACAACGGGAATGAAATCTTACCGCCCTGGAGGGAGTCAGTCGTTTTATGGGGCCGTTGCCAGGGCTGAGTTCCCTCTGATGGCTGTTTCTGGCCTTTTCCCGTGCCCAGAGCTTCACTCTCTGCATGCCTGGGCTCCTGCCCCTTCCTCCCTCATCAAAGCCAGCACCCAGCACCCAGCGCCCTCCCGCTGCCCTGCTGCCCTCACACAGCCTCCTCCCCAAAGTCCTTCATCGGATCACCTTTGTAAAGACCCTCTTCACCGTGAGGCAGAGTCCATGCACCGTCATGGTCCCTGGAGCAGCTCTCAGCCACCATTCCAGCCGGCACAGATACTGAAGACTTTTTCTTGAAGGTGGTGGTTTCGGGGTATGTAAATGTGTCACAACTTATCAAATTGTACAGTTTAAACAGGTGAAATTTATAAAATGTAAACTTCATAAATGATAGCTCAACAAAGCTGTTAAAAAATAAAGTTCTATTTCATGCTTCATGGTGATCTCTGAGCAAATATGAAAACGTTCTTTTGGAATCAGGTTTGGTTGTGTTAGGCAGTTGGGGACCTTGTAGGTGTAACTTATAGAAGTCTATAGGGACAGCAGGTAAAAACCCGCACCCAGAAACCCGGGGGCGGGGGAGGGGGGCTTACTGATTCTGTACCAAACTTAGCCCTCTTTGGAGGGCACAGCCCCCACGTGACGGAAACTTCCCCTTCAGGCCTTCAGCGTCCCCTCGGACACGTTTTCCCTGAGGTCTGTCTGCACATGTGGCCTCAGGGCACGGGCCAACGAGGGAAGGAGAGCGGGCCTCTCTGGGGAGGGACTCGTGTCCTGCCTGGCACTCCAGGATGCAAGTGTCCTCGGTGGAGGCAGAGGCGATGGAGCCCACCCCGAGCTCCAGGGCTGTGCTGGGGCCCCGTGTGCACCCTCTGTACCACCTCGCTGCACGGGCGGCTGGTCCTGCTGGTCCTGCTGCTCGGCTCTGGGCTCCGGGAGAACCTAGCAGCCAACTGGGCTCCATTCAGTGGGCCCAGATGGAGGGTCTTGGTGCCTCCTGGAGGCCCACCACCAAAGGGGCTCCTGACCGTCTCATCTCCAAGTCCACGAACTCCTGCAGGGTTTCCCCTTGGTGCTGGGCCCCACTCACGCTCACGCTCAGGCAAGGCCTGGAGCAGGATTCTCCCTCACACTCTCTTCTTCCCTCCTTCTCTGCTGGGAACCAGCAAGGACCATACAAACTTCCAAATCTACTGGCCTCAGATTTGGACACTTTGCCCTATGCTCTGCCCTCTGATCCTCCCCAGAGGCCATGAATGTGGAGAGCCCTATAGCACATGACGGTGGCAGCGGGGGTGGGGGGGGAGGACAAGGAAATAGGGGACACAGGAAATGGGGGGCACAGGAAATTGGAGGCACAGGAAATGTGGGGCACAGCAGATGGGGGCATGAGTGAGTGCTTCACAATATGATGGCTTTCGTGGAAAGACAGACCTTCAGAAATGCTGAGTGGAAGACATCGGTGGGAAAGGGTGCAATAGATGTAAACGCATAACAGGCTACACCCTAAAAATTATGCAGGTTGAAGGTGTCAGTTAAAGAGCATTAATCCCTTATTTTGTTAATCCTGGACTATTAAAGTTCGGTCTGTCACCTTTACTTAAAAAGGAGTGTGTGTGTAGTTATGGTCACTTTGTAAAGCCTTGTGTTTTCACTGCTCATTAGCACTACTTCGTGCTCTGAAGCTAGAAAATGCAGACACTTAGGAGCCCTTAGTCATCACGAAGCAGGCAGCCCAGCTCTGTGTCTGCCTCCCCGGGGCCCCGCCTGCCTTTGTGGCGGGTCTGTCTTCCACTCTGTCTCTGGCTTTGCATTAAGCTTGTTCCGTGAGCTGTGTCATCAGCCTTCACTGAAATGGAAACTGATCTCCTGAGTGTCTGAGCTGGGCTGGGCTGGGAGAGCGGTGTCTCAGGTGTGGACGTGGAAAGCCGCGCCTTGGTGGAGCTGCTAGGCGAGGGATCCCAGCATCTCCCAGGCTTCCCATGGAGGACCTGACTGAGAACACGCGGCAGCTGTTTGCAGTATGAACAGCTATTTACGTATTTCAGAATTCATGGACTTCCAGGTCAAGGTGGTTTCCAAACACTTAAAAGTGTGCATAAGGTGGAAGAGAAGGGCCTACCCAATTAGTCTCAGCTTCAGTTTTAGGTTAAAAGCAGAAAAGTTTATAAATTTTGGCTAAAAATATGTGTCCCTTTTTAGCCAACGCACAGAATCTTGAAATAGCTCTCGGCCCACCTCCTTCACACTGCAGCCTGCAGCAGGGAGGGGCAGCTGAGGTGGCAGGAGGGCGGGAGGCGCTGCCGCTGCGCGTCACGGGCTTCCTGCCGAACAGGGCAGCTCCGCGCTCAGGCCCCCTAGGCGAGGCGGGTAGAGCTCGCAGGCCTAAGTGTACTTTCAGCAAAGTAAACACCTGCCCTTGGAGTGCTTCTGGAACCACAGGTGTGTTGAGTTACACGCTGATGGATGGAAACCAGGGCCTCACTTGCTCGTTGCTTCATGTCACCTCCTTGGGCGTTTCTTAGAGAAGGGACACCCCACAATGCCCCCAAATTGAGAATGTCATCTCCTCTTGTCTCCTCTGCCTTTCAGGATGTGAGTGAACTCATCACACAGGTCTTTTTCATGTAAATAAACATGTCCCACACATGTAGCCAAAGCTTGACTTAATTCCACTGTGAGGGTGCTATTTTGATTAGCAGGGGCGCTGACAGGTAGCTGAACTTCCAGGTGGCTCTGCTGCAGCTGCTGCTACGGGCGAGGTAGGGACCTGGGCTGTGCGGAGACCCTGGCACCGTCAGCTGTGCTCTCAGCAGCCAAGGGAGCCAGCACGGCAGGAAGCCTGGCACACACCAATTAGCAAGCCGGGAAACTGCTGCGCAGCCCGCAGCTCCGCATGGGCATGGCCAGCTGCAGGACCTGCTGTACGACAACCCCAATTTGGGCAAATAATTCTTTTAACCTTAAAAAGTCACTTTACATGCAGCGAGGCGTAGTAACGATGTGACACACAGGGAAGAGCACGCGGGGCTACTGCGGCGTGCCCTGCGGTGTCTGGGAGCAGAGCTGCTTGCCACTCCAAGGCTGGTGGGCACACTGACACCCTCGGTGCTCGTGATGACAGGGTGGCTGGGCCCTCCCTCACTGCCACCTCCCTGTGTTCTGACTGGGACGGCTGCAAATGCTGGCGAGAGAGGCACAGGGCAGCTGCCGCCTCCTTCCCATTTCAGGAAGAGCGACGTCAGGCAGCACACACACCTGCTCTTAGGTGCAGGTAGGAGCTGGGTTTCATGGGTGCGAGGACTGTGAGAGCAGCGCACGTTTCCTGCACAGCACCCTGTGGGGGGCAGCCTCCGAAGTGACTCATGGACAGGCATCGGCTGGGTTAATGTCCTGAGTGTGGCTGCGCTGGGCACTTGCTCCTGAGAAAGAGAATATGAAAAAGGTGGTAGGATGTCACTTTCAAGGCTGGGTTACAAAAAGGCTGTGCTTTGTCTCAGCACCCTCTCAGCCATCCTCTGGTTCATGCCATGCGGTAAGCAGGCCTGTGGAGAGACCCTGTGGAAGGAACCGAGGGAGGCCCCGCTGGTGGCCCTCAGTCCAACAGCGCATGGAATTGAATCTCGCCAACCGGCGCGGGCGGGTCAGTGCGGACTCCAAGCCTCCTCTCCGGCCGAGCCTTCGGATGGCCCACAGCTCTGGACAGTACCTCATGAGAGTCCTTGACTCAGAAGCACCCAGCTACAGAGCACCAGGAATTCAGGTCCACAGGCACCGTGAGATCACACATGTACATTGCTCTAGGTGTAAATTTTGGGGTAATTTGTTACACAACAAGAGGTAATTAATACGCGGGCACAACACCATGACCAGAGATAGAGTATTCCAATTGTGTGGTTCAGGATTCCCAGCCTCTCTCATCCTAAAGAGAGTTTCATGTGGCAGCATGAAAAACTAAAATATTACCCCAGTCCATAATTCTAAATATTTACTCCAGTAAGAGCTTTCTATTAGAGTAACCAAAATACCCAAAGTACCTGCTTTCTATTTTTGTTGTTGTTATTCATAAATTGTCCCATCTACCCTTCAGTAAAATGACAGACAAGCTGTAAACCAGCCCAGAGGAACCAGTGTGAGGGAACAGAAGCGAGGCCTTGCAAGCCAAGTCATCAGACAAGTTGGCACATCTGATTTGGAGAGTGACGGAGGAATGCAATCGGATCGCATCGGAGAAGGTAATGGCGAAACAATCAGACAAGAGAGTGTGTGTGTTTTGGATATATTACTAACGTAGACAATTTTTCAGTCTTCAGGTCAATGTTTTTTAAATAGAGATGTTTAAGTTCAAATTAGAGGAATACAGTCTTTAGAAATAAAATAAATTTAGAAATCAATTAGTCTAGGGATTGTCAATTATTTTTTTAACCCAAAAAATAAAATGTCAGAATTCTTATATGTAAAACAGAAAGTATGGTATTTTGTTAGCATAAATTTATTTTACAAATTCAAAGCCATAACTCTCACTCATAAAATAAATCATCGAAGTAATCGCATGAATACAGATTTTAGGAACTGGGACTTATGGATGTCAGCGCAAGACTTGGGCTCTCCCCTCCGCCCCCCAGTGTAGCTGTGCAGATTAAAACAATTGTACTTCACAAAGACAAGTAGTTCCAAATGGTCAAAGTCTTCAAAACAACTTTCTAGCTATCCAGGACACACATCAATTAAGCTAATTCGGAAACTAGACAGAGAAAAAGTAAGGCCGTTTTTATTTAACAATATCATATAAGTGCTATTATGTCTTAATTGATAGTTTGTTCTTCAATTTGGAAGCAGTTAATCAAATATCTCAGCCAGTTTTAATTATCAATGGTCAGAAAATATCTTTCAAATGTAACCTTGAACAACATAAAACCATATTAATAACACAGGAATACACAGCTCTTTGGCAGATAGTAATTTTAAGTTTTTAAGCAGCTTAATTTGCTTTGTCTTGCATGTTGAGTCAAGCTTCATTGCTGACATTTTAACTGCAATTTTAGGCATGGAGACATAGGGACCTTACATTGATAAATTTAGCTCTTTATATCAGCAAGATATGCAAACCAGCACCACTATATTTGAGAGTTTTAGGTGAAGATGTTTAAATTACACAATAGCAATTTTGTGTCTCCTTTGAAGTATTTACGCTGATGCCTTGCCTCCATATAACCAATGAACTTCGATATGAAAAGTAAATTCTGGAATACACCACATTTATTATTGTCAATAACCAAAAAGTCCATAATAGGAAGACAATCCTTTAATAAAGTTGTCAATTTGTATGACATTATCCAACACTTAAAACACAGTTGCCTTAGTTGTGAGGGCAATCTGGCTGCAGCTGTCACCCCGCTGATCGCCAGGCATGATTCAGTTCATCAGGCTGGCTAGGCGGGTGTCCCCCTCCTGCCTCACCCCTCCATGTGCTTCCCTCCCTGAGCGTCATGCTCTGTGGAAGAGGTTGACCTTCCCCCCAGGAGAGGGCTGGTCCTCGGTCAAGGGTGTACAAGTAGCTGCGTTACCCTGCTTGAACCTCCAAACAAACTCTCAAGGTCCATTGGTAGGAGAACATAGGGTAGTCAAGCTTCCAAGATTCCAGACACATCCAAATGAGAGGCTGCACGAGGCAGTCTGCCTTTCTAAAAAGAAAAAACAAAACAACAACAACAAACACAGTTGCCTTTTCCATAACAGCCAGGGGTTTTCATGCAAACACACTACTTGTACACATGTTGGCAATGATTTTTATGTGAATGGGTTTCTACCTCTGCTGTCATTCATCATATTGACATTACTACATTTTATACATAAGTTTTTTTTTTTGTAATGTGTCATTTATGTACGTTCTAAGCAGTTAAAATTTTCTTCTGATATGTCTGTGGTGTTTTAAAAAATGATAAATATCACTTTTATTTGCCTACAATAACATATACAAAACAATCAAAATGGAGAAATTAACATCCATACACTCACCTATTTAAAATGTAGATATTTTACAAATCTCAGTCTTTAAGACAATTATTTCAGAATCTTGGATATGTGCTACTTAGATTCCATTTTACATTCTGCTGTTGGACAACGGGAATCATTGTGTTGTGCAAACCTTCTCTCAGCCTATATTTTTGATTTAGTAAGATCTTCCAAATGTTAAGCACTGTGAAGAGTTTGAGATTTTACCTGAGTTATGAGCTAAAAAGTTAGTTTGCCATAGTTACATGAATTCTGGCAGAAGACATGAGATTCCCAGGTCAGAGACAAAGGTGTTCACACTCCCAGGTAGCATGAGCTTCTTTCTGCTTTGGTTCCGTTTCCTCCCAGTCCCACAGTGGGTAACACGGAGTGGCTCCAAGAAGCTGTGCATGCAGTGGGTGTGCATCAGTGCTGAGAACCCAGCTCAGAAACTCGAGTTCATTATAAAGGGCTACAAGCAAACCAATGTGAGCAACCATTGCACATCATCTTTATTTTACTGGACAGTAAACAAACCTGCCACTGGCCTGCTGGGAGACACAAACTCTACTTTCCAAGGCTCTTTGCTATATAGCATCTTCGAAAAGACAGTCTGGAATAAAGGTTTTTAGTGTTCTGTTTACAACATGAGCAGAAACATAAGAGACCCATGGAGAATTGTCTCCTAATATCTAATAGTGCACTCTTCCCCTTCCCTGGCAATTTTGTAATTTAATTTGAATGATTCTATGAGTACCATTTCCTTTTCAGATTTTACTTTTGTCTGGGGTATCTTTAAACTACTCCAGAGGAATCCCACATTTTGCAAACCACTGCTCCCATCCATATGTGTGTCCTGCAATAAGGAAACGGAGGCAGGAGGAGGTTAAGTGGTTTGTCCAGGTCACAGCTATTTAAGTGTTAATTCCAGGGCATGGAATTACAAATCAACGCAGCACTTGATGCAGCCAAAATATCCTTTTCTTTAATCTAGAAATAGATTGTTCAAAATGTGTAAGAACACAGACCTTGCCAGGGTACTTTAATTGGGGCTCCCCATAAGCAATCTCTGAGACAAGGATTGGTGTTCAAGAAGCTTATTTGGAAGGGGCCCCAGGAAACATCATGAGGGCGGTGGGGAGTGAGACAAGGGAAGGAAAGATGTGTTCTGAGCAAGTTACTACAGTGAACACCTGAAGCTCAATCACACAGGAAGCGCCGGAGTCAGCGTAGACCACAGTTACCCCACAAGAGGGGTGAGAGAGCTGGGGTGTTTGTCACCCAAGCCCCATCAGTCATGGGTGGAAGGGGCTCTGCGAGGTCAATGTCGTAGCACCTGTGCCCTGCCCAGCACTTGGTAGAACCTGCACTATGGCTGCCATAATAATTTGGATTAAACAATAGTATCTACTTTTAGGTTACTTTGGTGCTTATTAAACTAGTAGAGGGTTTAGACCAATTTCTTCAATAACATCACATTCCCCTCTACTTATCCTAGTTGGATAGAAAGGTGGTTTGTTGGAGAGCAACTTGCTTGCTTCTGCGCTGCATTGGGAATGAACCCACAGATAACATGGGGATGGACTTAGAGGTTGGAACGTCTGAGGCAGGTCACACTGGGAACATGCGTGTGCTGCTCACATCAGGTTGAAATGGTGCTCCAGGGCAGCCTGGGAGAGCAGTGACGAAGGGCAGCCTTGCCTCAGGTGAGGGCTGATACAGAGCGGAGGTCTTGGAGGGGACCTGAGGGCCTGGTGGGGCAGGTATGAACTGGGCTTTGCCTGGTGGAGCTCCAGCTGGGGCGATCAACCCATGTAAACCTCTCCAAAGGCCTCCTGCTAAAGTCTCGACAAACCACCTCATCTGCCAGTTCCACGTTCCCTCCTTCAGGAAAGGTGAGAAGTGATGGAGGTTAGCCTGCGCATTTGCTAGCAACAGGGACTGCTGCTTCCCGTGGTTGGGGAAGAGGCAAGGCCTCTTCACTTCAGTTGATGCCCAGATTGCTTCTGGACCAACTGAGATGAGAAAAGGGTCAGGAAAATGTGGGTGCTTTTGTCTGTGGCACTGAGAGCGGTGTTGTCAGGGAGGCGTTGTGGGGCCGACGCTAGAGAGGGAATCTTCTTCCGCGTCTGGATTCCATCCTTCCATGTTTCAACCTTCCTGGCTCTTCCACTCCGACACTGGCACCATTTCTCAAGCACTCTATCTTTTGAAATCCATGGCAGGACATCTGAGAAAGCTGCTGACGGGTCGTATGGAGGCAGGGTCGTGTGGGAGCCAAGACTCTCACTGGGCCAGGGGTGAGCGGAACACGGAGTGCCCCACCCCGCTCTGTCAACCCCAATTCCCGCAGTCACTGCAGCAGTCAGTGTTCCTCCGCTGGACCTCACTGATCCCTCTCTCCCTGGAAGGTCCTACTATGGCCTTCACCCACCACAACACTGTGGCCTCCAGAGCTAGTCTGCCCCATCCGCTTGATGCCACTGGCTGACCAGTCTTCCAAAAACACATGATCAAAGTTAATATTTTTACTGGTAACTATAACACAAATATATAAAACCACATAAAGCAAATGAATGTTTGATGCATGATTATAAAGCAAATACTATTGTAACCATAGTCCTTGCTGGCACCCTAAAACCTACCACATACCCCCTCCCAAACACCATCTCCTCCCCTTGAATTCTCTCTTTTCTTTCTTTTTTTAGCATACAAGCATGCATCCCTAGCACTTTTTGTTTTTCATGTATTTGGGGTCTTTTAACTCACAGGCTGACAGTCCGACTGCCCGTTTTTCTCGACAATGTAGGTGGAAGAAGGAGACCTTTGCCTGCAGAGCCCCACAGTATGGCTTTCGCTGACTGCATTCCTGATAAGGTGGGACACGTCCTCTGTCTGCTCTATTCCTGGCATCTGGTGGTGGGATGTAACATATCTTTTTACTCATGTCTTGTCCTTGCTCAGGAAACCATGGGTTTCCCTAAACTCCTTCACCTGGCTCTCAGGTGGCGCCTGGACTCCTGAATGCAGGAGGCTTTGCCTAAGCTGGTGGCTACCAGGTGGTGCTTGCTTGGGGAAAGGGACCCAGGAAATTCAGGCAGAAATGAGTTTTCACTCCCATGTGTATGGCGTGCTCGTTCCCTCCCCATGTTCTCTTTTCCAGTGGTTCCTGAGGGGAGAACAGCCTCTGCTTCAGCAGGTGCATCCCCATCTTGCCCCAAGCTCCATGAAACCCTCCCAGGGCTCACTCCTCTCTGAACCCCTACAGGATGTGAAGTCTACTCCAAAGGAACATTCCAGAATGATGGCCACTCAAAGATGCCCCCTGCCCCCCGACCCTGTACATAGATTACTTTACCAGCTAAGAGACTTTGCAGAGGTGATTAAGGGTACGGACCCAGAGATGCGAGTTGATCCTGGATGCTCCCTGTGGACCCACTGTAATCACATGAGTTCTTGAGAGAGGATAGCTTTCCTGGCCAGAGGGAGAGAGACTCAAAAGTGCAAGAAGGGTCAGAAAGATGCATGATTGCTGCTTGGAAGGTGGAGGAAGGGACCCTGAGCCAAGGAATGTGGGCAGCCTGGAGGAGCAGGAAAACAAGTGGATTGTCCCCCAGAGTCTCCAAGAGGTAACACAGCCCTGTCAAGCCTTGCTTTTTAGCCCAATGCGTCTATGTTGGACTTAGGACTCACAGAACTGTAGGTAATAAATCTGAGTTGCTCAAGCCCCCGATTTTGCAGTAACTTGCTGCGGCAGCTATAGGGAACTAAGATTGCATCCAGCGTGGCTCTGAGGCTCACCTCAGAAGCTGCGAGATTTCCTCCAGCCTGAGTCCATGTGGGAGAAGGTGTGAGATTTCCCCCAGCCTGAGTCCATGTGGGAGAAGGTGTGAGTCATGTTTTCCTCACCTTAGCCCCAGGCCCTGGTCCATGCAGATGTCAGAAGTGTCCAATAAAAACAGAGTGAAGTGGGAGATGATCAGGAACTCTGTTAATAAATCGACAGGAAAGTGATTTAATGACAAATTAAAATACTCGCAATGTGTTCATCTCGGTTATATTTCGCAGGCACCTGTGAACCAGTATTTGTATGCGAGATCCCAACCACCTGTTAGCTTCATGGCCTTAGGCGAGTGTGTGAAGCTTGTTAAGCTTCAGTTTCCTACCTATAAAACGGGGTCATCATGCCTCCCTCATGGGGTTGTGAGGTCAGATAATGAGCTTGCCAAGTGGTAAGAACACAATGAATGAGTAACTATGGCATTAGTAATAATAACTTACAACATTAACAGTTAACTGCACAGTATTTGCATTTTAAAAAACCATTTCTAAATAGTTGATTTTTAAAATCCCATACAATGCAATCTTAAAAACCTTTAGTAACTGCTCACTTTTTCTGAGGTCTCTGTGGAATTCGAAGAAATCATTCTTCCTCGTAATCAATCTGTCATCTTTAAACATTACACGGACATAAATGACTACACACCAAGGCATGTGGGCTGAGTGCCCCAGCAGAGGCGAGGAGAGTGAGAGGAACTCAAGGAAGAGAGCTTAAGAGCACTGGATGGAGGTGCTGTTTGGAAGGAAGGGCGCCCACTCTCCCAGGTAGTGAGCTGCACAGGTTGTTTCTCAAACACAGCCACTGCCCAGTTTAAAAGTTTCCACCCAATTCACAGACTGCAGCGCTGTCCCAAGCAGCCACCAGGAACGGGGAGTGAAAAAGGTAGCAGCACATCACATCACGGCATTTCTGAAACATACTGACTCGTTAACTTCTTCCTGCCAGTGAGGAGTGTTCACAAGGAAGCATTCTGCTTTCACCTCTGGCTGACAACTGTTCACACTGCAGAAGGCTTCCCTCTGACACACCGGAGAACGTGGTGGACTTTAGGCAATTAGAACCCCCATTAACTGGAAAGCTCCTGACCCAGCCCTCTACTTTTTTTTGGCGGGGGGTGGAGAAGTGGGGGGGTGGGGGAGGCGGAGGAGCAAATGCTGGAAAACACATGCTTTCATTAACGTCAAAAATAAACTCGTAGAGCATGGCTCTGACATAGTGCGGATTCTACCCAATCTTCTCCAGGGCACATTTTCGGAAGGGTGACATGCATTATGGATACATTTTTTATGGTGAAATATCAACTGGCAATATATATATATTTTTAAATGTCACCTTACGCTCTTGCTAACACGGTTTTCTAGTTAATTTTAACCAAAATGAAAATTTAATTTAGTAGGGCAGCTCCTCCCCAAGGCCTCCTGATTAACTGAGGGTTTATTGTATGTAACAGAAATGTTTCATATGTGATTTTCAGTTGAAGGCAGACTTCAAAATAAAAGCTTGAGTAAAATCCTCTTGGTTGGTCTAAAGTTATGAAGCTGTCTTAGAATTTTCCCCATCTAAAATCAATTCTGCCCCACTACCAATAATCAGAACCAATGTAAAGTGTGATCATTTTTGTATTTCTTCAATTTTGGTTACGATGTATACGATTGCTACAGTAAGTGATCCTGACCAAGCACAGCTGAAGACGGGGCGGTATCTGAGTGCACCTGCTTTCCTCTTCACCCTTCATCGCACCCGCCTTTATGGTGTTTGGGGTGTGTTTAAACTTTACCTCTGTATCTATTGTGGTTTAGAAACAACTTAACCCTGTCAGCCATGGAGAGATGGATTTCATGGGTTCTAGCCTGTTCTTTTAGAATCTCAAGAGGTAATGAGATGGTACTTAGGTCTTTGGGTAAGAACTTATTATGCATCCATAAGACTCCTGTTTCTGTCTGTATCCACATTATGCTGCTGTAGATAAAATGCCATAGTGACAGCTGCAAGTCCACCACTATTTGGTGTGGAATCCTTATCGTGTGCTCACAAGGACCTCTTTGGTGCCTCTCCATGGATGCTCTCAGTCCTCCGCCCCCCTTGGCAGCTCAGAAAGGTGTGGGGTTTGGGGCCATCATTAGATTTACGAAGTGCCCACTCCAGGCTGGGTCTTCAGGCAAAGGAGCTGGAGCTGCAGAGAAATGTCAGGCTTGGACCCTGCCCTCAGGGTGTCTGTCATGCGCAGGTGGATGGCTCAGTTAAGGAGCAATGGGCTCCTTACTCTGATGAAATACGTAGAGCACCAATAGCTGCCTTGTGCGCAGTCACCTGAGGGCAGGAGCTGTGCTTGCTCGGTTCCATAACCCCTGGAGAGCATTCTCCCTGTATAAGTTGGCAATAAATATTCCTTAAATTTAACTGTACATACAAAACCAGACCCTTCCAGACCCATTAACCCCTCTTCTATATTTCTGATATAGGCAGCATTGTCTTTGCAGCTACCCACATCCAAACCATGAGGTTATATTTGATGCCCGTTCTCCTTTGCCCTCCACATCCAATCAGCTGTCAATTCCTTGTGAGCCTTGTATCTCAATTTCTCCTAAACCATTTCACTCTAGTTTGGGTTACTACCTAAGTAATGCAAGCTTCCAACGGCTCTTTCTCCCTCCCAGCATTCTTTGGTGTGTGCACCCAATGCGTTCTCCTGCTGCCACGCCCGAGAGTGTCTCCTCAGGATCCTCTCCCAGCATCCTCTGCTCCATTTAGGCACTGGAGCATTCCCTATGTCCTCTCACATCCCCCCTCTCCATCCTCAGGGTTCTAAGATCTCTCCTCTGGGAATTTCCTCCTGTCTGTCTCCACATTTTAAAACCCTGTAGTCTGTAGTATTAGGAGTTTAGGTTGCAAGAAAAGTGTGTCTGGCTGCCTTGTAGCAGAAAGAACAGAAATTTACTGGCAGGATATCAAGCAGCTGCTGGGATCTGGAAAAGCTGGGAAAGGGAGGGGGGAACCAAGCCTGTTAATGGCCTCCAAAGGAAAGTTCTGGACCCTTCCAGCAAGAGCAAACTGAGTCTCACCCTCCCTCCTCTTTTCCATTCTCTCCAGTTTCCAAGTCCTGAGTGAGAAGGTTCTATTGGCCAATCCCAGGCCATTCCCTCTCAAGGGGCTTCTGAGAAAGGAGAGATGGAGGACCTCTGCCTACTGCCAAGCTTAGGCAGGGGTCCCCCTAAACCAGGAGGGGCTGGAGGCGGGGCAGCCACGTTATGGTGACTTCCCACTGCGTCGTCTCTCAGGGCCCATTTCTAATGCCATCACCTAAACCTAAGCCACTTCTGATTCTCAGAACATGTTTTGTTTGGTACCTTTCATAGTTAGCTTTACATTATAGTTATGTGTGTACAGCTCTGTTCCTTCCTCCAAGATTAAAAACTAATTTATCTTTATTTCTCCGGAATTGATTCTTAAGCCTTACAAATAGAAATACACTCAATATCTTTAACTGAATGGAGGGTTAAGGTGGAAGGTCATGGAACAGCTGATGCGTTTACCATGTGCCAAACACATTCCCCCATTTAGTCTTCACAACTCTGCACTCTGCTGTCCGCGGCCCAGGAGGTTGCGTGCCTGCAGCCACAGGCTTGTGGGCAGCTGTAGGCCTCCTCAGTGGGACTCACAGCGCCCTCCACCTCACCTTGTGTTTTCCATGAGTCCAAGGAGAGGAGAGAGGGGGGTTTGAATGGAACTGAAGGAAGAGGAGGGGACAGGAGGTGGAAATGAGTGTGATTAAGAGGGGCACAGGGGGAGAGCAGAGTGACTGAGCTTGGAGCTTACGTGGGGGCAGAGGAGACAGAGACGGTGCAGGGCGCAGGGCTGAGTTCCAGAGGCCTTTGGAAGATAGGATTTAATGCTATGTGATTTTGGGGGAACGGTTTATGCTTTTTGTCCTTTCAATACTTTATTATTGAAGACATTTTAATGGTAAAACAAACATGGACATACTAATGGAATAGAATGAAGAAATATACATTTTGATTTTTTTAAAAACTTTTGATTTCAGAGAGGAAGGGAGAGGGAGAGAGAGATAGAAACATCAATGATGAGAGAGAATCATTGATTAGCTGCTTCCTGCATGCCCCCTACTGGGGATCCAGCTCACCACCTGGGTATGTGCCCTTGACCAGAATCGAACCTGGGACCCTTCAGTCTGCAGGCCAACGCTCTATCCACTGAGCCAAACGGGCCAGGGCAAGAAACACACATTTTTAGATCAAACATCATCTTCGCCTGGACTCTGTGAATGGGACCTTGTTTGGAAAAGGGGTCTTTGTGGATGTTACAAGGAGCCCTGGGGATGAGATCGTTCTGGGTTTGTGGGTGCCCTAAATGCAGTGTTGTCCTTATAAGAAGAGAGAAAGGGAGAGCACACACAGGGGACCGGGCCCTGTGAAGACTGAGGCAGAGATGGGAGTGATGCTAATACATGCCAAGGAGCCCCTGGAGCCACCAGGAGCTGGAGGAGGCAGGAAGGATGGTCCCCTAGAGCCTTTGGAGAGAGCGTGGTGCTGCTGGCACTGATTTCAGACCTTGCAGCCGCTGGCCTCCAGAACTCAGGTCTGTTTTAAGTCACGCGGGTGGAGGTAACTTGTTAAGGCCGCCCTAGGAAATGGATATAGGCCTCTTAGGGCTCAGTTCCTCACCTTCCTGGAAGTGCTGCTCAAGCCTTCTGCTGTCAGACACTTTGAAGGAACTAACTGTGTGGGCGACGGGGAGGCACAGAAGTTCTTAAACGGAAGGTACAAGATAGAAGCAACTTTTAGAAAGTTCAGGATGATGCTGATATCCAGTATAAATTTGAGGGATGGAAGGAAGTGAGTAAGCTGACCAGGTGGAAGGCAGTGGGTACCAGAGTTTGGAGTTGAGTATGTGAGGTTCTGAATCCAGCACCTTCACTTACTGTTTCAGGTGTTGTTTTTTTTCATGTGTAAAATGAGGGCAATGCTATTGTGTGTGAGTTACAGATGATATATGTAAAAAATTCAAGAGATACATTATAAGTAATTATGTAAAAATTAGGACGTGGCGTTGGAGATGGAAAAGGTGCAAATGACTCCCAGTCAGAATCATAGAGATTTAGGTTGGGAGGGACCCAGGTCATCTAGAGCCCTCTCCTCACTGCATTGGGGGGAGCTTGGAGCGCCGGGAGGAAGAAGGCAATTGTAATGAGGTTTCTCCCAGGAGCCGAGGTGCCTGGTGGACTCTTGCCCAAGCCTGAGACTCTGGGAGGAGGAACTAGTTTGGGAAGGAGATTAAGTTGCATTCAGAATGTGGTAAGTTTGAAGAGAAGATGAGCCAGGCAGAGGGACAGCAGATAAGCTGGGAGCTCTCCAAGGCTACTGATCAGGGAGGTAATAACTGAATATCCAGACTAGAAGCATACAGAATATGATGAACTCTCTTAAAAAAAACAAACCAAAAAACAAACCAGAATGAAAACAAAGGGCAGTCTGCTTTGGGATATTACTACGAGAGGTTGGGAGGACAAAATGCCTTACAGAAGACAGAGACAGGTGGATCAGAAAGGTCGATAAATGGGAGAATGGCCAAGTTTCAGGAAATACAGAAATGCCACGTGCTTCAGAAAATTTCGCAGGACAAAGATCGAGAAAGAGACATTGGGTTTTAGATAGAAAATGTCTTTGGTGACTTTACAAAGAATCAGAGAAGGAAAAGGAGTTCAAGAACAATGAGTCCATGAAAGTTTACAAAGCAGACAAGTTAAAAACTGGGGCCACGTTGTTACACATATTTTGAATGAACTAATTTAAAATTTGGGCCAAACCAGTGACTATACTTCCGCTTTCCTTATCAGTAGGAAAGGTTTTCACAAAAGGATGGGCTGAGGTAACTTCTCTCCCCAGGTCAGACCCAGAAGGAGGTGGCCCCACTCCCTGACCTTAGACCAGCCGTGGGCAAACTACGGCCTGCGGGCCGGATCCGGCCCGTTTGGCTGTTCTATCCGGCCCGCGGAGCCGAAAGAGTGGAGGGTTCTCTTGCTCTCCCCTCTGCTCCTTTACTTTGAATTTATATTAGTTCACACAAACACTCCATCCATGCTTTTGTTCCGGCCCTCCGGTCCAGTTTAAGAACCCATTGTGGCCCTCGAGTCAAAAAGTTTGCCCACCCCTGCCTTAGACCCAACCCTGCTCAGAATAATGCGCCTCCTTCCATCTAGAGACTTGAGTGCTCCCTCCTGCCAGGGAGGTGCCAGGGACTTACCCAGGAGCCAGGTCAACACTGTCTCCCTCTGAAAGGTGTTAGGTAGGGTAAGAAGCACCTGTGCACGCTCCACAGTTGAGGAAGCAGATGGTCAAGCACTTGGCTGTGACTTCGAAGTTCTACTAGCTCCTGCTACCCTCCTGTGGTACTTCCTTTTAGGAAGCAGGCAGTGATTCCAGTGATCCTAAATGTCACCCGGGAAGGTTGTTATCGCCTTAATAATAATGAGAAGCCAGGAACCTAAGAAAGAATCTCATTAACATGCATCCAGGCGACTCCTCCAGGAAACCAGAGTCATTTCAATAGTAGGATGTGCTTCTGGGAAGCCATATGGGAAGGAGACTGGAGAGCGGACATCTGGATGCTATGCCTGTGCAAGGGACTTGCACCTTTCCCCTTCCTCTTGGGGTGAATATTGCAAGTTCGTTTAGAGGTAAGCCACTACCTGCGGCCCGGTGACCGGCCAGCTCCACTACGAGGGACAGCAGTAGTGACCGCTCCTCACAGGACTCTGACCCTGGTTGTGCTGGAGCCACTCGACCTTGGAGGCCGCGGAGGCCGGGTTTCTCTCCCCCTCTTCAGAAGTGCTTCTGACGAGAATGATGGAGTAAAGAAGTGTCTGGTTGGGAAAGTAAACAGATACAAGACAAATAAATAAAAACGCCACAGGCAATTACAGAGAGGAAGTGATCTTCTGGTGGAAGTCCCTCTTCTGATGGACAGCAGGCCTGCTTTGCTCAGCGGGCCCTGGGAATACTTCCGGGAGGGGGGCGGTCGCCAAACAACTTAGAGCGTGGCGAGGAAGAGATTCCGACAGACAGACAGACAGACAGACAGACAGACAGACGGATGGGTGGGAAGACCACCCACCGGCCGCCCGCAGCTGGAGGCTGTGGCCTTTCCCTCCTCTCCTGCCCCTCACCCTCACCCCTGCCCCCACTCCCCGCGCAAGTCGCTCTAGGAACGGGGACCCTTCCCTCCCTAGGCTCGGCCCCGCGCTGACCGCCGTGGGGCCAGAGGCCGCGCGCCCTGCGAGCCCCGAGCGCAGGCCCGTCCTCGTGCCCGGGAGCCGCCGGCGCGCCCCCAGGTGGGTCTGGGCCGCCCCGGCGCGCGGCCGCCGGCCCGGGGCGGGGTCTCGGCGGTGGGAGGAGCGGCGGGAGGAGGAGGAGCTCGGAGGGGCGGGCGCGGCGCGGGGGAGGGGTCGCCGCCGCCGCCACCGCCGCCGCCGCCGGGATCGTCAGGCCGAAGCCGCGGGCCGAGCGGGCGGCGGGAGGCTCGGCGGCGGAGGCTCGCGGCGCCCGGGCCGGCGGGGTCCGGCCGGGCCGGCAGCGTCCGCCGAACGGCGGGAAGAGGGAGCGGCGCAGACAAAGAGCGGCGTCTGGGCGGGCGCGGCCGCCACCCCGGTACCCGCGCCGCTGCCCTCCGGCCTCGGCGGGCGGCGAGGTAAGCGCGGCCGGCGGGCTGCGGGCAGGGGCCGCAAACTTGGGCCGCTCGGCGGAGTTGGAGCGCGGCCGCCTGGCGGGGCGGGGCGCGCCGGGGAGGGCCTGGGGGACCGATTCCCCCCCGCCCCCCCACCGCACCCCTCCGTGCCCTCCGCACCGCCGCGGCCTGGCCCCGTGGCCGCGGGCTGCCGGCACCTCCCGACTCCGTACCTTACCCCCGCGGCCCGCTGCCCACCCTCTGGGAGCGGGGGCGCCGCCAAGGGCGAGGATGGGGGCAGGGGCCTGGGCGGCGGGTTCCCGGGACCGGAGACCCCCGGGCGCGTGGGCAGCGCCGGGCCTGCGGGCTGGCGGCGGCACGGAGCCGGGGGCCTGCCCGGGACCGTGCAGTGGCCGGGGTCGCGGGGCGCGTGTCCTCGGGGACCCAGCGCAGGGACGGCGGAGGCCGAGGGCGGCCCGCAGAACTTGCTGTGCGGTTGGGACTGCTGATGGCCCCTCACAAAGCTGCTGCCCAGCGCGAAAGGGGGCTCGCCTGGGCGAGGGCGCGCTGTGCCGCTCTCAGGCTCTGCGTCCTGCCCCAGATTTGCAGGCTCAGCCACCTAAAACAAAGTTTCTCATTAAGCCCTGCCCTCGCGGTTTATTCTGGGCGATTAAACCTCCAAGTGGTTCTGGGAGAAATTGGTGTGTGACTTTTAAGACATTTACTGTAACTCCCGGGTGAGAGCAGTTCGCGTGACATTTTGGAGGGGTTTAATTTGCAAAACGCTTGAATTTGTAGACAAAAAGCGATCGCATTGGAAAGTCTGCGAGGGATACTGGGGGTCACCGGCTGGTGAATATCAAGTGTCTGACTTCATTGTAATACCTTCAGGGACAAAGCGGGACCGTGTGTGGAGTGGGCGCCTGTCTCTTTAAGACACTTTAGTTGGCAGTTTCCCCTTTATTTGGCTTGTTTATTTTGCTAACAGGTTGGGGTGAGCAGGCCGAGTGCCAGGGCTGAGGAGCCTAACCCCTGTGCAGGCCCACTCCTTCCGTTGACCCAAAAGGAAACTGAATCGAGGGCGGCCTGTGGGCGTGGCTTGTCCAGGTCGCCCAGGTAGAGGAGGCCCTTCCTGGTCCAGGGCCGGCCCTGGCTCCTCCCCCCTGCTTCTCAGAAGGGATTTTGGTACAAAGGAGAGTAACTTGGGGTGTCTTTCCTAGCACGACATTGTTAGTAACAGTGCTTTTCAAACCTTAAAATGACTGAAAATAAAATTAACCCGGGTTGCTGTAACTTACCACAACAGATCTAAACTTTACTCCTTAGCACTCCCTTAATTCACGTACCAGTGTTCCTGGTGAACTGGTAAATAAATTAGTAACAGATCCAAGCACCTGTGGCTGTGTATGAAGAGAATGGCAGTCAGTGGACATGTGGGTGGAGATGGACTTACTGTGGAGACTGGGTGGGAGAGGCAGTTTTTAGGTTTTTGGAACAGGGATTTCCCAGGAACAGGTGCTAGTCAAGCAGTGACTACAAGGGGGAATCCTGCCTCACAGTTTCTCTCCTTGAGGTTGCTTAGGTGTAGTTTCGATGGAGGGAAGTGGTGGGATGTGAGTGGTCTTCTGGCTGCAGCTTGAGGCCGAAAATGGAGAACTTTTAAGCAGTGGCGAGCTTCTGGAGGCGCCACCTGGCCCTCAACTCTCAGCTGCCACATCCACGCTCTCCAGGACTGATCATGGAGCAGAGGATGAAATTGGTGGCCAGTCGCCAACTAGAGAGTTGACTGCCACATCACACCTGCTGCTCACTGTGGAGGAACTGGGCGGGGCTGGTTCAAGGTGCATTCCAGGTAGCTGTGCTCAGTTTTTGGGCTTTGAGTTCTGCTTTATTACATGCTACATACTTAAATTCTCTTCATCTTGTTCCCTTGGCCCCCACCACATTCCCAACTTCTGTCATGTGCATTGGGGGATTACCAAGGTTTTCCAACAAACACATCTTATGTACACCATATTTGAGAAATGTGCTAACATCCACATTAAATACACCAGAAACCTTGCATGTGCACAAACTGGATAACCTTTTAAAATATCCTAAAGACTCCCTGACGGCCCAGAATGGTCTGCACCCTTTCCTTGCTCACTTGCCCTGGCGAGGTGAGGCTGTCCCAGGACACACCTGCTCTGAGCCGCCCAGACTAACCTGCAGTGTGCGCTGGCGGACAGGGCTGTGGACATCATCTCTGCCTTAAGAAATGAGGCTGACTGGTTAAAAAGCTGAAGATTGCCTGCTGGGGTTGGGAGGGCAGTGGACAATGTTTGGGAAAACCAGTAAGCTAATTTTTTTTACAAATGAACTGGAAACTCCCCAGAACTTACCCGAGAGGCTTAGGAAATTAGTTTTCCCATTGGGAGGGATTGCAAATGGGGCTTCCAAATTGTTTCTCTTTCCTTACATCAGTGATGGAAACCCTTCAAGGGGTTTTCAAAGGGCCGAAGCTAAAAATGAGGTCATGCAGCATGTCGTTGAGTGCTCAAGTTCAAGCAACTTAAAAGGAGGTCAAGACAGGCTTTGAACGGCTTATCAAAAGTATGCAGCTAAAGTAAAAATAGTTTATTTCTTTAGGCCACTTTAGTAACACAATTTAAAAAATTGGATTGGCTCGGCCCTTGTGGCTCAGTGGTAGATCATTGACCCATGCACGAAGAGGTCCTGGGTTCGATTCCCGGGCAGGGCACAAGCCCTAGTTGCGGGCTTAACCTCCAGAGTGGGTGCGCAGGAAGCAGCTCATCAGTTGTTTCTCATTGATGTTTCTATCTCTCCCTTTCTCTCTAAAAATCAATAAAAATATATTTTTAAGAATAGACTTTTTTCTTTTCCTGCATTTCACTTTGAACAGATCCTGAAGTATGTATATTTATGAAAGTATAATCAACATTAGCAAGTTATTCCCTCCCCCCAACTCACAAACACTCCTCTGGCACAGCCTGCCCTAAGGTTTCTTTGGGGTTGAGCCTTATACACATGGATT
This sequence comes from Plecotus auritus, assembly GCF_963455305.1. Classification (NCBI taxonomy): domain Eukaryota; kingdom Metazoa; phylum Chordata; class Mammalia; order Chiroptera; family Vespertilionidae; genus Plecotus; species Plecotus auritus. Next base: position 107,435,813 of record NC_137782.1, read on the forward strand.
TCCAACAAATGCTGATTGAACGGATGAAGAGTAAATTCTGAGCCTGTTGAGTTCGTAGGGCTTTGGTGCCCACCGAGAAGGAGTAGCACGTGATTTACAAAACCCTTGTCTTTACTCAGAACCTCTTTGACGTGGTGGAAGTCTTTGTCCCCAGGATATCCAGACAGTGGGAGAATTTGGTCTGGTGGCCTCTCTATTTCGTAAATCCTCTGTCCAATGAGTCACTTATAGTCCTTAAGCTAAACTTAAAACAACATCAACAGGCGAATGAACAAAAGGAAAATGGAAAGCAAACCCAACTGTATAACCAGCTGGCGGGTTTGCTAAATACTTTTTAGTAGGTGGTCTGTCTGTCTGTGCCAGCCTGGCCTGAGACTCTGGGTGAAGTGTTGCTACCCTGGCCTGGCAAGTTAGTTTTTAGTGCCACCTTACTTCATTCTACCATTTGTATTTCTAATGCTTTTAAGAAAAGAAGCTTCAAGTGCACTCAGAATTTAAGTATTGCAGTTACTCTTTTGAGATTGTTTTGGAAAATGGGATGGTTTTGTTGGTCAGTGGTGAGTGAAGATCTAAAATGCCATAGATAAAGATTAAAGGTACTAATGTTTGTTAATTTGTAGTTTGCAAATTGTTTTTTTCACACTGCGCCATCATATTTAATATTTGAAATAACGTGGTAATGTGGGCTCCAGCTCAAAACTGCCAGCTGGTTATATAGGGACACGAACTCGGGGAGGGCCAAGGATGGCGGATCTTGAACCTGGTGTCAGTCCTTTCCTTTGCGCCCTGTGAAGCAGGCAGCAGATAAGGCACACCACCGTGGTGTGGACAGAGTGGTTCTGAGGCTACTGACCTGCTGGCGGGCACTGATGGAGCCGAGCAGCCTGGACCTCGTGCAGTGCCTTCACCTGTTGGAGAGGTGAGCAGATGCTGCTGGCAGCTGATTCTGCATGTGAGTTGACGGTGAAGATGAGCTGTTTCAGGGGAGCCAACAGGAGCAGTGTCAGAACTTTTGTCCCTGCTTCCTCCTGGTCAGTGTGCATGTTGGCGGGCTGGGGCGCCCTCACGGAACACCACAGATGGGAGAAAATGGACACAGTTCTGGAGCCTGCAGAGTCCAAGATCAGGGTGCTGGCGGATTCGGTTCCTGGTGAGTCTCTGTTCCTGGCTTGTACACGGCGCCTTCTTGCTGTGTCCTCACAGACACTTTCTTCTGTAGTGTAGTGCCTCTTCCTCTTCTTACAGGGACACCAATCCTATAGGATTAGAGCCCCACCCTGATGACCTCCTTTAACCGTAATTACTCCTTTGAAGGCCTGTCTCCAAATACAGTCACATTGGGGGTTAGGGCCTCAACATACGAATAATGGGGGGACAATTCAGTTCATAACAGTGTATGACTTGCTCACTTGCCCTAGCGAAGTGAAGCTGTCCCAGGACACACCTGCTTATTTTAGGAAGTCCTATTGCTTCCTTTACCCAAGTCTGACTGCGTATTTCAGGGCACCTGCTAGGGAAGGTGACGGAGCAGTGGGGGTGAGGATGGAATGGCAGCTCCCTGCTAGTCAGAGAGGGTGCCCTGGCACTGGCTTCCGCATGCTGGTCAGGCTTTAAGTGGAATGATGGAGAGAACAACGTTGACTTAATTCCATTTGTGGATGTTATCCTCCATGTGTGTGGGTTCATCCACAGGCACTTTTTTGGGATTAGATCTATAGGAAGTGTTGGCGTTTGTATGGAAGTGAAAGTGTGTCCTGGTCCTGAATGAAGAGAGCAGAGTGAGGGGCAGGCTGGTGCCGGCCTGGGGCAGAGCGACCGCTCTGGCCTTCTGGGGCTGTGCCTGCAGTCAGCCCAGGGAGTGGGTGGCCCTGCGGTGGGCGTGCGGGACGTGCCGGGGAAGGAGTACCCTGAGGAGTGCTTGAATGTCAGAGAGGATGGCATAGGCCTGGAATGCGGTGTGACGGCCACTCTCGGCCCCACTCTGCCTGTTCACCCATGACTCAGTCGTCAGTCACACGAATTATCCAGCTTGTTACTGATCATGTCCACCTGAAAGTCTGATGTCACATCTTCTGACTTGCCTGTCTTCTCAGTTAATGTCCCATCGTCGACTCAACTCAGTCATCCTTGAATTCTCCCTCGCCTCCCGCATCTACATGGCGCTGATTTTACCTCTGAGAGACCTCTTACGTGTCAGCCCTGCTGTACATGGGATTTCTTCTCTCACTTTCATTACCTTTCTCACCCACTGCTCTTGCGGATCCATTCTGCTTGCCACACCCGAATACTCCAGGCTGGCCGTCATCTACATTGGTGGCTCTCTGTGTCCGTAGATCAGTGTCCCAAGCCCTCAGCCTCTGAACATGCACTGAGCCACCATAGTCACGGTGGCCACACACCAAACGACAGTTTGCTAACTGTGATAACAAAATGCCAAAGTTTATAGGCAGTTTATTTTGGAAGATCTGTACATTGGGGCTGACTCAGTGTTTGCCTGACTCATCGCAGCTCGGCCCCTCTGCGCTGTGACCTCCTGCCCCCCGCTCCTGGGAGGAGCGCGGAGCGCAGAGCACGCTGCGTGTGCTGGTTCAGCGGAGGGTCCCTGCCAGTGCCTTCGCACTGCTTGTCTTCACAGATGTGACTCAGATGCAATTCTACATGTTCTGGGACCCACATTAAAAATGTAAAAAGAAACAAGCAAAATCCATCTTAATAATATGTTTTATTTTACCCAATAGCTCTAAAACATTTTTTCTACATGTAATCATGTAGGATATTATTAGTGGGATAGTTCACGATGTTTACTTGTGTGGGGTTTTGAAGCTCCGTGTGTTCCGCATGTACAGCACACCACCTTCCCTCTGCTCACACTCGAGTGGTAGGGAGCCTGGCGAGCTGGTGCTGCTACCCTGGCAGGTCTGTGCATTTTACATGATTTAAGCTTCATTTATTCCAAAGTTGAGATAGCTCAAAAGACATAGTGGAAACAACTTAGTGGGAAAGGTGTAATTATGTAGTTGTGAAGAATGATGTAATATTTCATGCACTCAACAATTTTAGAGTACTAAAATCAGATTTGGTTATATGTAATGAAAATACTTTGTACATTTTAGAAAGATTTTAAAATGTGTTTTGAATTCTAGAAGTCAAATTACCAATGTAAAATAACTCTTTTGGATGTTGGTATTCAATATATTTCTGATATATGTTAAGTACTTAATTTATAAGTACAGAGCTACAATCGTATTTTCTTTAGTGATCATTAACTTTTCCCCTAACACACACTCATATCACACATTGTAAATACTGCTCTAAGCATTGTACACAGAGTAGTAACTCATTGAATCCTCTCAAATATTTAGTGTGGCTGCTTTCTGTGCTTATCTTTACAGATCAGGATCTGGAAGAGACATAGCAGGTTACCTTGCCTGAGTCACATAGCCAGAAGGTGACGTAGCAGATCTGTAACTCAGACCATCTGACTTCTGTGTCCCTCTTACCACTAAGCTAGCCCCGTCTCCTCATTGGGCTAAAAGCGCCTAAACAGAGCCATAAACTCTTATTATGGTACAGTACTTGAGAGATGTGGATGGGAAGTCGAGATCAGGAGGGGAACCCCTGCCAGCAGCCACATGGTGGAGGGAGCCTGACCTCTGGAGGACGTGAGGAATGTGAAGCTGCCAGGGCCCTGGCGGGCTGCTTGGAGGGTCACAGAGGAGCAGCATGTGTGCTGCTCTTTCCCAGTCCCTCCTTCCTGTCTACCCTCGGCAGTGGTCCTCACAGGGGCGAGCTTGCCAGTTCTGCCATGGGTAGTGGCACCCCCGGAGGCCTCTTTGCCCCCCAGGGTGTGATGCAGAGGTCCGGAGGAGGGCCTGGGCTTTTGTTTCTGTGACAGTTGTCAGGTGATCTGTGGGAGGTGGGCACTGCCCATTGAGAGCTGCTGCTGAGCGAGTTGCATGATGATGGAGGGAGGGGTGTGTGTGTGAGAGGCTTTCTGATTTGTAGTAACAGCATTTCATTGGAGAAGGGCCTGCCAGCCTGCTGTGCAGGTGTGGCCACTTGATCTGTGTGACTGTGCCCCTTCATGAAGAGCCCTGTGATGGCTCCCCACCTCCGGGGCCGAGGGTGCAGGAGCGTTTGTGGGAGACCCTCTGGCAGGCCATTTGTGGCTGCAGCTATTTTTTTCTTTATGATGAACTGTTAGTGAGTGAAGGTGGTGCATATGGAAAACCTAGGGGGCCAGCACACTGGCCCTTTTCCTCTGTGCTCTGACGACGTCCCGGAATGGCCTGGAAAACATGGTTCTCACCTGGAGGGGTAGCAGCAAAGACTTATTTATGTCAACAAGCGTCATAATTCCCCCAGCAAAGGTGGGGCAGCCTGCTAGTGAGAAGTGTTAGAAGACCGCGAGGTCATCGTGAAATGCCTAAAAAGGCTCCAGTGGCCACCACTGTCCACTGTCCACATGGCTGCTATGTAATATCTGGTGAATGTCGGCTGCGTATTTAACACACATTTGAGTTATGTCACCTGTGGGCTGGCTGTGGAAGAGGAGCTCTGGTTCATCTGCAGGCAGTCACTGTGGAAGCTGTATCCTGTCCCCAAGGCTGTGCTCCGGGGGCGTCGCTGGGATAAACAGTCTCTCTCTTACTGCTCTGTGTGGTGGGTGCAGCTTGAGGACACTGCCGTAAAGTCTGAGCTGCTTGAGTATTTGTACGAGAGCAGGAAGTACGGGCTCAGGTGGTTATTGTAGACACAGCTTCAGGAAATGTAATACAGGTGAATAGTGAATTTTCATCAAACTTTTTTTTAAGGAATGTATTTAGGAGCAGAATCTGGCGAGACAGATATAAAAACAGTTGTCTTTTGGGGTCTCCCCTCTGGGTTTCACATTTGTATGTGGCTCACTTAATGTGCTCCCCCGCCCCCGACCATTATCTTAAAGTCCTCTGCTCTCCATCTGTCTTCATTACCTGTCCGCACATGGCTTTCCCTGCACACATTTCAGTCCTTGCCTTCTCTGAACCTCCCTAGCTTGCATTTAGTTCTCCTTTCTTGATTGAGCTGTCTGTCTTACTTAATTCCCTTCTTGTAGTTTCCTTAGCAGGTCTGTTTTACAGGGTTCAGTAGGTATGACCCAGTGGCGACTATAAAGAAACTGCCATTGTTCTCGACAGGAGGGGGAGAGGGGATAACGGATGCTCTGCTGTGGGAATTGTCATTTTGATGTGTGCTTGGATGGGACCATCATAGCAGATGCGGGCCACGTGTTGAATACGTTGCTGCTTAAGCTTGGTCATGCCATGCGCCTGCGGCGCGCCGCTGGTCGGGAAGGCTGGGTCCACCTTCCAAAAGGGAAAAGCAGATTCTCTTCCTTAGTGTCTCGGCAGTGAGGGTGATGTCTGGGAGAAAATGTTTTCAGCATGCTGCTCACTAGGACATGCGCATTCCATTTATTTTTGGATCTTACTAGCTGGGAGGCTTGGATTAAGGAGTAAAATTAGTTCTCCTTTATGAATATGAGAATACCTTTTTAAGTGTTATCACTTTTAAAAACTTCATTGGGACTTGAACCTCCACTTCTGTATATAGATTAGTGGTTCTCACCTGGGGGCAGTTTGCCCTTAAGGACATTTGGCAGCGCCTGGCGATTGCTGTGGCTGGGATGCTCCCGGCACCTGGGGGCAGGCCACCCCACAGTGCACAGGACTGACTGCTCACAATAGAGCATTGCCTGGCCCCAGGCGGCACTGCTTTAGCCGCCCGATGCACTATGCTGCTCTGCTTCTAGCCGGCTTTTAAGTTAGTGGTGCTTGTGTTCTCCCACACAAGGCCCTTTTGGAGATGGTTTTTGTTCCCATTTTTATAGACATAGAAAATAAAATCCATTTAGAGAGCTAGACTCTATTTACTTAGCGTCTCTGCAGTTGAATGTGTAGGGGAGACACATAACCATGGTTGATCTGGAATACGGTGAGTGATAAGGCATGTCACACATTTCTTATTCTCTACTTCCTATTTGGATGATATAAGTATATAGCGTTGATTTGTAGGGGACATTTTGATATCTGGCAGAACCATTGTAAGAACCCATTTCCCTTAGAATGTTCATTTACAGCATGGGTGGGGGGCATCTGGGTCCAGGCCGTGTAAGGCCGCAACATCATGTTAATTAAATGTTTGACCAAATACAGCAGGCTGGTTTTTAAGCTGATGATTTTCTATGGCCCACGAGTGACGTATACATATCCAAATGGCCCTTGGCAGAAAAAGGTTCCCACCCCTGGTTTACAAAGAAGTAATGGGGTCCTTTATCAATTGCTTTTAATAAGTAAATCATTTTTAGAGTTTGGTCTAATCAAAGGCATCTGTTTACTTAGCTTAGAAACCTTACAGTTGGTGATTGCCTATAGAAAACATTTATTTTATGACTAAAGTTCAGGAGTCGAGTCAGCTGATCATCATGGAGCTGGTCACATGTTACCTTTCAGATGTGTTTCCTTCTTGGTATAGTTCTAAGAAGTAAGCTCCTCAGAGGAGAGAGAACAAAAATACCACAAATTAGACTTTTGCCAGTAAAAGGGAAAGGAAAAAGGTAATTAGTTGCTAGTCTCACTCCCAGTGTCTAGGTTAGTGGAGCGGCTTGTTAGAACGGGAGGCTGTGGCCGCACTTCTCTGTAAGCCGGTGCTCACCTGGTGAGGTCCCCAGCCTGGAAGTGAGGGTGAGGTCCAGCGGCCTGCACGTGAGGATGGGGTCCAGCGGCCTGCACGTGAAGATGGGGTCCAGCGGCCTGCACGTGAGGATGGGGTGCAGCAGCCTGCACGTGAGGATGGGGTGCAGCGGCCTGCATGTGAGGGGCTGCCGCTCAGCATGCCTGCTTCCCCAGGTGGGTGTGTCAGCCAGTTCCTGCTCAGTGCCCTTCCTGTTTACCCAGTGCTTCCCGTCTCTCTTCCACCAGGACAAACTCAAATCGACACTTTGTAAGCTTTGAACTAATCTTGGAGGAGATAGTTTTAAAAGCACAGTCACTTTTGTTTTTCTCAAGCCTACCATCCTCCAGTGGACTGAGAGAGACCTTGAAAAATAAGTTACTCTCTGGACAGATTAACATTCTGAAGCGATGGCTGTGAAGCAGCGCATACTTCTTTCTGTCATCTGTGCCTGCGTGCACCCTACTGCCTCAGTGGCGGAGGCGCATGCGGTCCCTTAGCCATTGCAGAGTGAACAGTGTGGATCACAGGGACAGGACAGGACTGGCCCGTGGAGGGCGGGGGGTGCATGGCGGGGAGAGGCCTCAGGCCATGCTCTGCCGTCAGGCCTGGCATGTGTGTGAGACGCCCCAGCCCTGGAGCTGCAGACCCTGTATTTCTTATTAAAATCTCCTTCCTCAAAAGGAAGTGTTTGCCTTTACTGCAGAGGCTTCTTGACTTTTTAATAATAGGAGCTGGGTTAAAACAGGTTCGTTCTAACGGCATCAGTAGCTGCTCTGAATTTGAGCTTCCAACATCTTGCATCAGGTGAAGAGTGGACAGGTAGGCTCTCCTTTTCACCTGCTGCTCATTTGGCTCAAGTTGCACAGCTAATTTTTCTCTGCTCTTGACTTCCGTTTTATCTTCTGTGAAACAAAGGCTTTTTTTTTAATGGGGAAAAATTATTTTTATTAATAAAATCCTATATAATAAAAGGCTAATATACAAATTGACCGAATGGTGGCATAACTGGTCACTATGATGCACACTGACTACCAGGGGGCAGACGCTGGTGGTCAGTGGGCCCCCACAGGGAGCTTCTCCTGGCTCTGGGGCAGCCCTTAGGATGTCTGACTGCCGGCTTCAGTTGGACATCCCCAGAGGCCTCCCGGACTGCGAGAGGGCGCAGGTTGGGCTGAGGGACCCCACAAATTTTGTGCACCGGGCCTCTAGTAAAAATATACAATCCAAAAGTAAGACATTATAGTCATGAACATTAAAAAGGCCATCGTTCTAATGTTTAAAAGACCTGTGGTTGCTCTGCCAGTGTTTAAACCTGAACTGTGCCACTCTTCATTAACTTTGGGGTGCCAGCCACTGAGAGCCACTGTGCCAGGTGCTGTGGAAATACCACCAAAGACCTGCTGGGGAGCTTGTAAACCAGTGTGGAGACTGAACTTACAGGTTCACAGTCAACCCTGATCTCAGCGAAGCAGTGTACAAAATGGCTTTTCGCGCCCTCTGCGTGGGTTCTTGCAGGAGACACAGGGAAACGCCCCCAAGGCCAGGTAAAATTTGTTTCAGGAATTCTAAAGAAGGGCACCATTTTCTTCAGGAGCTTTAGAAGCTGTTCAGTGACCAGGCAGCCCTGGGAAGCATGGTGTGCCCGCCGATCAGAAATGGTCCATTTGCCAGTTGCCAGTCTCTTTGCCACCTGGACCCGTGCCCTGTTCTCTTCCCAGGATTGTCACTGCTCTTCCTGGGCGAGGCCATGCTGTCCGTTTGCTTAGGATGAGCACCTTGATTTTGCAGTCAACTGATCCATAATTTTAAGATAATGTAAACTCTACTTTACTTATTTGCTTAAAAAAGTTAATAATACTTCTTGTTGGTGCTCTTAATGGAACTATGGCTTAAATAGATACCAATACTTCTTTATTCTCCCTTTTTCATTGATAATGGCATACATGTGTTGTGCCTTTACATTTTAATCTAAAAATGGTTTATTTTGTTAAATGACTACTTTGCCTGGATTAGTAACAAATATTGTAAATTAATCCTGTCCAGACATTTTACAGTTCTAATTTTTATCCTACTGATCATCTAGTTTGAAGTATTTTCTTTAGTTTCCGTTGGAACTTAAACTATTTCTTAACTTTATTATAAACTAGAGGCCCAGTGCACAAAATTCGTGCATGGGTATGGTCCCTAGGCCTGGCCTGCGATCAGGGCCATCTTCCCCATCTGTCCACAGCTGGCCCCGACCCCCACCGCCACCCACCCCAGTTCCCTTTTTGTCAGCTGGTGATCAGTGCTTGGCAGCCGGGGGAAGGGACTGAGAGGTCGGCTGTTCCCACCCGCTTGCTGGCCCTGCCCCGCCCCCACAGCAGGTGGCCATCAGGTGATCGGAGCCTACCAGCCAGGGAAAGGAACCAAGAGGTGGTCAGTGTACCTCATAGTGACTGGTCCAGCAGTTGTTCTGGTCATTCTGCCATTAGGGTCAATTTGCATATTACCCTTTTATTATATAGGATGTTCTGTTTTGTACATTTTAAATGCAGTGTTTTGAATTGTTAACTTCCGCTTCATTGAGTACCCAGATCATTGTGCATTTGGACAGCAAATTGGTCCAAAACTATTTTCCAAAAGTGAGCGATTCCCATGTTCAGCTCAGCTCTGCGTAGTGCGCGGGGATGGCCAGCGCTGGAGCTCAATTAGATCGCATTAGTGACTTGCCCTCCACTTCACGCTGTGCGGTTTTCGTCGCCTTTGCTGACGTGGATTAGTGTAACATAGTTTTTGTGATGTATTGTAATTAAATTGTGATACACAGTCATTACTGCTTAGTGTCCAGATTAACTTAACTTGAGAATAATGAGAATTGAATATGAGTTTTGTGATGCAGTTTTAAAGATTGATTGGAATTTATTGATCCCTGGCTCTCAGGGATCTGGTAGGAGAGAATTTAATGTGGGTCAAAGAAGATTGTGTGGGGTCTCATTCAGGGGAACACAATTTCCTTCCTATTGATAAGCTCACGGATACTTATTGTTTTACATGTGAAGTACACATAATGTGTTTTCTGAAGAACAGCAAAAACTGTTTTGTGTCAACCATGTAATCTTATTCCATTGTGTTAAGCAAATCAATAAGTGTTTATCTCCTTTTGTTGAATAGTTTTTACTTACTTTCCAAAGTACAGTTCTTAAATGTGGAAAGTCATCCATGTTCTGCTTTGCATATAAGTGTTTATGTATAGGACATACATATTTTAAAGAAACTTTTAATTTTAGAATAGTTTTAGATTTACAGAGTTAGTATTGAGAGTCCCCATCTCCCCAGCGTTCCGTTCCCCTGTTACTGGCTTGTACATAGCAGTGGTACATTGGGCACAGCGCAGTATTGTTAACTGTGGTCCTTGCTTTATTTGACTTTTCTTAATTTTTGTCTGATGCCAGTTTTCTTCCTGGGACCCAATCCAGGGCACCACATTACACTAGTCATCCCATGGCTCCTCTTGGTCGGGACAGTCTCAGGCTTCCCTTGTGTGGATGACCTTTACAGTTTCGAGGAATGCCAGTCAGGTGTCCTGTGGAATGCTCCTGTTGGGATTTGTCTGATGTTTTCCTCATGATTAGACTGGGGTCATGGGTTTGGGAGGACCACAGAGGTTAAGTGTTATTTCCTTGCATCATGTCAGGGGTGCCTGCTGTCAACATGACATCTCTGTTGTGACCTTGACCACCTGGCTGTGACCTTGACACCGGGCCGAAGCCGTGCTTGCGAGTCTCCTCCACCGTGAAGTTGGCTGGTTTTTCCTTTGTCTACACTGTAGCCCAAGCATGTCAAACTCAAAGGCTAACACGGGCCAAATAAATAAGGTTAAAGTCTATGTGGGCCACAAAAAACACAAAAGCTTCGATTTTCAATGAAACGTAGGTTTATTTCTATAGAGACATGCTGAATACAAAGGGCTGAAATAAATGAGTCACCACTAACATAAAATAACAACCTTTTAATAAAAATTAATATTTTTTTTGAACATTAACTTGCCAGACACTGAATAACTGCACAAATTAATAAGCGTAACGCAAATAAACCTATTTTTCTTTTTCTCTGAAAAGGAAATATATCCTGTTGCACACACCAGACAAGTCAGTCCAAGTCTAATGATGGGCCATCGGCTGCTAAAATATTCACTGCTGGTATTAGTGGAGAGAAATGGTGCACCTGCGCATAAGGCATGTGAGGGAAATGAATGCAACACGATTATAGTAATCAGTCATTAGCGAACGTTGTAGTTCATTATTAATAATTATGTATAACAGGGTATTGTAAAAATTAAGTTACGAAATTTTTATTAAAATGTTTCTTACATACCATTATATTGGCTGGGCCGCAAAAATATTCGCTGTGGCCGCATGCGGCCTGTGGGCCGAGAGTTTGACATGCCTGCTGTAGCCTTTAGAAGGAAGTCTCTAGAGAAGGAGGTTATGTTTTGCTTCCTCGAGGGGGGTTGAATATAGTTCACATTAGTTACAGGCACCCCTTTTCAGCAGGGCATGACTTCCAAGACCCCCAGTAGGTGCCTGAAACCCCAGACAGTACTGAACCCTACATGTACCATGTTTGTTCGTATGTATACACCCTATGATGAAGTTTAATTTATAAATTAGACACAATAAGAGATTAACAAGAATTGGTAAGCATACAATAGACCAGTTATAACCATCACTATAATCAAAGTTATGTGACTGTGGTTTCTCTCTCTCAAAGTATCTCATTGGACTGTACTCGCCCTTTCTCTTAAGGAAGCACTTCACAACTTGTCTGTGGCACGTCCGATGTGGCCTGTCCGATGTGGCACGTCCGAGTTGCCGGCATCACCACTCTGTGCTTTGGGGCCGTTGTTAAGTAACCTGGGGGTGACCTGAACACAGGCACTGTGATATGGTGACAGTGGGTCTGAAGCTCCGATGGCTCTTCCGTGACTAACAGGTGGGAGCATCTGTGGTGTGGAGACACTGAAGAAATTCATTTCTTACCTGGATGGAGCGGGAGGGTCTGAGACTTCCTCACACGACTCAGGGCAGCTAGCAGTTTAAAACTCAGGAATGGTTTATTTCTGGAGTTTTCCATTCCGTGCTTTCGGACCGAAACTGATGGCGTGGAACTGAAATCGTGCAAGGTGGAACAGTGGGTAAGCGGCCGTGATAAGGGGCAGGTATTTGGGATTCCACGGAGGAGGCTCACCTGCTCTCCGCATGGAGGGAGGTTTCCAGGGGTCACTGAGGCTTTGCGGCCCTGCCCTTGGAACTGCCCCTGACGGGGGAAAAAGCTAGGAGCCCGTGAGCAGGGCAGTGTGTCCAGAGTGTGGTCCGGGGTACGAATTAGGAGCGAAGATGCCTGGGGTCTGCTTTGAACCTACTGACTGGTCTTCTAGGAAGATGGCTTGGAATTCTTTCTATGGAGCAAGTTGCCCAGGTGGTTCTGACGCATTTTCAAGGTTGAGAACCACCTTCCTGTGTTACGTTTGAACCCTTCAGACTATTTCCTCCTGAGTGTGTAGAATCACAGTGTGCCACCCGCAGTGCGCCACCCTCAGAGGGGACTAGTGAGGCTACAGCTGAGAACCCTGCTGTGTAAAGCTCAGCTGGGCCAACTGCCAGGCTTGTCAGAAAATGGTTCTGGCACATGTGTGTGTGAAAGAGCGAGTGGATGTGGGACAGTGTCCTGTGGACTCATTCCAAGTTTGGGCAAATAGAAAACACCAGCCGATCTATTTCAGGCATGCCCCATGCCTCCTGCTTTGTAATGGCCCTGGCAGCTCCCCCAGGGAGGTGGAGGGCAGTGGCCTGAGGTGCTGTCTCCAGCTGGAGGAAGTCTGAGCTCAGCTGGTGACAGCCTGCAGGGTGTCAGCCCAGGGAAGGGGCACTTGCTCTGTAGACACAGGGTGAGTCTGTGGTCCTGGGCATGCTCTGGGGCCCTCCGGGCCTGCCCAGGTGCTGTGATGCAGCCCCAGGGGTGCCTGTGAGTGGAGGTCTGGCCAGGTGGGAGCTGGCTTGGGGAGGGTCGGAGGGCCCCTGCTCTCCAGTGGCTGACAGTTCCAGGGACTCTCCCCAGAGGGAGAGGAGCCCTTGATTTTTCTCTTGGGTATAGGAAGGGTCAGAGTTAAGGTCGGTAGCCTATTTCACTTTCCTCCTTATACCTCTCCCCCCAGTAATGGTAAGATTTAAGGTAGGGGGATGGGGAGACTACTTACTGTTCCATCCTCCCCAAAGCTCCCCAGGTTGGCGAGATTCAGTGTATTCATTGGCGTGAATGTAACTGGCATTAGTGCATTTTGTTTATTAAAATTGACTGCACACAAACACCTGCAGTGACTTTTTAGCCATTGTTGCCTTTAAATCCATGGCTCTGTGTTAAAGTATAAATTGTCGTTTCTATTTTGACCTTAAGATTTTTGACAATTTTTTTAAGTCTTGTCTATTTCCTAAATTTTTGTGTTGTCTGGTGAGTTGTGTGGGTTTTGATGGCTTTGTGTAGAAGAGCGCTTTGTGTGGAACTGGAAAACTGGCCCGTACGGACAGCGCTTTTGGTTCAGCCAGTCTGGGCTTTCTTACAGCAGGTCAGTGGGACAGCTTTCCTACGAGACGGGGTTGGACAAGGGGGTCCCTGGAGCTCTCGTCCAGCTGTCGGCTTGGAGGAGGCCTTGCCCCAGGGGGTAGGGGTGCAGCTCCGAGCGGCTCTCACACAGCAGGGCCTGCTGTTCACAGCCACGAAGGAGTTCCCGCTCCGGAAGGCCCTGCTGCAGCCCCGTGTCTGGATCGGAACTGTGTTCACCTGACGTGCGGGGCTCAGGCCCTCACGTGGAGTTCTGAGCGATGACCCAAACTCACAGTCAGCCCAGGGCCCTGCTCTGAGTGATGGATTTCAGGGGTCTACGAACTTGGGGTGGCAAACCTTGCAGTTTTATTTCACTGAAATTTAGTATTTCCTTCCGTGGTGAATGTAGGCAGCACTCCCGTGACAGGCACAGTCATCGGGGAAGTGACCAGTAATTGCCCATCCCATCACGGTGATTGCTATATGTTAAAATTCGAACATCTTATCATCCTTTCTTTGAAATGATGGTCGTTATTAGACCTTTGGCTACAGCCTCTTGTTGGTGTGCTCAGAGTATAAGGGGGCATCCTGGCAGCAGAGGGCAGGCCTGTTTGGGGGACTGGGTTGTCCCGGTTGACGAGAAGGCTGTGGGGCTGGGCCTGGGGCACAGACAGTCCCCATGGGCGTCACAGGAAAGCCAGTCAGTGTTGCTGCCTAACAGGACTTTCTACCAGTGCAGTGATGACGAAACATCCCCAAGTGGATACAACAGAATTTGTTCTCTAAAAGAAAATGCTAAAAAGAATTTTACCTAAATTGGATAAAAAGCCTAATCATTGTGGAAAAATATATCTTCAGTTTATTAGCTAAAAAAGCTCATATAAACAGTGTTCTAATAGTTGTAGTTATTTTATAGTATAGTGGTGGGTTTGGGTGTATTTGGTACTCAGGAGTTTATAATGACTTCAGTATCAAAAAAATGTCAGTGCCTTCTAAAAATCTCTCACGTGAAAGAGTTTGACTTTTTGGTTTTAGAGGGCGTTATGGCCAAATGGTCCCTGGAGTTTTTGACCCCATATTGAACAGAAATATGTTATAAAATAAAAAGTAACGTGGGAAGAGAATGGACACAAGCCTTGCTCACACGGCGCTTCCGGTTCCTGGAAGGGTAAATGCTGGCTTGGGAAGTGCCCTCAGACGATGGCCGGTGTGGAGCAGCATTCCTCAGCACCCGCGTGACAGGAATGTTCTCGGTGTTCAGAGAGCCCTCGCCGTCCCATAGGCGTTGTCTACTGTGATCTCCCTGCACACCTGCAGGCTGCCCTTTCCCCTGGCAGCAGAGGGGAGCGGTTGAGAAAAAAATGAGGGCTTGATCCACGCGCTGGGCGGGCAGCCTCTCTTTGGAGGGCTGCCAGTCGGTGTGTTATATTTGCACACGGTGCAGTGACCCGTGGGGTCGGCTGGCTTTGCATGCTCACTGTGCAGGGGAGCGCGAGTGCACAGCCGGACTCCCACGTCCCTAATTATGTCAGCGCTGAACTTAGGTGGCGTGCCTCCGGCGCGGCTGTCTGTGCACACCAAGCACTGTGGCCCCGGAGCCTGCAGCCTGCCTCTGCTTCACAGGGCAGCTGCAGCTGCCCAAGCCAATCTGTCCCTTCCGTTTGGTCGCGTAGGGAGCAGAATGACCTTCGTCCTCCTTGGTTCTTCCCAGGTTTGCAGCGCTGCCAGGTGGAAGTACAACACGCCTGCCGTTTGAGACCCAGCTCTCTGAGACCCGTCTTAAGTAGCACGGCCTGTTCATTTATTTTTTTGGTGGAGTTTCTTTTAATGATGAAGACAACATACTGATCAACTCTTAAAGACGGTGTTAAAAGGAAAGATGCTTCCCGTAACCTTGCCATCCTAAAGAGAAATCGGTATTTGTAATTTAGTCCTTATGTTGTAGCCTTCTGTATAATTTTGTATCCTCTTTAATGTGGGGATGGTTTCACTTTGTCCATAGATTTTATGATGTCCTCTTGTTGCATGGCATCTCTCGCCCTGCCAGCTACAGGAGCGTCACTGACTTGCCGTTTGCATCTTTGCTCCAGTGGATGCAGTGCTGTGCCCTCTTTCCTTTTGTGCAGGCCTTTCCTTCGCGTGCTTCCTCCCGGAGGGCTGCTGCACAGGGGGCGCCTGGCCATCTTGGTGGTTCTGGGTACATGTTGCCATCATGCCTTCTCCAAGGTGGCACCAATTTCCAGCAGTGCGCAGATACCAGTTTCACCCAAACTGCACTGCTCCTGCTAGGCAGAATCTGAGGGCTCCTCCTGAAGGCGTTTTGTGTTGGATTCTGAAGGACCTTGTCTCGCGGTGATTATAAAACAGTGTCACTGCTATTGTAACAACAGGTTGACTAGAATTTGTACACACTGAGGGCCAGGTCCCTCACAAAGGGCTTGAGCGTCGGGCTCTGCCAGTGCGTACTGACTCGAGGGCTCCCTCCTGCCCCCGCGGGCCCTGTGGGACTGTGACAGCGTGTGGGAGCCCCCAGCCATAGCCACGCTGTTCCCTCTGAGGGGAGTCAGTTTTTGTTAATAATAGCTGCTGTTTGGCGCTGTGTTTGGGACATAGAGAGAGAGATAGAACTGGATTTCCTCCTTTTGGTCACTGGCCAAGTGAGCCAGAGGTGATGGGACTACTACTCTTTAAACTGGTAATCTGATCTCTAAAGGCATTTTCAGAAAGAGTTGCAAATATTTTTAGTAAGTTTGCCACGGCTGTAGCATGTAGAAGACCTCCCAGAGGTACGTTCAGAGCGGTGTGAGTGTAGGTTTCTGTCCAGCTGGGTGTATTAGCTCTGTGGTTGAGTAACCAGTTAGGAGCCCGAGTGAGCCGTGCCCAAACTCTGGGCCCACTGAAACTGAGATGGTAAACATGAGTCATTTTAAGCTGCTAGGTTTGTGGTGATTGGCTGCCAAGCGGTACGTGACTTAATCCGGTGGGCAAGTTGAACCTGTTTCTTCTGCTCCTGGTTAGATTGCTTACTGCCATGCAGAACTCCCTGAAATTACAAACCTACCTCGTTATTAGGTTTTTATGACATTTCTTCTGTTTGGCTCAGATATAGTAGGAATCATTTTATAGAAATCACTTTATAGCAGCGGTCGCCAACCTTTTGGACCTCATGGACCACCAGTGGACCACTGGTTGGCGACCGCTGCTTTATACACTGAGTGGCCAGATTATTATGATCTCTGAACGCATAATAATCTGGCCACTCAGAGTATATCCTATATAATAAAAGGCTAATATGCAAATTGTCCCCTCGACCAGGAGTTCGACCAGCAGGCAGGCCGGCCAACCGCCCATGTCCCCTCCCCCTGGCCAGGCTGGCCGGACTCCATCCATGCACGAATTCATGCACCGGGCCTCTAATATATATACTTAGTGGCCAGATTATTATGCGTTCAGAGATCATAATAATCTGGCCACTCAGTATAGTATGCCCTTTAAAAATGAAAAAATTTCCTGGGTGAAGAGATTAAGCAAAAAAAAAAAAAAAAAAAAAAAAGCCCTGGCTGGTGTGGCTCAGTTGTTTGGGTGGCCTCCTGTTCCTCAGGAAGTCACCAGTTCAATTCCAGGTCAAGAGCACCTTCCCAGGCTGCAGGCTGGATACCCTGTGGTGGTTGTGGTGGGGGGGGGGGCGGGGGCATGCAGGAGACAGCCCATGGATAGTGAGCTCTCACATTGATGTTTCTCTCTCTCTCCCTTCCTGTCTCTCTAAAAATCAGTAAACTATTCTTTAAAAAAACACACAAGAAAACTCATAGACACAGACAACAGTATGTTGATTACCAGAGGAAAAGATGGATGCGGGGAGGAAAAAGGAAAGAAAGAAAATGAAAGAACGAAGGGGGGTAGAGGGGCTAAGTGGGCAGGTGAGCATGGTGAGCAGAGGGAGTAGCAGAGACACAGGGACCGGGGGCCCTCTCTCCGAAGGAAGGGGAGCTTGTCTGCATGTGAACTCCTGGGAGCCTGGAGGGTGGGAGGAGCCGTTCTCTCTCCCTTTCTTACTCACTGAGGTGTGCACTTCTAGTGAAGGCTCCCTTTCTGTTTATGCACCAGGCCCCTGCAGGGTGGTCCCTGCAGTACTAACCAGGAAGCAGGCCTCTCTAGGGCCGCCTGCCAGTTAAATCCCCATCTCCTTTCCTTGGACTTCCCTCCACCTGGTGGGCAAGCAGGGTCCCCCCACCCCGCCTACCCTCAAACTATTTCCATCTGTACTGAGCAATGCTAGTTAAATTTATGAGTTAATATTTTAAAAGGTTTCGAATGAGTTTAATAACTTAGTGGAGCGCCTTGCTCCATTCTCCTTCTGCCTGTGGTGTTCAAGATTGGGAGTCAAGAGAAGGGGTGAGGCTGGCCCCAAGGAGAAGCAGCCCCACCACTCCAGGGGGCATTTGCCCAGGAATGTGACGCCGCATGCCAAGCTGGCGTGTCAGGTCCACGCACCTCAGTGCCAGGGTCGAGGTTCTCCCTCCCACTAGACAAGCAGGCTTGACCTCGAAGCCTAGACTCCGTCCTGTGTTGCATCTCATGTTTCCACTTTGTGTTTCCTTGATATGTATGTTTAATTTTGTTTTTGTCACATGCATCGTATATGTTGAACCAAATGTAATTTGCTGTTAATACCTTTAGTGACAAAACTAAATGGCCTACTTGTGATGTCCAGTAAGTCTGACTTCCCCGTAGCCTTGTTTCAGTGATAACCTCGTTAGTATTTTGAGTGGTATCCTTTATAAATGTCATGTTTGATGCACTGATGATGATGGATAGAATCACTTATTTAACAATATCTGTTTCTCTTCATGGTTTTGTTAAAAACCAAATTCAACTGAGTGATATTTTAAAGATCTTACTGGTTTTATTCAATGATTCATGAATCAGCACCTCATAGTGGACAGAATGGAACTCCAAGGAGCTGTGCAAGAGGAAGGCTTAGGCGGAAGGGAGAGGAGAGGAGGTCCTTCAGGGACGGCAGGGAGTCCACCAGGCAGATGTCCTCCCTGGTGCTGGTCAGGGGACTCCTGATGGACCGGTTTAAGAGTCCATTTCTGGGAGAGCCTGAAACTCTTAAGTCTCAGTGTGGTGACCTGGGGCCTAGCAACAGTGACTCCATGTAGGGCCTGTTGTCTTTGTTTGTTTGTTTTACAGCAGGGGTGAGGAACGTCTGCCAGAGGGCTGTATAAGGACCGAGAAATCATGTGGTCTGGCTCTGCCAAGGCAGTAGGGGTGAGTTAATTAAGTGTTTGACCAAATATAGCAGGCTAATTTTTAAGTTGATAACTTTTATGGCCCTCGAATGATGTTATAGATATCCAAATGGCTCTTGGCAGAAAAAAGGTTCCCCAAACCCGGCTCCCAGGCTGTTGTGAGTAGGTTTATTAGAACCCAGCCAGGCTCGCTCATTTACCTATGATCTGTGGTTGCCCTCTTGCTCCAAGGGAAGGGTGAGTCATTGGAACAGAGACTGTATGGCTCAAAAAGCCTAAAATACTTACCTGGCCATTTTCCAGAAAACACTGGCCAACCCTGCTGTGAAGGAAGGAATGGGAGTGAAGCCGGAAGCTGCCCCACGGGAGTCCTTCCTTGGCCACTTAATTGGCCTGAGGCTGGCACTGTTTCTGTGACAGCAGGAGGAGGGTGCTCACACTGAGGGCTTGTTAGGGTGAAACTGCCAGGTACTGGGCGGCTCCCAGCATGTAATCTCCATGTAATAAATATTAATTCCTTTTCCCCTTTATTACTCATCCCTCACCCCCGTCCTCTGGTAGTTGCTTGCTTTCTGCATGTGGAAATTTGAGATGAAAAGTAGGTTTTAGTCTTCTAAATATGTAGAAATTAATGTATTTAAAATAGTGCCATTCAGAAGTAAAACGTAAGTCACATGTGTGAGCTAAATGTATAACTTCAAATTTCCTAGTAATCACATTAAGAAGTAGAAAGAAATAGATGAAAATAATTTTAGTAATGCATTTTATTTAGCCCCATGTCATTTCAACTTACAATCAACCAAAAAAGTTACTAGTGAGCTGTTGGATTTTTAAATTTTCCCTTTTTGTTCTTTCGCATAAGTCTCTGGACTCCAGTGTGTGCTTGCCCTTATAGTAGGACACAGCTGGATGCGCCCACCTCTGCTTCTCCGACGCCCACTGGGAGCCTGTGAGTCCATTCAGTTCTCACACTGCTCCTGGGAATGGCACACCCCCCATCAGGAGGGGCTCAGTCCACAAGAATGTCTTTAACTTTTGACGCCAGTCCCCAGTCCTGGCCCTCCTGCACTCTGACTGGCTGGCTACACACTGGGGTGTCCAGGACCCCTTCATTGGGTTTCATAGTTTGCTGGAATGACACTTTACTATCCACCAGTGGTTTATTACAGTGGGAGATCCATAGGACAAGGTAGTGGAGAGGGGGTGCAGAGCCTGAGCACCCTCTGGGGCATGCCACCCAGCACCAGTGTGTTCACCAGCCTGAAGCTCTGTGTGGTTCCAGAGTTTTTAAAACCAGGTCTCCAGCTCCCTCCTTCCCTGCAGTTGAGGAGCGGGGCCAAAAGTGTCCACCCTCTAATCACGTGGTTGGTCTTTTCAAGTCCGGCCCCCATCCTGCGCCATCCTAGGGCCAACCCCAAGTCACTTCATTAGCATATGTTTGGGTGGGACCAGAAGGGGCGGGTTCTGGGTAACCCACCGCCCCTATCACTCAGGAAATTCCAAGCAGCTCTGTTCCAGAAACTGGGGACTAAGACCAGATATATTTTTTATTAATCCACATCAGGACAGCCCTAGAGGGCGCCCCCGCCCTTGGCCTCCCAGCTGGCTGGCCCTACTGAAGGACACTCCTGCTCTGTAAAACAGCTGATGCATTCCTAGTTCACATTCTTTCCTGCCCTCTGCTCACTAATCATGACTATCACTGTGCTGCTAACTCCCCAGCTCTTAGTTCTCAGGAAGCAACTGCAGGAAAAATATAGTAACATTTCTCAGAAAGCTTAGATACAAGCTGTCTAAAAGTAGCACAGAATTGTAATCCTTATAATGCCTTACAGAAGAAGAGCTCAACTGCAGGCGATAGGCATCTATGGCTGCAGGTTTCTAAATAAGGAGTGGAATGTGTGGATGAAGCCGCAGGCACGGGGTAAATTTTGCCTGGCCGGCCGGGAAGGCCCCGTAGGTCCTGTACCTGCAGCCCCGGAGCCAGGCTATGCACGCACTGCCAGATGTCCACCATGTGCGTCAAGGCACTGCCAATGAAACTGATTTAGGAGGAAAACCTGAGAAAAATAAGGTTTTTATTCCTCACATGGACTTTGATCTCCCTTCCTTGCATGATGTTTCTGTAATTCTAAATGTTTACTTTTTAGCTTTTTCTTGTAATTTTACTTCAGGAGTCCGGAACCAGAGCCCTGGGTTCAGGTCCTGGCTCCCCCCTCCCCCAGACTGTGAGTTGGGCCGGGTAGCTTACAACTCAGGGTCTCAGTTGCCTTCACTGGAAAGGGGATTGCTATGAAGATTAAAATGAGTAAAACACATTGAGAACGGTGCCTGGTACATGACATCATAGTAGTATCTTTGCATGTTTTAAATCACATGATGAAAAGCACTAATAATAAAGAAAAGGTTTATTATAAAAATGAGAGGGAATGGTGAAAGAAAGTCCAGGAGCTGTGTGGGTGGGGTGTGGTGGCAAAAGGAATTTCTAAGAATCACAGTTTTAAAAAATGTGATCTTTTGGACATGGCTTACTCAAAATTCTTTAAACTACAAGAGCTGTCTGATTTTAAAGACCTTTTGTTTTTTAAAGAACAGTTTATTGATTTTGAGAGAGACAGAAAGGGAGAGGGAGAAAGAGAGAAAAACATCGATGTGAGAGAGAAACATTGATCAGCTGCCTCCTGCACGCCCCTACAAGGGATTGAGCCCACAACCCAGGCATGTGCCCTGACCTGGAATCGAACCAGCAACTGAGCCACACCAGCCAGGGCAAAGATATTTCTAAAGGGTAGTGTTCGTATCAGGCTTTTATCTTTCTGAGGTATACACATCAGTGATAAAATAGTGTTTTTCTGCAGCTAAGAAGTGCTGAAGCTTACTGTCAGGTGTGTGTGTGTGTATGACCACAATGGTCACATTTAAAGTAGTTTCCTCAGGAATAGAAGGCTGTATAGAGCGTCGCTCATTTCTAAAGGGTGTAGATGTGCTCCAGGCGCGTAGGACGTGACTTGTGAAATGCCGAGGCCACAGTTCGGAGCAGAGCCATCTGTGGAGTCTCCGCAGGCTACGTCGCCTCCTGGCATCTGGTATTTAGTGGTCTGAGTTAATTTCATTATTTCATATTCAAACATCTTTATTTTAGCAGGTCAAGAAAAGATTTTTGAAAATATTTTTAGCTTTTAATATTTCAGATATTCAAAGAGGTCATTTTGGGGAAGTAAGCAATATTGCATTAAATATTGCTTATAGTGTAAAACATTGTTTCCAATGTTGACAATTCTGATGTTAATATCACCATTCCTATCCTCTTTTGTAGTTATCATTCTGACTTCATAGGAAGAAACCTGAAACTCAGTGATATTTTGGCCACGTATTTCAAGAGATGTTTCTCATTCCTTGCCATCACACAGCTTAGGTGAAAACTCTTCAATAGAGGCCGTCTTAGCTCCAGTCGCTATAACAAAACACCAAGGGCTAGCCAAAACCGGTTTGGCTCAGTGGAAGAGCGTCAGCCTGCGGACTGAAAGGTCCCAGGTTCGATTCCGGTCAAGGGCATGTAACTTGGTTGCGGGCACATCCCCAGTAGGAGG
This sequence comes from Plecotus auritus, assembly GCF_963455305.1. Classification (NCBI taxonomy): domain Eukaryota; kingdom Metazoa; phylum Chordata; class Mammalia; order Chiroptera; family Vespertilionidae; genus Plecotus; species Plecotus auritus. Next base: position 107,457,954 of record NC_137782.1, read on the forward strand.
TGTGCAAGAGGCAGCTGATCGATGTTTCTCTCTCATCGATGTTTCTGACTATCTATCACTCTTCCTTCCTCTCTGTAAAAAATCAATAAAATATATTTAAAAAAAAAAAAACACCAAGGGCTGGCTGGGCGGCTTAAACAACGGATACTTACTTCTCATAGCTCTGGAGGCTGGGAAGTCCCAGAGCAAGGTGCCTGCTGACCGGGTCCCCGGTGAGGGCCGTGCTCCGGGTTGGAGAGGTGGTCATTTCTAGAGGTGCCTCCAGCAGCAGAGGGCGGCGGCTCTGGTCTCCTCTCCGAGGGGCATGTGCCCCATCCCGGGCTGCACTGCCTGACCTCACCTAGACCTGTAATTACCTCCCAGAGGCCTCGTCTCCAGCAGCACCCCCTGGGGACCAGGGGCAGCCCACAGATGTGGGGGCCAAGCATTCAGTCAGTAAGGGAAGCTGTGGAGACATGCTTTGGCTTCCCAGCCCTTCCTCGGAGAAAGCACATGCCTGGGTCTAACACTGCTGCCACTGGTTCTAATTTAGGCTTTTCTCTTTGGAGGACAAACCCTCCTGGTGTCAGGCCTCCTTTCCTGTGTCGGGCCTGCCCATCACTCAGAGCTCTACTTCCCCTACAGCCGTTCTCAGAAGCGTCCTCAGGCTGACTTTCTCCCCGCCTGGGCAGGGCGAGGGCCTAATTTCCTTCCTCTCCCTCCAACCACCCTTCAAAGGTGAGCCTTGTAGACTTTACAGCAGCGCTTAGGCTCGGAGTCTCTGGGAGCTGCAGCACGCACGAGTCCTGTGTGCCCCCCTGGCCGCAGCCGCGGGTCCTGCTGAGCTGAGGCTGAGGTGCCGCTCGGTGGGGTGTGGGGGTCGGGGTGAAGGAAGTGGTGAGTGCTGCTTTTCCTTATCAGGATCTTCCTAACAGCCTCTCTGAGCCTCTTGAGAACTCTTGACCTCTCTGGCCCTGAGTTTGAGAACCATGGATTTAGACTGTTGGCTTTAACATTCTCAAGGCCCAGCTCAAACACTCAGCTTGCTTGCTCAGCCCAGAGAACACCTGCCAGCCCTGGGAATGAATGGAACGAGATGTCCTGCCTTCCCTGCCTGTGTTTCGGTGAGGGTGATGCCCAGGAAAGGAACACCTTCCTGTCTGCCCAGCGAAGGCGGCATTGTCCTGGTTCTCACCTGAGCCTCTGTCCAGCTTCTGTTCGTCCTTTAGAGAGTGGTCCAGCGTCCGCTTCTTCCAGTGACTGCATCTTGGGCCTGGATCCTGCCCCCGCCCGCCCCCCGCATTGGCCTCAGGCACACTGATCTGGGGCGTCCCTGTAGAGGACACGGGAGGAAAGCAGCACAACTGTGGGCACTGGTTTCCAGGAGCTTGGAGGCATTGACTTCCCAGGACAGTTTTTCCCTGAGCTCTTCTTCCTGGAATCGGCATCTTCTCCCCTCCCACTTCCACAGCCGGAGCCCCTCCCGGCACCTTCTGCGCCCGCTCTGGCTCTGGTTCTGGTTCGGCACGTGGGTTTCTCTGTCCCCCAGCTACTGCACTGGGCCCCGGCACTGCTCTGGCAGACCTGCCTCGCTGCCCGGGGCATGCCAGCTCCACCCTGCCTCGCTCACATCACTTCCTGTTTCCTGTGCTCTGTGGTGACCACCTACAGGATGTGAGTAACCTGAGCAGGTAACTTCCAGTTCAGTAGAAAGACTCCTGTGGTGCCACTCACTCAGAATCTCCCCTCCCGCCCCAAGCCTGTAGTGCTCCAATACCCCAGGCTGGGGCCTGTGAACAACAGAAAGGTGTTCTTTGCAGTTCTGGAGGCTGGAAGTCAGGCTGGTGCCAGCGGGGCCAGGCGAAGGTCAGCCTGCATCCGTCCTCCGGTGGTGGTCTCAGGCCCCTTGTATCCTCCGTGGTGGAAAGGTGCCGACAGCTGTGTGGGGTCCCTTTTACGAGAGCACTAATCCCACCAGGAGGGCTCCTCCCTCAAGACCTGATCACCCCCACGGCCCCATCCACCTCCTATACCATCCCCTTGGGGGTTAGGATTTCCAAGTGAATTTGGGAGGACACAGCCTTCAGACGGCAGCGGGCCCTTGGCGTGCTGGGGTTCATGCAGCTGTTGCTTCTCTGTGCTCTGCTTTCCTGGGAAGGTCTGAAGCTCAGGCACCACTCCAGCAGGTGTCAGCTCCTCTGTGTCAAGCGCTGCCTCAGGCCCGGGATCCTGTGGGGAAGGCGCTTCCTGGAGAGTGGCCTGGAGGGCTCCTGGTTTTGCGTGGGTGTGGCCCTTCGGGAGTTCAGGAAGCGTCTGTGTACCTGGTTCAGTTGGGTTGGGGAGAGCAGAAAGCCTCCACTGGGACGCGCACCTCTGGAAGTCTGGGACGCGCACCTCTGGAAGTCTGGGACGCCTGCACTAGGTGACCTGTGTGCCCCACACAGCAGCTCAGGACCTCTGCCCTGTGTCCATGGGCTGACGTGCTCTCAGCACTTTGTGTTTGAACAAAGACAAAATTGACGTCTCGGTCAGAACTGGGTGTCCGCCTGTGAGGAGTGCAGGGTCTTTTGCATCTTGGTGTGTGAGTTCCCAGATTGGTGCATCTGGGCCTGGATCCCAGTTCCTGTCTGTGAGGGCCCATGTTCAGGGCCGGTCTGGTCAGCTGTGCCCCAATTACAGTCCTGACTGCCAGGCCGTCCCCTGCCTTGGGGGAGGGGAGCCAGGTCTCAAGTTGTCGGGCCTCTGGGCATCCCAGAAATCTGTGTCCACAGCAGAGCCTGCTTACGCTCACACTTATTTAGCAACTCCTGTGCGGCGTCCGTGGATGTGGTGGAGTCATCCATGGGAGGTCATCTGAGGCGGTGCTGCTTTTGAGCTATGTGTTTGTCTAATGAAATAAGGCGTCAGAAGCTCTACATGCTGTGTAATTGGAAAAAAGTGCTTTTCAAACCATCACCAGCTCGATCCATTGAGAAATTAAGTGCCATGTCGTCTGAAAACCTGGTGATCTGATTTTGGCTTACCTTTATTTTGTAAAAAGTTAGCAATAAATGACATCCATCGAGGGGCGGTGTTTACGTGTCGTCCTGTGAGGTCATTTGCGTCCTGTGAGGTCATTTGCGCTGTGTGTGGAAGCATCCACAGGAATTGGGGGAGGGGCTCAGGACCCTCAGTCTCTGAGCATCTGACAGGACAGGAGTGCCACCTGCCTGGCGGGGTGAGGCTTCTTCCTCGAATTCAGATTCTTGATGTTTGGGACTGAGAGCTCTGAAGTAAGGGGTGCTGTTCTGAGCTGTGGCGAATCGCTGGCCTCAGTGGGAGCTCGGCCAGCTCTTTCTCTGTGCCCTCGCCCCCTCCCGCTGTCAGCCCACGCGGCTACTCTAAAGCAAACTCCAGATAAGTACCATTTCTTAATGTTATTTTTTAGCAGAGTGTCATTTTTTAATTTAACTTCAAATTGGTTTGTTTAAACTTATTTTCCCTCCCACATGCTTCCCTTTCTCAGGTGTCATTGTAGCGCCTTTCTGAGCTATTTGTCATCTCCCTGGGATTTAGGCATTACTTACGAGTTACACAGGCAGGGGTGCTGTCTGCCACACTGCCTTTCAAGGGAAGACAATCAGCTAATACCCTTTTGAAAATGAGTGTGTTTTTCTTCGACCTCAGTGCCTGGTTTGGTAACTGAGCTCCTCCCAGTGTGAGTTGCAGGATCCACCCTGAGTCACTTGGATTCTTTTAATGTGATTTTTCCTTTGAGCACTAATCATGTTCATAATCTCCTTGTCTGCAAACGAGCGGCTTGGAATTGCTGGTTTGTGGTTACAAAACCAAATAAAATAAAACAGTATTAAGCATGATGCTTGGGGAGTGACGACTCCCACAGAGGAGTAATTTGAAGCAAGCGGTCCCTCGTGTTTTGGTTGGGGCTGCTTGGCATAGCTTACTGCAGGACGCCCTGGGGGGAAGCGGGTGTGAGAGGGCCACGTGCGGCCCTCAGGCCCCACCCAGGTGTGCTTGGCCTTGATGTCACCTGCAGCTCTCCCTTCCCTCTCATGTCTTGGTTCGGTGGGAGACCCCAGCTTTTGCTCCAGCTACAACATTATACAGCCTGGATTTTCTGTAACAGACTCAGGTTCCTGCCTTTCACCCCTTATTTCCATAAGCTTTCCAAATATCTTGAAATTTCAGTATCATTTGGAAGCATCCAAAGGAAGTTTGGGGGAGGGGCTCAGGACCCTCAGTCTGAGCATCTGACAGGAGCCCCACTGTCTGGCTGGGCGGGGCTCTTCCTGGCCTGGCTGCCTGCTGCCTCCCTGCCCATGAGGCGGGTGCACTGCCAGCACCCTGGGCTGCCCCCTGGCTGAGCAACGACCTGTGTGACATTTGGAACACGGCCAGAGGAAGGAACTTGCGGGTTTTCTTCTAGGTTTGGCTGCTGAGTGGCTGGTGCGGGCTAGCTTGCTGGTTCCTAATCTAGCTGCCCAGTCATCCCAGCCGGGTGATGTCAGCTCTGCCCAGCTCCAAGGACCCTTAGCAATTAGACCACAGGCAACAGCAATGGCCTCTGTTTATTTCTGTGTTGACTCGCTTGGGAGTCACCACTGCTGGCTTCTGCTTGCCCAGCCCGTAGAGTCGCTCCTGCCACCCCCTCTAGTACCTCTCTGCTAGGAAAATAGGAGCCTCTTTGCTACTTCAGACAGGCAAGCTCTAGGACGGGGTGGTTCCCCAGTGTGAGAAGGGCCGCAGGAGCCGCAGGGAGAAGACATGTTATCCAAAGGTCGGGAACAGAGAAGCTGCTGCTGCCCTGGCCTGGGAAGCAGTTCCCCGGGTCCCAGGCAGGCACTCCCCCTGCTGCCCCTGCGGAAGCCTGAGCCGAGGGTCCTGCCTGCTCAGTGGCAGCTGGAGCCGGCAGCCATTGCTGCAGCAGCATCTGCCTGGCCATGAGCCACTCGGGGTGGGCAAGGTTTTGCCCTTTCTCCTGCCTTTTACTGTTGTACCAGGGCCTCTTTGGCAGGACTAACTAAGAATCCAGCTGGCGAGGGCCTGGAAAATATAGCTTTCTGGTTTCCAGCCCCAGTGACACAGGAGTGTGACTGGATGGCAGGGGTTCTGGCACCTGCAGGCCACATTTGGCACAGGGGCTCTCAGGAGTGTGGGTGAGTGAAATGACCCAGTGCCACCTGGCAGATGGTGGATCAGTAGAAATGGACCATGGGCAGGGAGCATGCTAATCAGGTACTCACTGGCTAGGTTTGGGAAACACAGAGCAGAAAGGTGAGCATGACCGGCAATGGACAGCAGACATCCATGCAGCTGCCTGGAGATACAGTGAGTGGATGCCGGGCAGTGCATTCACGCCAGCTGCTGTGAAGCGGGACGGTTCCTGGGGAGGTGATGCTGCAGGTGGAGGGACAGAGCCGCTCTTTGAAGCCCTGGCACAGACTGCTCACTGCTGTCGGCAGGAAACTGCCACATGCATTTTGAACGTGCGGTGCTCTCCTTCATAGCTCGCTGTTGAAGAGATCAGTTGGGGTGCTGGCTGACAAGATTCAAGCACCAGCAAATGGGCTTCGCTGAGCCATTCAGCCTCTGCTTCTCTTCCAGCAGCTGGAAGCCTTCTTGTTCGCGGCCTGAACTTGATGCCTCTCCCAGCTCCCTCCTTTGCATCTGTCCCTCTTCAGTCTCCTCCAGTTGTGCCCGGAGGAGCTGCCAGGTGGCAGGTGACAGCAGCCCTCCTGAGCTCCCTGAAGCCAGAGAAGTTGCCCCAGGGAAAGGTGTCTTATGAAGGGATGTGGGCAGGCTGGTGGGACTGGGCCCAGGGCTCAGCGGGTGTAGGGGACTTGGGACGCACCCTGCCCCTCAGCTCAGCCACTCTGCCCTCTGCAGACTGGCCATCCCTCGCAGCACCCGAGGCAGGAGGCGGCCTCCACCACCAGCAGGAGTGTGCGTCTAGCAGATACTTTCTGTGCTCCGCCTCTGGGGGAGGCCCTCCTTGGCCTAGGTGGTCAGATGCCCACTTTGAGCCAATCAGTGGGCTACCCTTGTGGGGAGGAGGTGGTGTTCTGACCATGTGCCTGGGGCTGGAGAAGGGCAGCCGAGGGCAGAGAGGAGGGCAGAGGGGAGGCCGCTGGCCCAGCCTCCGGTGGGGGGGGGGGGGGGGAGACATAGCAAGCGTCCATGCAGTCCTGCCAGTGCCGCGCCCCTGCCGCGGCGCACCTTCTGCTGGGGCCCCTGTGCATCTCTGCTGACACTGTAGATGCAATGCCCTTAACTGCTGGTTGTGTGTCTAAAGCGGAATCATGGTTATTTTAAAAATAGCTTCACAGATATGCTTTAAGACCGTATTTCTTTAAACTCAGGAGTTTGGTTTTGTTAAACTATTAAAATTTGAGAAATGATTGAAAATAACTATTAGGAATGTTCAGTACAATATGCTTATTAGAATCACTCTGAAAGAACAAAAAAGACCAACACTCAGGGCTCTCATTTATTTTTCAATTTGATTTGACTTCTTTAAAATGTTTTGATTTAAGTATAGTTGGTGTACAGTATTTATTTCAGGTGTACAATGCAGTGATTTGATATTTGTGTACCTCACGGTGTGCTAATGCTGGTAACCGTCTGCTACTGTGCCAAGTGATCACACAATTACTGACGGTCTCCATTCACTTTCTCATCCATTCCCCACTCCCCTCTGGCAGCCATCAGTTTGATCTCTTTTTAAAAAAAATCTTTTTGCATTAATTTAACTAAAGGAAATACTTTAAGTCAGTTGCCTTTTAATCATTACATAGTCCTTTTTTAGAGTGTATGGCAGTATCCCTTCACCTTCTCCTGAGCGGGAGGTGGCACATCACAGCGAGCTTGGTGTCCTGGGACGGATGCGGCCCTGCATCCAGGCGTCAGGGGACCCATTCGAGCTCTGTGTGCCCTAACCAGCCCCATGGAGTGGGGCACAGGTGGAGGAAGGGAAGAAAGAACTCTAACTTTATTCCACTAATAATGCAGCTTTTGAATTGTGCCTCTTGACTAGTCCGGGGTTTAAAACACACTCAGACCCTGGCTGGTGTGGTTCAGTTGTTGAGCATCGTCCCCTGCACCTGGTGGTCACTGGTTAGATTTCCAGGCAGGGCACAGGCCTGGGTTGCTGGCTCGATCCCTAGTGGGGGGGTATGCAGGAGACACCTGATTGATGTAACCCTTTCTCATCAGTGTTTCTCCCTCTCCCTGCCTCTCTAAAATCAGTAACAAAAAACATTTAGACACACGTACACACACACACTCACCACGTCCACATGCACATGGAGTTCATGCTCTGTGGGGTGGGCTTAGTTTTCCTAGCTGTGCCAAAGGATGGACCGACGCGACCAGACCCCTTCGCCTGCTGCTGACATATGCTGTATATGTACCCAGTCTTTACAACTGACCAGATTCTCTGGATTTACACAGTTGCTATTCCTCCATTATTTAATTCAGCTGTACTATGCATAACCCCCCTTCTCCCATTTATTTAGTTTTGCCTTTTCCTTGTGATATGGCATGATTTTAACTAAGCACAGTTTGCATGCACTAGAAATGAGGCATATCTATAATAATAAAAGCGTAATATGCTAGTTAGACCAGACAGCTGGACAACCTTCCGGACGTCCTTCTGGACGACCTTCCAGACCAAGCTGGGGCTGTGAGGGCCGAGGTAGTCACCGCAGCTGTGAGGGCCCAGGCAAGCCACCCTGGCTGCGAGGGCCGAGTCTCTTGCACGAATTTCGTGCATTGGGCCTCTAGTATTTTATAATAGAAAAAAAATTCTGATTGCAAAATTAACCAAAAATAATAAATATTTATTTTATTTATTTATTTTTAAAATATATTTTATTGATATTTTACAGAGAGGAAGGGAGAGGGATAGAGAGCTAGAAACATCGATGGGAGAAACATCGATCAGCTGCCTCCTGCACACCTCCCACTGGGGATGTGCCTGCAACCAAGGTACGTGCCCGCAACCAAGGTACATGCCCTTGACCGGAATCGAACCCGGGACCCTTGAGTCCACAGGCTGATGCTCTATCCACTGAGCCAAACCAGTTAGGGCAAAAATAATAAATATTTAATTTAAAGTATTGGAAAAAATTTAAAGTGAAAATTTCAGTAATAAACCTTTGGTTCTCAGCATCTAGATTAAGTTGGGGCCTGATCGTCATTAAATATTCAGATATCTATGACCACATTTCCATAATACGGTTTTCATATCTGTAAATTTACCTGAAGGACTCACCCCAGCCACCCTTATTTTTATTGATATATCTGGGTTAAAAGTCTAATGATGTACTCAAGCCCTGCTTCTACATCATGTCCCAAGGGTATGGAATAGGTGACTGGGTTTTTCTGTCCACACCAGGATGCCCCGAGTTTGAAAGGGGAGCTGTGGTAACTGCACGGAGCCTGCAGCCACAGTCCAGTGTGTGTTGCCACTGCAGCCTGAGTGGCCTTGCCACTCCGCGGTCGCCCGATCACGCCTCTGGCTCACCTGCCTGCATCCTGTCTTCCTGCTCCCGTATTCTCCATCCCATCAGCCTCTTTTATCGTGACAGGAGCTGATTTTCCAAGTCATAGATCTAATTGTTTCGGTTTTTTCTCTAAAACCTTGTGGGTCCCTATTTCATGGAGGATAAAGTCTGGGCTCCTTCGTGGTATTAAAAGGCCTTAAAAAACTGACTTTTGCTTCATCTTCGATCACTTAGCCCTTGTAAATTTCACGATGGTTGTTCCCAGCAAGGCCCTGCTCATCACACCTCTGTGCTGTTGCACATGCTGTCCCTGGTGCCTGGCCTGCCCCCCTCACCTCGCACTGCTTCCCTGCTTGCCACGTTGCAGGATTGAATGGTATGTCTCCTTTGAAGCTAGAACTGTGGCCCCCTCCTAGGCCTCCTAGTTCATGCCCATCCGTCTTTTAATACTCATTCACTTAATCCTGGGAGGCAGCCCACCCTGTGGTAAAGATCTGGTCCCCTGGCATGCATCATGGCCTTCCACTTGGCACTGTACGATTTGGGGCTGGTAAAGCTCTTGTGCCTCAGTTTTCTCAGCTGGAAAGTGGGACGATAGTAGTACTTCTCCTGGGATAGTCGGGTTGATAAAGAGGAATGCCTTGAAAGCCTGTTCTTGGCAGGTGAAGACCCAGCAGTCAGTGCTGTCTGTGGCCGGTGTGGCTGTCACCTGTGGTGTGATGGCCTGTATGTTGTCTGTTTCTCCATCTGGAGCCTGAGTCTGAGGCAAAGGGCTCTGGCGGCGTAGTTGGCGCACTGTTCACTGAAGGAATTGGCATGTGTGAATATATACTATTCCCATTTAGTGTAAATGTCTTTAGTTGAGATTAAATACATACAGCTGCCCGTCCATACACTCTGGGGGCTGGGGCAGGGAGGCCAGAACTGAGCATCCCCATCCCCACAGCAGAGTTGAGCCCGTCTGGGAGCCAACAGCTGTGTGGAGAGTGGTTGCACACCCCAGGCGTTCCCCTTCAACCCCACAGCACCTGGAGGGACCTGCCAGAGGTGGAGACTAACAGTCAGTGGACCCAGGAGTGACTCGGGGCACCTGCAGCATGGGCACAGCCGCCACCGTCCAGCCTGGTGATCACAGGCCAATCAGCCCTGCAGGGAAGCAGGTACAGCTCCCCGCCCCCTGGGGCACGTGCCACAGCCCATTGGCCTAGGGAAAGTGGGAAGCTTGGAGAGGTCAGGGCCGCAGAGAGAGTGCAGGAAGACGCAGCACTGTCAGGCTGGATGCACAGCTCCAGCCCCTGTGCAGTCTGTCCGCAGGCGGTATCCCTGCCTCTATAACGGTGGTTCTCAACCTTTCTAATGCTGCAACCCTTTAATACAGTTCCTCATGTTGTGGTGACCCCCAACCATAAAATTATTTTCGATGCTACTTCATAACTGTAATTTTGCTACTGTTAATGAATCGTAATGTAAATATCTGTGTTTTCCGATGGTCTTAGACTCTACAGCAGCGGTTCTCAACCTGTGGGTCGCGAACCCACAGGTTGAGAACTGCTAGCAAGGTCGCCTAAGACCATCGGAAAACACAGATATTTACATTACGATTCATTAACAGCCGGACCAGAAGGTCATCCTGCTACTCAGAATATTCAGAAGCGGTGAGCGCGGGGTAGAGAGAGACCACTCGTGAGCGGCTCCCACTCTGGGAGGAACCACAAGCCGCTTCTCCAGCCAAAGGCTAACCCCACTGCCTGTGATCTCCACGCTGGCCGAGTCTTTATAAACCAGAGGGTGCAGGCGCGCCTGTGGCCACCCCTGTCCCCTTCCCTGGCTCTTCTTTTCCCTGGAAAGGAGAGGGAGGAGGGGACAGAATCCAGACCTGGATAATCAGGTCCTCGGCCCAGAGCCCCTCCCTCAGCTTCGGGGACCCCACAGGCATCACTCTCCTCACCCCTCACCGCTTATCACACTCAGACCTTGCTTTCCCATCAGGAAAGTGGGTCGCTGACAGGATGAAATGCAATAATTTAAGCATCAAGTCTCAAAACAGTGCCTGGCATGCGCTGAGCACAAACGTTGGTGGTGTCCTTATTCGTGAGGATAGGATATATGGGCTCCGCTGCTGTGAGTTTTTGTAAATGACGTTCACACCAGGAATGGAGGGAACGGGGCAGCCACCCAGAGGTGTTTTGAAAGGAGAATATGTCATATTGAGGGATGGAATGGGATGCTGGACTCGAGGGAGAAGAGCAGTTTTGAACAGACTTGTATACTCGAGCCTGGCAGGTGGGAGGCTGGGCCTGGGGGCAGTCTCTGTGCTAAGGTGCTACCTAGATGGTAACTGTTCTGCAGGGTGATTTGAGCTGCTTATGACACAGTTTAGGGTAAAAGGCAGAGTGAGCGATTAAATGGGGCCCATGTTTCGGTTCTGCCACGAAGCTGACTTGCAACATGTTTTTTATTTAGGGTGAACACAGTGTGATGCGGGGTGACGAGCTGGCCTTCCTGGCTGGTGTGAACTCTGCACACCCGAGTAGCATGTGTTAGGATGTGGTGGCTCCGCAGTGGGTGGACAGACAGGGAGGCAACCGTGAGGGGAGAATGATGGCCTGCTTTCCCACCTGGCTCCTTTGAGGGCTGTAAAATGTGTCGGCACGAAGAAACCCCCAAAAATCTCCCAATCACGGTCCTACATAAATGTGTTTGGGAGACATTTTCTCTAGTAAAAAGTGAAAAGTGAAAACGCCAGCTCTTTTTTGTAAGTTTCACAACAGGTGGCCTGCTCCCTGAGCCCGGGATGCAGTGTCAAGCAGAGGTGGTTCGGGAACGAGGATTTTTCTTTCCGGAAGTAGGAGTCATTCTTTTCTCCCTTTACATCATAGCCTGTAACCACCAGAAGTATAAACGTATTTGGAATTTGTAGGACAAAATGAAATCCCTCTTTGCCTGCAGAAGGTAAGGGCATCCTTGCACTTTAGGGTTACCTTGCAGTTACCTCGACGCCCTTCAGCTCGGCTCTCGTCCCGCCTGTGGCTCACACTGAAATTCTTCGTATGGCACTTGGCAGGGATGCAGTCCATCTTTATTCCGGAATGTGTTTACTGTGTTACTTTTCATAGAGATTTGCCGTCCTATTCCCAGCGCATTGGCGAGCGCAGTGAGAAGTATTTCCACTGCTGGCTGAGCTAGGGGTGAAGGGTTGAGGAGGGATGAATTTGCTTACATGGCAAGCTGTTTGCAACAACCTTTTCAGGCCAGTGAGTGCTGCTCCTGGTTTTATTGAGGCGAGGGGCATGTTCACTTCAGGGAACATTGGTGTTTCCACTGTGTCCCAGGACTGCACAAAGCGGGGACACGCCGTGCTTCCTTCCCACGGCCAGTGGGGGAGGTTGAGGGTGTGCAATGTAGCGAGGGCTTCAGGTTTTCACAATGTAGGTGAGCATAAAAGCACGCTCATCATTCCTATCATAATACTAATTACTAAGGTTTAAGCCAAGCACACCTCTGGGTCAGGCCGTTATAAATGCTTTCCATAGATTCTCAGTTAATCAAGGGGAAACTATAGCAGCATCACAACTGTGAACAAGGGGAGAAACGTCTGGCCCTGGAGGGGACCCTGTCATTGGGACCCAGGGCTGCGGAGCCCGCAGGGCGTGATCCAGGTCACTGGTGCTCTGACATTTCCCATCTCATTGTTCTGACAGCGGACGGGGTTCACAGCGCTGAGTGCACGGCCTGGCGCCGCGGGGAGGGCAGGTGCAGCTGGGCAGCCTCGCAGTTCGGGTCAGAGCGCTTCCTGCAGCCGGCACTACTTCTCTGTGGTGTCGCTGGAGCCGAGATGGTCGTGGTGTTTGTCTCCGAGGGAAGGGATCGGGACTGTCACCCTCTCCCCCCAAAGAGCCTGGTTGGAAGGTCCCTTCACCTGAGATGCCTGGACCCCGGGAAAAACCAGCCATGATGTCATGCAGAGGAACATAGTAGAGAAGCCCCTTTTATTCAGAAGATGAGAATAAAACAGTCAAGTCACTCCACCAAAAACAACAGCACTTGAATGCTGCCTGGTGTAGCTCTTCTCATGACCTGGGTGGGCCCCACACAGCTTTGCCTGCATGAACATAGAGAGGTCACACGTAAAGCAGCATGATGCAGTGGGAGTGGTCTGACCTCATCCACCAGCCCCAGGCTCATCCCAGTGTGTCCTTCACCTGCGCAGCCCTGCCGCCAGCACTGAGCCTGCCCCTGTGAGTGGGGTGCCCCCTGCCGCCAGCACTGAGCCTGCCCCTGTGAGTGGGGTGCCCCCTGCCGCCAGCACTGAGCCTGCCCCTGTGAGTGGGGGTGCCCCCTGCCGCCAGCACTGAGCCTGCCCCTGTGAGTGGGGGTGCCCCCTGCCACCCAGCAATGAGCCTCCCCCTGTGAGTGGGGGTGCCCCCTGCTCACAGCAAGGCTGGGGTCTCCTTGCACCTGTGCCGTGATGTTTGCCTTTGTGGTTTGTATGCAGGAGCCGGGAGAAGTTGGTCAGGAGCAGAATGTCACTTCTGGAGTTAGTGGAGCTGGTGTAGGAGGCTTAACTCACAGGAAGTGGTATGTCTGCTTATTGGTTGTCATCTGGTGAGCTGAGGAGAATGAATGGCTACAGCTGGCAGCGTGAAAGACTTCCGGGCCAGGGCACACAAATGATTTAAGCCCTACCGTCCTTTTTCTTGTATCTACTATCTGTCTAGTTTTTTGCATCTTTTCATACGTGTGGGTATGTGTTCACTCTTTGCCCATCTGTCAGTTTTCTCATTTAACTCTGGCTTCTGTGCCTTATTCTCATGTCCCTTCCATTGTGTATTTCTCTATCAATTAATTAATCCATTTATCCAGCCTCTTATGTGTCATTTCCTCTGTCTAGGGCACCATTCTTAGTGTGTGGATGGAACGGTATATTACAGTCTCAGCACCCCGCACAGGGAAGATAGAGGTATGTTTACAAATTGTTCCGATACCAAAGAAATGATACTTATTCTGTCTGTGGGGTAACAAGACATCACTAGCTGAGCACTTGCTGGGTGCCAGGCAGGCTCTGAGCACTCACTCACCTGCTTTGGAGCAGCAAATGGCAGGGTGGGCCCAGGTGGGCGAGCTGGCTCAGGCCTGTCCCGAAAGATCCCTGGGTTTGGAGACTTTGCCTCCAGGCTTGGGGTTGGCCTTGACCTCCACTAGAATCTTGTCTCTCTTTCTCTCTAGGCACCAGGTGCTAGGCCTTCCTTCGGCGCCGGCTGTGACCATGCACTAAAGCCTTTTGTACGGGACCTGGCCTCGCCAGCTCACAGTGCCGCAGAGGGAGTGCTGTCCACCTCTGGCGGGCTGCCACCGGCCCCACCTGCCTAGGTCCCATCTCAACTGCTCTCTTGTTTTTCTGCCTCTTCCAGTCCTGGCCTCTGCCCCCTTTGGTTTGTAGCCTCCCCCTGCCTTTGTTCCCCACCACTCCCCTGGGCTCTGCCTCGCTCCCCCCTGGGTGGTTCCCTTCCCACCTGTGCAGGAGGCTGGCAGTGCTGCTCTGGCCCCAGCTCTGATGCAGTTGCTCAAGTTGCCTTGGGCCAACTCCTATCTGGGAATGTTATGGATTGAAATGTGTCTTCCCCACTATTCATATGTTGAAGCCCTATCCCCCCTACCCCACCCCCCACCCCGCTGTGTTCCGGGATGGGGCCTCTAAGGAATTAAGGGAAGTTAAATGAGGACATACGGGTGGGGCCTGGATGTAGTAGGGTTAGTGTCCTTATGAGAAGAGCACCAGGCAGCTTGCTCTCTTTCTGCTGTGTGAGGGCACAGCGCGAGGATGTGCAAGCCAGGAGCAGAGCCCTCACCAGGACTCACATCACTGACGCCTGGGTCTGGGTCCACAGCCACCATGACTATGAAAAACTTGCAGTGTTTTCTTATGGCAGACTGAGCGGACGAATGCAGTGGTGCTCACCTGCCCATCACGGCCGGGAGACGTCCTTACGGGGTACAGGGGGATGACCACCCTGTAGCCCCTCCCATGAGGGCATCTTGCCAGCTCGGTTCCTTCATGCAGGGAACCAGGGCCTGCTCTCCCTGAGGGCAGGGAGGGGTGGGGTGAGAACCAGGCCTGTGCCTGTGCTGGGGGAGGAGCTTGTGTGGGGAAGCACGGGACTTGGTGGGAATGTCTATAAGGAGGATTCTCCGAAAGGTCGGGGCCTCTGGGGGGGCCTTGCCGAAGGCGGCAGCCCCTACCTTGACTTTTCCAAACAAGTTCAAGCCCCCAGGTGTTTTGCTAGAATCTCTATGTTTAGTCTTTTAGACCCGACCTTGAAGAAGCACATACTTTCTCAAGGATGCTTACCCTGCTGATAGTATCTAATAGTTAATTTTAGTTCAAGCTGTTGTGACAAAGCCTTAAAGGCAGGCAGACAGGGTACTTGGTGGCGATAGCCAAGTCGTGCTTAGCCTCTCTTTCACTGAAATCTGTGTCAGAGCAACCAGTCATCCATCGCTCAGGGTCTGCGGTCAGCCCCGGCACGCTCCGTCAGGGTGAGCCTGCTCCTCTGGGATGAGAACCACACCCACGCCCTGACTCGGGTCGCTGGTGTTTTGGAGGACGGAATGGACCTGGGACTCCCTGCCAGGGGCAAATCCAGTTTGGGATGAAGTTCTTCCTAAATGGTTCTGCTTGAACCTGGATGCAAAGGTGAGGGCGTTGGCTGTGTAAAATGTTCTCAGGCAACCACACACACACACACACACACACACAAAAAAAAAAAAATTGCAAAATAGGCAAAGGACCCATATAGATACTTCTCTAAGGGGGGCATACAGATGGCCAATAGAATGTCAAATGATGTCCATCATCACTAATAGTAGGAGAAATTCAAATGAAAACCACAATGACGTATCACCTCACACCTGTCAGAATGGCTACCATCAACAATGGCTACCATCAACAAATCAACAATTGATAAGTTCTGGCGAGGATGTGGAGCAAAGGGAAGCCTTGTGCACTGCTGGTGGGATGGCAGACTGGTGCAGCCACTGTGGAGAACAGTATGGAGGGTCCTTAAAAAATTAAAAATGGAAGTGCTTTATAAGCCAGCAATTCCCAAAACACCAACCCAAACGAATATATACACTCCTATATTCATGCAGTGTTTTTTACAATAGTCAAGATCTGGAAGCAGCTGTGGTACATTTACGCAATGGAATACTACTTGGCTGTAAAAAAAAAGAAGGAAATCTTACCATTTGCTACAGTGAAAAAATCAGAGAAAGACAAGTACCATATGATCTCATTTTTATAATAAGTGAACAAATAAAATAGAAACGGAGTCATAGAGAACAAACTGTTGTCATAGGGGTGGGGGTTTAGGGGTTTGGTGAAAAACGTGAAGGAATTAAAAAGTTCAAATTGGTAGTTACAGAATAGTCACAGGGATGTGAAGTACAGCATAGGGCACACAGGGCTGGGTAAGAGTAGGTTTATAGGTTGTGGTCATATGTACGCTTGAAACCAGGTCTCTAATAATGTTTTTCTTTGAGAAAAAAAATAACCTAGCCTGGCGGTGTGGCTCAGTGGCTGAGTGTTGACCCATGAAACCAGGAGGTCACGGTTTGATTCCTGGTCGCGGCACATGCCTGGGTTGTGGGCTGAACCCCAGTAGGGGGCGTGCAGGAGGCAGTCCAATGATTCTCTCTCATCACTGATGTTTTTCTCTCTCTGGACTCAATAAAAACATATTTTTAAAAAATTAACCTATTTCTTTGGATCCAAATAAGAGTTTTTTGCAATTGAAGAAATATTTGCCTGGTATTTTCGTGTGTTTTTTTTGTTTGTTTGTTTGTTTTTCCTGATGAAAGTGATTCTCTTGCTAGGTAACAGCCTAATGTGGGCAATAAAATGTGTCTGAGAAACACATTGTCCAGCTTTGCTGCCTATCATGCTCTTGTGTGAGGATCTAGCTCTGTGGTTCCCCGTTCTCAAATTTGCCCTTGGTCCACTGCTGACTCTGAGGGCTCTTTTGCTACCTCCTCCTGTCACCCACCCCCTCCAGTTTCAGCCCCAGAGTCTGGGGTGGGCCCCTATAATTTGCATGTCTGAGTTGTTCCCAGATGCTGCTGCAGATCAGGGCCCTGTGGAGAATCAGTGCCCTGGCCACCGGATAGCAAAGAGCTGATGGATAAGAGCAGCAGGTCACTAAGTTTCCAAACTGCTGTCCGCCTGCCTTCACTCACTGCTGGGGGAGCACCTGAGCCGTGCCCCCAGACAGTGCCTATAATCAGAGGGAGCAGGCCAGGAGCAGACCGGCTTCTCAAAACACCCTAAGTTTTACTGCTTCTGCTGGTAGAATGGGTAGAAACATTGATTTGTGAGATAAAAATATGGCAAAGTTATTTTTTCTTCGTCAGATCCCGTAAATAGACCTGCACATTAAACATAAAGTTGAGCCATTAAGGAGCTCATTGGAATTTGTTGATCAGTTACTGTTGCAGGCTCTCTCTTCCTTACTGGCTACGGCTTGCACAATTGCTGCCCCTGTTTGTAGGAGCTCTTGCTCTGCTGACCCAAAGTGATAACCCACGCTGGGCTCTGGCTTCCCGGGACCCGCGGCTGGCCCGTGTCCAGGCACGGAAGATGGGTAAGGTTGTCTGCCTGGGCACTGTGCTGGCAAGTGGTCCCTGGGCAGCAGCCTGGGAGTCCGGGCACTCCCTCTGTCCCCTTCTTGCCACTCGGCCCACCCAAGAGGAGGCGCGGCTGGCGCCGTAGCCGGCCCTTTGTGGAGTGTGGCGGGTGGTGCCACCTGGTGTCTTACCACTCGGTGGGTGTCAGAGACAGAGAACAGGGGAACACTGCTCAGCACTGCTGCTCTGAGCTGCTCTGAGCCCACATATTCTTCCAAATTCTTCCCGACTACACCAGAGTAGGTTCCTTATCAAACCCTGCTTGCTACATTCACTGTCGGGCCCAAGCCCCTCTGCCAGGGCTGGACCTTCTTGGACATCAGGTCTCAGAGGGAGAAGCCAGGAGAAGTTGAGAGCATATAAGTCTTTATTGCAGAAGCCAGTGGCCATAAGCCATTAGCCAAAACAGCTCTTCACAGCCAAGTCCATACAAGCAGCCGTACCCCGGCTGGTAAATACATATCCTTCCCACATAGTAGCATTCATCTCTGTACCCACAGCTGTTATCTGAGCAGCGCACCTATAGCTTTACATGGCAATAGTGCCAGAGCTCTCCCTTAGCTGCAGCCTCAGCAGCTTCTCCTATCTCCCCTGCCCAGCACCCTGGCTGGTCTCTGTAGCCTCACATAGGAACTACCTCTGAGCTTCACTCTCAGCACCATGGCTCGGGAACATGGTAGCTATATCTGAGCTCTTAGCCTTCCATTGTAGCCGTGCCAGCTCTCCGCTCCGTCGGACCGCTCTAGCCTTTTCCCCTGCCCACTGACCAGCTAACAACATGTTATTACTACTTAGACAGAAGAGGCCTCTGGCCAACAATGACATCAGTCATTTGGCTGTAGAAGGACACAGTGACCGTGAGATTGTGCTGTGTCCTTGCACTTGCGTAGTCCCTGGACATTCCGATTAGGATTCCCATGTTCAGAGTGGCCTTGGCCATCTGGCATGCTATCAAAAGGCCTCCACACTCTGAGTGGCCTTGACTCTCTGGGGACTCTGGCGTGGCTCCCACAATGGGCATCTCACTGCCTGCCAACTGAAGGGGTTCAGCACATGGTGGGCGGCTGGAGCCCTGCCTTGGCCTCCGCTCTCAGCACACCTGGGGTCGGGGGAGGGAAGGTAAGTAGGTGGAGCTCGTCTTCAGTGGGCTCAGCCTCTTTCAGGCTGCTTACGCTCCAGGTGGGCCTCGTCGCCAGGTGCATGCATAGGCCAGACCCGGGTAGAGCGTTGGTCCTGTTGCTTTGACCTGAGTTCTGCCTGGGAGCCAGAACCCTGCCATCCTCCCTTTCACACCAACACGGTTTCAAGCCATTAGAACTGCTTTGTTGTTATTAGAAATTGACAAGAATTGGACCACACACTTGGTCTGTTGCCTCCAGGTCAGGAGACTCAGGAGAAGCCCCTGAGGAAGGAGCATAACTGACACTTCCTGCCTGTGTGAGCCCCTGAAACCAGCCTGGGCTCCACCATTCAACACCTCCATTGTCATTTGTTAAATGAAGGTGTAGAGCTGGAGATCTCTACTTCCTCCCTTCAGCGTTGTGTTGATTTCATCCTGAGAAGCCACACTGGTAAGAAATTGGTCCTTTTTCGTCTCTCCTCCCACTTAGCATCCTGTGCTACCTTCCTTCCTCCTCACGCGGGAGAAGGGAGAACTGGCCCTTGAGAGAACTAGCCTTGTAGCTCTGAGTTTCAGGATGGCTGCGCTTTGGGGCTGGCAGGGTCAGGAGGGTGTATAGGACCCATGCTTCACGGTAACAAACGAAATGAGTTCATTTCCTACCAGTCCTCGCCAGCCAGCGCGTCCAGCAGTTTTGCCTTCGCTTCCTGTCCGTGGGATGGCCTCGATCTCTCCGTGTGTCCGCGGAGCCTATTGCGTGTTTATGCAGCAATCCGTGTGACTGGGTTAGATGTAGACTTCCCTGGAGAAAGGCGCACCTGTGTGTGAGAGCACTGCCACGTGCCGCACAAGTCCTCGTGGCCTGCGCTGGAAGGGGCGCGGTTGGTCTGCGGTCTGTGAAAACGACTCAGCTGCTGTTTTGAGTGGTCTTGATAGGACACTAATGGTATTAATATCTGTCCTATATTTAACATCTGAATAAATTCTCAAGATTTTATTGAATGAACTGATTATTCTTGTGTGTGTGTATGAGGGTTGGTTCAAACTTCCAAAACACTTGGAGATTTTCTTTGGAACTATATTTATCTAAATGCCCACACTCTCCAGCAGCTAAATTTTGAAGCAAATCCCAGATATCAGTTCCTTTCATCTGTAAATATTTCAGTAACAATAACTCCAGGATATTACCAAACATGCACCAGTGTGTAAATTTCCCCCTATCTCAGAAACCTTATTTAACATTGAGTTGTGAAACCTAGAACCAAAGACGGTTCGGACATTGCAGTTGGAGGACCTATTTGTTTCTCCGCCCTCTTATTTCTTTATTTTTATTCCATTGTTTATTATTTTAGTCATTTATTTCATTATTTCTTTTTAAAGTCGCAGACTGATTTGTTGGGGCAGCCTAGTCTCTGTCCCCGGGGTTTCCCACAGCTGAACCTCGCTAACCAGACCCCGTTGACCAGCTTTTCTGTCTCCGTGTGTCCTGCACATTCCCGTTAGATCTCAGCCGATTCCGGTTTGATTCCCTGGCAGGACTCTCCATGGGCTGAGTAAGCTCCCAGCAGCAGAACACGGGAGCCAGCAGCCTTGTCAATTGCTGGCTGCAAAGTGGTGACATCCGGGCCCTCTCCTTCCCCCCACTCAGCCACGCGAGGAGACTGCCCAGCCCTTATGCTGAGGTACATTACAGAGGGAAGTCTTGGCCTTTATTTGGCAATTTTCAGAATAAGGAGTTCTGATTTCTCAGCATTCTCCACAAGCCACCAGTGAGGCTGTGTGTGTGTAGAGAAGTGACGAGCTAATGATTTAAGGCATTACTGAAGGAGTTTCATGCAGCTGACATCCTTGTTGCTACTCTGGTGGCCACTGCAGCCAGGGTCACCCTTTGCACGCCCCTGAGATCCGTGCCATTGGCATGGAAGGCTGGAGCCGCAGCACCTCAGGCTCCTCCAGCCACAGGTCCCCATTTCTCCAGAGACCATGGTCTGTGGTCCCTACAGTAGGAAATGGAATTGGGGACTTTGGTTTGGGAGTTAGGGACACTCATTATTCCTGGATTGCTCATTGTGTCTGGGCCTTTGTTTTGTTTTTAACATGATCTACTAAAGGCCCCTTGCATGAAATTCGCACTGGGGGGTGGAGGGGCTCAGCCCGGCCTCTGTCCTATTGCAATCCGGGACCCCTCACTCCTTACCGCCTGCCTGCTCGCTGCTCCTTACCGCTCGGCTCTCTGCTCCTTAGTGCTGCCGAGGAGGCGGGAGAGCCCGGCTTCTGGCAGAGCGACACTCCCCCTGTGGGAGTGCACTGACCACCAGGGGATAGCTCCTGCATTGAGCGTCTGCCCCCTGGTGGTCAGTGCGCATCATAGCGACTGGTCATTCTGGCCTTTCCACCATAACGGTCGCTTAGGCTTTTATTATATAGACTAGAGGCCCGGTGCATGAAATTTGTGCACGGGGGGCAGGGGGAGGGCCCCCTCAGCCCAGCCTGCACTCTCTCCAATCCGGAACCCTTTGGGGGATGTCGACTGCCAGTTTAGGCCCAATCCTGGGGATTGGGCCTAAACCGGCAGTCGGACATCCCTCTCACAATCCTGGATCGCTGGCTCCTAATTGCTCATCTGCCTGCCTGCCTGGTCGCCCCTAACTACCCCCCGCACCCTCGCTGGCCTGATCGCCCCTCACTGTCTCTGCATACTGGCCTGATCATCCCTAACTGCCCCCCACCCCCCCGCCAGCCTGGTCGCCCCCAACTGCCCCCCTCTGCCAGTCTGGTTGCCCCTAACTACCCCCCCACCAGCCTGGTGGCCCCCAACTGCCCCTCCTGCCGGCCTTGTCGCCCCTCATGGACCTTCCCCCTGCCCCTCGCCGGCTTGGTCGCCCCACACAGCCTGCTGTTCAGTCGTTTGGTCCGTCTCTCACTAACCCCCTGCCAGCCTGGTTGTAGGCAGCCATCTTGTGAGGGCGCGAGGGTTAATTTGCATATTACCTCTTTATTATATAGGATTGTAAATCCATACTGATATTTATAATTCAAAATTACAAGATAGTTTGCTTCTCTGATTATATATTTGTATCACTTTTCTCTTATGCTGAAAGTTTTTGTCCCTAGGAACATGAACATAATTATTTGCTTGATTATCCTAGTTTATCTGTACACAACATATATAAATATTTAGAATAACTCTACCAATATTATCACCAACAATTTCACTGCTGAAAATAGCTGAAGATGTTTTGTCCTTTGGTTTTCCCCACTAGGGAAATGCAGTCAAATTGCTGTGTTTCAAAGTCTTTTGGAATGATTCCTCTCTATTTATGCCACCAACTCAATACATCATTTAGTTAATATGCTTTCATTCTGCTTTTGCTTTTCTGAGACTTTAAAAAATTAACATGGGTTTATAATTACGTAAACCATGTACGTGGTTCCAGAGCCAAATGTCCATAGAGAGATCTCGTTTGTTATTTTTGTCTTCTTCTCTCCCCACCCCCTTTCAGTCACTGTTTTTAAGAGTATTTTCTTGTCCCTCCTTTTACATATTGCTTTTTAATGCAAGCAAATACATGTGTCCTTATGTACTTATTTTTAACATTTCTCATTTAAAAAAAAATAAACAATAGCATACTTTATACATGTTTTCCAAACTGGAGTTTAAAGGTTGTCTCCTAATTATATGGCATATTGAAACCTAAGTAAGCATGACATTGACTTACACTGAATGTGCTCATTTATTCAGTTATTTTTGGAAGGGGTAATTATAGCAACTGCCACCTAAACATTTTAATCATATTCCAAAATAGTTAGAAAATACATTAATATTCCTGTCTTGTCTTTGCTGTTAAAAAAAAAAAAGAAAGAAAATCTTGGTCTGATTGATGTGCATGCATTTTAGTTCCGTGGTTCTCAGTGGGGCGCTTCACCCCACAGGGGACACTTGCGATGTCTGGAGATATTTTTGATCCCACAACCCAAGGGAGGTGGGGTTGCTGCTGACGTTCCCCCAGTGCATGGGGCAGCCCACAGAGTCACAGTCCCAGATGCCCGTACTGTATGTCACCACTCAGTTCCAACCAGGCCTTGTTGAGCATGGTCATCTCCCTCCCTCTCCCCTCCTCTCTTTCTTCCATCCCTCCTCTCTCCCTTTCTCTCTCTTCTTTTTCAGTAAAACTGGACGTTTACATCTGGGACATCGATGATATGTGCTTTACCAGGCTTGTCTGAAGAGAGAAATAATTCCGCGCGTGAAAGCTCTGCTCTAGTTTTACTCTGGTAAAAATTGTATGTGCAGCCACGTCTTTGAGGGCGGGGAGCAGTTTTTGCATTATTACAAGCCTCAGGAAAACAGGATTTCTTGTTAGGTGCATGCACACCGACCAGATGGTTTAAAGCAGCCTTGGGCAAACTACGGCCCGCGGGCCGGATACGGCTGTTCCATCGGTTCTCTTGCTCTCCCCTCCGCTCCTTTACTTTTAATTTATATTAGTTCACACAAACACTCCATCCATGCTTTTGTTCCGGCCCTCCAGTCCAGTTTAAGAACCCATTGTGGCCCTCGAGTCAAAAAGTTTGCCCACCCCTGGTTTAAAGCGATGAAGTTGAATGTTGATGTGTTGGAGGCAGGATGGGCACCATAGCCTCGCGGTTAATTTGGCATACACCCATTTATGCAATACTGTTAAAGGCCTATGTGTGTAGGCGATCTGTGGGAAGATGGGCAGCTGGGCTGCTCTTACGAAGTTATTGGGTCATTGATGACATCCAAGGTAACTCCAGGCCTCGCATTACGTTTCCTTATTTCTGTACTTCCCGTGGCCTCCCTTTAGTATCTGATGGAATACTCATTTCATTGCATGTGGGTTTTACTGTGTTGTTGGCGAGTGAGGGCTGCCTGATGGGGTATCGGCTGTGCGCACTGATCATTTGTGGAGAGGTGCCTGGGAATTGACCCGGGCATGGAGAGCAGGTGGTACAGCGGCCGGTCCTCGGCGCGAGCTTGATGACATCAGATCTTAGTTTTCCTTTTGCCTTTGGTATGAAGAGGACCCAGAGGCGTTCCTAACCTCACTGCTCTATTTTTTTCCTTTTATTTTCCCTTGCATTCCCCACATTTCCATCAAGTGAATTAAATGAGTTGGAAAAAACAGGTCAGCACTTCCGGCACCAGTAAAGCAGTACACACGGGGCTCCGTGGAAAGGAGCCCTACATAATTAGATAGTTACAGACATCCACTGTGACAGGCCCAGCTCTGCCTGCCCTCTGAGGAATTGTGCGATAGGATGAGTTTTATTAAACATTTTACTTCTGCATTTCACATATTTGGGGTTGGTTTGGTGTCATTAGTGGGAGTGTGTGTGTGGTGATGACTACAAGGGTGGTCTTTCAGAAATAGATTTAGTCACCAGAGTCCCTATTTATGGCCCTACAACATAAAAACGTACTCTCCTTCCCAGGCCTGTGACTCACATCTTATACCGCCCACCCTTTCTTTTAGCATCTTTCCCTCTCCCCCAAGGAAAAAGTTGACGTTGAGTTACATGCCTTTTTCACTCACCAAAGACACAACCTTTGAAAATGCCCCTATTTCAGTCTTTATACTTTTAAATATTTTTTTTTATTGATTTCAGAGTGGGAGAGACAGAAACATCAGCGATGAGAGAGAATCACTGATCAGCTGCCTCCTGCATGCCCCTACTGGGGCACCACCTGGGCATGTGCCCTGACCTGGAATCAAACTATGACCTCCTGGTTCATAGGCCGATGCTCAACCACTGAGCCACACCAGCTGGGCCCTGCACAGAAATAAAACAGTTTGTGCTATTTCTGGGCAGCGGTGTAAGTCAGGGTTCTCAGGGCCACCAGCGGAGCAGTTGCCATGTGCAGCGGGCAAGGCAACCTTGTGCCCCTGCCTTTCTCCGCAGGAAAAGCTGCGGCCCATTGGGCAAGTAGGCGTTCCTACTGCTCATGCGTGAGGGAACCTGCTTGGGGCAGCAGCTCAGGGGCTAAGAGGATGCGGAGCAGCCTGGGCCTCGTGCTGTGGGGCTCCCATCAGGCCTGTGGGGGAGGCAGGCAGGCAGGAAGGACGTGAGGAGTCAGTGCACTTCCTGCCCACGAGGGACGGTGATTCCCACAGAGTGAGGCCGTGGAGCAGAGACCCCGGCTTTCCCAGTAGCCCGTGAACACCGTGCCCATGCGGGCCGTCAGCTGCCCGGCTGCAGGGACAGATGCTTCTGAAAAGAACCAGCTCGTAATTTGGCGCTGAAAAGCTCAGCGATTTGGTGTTGGACACATTGACTTGTGGTTTCCTAAGTTTGTGAAGCGACTGGTGCTGACGGCACACGTTTAGGCAGCTGAATCACCTTAAATCAGGTGGGACTGGAGGGTGACGAGCTGTAGTCATCGGATTCAGTTCGTTTTCTAGGAGAACAAAACTGTAACTCCTTTTCATTAATTTACAGTTGCGTTCCATCTAGTTCAGAGCCAATATTAAATTCTCTCCTACCTCCAGAAGGTGTGTTTGAACATAAATATCGGTAGGATTAATATTCTGAGTTAAGGTTAGCTTGTTTTAAGATTTGTTTTCACCTATCTATTACCATTTTGTTGAAACTTTTTTAAAATTTGAAAGTGATGCGTATTTTTTTAAAAAAAAACAAATGCAGATGAATTAGCCATCAAGGGAGGCCCTTCTGGGGGAGGTGCCCCAAGGCCACAGCGAATAGGGCTCCGGTGTCCCGTGTGCACGCCTGAGGGTTCTGCAACATCCAAGTCCAGGTCACTCCAATCCTTTTGTTTTCTTATTTTCTCCCTTTTCTTATTGATGGTGAATTTTATGGCCTGTACATTATACTATCTCAGTTTAATAAAAAGTAACTGGTGTTTGTGGATTGATTTAGAGAGAAGCAACGAAGGGTAACATGCTTTTATCTTTATATTGTCAGGTATGAAGAGAGGTTTCCCAGAGGTCTGTGTGGCATGGATTAAACACATTTTATGGATTGTTGAGATGAAGAAGCCTGTGGTGAACCCACCAGTTACGGAGAATTAAGTCACGCGGGTCATGAATCTCCATGATGATCAACTGCGGGTGTGTGTGTGGAGGCAAAGTGGCAGTTCAGTTCCTTCATAGATCAGATTGGATTCCGTCTGACGTGTTCTCGCCTGCTTTTTCTGAGTTTACTATATGTCTTTGAAAATTTTTCTACTTAGAGCTTAGAGACTTTTCTCCTGCTTCACACGTGAGAGCAGGTCATTTATTTAGCTGTTTACCTTTATGGGCATTTAGGCTCTTTGCATTTTGATGTCCTACCAAACTGCCCTACATAGGCTGTACAATTCTGCAGTTTGTAGGAGAGGATCTGCTACCTCCGCACCTCCCCAAACTGCTGTTTTATCATACTTAAACATTTTTTGGTAATTTTCAAAATTTTTACTTTTGAAATAAATGTTGGCTCACGAAACGTTGCAAAACTAGAACAAAGGATTCCTCTACAGTACACCCTTCATCTACCTTCCTCAGACGGTAACGTCTTAAATCACCGCAATGATCCGAGGGAAGTTAACGGGGACATGCTGTCACCACACTTCTGGTCTCTGACATTCTGCTGGGTAAAAGGTAATAGCTTGGTGTGATTCTAGTTACATTTATGTTATTATGAGTGAATCCAGCAACTTTCTGTATGTTTGAAAGGCAGGTATTTTCCTTTGCTCGTTTCTTTGATTTTCTGGACTTCTATCAATTTTAAGGAGCTCGAACTGTCTCAGGAAGAGAGGGCCCATTGTGTTAGGAATTACAAATGTTTTTTCCCAACTTTTAACTTGTCTTTCTAGTTTTCCTGGGGTATATTTTACCATGTAAAGAAGTTTTTATATTTTTTAAAAAGTTCTTCCTTCAAGGTTATAAAGGCTATATTTTATATATCCTTCTATACTCTATTGTCCGACCATAAATCATGGATGCCCTTGGGTTGATCCAATGGTAGGAAGTGAAGTGTGGCTCCGGCTTTCTTCAGATGGTACCAACATTTGCTGTCGCCATTTATTCAGAACTCTTACCTTTTTGCCCTGGCTGGTGTGGCCCAGTGGGTTGGAGCGTTTTGGTGCATCAAAAGGCTGTGGACTTAAATCCTGGTCAGATCCCCATTCAGCACACGTACAGGAGGCAACCAATTGCTGTTTCTCCCTCTTAGTCTCTCTCTTTCAAATCAATAAGCTTGTCCTGGCTGAGGATTAAAAGAAGTCTTATCTTCCCCCATTGACGTGAACTAGTAGTGCCTTTAGTGTAGACTAGATTCCCAGATGCATTTGGGTCTGTGTTCCATTTCCTCATGTTTCATTCCTCCAGCCCGTTGTATGTCACATCAGACTTGAACAGATGAGTTCTTTGAAAGCTTCCTATTATTGTAAAGTAAATGAAACAAAATAGCAGTATTATATCCAAGTCTATTATAAAGCTAATACTGTGCTTACTTATAAGTAAATGAGACTGTAGAGGCCCATAGGTCACTGAATATTCCAGCATGGGGTGGAAGGCAGATGGCCCCTCCATCATAAGTCCAAACGTGGGTGAAATACATCCTTTGCAAAAGGACATTTTGCAGATGCTTATCTGGACTCCCCGCCCTCCCCCCATCTTTGCCAGCTGTGTTCCTGGATGCCGGAGGCAGGTTAAGGATGCCTGGTGGGAAATTGGATTGAAAATAGTTAGTGACAACGTTTTTTTATGTAGGGGAGAGGGTACTCACAGTTCAGAAAGTATGTAAGAATTCCCTGAAGCATTTTCTTTGGTAACTTAGCTTCCGGTCTTGAGGAAACCCGTGCATTCAGAAGCCCTGTCTGTGTTCATGTGACTCAGTGAAGCTGTGTCAGCAGTGCCTGACAGATCACTGCCAGCTTCCCCCTCGCAACTCTCCTGGGGAGGGTCAGCGCAGCTGCTCAGCCAGCCATGCTGTGCGGGCTGGATGGGTTGGTCTCTGCTGAGGGGCAGCATGCACAGGGTCAAGGCCAAGGGCTCCCAAGACAGAGGCCCCCATTTCTCACAGCACCTGTGCACTCAGCCCACCTTTGGGTGGTCCCCAGCTTCTCTGCTTTGAACGGGGATAATGAAGCTCCTCCTGGTGTGAGACCTGAAAGTGACAGTGCATGAGAAGTGCGTCCCTGGTCTGTGGCTCCCATCAGTGCTGAGAAACCATGGCCGTTCCAGTGGGCTGTTTCCTTTCCTCTGGAGTGCATGACCCTCGGAGGCCTGTGCTTCCTGAACTGGTGTGCTGAAGGTGAAGGAAGCTGGGCCTTCATTAATTTAAGGTTAAATAAGAGTGGCATGCACGTGTGTGAATAGCACAGGGGAGGCTGAGCCCAGGCAAGGTGAGGTTGGCCTCAATGTTCTAAGATCTAAGAAAACAAATGTCTGGGGTTGGTCTATTTGAGAGAGATGGACCGCGTGTGGTGTCACTGTCAGCTAGGGCCAGTTGCGGGAGCAGGACTGATAAACTTTGATGTATGTTGGCTCTTTGTTTTGTCAAAAACAATAATCTTCAAAATAGAGCACATAGAACACATGTCCACAAGAAAGAACTGAAGCTGAAATGGAGGCAGTTAGTAGGCAAGCACCTGGCCAGTTGTCAGCGGGGCGAGCCTCTCCAGGCAATGGCAGCTGCCTGTTGGGTCTCCAGAAGATTGGAGACCGGCACATGTTCTCATTTTCTAAGTGGGGAGAAAACAGAATCAGGAAAGACTCTCAAACAGATTACTAAGCAGCGATGACAGCTGGGGCATCGAGCTGTCGGCATCTCCTTCTTTAGTGCAGTGTGGCTGGGTTTCAGCAGAGGTGGGGCCACTTCTAAATTGTCCCTCAAGTCTCTAGTGGCTTCTGACCATGGGCATGCTGGGAAGCCTCTGGGCTGTTGCTCCTGGAGATGCGTCTTGGTCCCTTGCTCTCACTGTGCTGTGTGGGACCCCCTGCAACCCTGTCAGTGACAGCTCACTCGGCCTGCCTCCGCGCGCCCCATGTCATCTTGTGCGCACGGCACCTGGTGGAGACAGTTTTGTCTGTTTACACAAAAACAGTGAACAACATTAACTGAAGGAGAATGCGGTGCCTGGTAAGCAGAAGCCTTTGTCCTTTGCCTGCGCTTGTGGAGCAGAGAGGGTGAGTGGCCCGGGACACACAGGAAGGGTAGTTGAGTGCGGTGCCAGGTGGATGGAGGGGACATTCTGGCCTCCACCCTCGCTGTCCTCTTATCTCGCCCTTGGCTTCTTACGTGCGTGGTGGTGAGGCCGATGATCCTTGGTCTTGCCTGGGAGGCTGGGTGTGTGGGGGCAGGAGGCCCTCAGTGACCCCCCTTTATAATGAGTTGTGTTTTCTTGGAGCACCTATTACGTACTTGGCACTTTGCTGGGTGCTTTTCATGCTGTTCAGCTTCTTATGCTGTTTATGGGTTTATATACAGTATAGCACGTCTGCAAGAGAATCCTTTTCACTTTACCCTCCATTTTGTAGGTGAGAATAGCGTTAGAGGTGGAGCCATCTGGCTGGAAGACAGCCATTGAGAGGGGAAGCTGGCCTTTCACGCTGCTCAGGGGCAGGCCCTCCTCCTCGGGCACGCTGTAGGGTTGGGAGCTGGTGGAGGGGCTGCACCCACAGAGCGGTGAGCCACTTTGTTCCTCTCTGGGTGAGGAAGATCTCGGGTGCAGCTGCCCTTGGCCATGACTTGTCCAGCAGCCTGGATGAAGACATGGAAGCCTGCGTGTTGCAGACGATGAGTGGGTGGAGTGGTAGGATCACCTGGGACTGAATCAGAACTTGGAACTCTTGAGAAGCAGAGCTATGGACTGAAGTGGCCTGGAGAAGCGGGGCGGCCGGACCAGGCCCTTCGCATGCACTCAGAAACCCCCTGCCCCATGTCATAGGAGAGGCCGGGCCTGCTGTGCAGGCACGATGCTGCCTGAGAGGTTTAATGTGTGTTTAGCATCAGCGTTTCCATTTTCTGCAGACACATCCCTGTCTGATTATGTGTGTCACACACAGAGGTAATGGATGGTGATCCATAGCATCTGGAATTCCCATTTTGGGCTCTAAACATCCACTTGTCTGTGCTGTCTGCTTTGTTGGGGGGGGGGGGGGGGGCGGGCAAAGCACATCCTTGTCTATTGTGTGTCAGCACCCAGCACAGTGCTAGTAGGGTTCAGGATGTACCTGTTGGCTATCTAGACGGAGAACAGTGTCAGGCTGGCGAGGTGGAGGAAACCTTGTCATGTTTCAAATAAGGAGGGTTTTGCTTGGGGTCATTGCTGTTTCTCTGTTAGAAGTTAGTCACGGGGAACGAGGTTAGACCGTTGTATTTCAACAAAAAGTATTTTTTATCTAAAACTGTTATGCTGCTGTATATACTCAGTTTGCTTGTCTCAGAATTTTTAAATTCTAAGACAAATATTAGCTATATTGGAGAGCACACATCTGTTTTAGACGTTACTGAAAAGTGTAGTTGATTTTTTTTAATGGGTAAGTTTTCTTGTAGCAAATTAGCAGCCGTGCTGTGTCTTCTCACGTTTGACCTGGACCCTCCCCTGAGCTTGAGAAGGACAGCATCGGCTGCGCCTCACATGGGTGCACACAGCAGATGTGCCACATGTTTTCGTCACATAAGCAGGACTTGAGTTCATTCTGCAAACAAGGTGACTTACATTCTCCCTAAGAAAACAGTCTCTGAGGTTAGCAGCGCCTTCACCATCCCGGGGGGGTGGGTGGGTAAAGTATAGTGAGATGGTGAGGACTGGCATCAGTTTAAAGCACAGTCCTGCGTCCTTTCTGTCACACGCCGAGGGGCAGCGACGTGTGGCCGGCTCATCAGCAGCCCTTGTGCGGAGCAGGAGGGGCCTAGACGGGCTTTCACCATGTTCCTGTCGTCCCTGTGCAGTATGGTCCCTGCACTGGCGCTGGAGGCTCGCAGTGGAGTCCGGCCTGGGTCCTGGGCCTCTCTGGGAGGGATTGGCTGGGCCTGTGTGCCAGGGGCCTGGTTGTGCACTGAGCACCCGGGACTTTCGGGACGTACTCATTGCAGGGTGTGCTCTGCCCGGGGCTGGCGAGTAAGATGGTGAATTCAGACAAAGCCTTCAGTCTCTTCCCGACTGTTAACTCTGCCCACAAAACTGACGGTGGAGCCGGCCTGGATCGTTTCATGTGTGTAAATGAGCGGGCCAGAGCTTGTCTTTGACACATCCTCTGGGTGAGGATTACCTGAGAAGACCTGGCTGGGCAAGGAAGTGGGCTTGGCTCTCCGCCAGATGGGCATTGAAGTGTGTGTGTGTGCACGCCTGCCGTGCACTGTGCGCCCCCAGTTAAAAGGCTGGGAGAGTAGATTTTCATGCTCTTGTCTGGTTTTGGCTGTGGAAGTGCTTACACAGCTAATCTGGCATTTATGATTACTTCCATTTTGAGCCCAGCAGAAGGCTCTTCGGGGATATTCACAGAGAAATGGCTTAATTGGATTTCAGCCCAGCACAGTGTTTGAATGGCTTTATGGATGGCATTCATTGGGCTGCTGCCAGAGGAAGCCCTATAGATGTTTTTGAGCTTTAAGACTTAGAAGAGCTCTTTGATTCAGTCCCTCTCATTGGCTCGTTGCTAATTTATTCAACAAAGGAAATACTCGGGGAGAAACTAAGCAGTAAAATTAAGAAATATGGTTTGTAAGCAGAGCCTCGTTTGGTTTCGGCATGGTTACAGCGTTGTCTGTACTTAAGGCTTCGTATGGATACTTGGGGGCTGGCGCCGGCACAGTCATGCAAGGGATTCTTGGGGTCTCTTAGGTTAAAATTAGGGAAGAGTATTCTAAGCCCTGTGGCACCGGCTGCGGTAGGGCTGTGGACAGTTGCAGCCGATCTTATGTTCATGATGACGGAAGGAGATTTCTGATGGTGGCCGTCTCATTGGGCCACGTCCTCCAGGGCCTGCCCTGTGCACGCCCCACACGCCAGCATTGGAGTCCCTTCCGGATGCTGGTCCCAGGTCTTCAGGCAATGGAGAGGTGACAGTTGTGAAAGCGCAATTTCTACAGGGGTGAGGGCATTCCTGAGAATTCCCCGAAGAGGGGATGTGGGTTCCCTCCCGAACGACAGACTGGAATTGGCTGACAATGGCTGGGGAAGTGGGAGTGGGGGAAGGCACCGTGGGCATGGGGCTCAGAACTGTGAGGATCTGGCGTTTGTGGGTGACACCCTTGGACCATTTTAGGAATACTCAAAAGTAGCTAAATGGCCTTTAAAAACCATGACATTAAACTGTCTATTCAATTGGAATAACCATAAATTTGTTCTCTATAAGTTAAATTTTTTAACTATTAGCCTTTCTAATGGGGGAATTGAATTTATTCAACTCCCTTTTCATTCCTCATTTTATGGAATACGTGTGTGTGATGCTATAAAATGCATGTGAGCATCACCCTACTGAAAAGGGGAGAGCCATGGCTCGATGTGTTGGAGCATCATCCCTACACCAAAACGTTGCAGGTTCAGTTCCTGGTCAGGGCGCAAACCTAGGTTTCGAGTTCAATCCCCAGTCAGGGTGCATACAGGAGACAACCCATTGATGTTTCTCTCCCACATCGATGTTTCTCCTTCTTCCTCTCCCTCTCCCAAATCAAAGAAACATGTCCTTGGGTGAGGATTAAAAAGGGGGGCGGAGGGGATAAATCAAGTTGGTTCAGCACCCATCAGAAGCGAAATAGGATAATATGTAGTGAGATTTTTTTGAGATTTTTTTTTTTTAATTTCTTAGAAGCCAGTGCATTCTGTAGGAGGCTTCAGTTACCAGTAATTTACAAAATTAAAATGAACAACAAACAGCCTTCCCACAAAATCTTTCTCACGCCTCTCCACAGCTTGATTGTTCTCTGTGCTCCGGAGCTTCTCAAACGCTAAAGGTCATGGGCCAGTCCCAGTCCTGTGTAACGCATTACATTCAGCTAATGGCTGTAAACGTTGCATCCCCCAGCCTCGTGGAGAATTTTATCCTGGCTTCTTAACGGACAGTGACGTGCTCTGGAACTGAGGTGGGTTCCGAGCCACCTCCAAGTCCCTGGAGAACTCAAATATGTGCCCATCTGTCTATCCATGCCCCCTGCTCACTTGGGGACCAGGCTTAATCCCGGGCCTGACCAATGGGTGCAGCGCTCTCTGGAAGGTTCTATGGTGAGACTCACATGCGGCACCGCAGGCTCAGCGGATTCAGTGCCCTTCTCTGAAGTTACTGCGTGGCTCTCAGTAACAGCTGTGGTGCTTGAGGGGCAGGAGAAAGCAAGGTTGCGTATAGGATTAATTTTGCTGTGGGAAAATCTTTAGTTTATAAAACAACAGCAGTATTCTTTGTAGGAAAAAGTACAACTCTTATTTTATAGAAAAATATATACATTTGTTTAGTACCATACAACTAATATCTGCATATAATCAGTGCCAGATGGCATCGTTTTTCTCAGCAGGTGGTTTGGAGCATGGAACGCTAGCTTCCCAGGGGGTGGACTTGCCCACCTGGAACCCCCTCTCGGCACTCACCTGCCCATGAGATGGTTATATTTTTGTAAACCTTTTAAAAAGCAAAAGAACATTCTCACAGCAAATTTTTTTTTGTTACATCTCCTCAGGCAAGGGAAACAAAAGAAAAAAATGGGGCAAATAGAGCTATTAGTGAAAGAAAAGGGAGGGTAATTTTTGGATTGGGATGTGATTTCCTGGGGGAAAGTGAAAAGGGAGGTTTTGTTGTTGTTGTTTTAAATCCTGTAGATGGCTTCTTTATATGGGGTAAGGAGATCACCTATGTGATGGATTTACCTATTGGTGCTTGACCAGAAAATTCCAGACAGCTTAGTTAAAATTATATTTCTGGGAGAAGTGGAAACTGCAATTGGTATTTTTAAAAATATATATTTTTATGGATTTCAGAGAGGAAAGGAGAGGGAGAGAGAGGAACATCAATGATGAGAGAGAATCACCGATTGGTTGCCTCCCACAGGTCCCACACTGGGGATGGAGCCTGAAACCCCACCCGTGCCCTGACCAGGAGTCCAATCGTGACCTCCTGGTTCATAGGTCGACATTTAACCACTGAGTCACACTGGCTAGGCTGGGTTTTTTTATTTTTTCTTTAACAGATGTATTGTCCTGCTTGTTTAAACACAATTTACAATGTTTATGTACCTAATCCCTTTATTTGGAAAAGAACATTTATATGTCTGGTGCTTTGATCACAGGACAAAATTTACAAATAGGGTGTGCTTTGCAAATGTCAGAGTTCTGCTTTGGGCCATCCTTTCATCTTCCACTTTTATGTTTTTCTTGTGAAAGTTCCCCGCTTCCACACCTAGGTTCAGGGGTCCTCAAACTTTTTAAACAGGGGGCCAGTTCACTGTCCCTCAGACGGTTGGAGGGCCGGACTATAGTTTAAAAAAAACACTATGAACAAATTCCTATGCGCACTGCGGGCCCGGGATGAGTCGGCTGCTAAGCAGGACAGGCAGTGGCACCCGGCGGGCCAGATAAATGTCCTCGGCAGGCCACATGTGGCCCGCGGGCCGTAGTTTGAGGACCCCTGGTTCTAAGGCTTGTCCCACAGCTGGGTGCACTTTGTTGTAGTCAGGGCTTATGTTAACCGGGCGGGGCTGGAAATAATTGGTGTGTGATTGGCCATTTAGTAATTGTATGCTAATTAACGTGTCAGCTAGAACTGTTTTCAGAAATGCTGGAGGATTCAAAACGCTTTGTCAAGCTGTGAGAGTGAAAAGGTTTTGAGAAAACACAGGCCAGTATATGTGTAGGTTAAATAGCGCAGTTAGAAAAATTCACCATCAGTGTAATATGTGTGGGTTTCGTTCACTTGGGAAAAGCCCGCACTTCCAGGTTAAGACTATATTTTCAGGGATAATTTCTATAGTTTGTCTTTAGAGAAATTTTTCTGGACGTGTAGAGAACCCGAAACCCCAAGGAGGAGGCGCAGCCTTCTTTCCTGAGCCCACAGGGAGGAGGCGCACCCTTCTTTCCTGAGCGTGAATCCAGCTTTTGGTGTTGCTTTTGCAGCTGCTACTAGCCAATGATGATTGCTCTTCTTTCCTTTTGGGAAAGGAAGAGGGAGAGGATGCAGTCTGAGTGGTTTCAGTTAAAAAAATAAATAAGTGAAAAGAGAGCAAGTGGAACTACATCAAACTAAAAAAGTTTTTGTACAATAAAGGAAGCCATCCACTGAATGGAAGAATGTATTTACCCAGTGACACATCTGATAAGGGGTTAATACACAAAATTTATAAAGGACTTATGAAACTCAACACACAAAAAAAACAACAACAAATAATCCAATTAAGAAATGAGCAAAGGAGCTGAACACACACTTCTCCAAAGAGGACATACAGATGGCCAATAGACACATGAAAAGATGCTCAAAAGTCACTGATCATCAGAGAAATTAAAACCACAATGAGGTATCACCTCACACCTGTCAGAATGGCTACCATCAACAAATCAACAAACAAGTGCTGGCGAGGTTGTGGAGAAAAGGGAACCCTCGTGCACTGCTGGTGGGAATGCAGACTGGTGCAGCCACTGTGGAAAACAGTATGGAATTTCCTCCAAAAATTAAATGGAACTGCCTGATGACCCAGTAATTGCACTTCTAAGAAACCTGAAACACTAATTCAAAAGAATATATGCACCCCTATGTTCGTTGCAGTGTCATTTATAATAGCCAAGATTTGGAAGCAGCCCAAGTGCCCATCAGTAGATGAGTGGATAAAAAAGCTGTGGAACGTTTATACCATGGAATACTACACAGCTGTAAAAAAGAAGGATCTCCTACCCTTGGAGACAGCATGGTTGGATCTGGAGATTATTATGCGAAGTGAAATTGGCCAGAGAAAGACAAATACCACATATGTCACTTATATGTGGAATCTAATGAACAAAATAAGCTAACAAAATGGAAACAGATTCATAGATACAGAGAACAGACTGACAGCTGTCAGAGGGAGGGGTGTTGGGAGGCTGGGTGAAAAAGATGAAAGGGTTAAGCAAAAAAACCCTCAAGACAGACAACAGTATGGTGATCACCAGAGGGAAAGGGGGTGGGGGACATAAAAGAGGAGAGAGGGGGATAAAGGGTGATGGAAGGAGACTTCACTTGGGTGGTGAACACACAGTACAATATACAGATGATGTGTTACAGAATTGTATACCTGAAACCTATATAATTTTATTAACCAATGTCACCCCAATAAATTCATCTTTTGAAAGCGGAACATGACATCATTCAATGATTAGATTATTTTGTAACTTTTAGCCTCAGATATTACATACCTTTTCCCAGTTAAAAGGTAAGTGAGGGGCAGCACCATGCCCTGGACCCCAGGAAGGATCCTGTGGAAAGTGGGAGCAGTGGGAAGGGAAGAGGAGGGGAGGGGGGCTGCAACTACTTATATATTAACTTGGCTGTTTTGTCTTGGCGTTTACTAAGTCATGGATTAATGGGGTTGCTTCTCCGTACCAAGCCTGTAGTCAGTGCTGGGTTCTGCCCTTGAGAAAGGCTTCTGCTTACAGAGCCCCTGGTACTAACTGCCACGTTACTGGAAACACCATGAAGTGAGAACATGGAAAACAACGTCAGCGAAGCGAAAGCCACAACGTGCAGAAGGCTGGGTATTCTGCAAGACATGTGACCCAGTTTCTTCAACTGATTGTCATTAAAATGAAACAGATTTAAAGTGCCTTGAGAGACATATAGGAAATTATAATTTGGAACATTATTTCACTCTTGATTCAAATAAATCAGCTATAAAATACATTTATGAGACAACTGGGAAAATTGGAACACTAGATATAAGATTTATATTAAGGAATTAATCATTATTTTAGGTGTAAGGATGGAGTTGTGTGTATCTGTTGGTCATACACACTGAAGTTTTTACAAATAAAGTAATTTTTGTATGGGATTTGCTTTAAAGTCATCTAGTGAGGGCCGGGAGTTGCGGGGAGCTGGCTGTAGGTCCATAATTGTTGAGGCTGTGTGGTAGGTACCTGGGGAGAAATATTCTCTCTACTTTGAATATGGTTAAACATCTTCACTACAAAGCAAAATACAATGATTACATTACAGTTTGGTGTATGCTTTGCACAGAGGAGGGAAGTCAGGTTTTCTGTGCATAAGAATTGGGAGCTTGTTCCCAGAGGTGACAATATTTGAACTGGGTTTTAAAGAAAGAATAGATGTGCAAAAATTGGAGTATTTGTTCCCTTGTGGCCAGGAGGAAGGATGCTGGAGAGTCACTGTGAGTTGTCCGGGGTTTTGTTACTGGTCCCTTCCATTCATTCCTCCTTCCATCCATGTAGGACATGCTTTTCAGGTGCCTCCTGTGCGTGATGTCTGTGATGAGAACATGGGCTGACCGTCTGGTGGAGAATCTGCGTGAGCGTTTGTTTGCTAGGACTGCCATAACCAAATTCCGCAGACCGGGTGCTTGACGACAGAAACGTTTCTCACAGTTCTGGAGGTGGAAGTCCAAGATCGAGGTTGGCAGGTGTGGTTTCTCTCTATGGTTCTCTCCTCTTGTTGCCTCTTCACATGGTTGTCCCTCCGTGCTTGTGGGTCCCTGGTATCTCTCCCTGTTCTTATTAAGGACCCAGTCAGATTGGCTTAGCAACTGTCTCATTTTAGCGGAATTATCTCTTCAGAGATCCTATCTCTAAATACGGTTACATTCTGAAGTGCTGGGGTTGGGAGTTTAACATTTGAATTTTGGGGGGACACAATTCAGACTGTAACCCATGGCACACGCACAGCTGCACGATATAAGAAGAGCTATATGATGCTAAAGGAACCCAGAAGGCAAAGTGTTCAAGGAACCCTGGAGGCATCTGGGAATTCTTCTTGAACAGCCTCTTCGAAGGGGTAGGATTTCACCCACCCTCTGAACAGGGGGTGGATGGGCAGGGAGGAGAGAGCATTTGAAGGGAGCTCCCAGAGCCCAGCTGGTGAAGAAGCGGTGGGCTGTCCAGACTGGGCAGTGAGCAGCCAAGTCAGTGGAGACCTGAGTGCAGAGGACAGGCAGGGACCCTCGAGAGGGGCTGCGCTAGCGCAGGGTGGGGGTGGGGGTGCCCCGGTGCCGGGCCGCCTGCGCACAACTCTGTGCAATGGAGAGACACGCAGGAAAGACGTGAAGTTTAATCACTTTCTGTCTTTATTACTAAAGTAAAACATGTAAAAATGTCACAGAAAAGAATAAAGTTAAAAGTAAAATCATAATTCTCACCCCTGATTCCACCCCACAAGTTTATTAGTGGTAACCACTGTTAACAGCTTGTGCCTGGCCTTCCTGCCTGCGTTTCAAGGTTCTCCTAAAAAAAGAAAAGAAAAGAAAGAATTGGGAGAGGGAGAGGTCAGTGCAAGAGGAGGCAGGAAAACGGGCTTGCTGGCCCGCTCACTGTGGGCCTGGGCCTTTCTCGCAGCTCCCTGGTTCTTTCCGTCCTTCGTGCCCCCCCTCCTGCCCCCAAACCCCATGGTGAGGGGATGAGAGCCGCCCGTAGCAGCACCTGAGCAATGCTGCCTAGAGGTGGATGGGACAGGGTTGCCCAGTGCACCTCAGTGATCTCCCAGGAGAGGCAGAAGCCTTTCTTTTTTTTTTCTTGGTCTTTCCTTCTTTTTTTTTTTTTTTTTTTTAAAGGGGCAGGGTTTGCACCACCTTTCTTCAGTAAATTCAGTTTAAAGTTGAAGATTTACTTTTTTTTTAATTTTATTGATTTTTTTACAGAGAAGAAAGGAGAGGGATAGAAAGTTAGAAACATCGATCAGCTGCCTCCTGCCCCACTGGGGATGTGCCCGCAACCAGGGTACATGCCTTTGACTGGAATGGAACCCGGGACCCTTCAGTCCGCAGGCCGACGCTCTATCCACTGAGCCAAACCGGGCAGCGCTGAAGGTTTACTTTTGTTGCTGTGGTCGGTGTGGTTACCTGAACAACACCTAAGTCCTGTGGGTGCTTTGTAAAAAGTGCCGGGGGCTTTAAAATGTCCTGGCATTCGATGGTCTGTTCTGGTGTTGAGATGGGTAGCAGGTGTTAGTGCTGATTCCGAAAACGATGGTGTGGATTAGTGGGAAGACCTCAAGAGCAGCACTTCTCAGACCCTTGGAGAACAGAGTGCTGTTGTATGTAAGAGGCTGGCATCAAATATACACCCAGAAACTCTACAAGCCTTGGGGCATGGTGTTGCTCACCAATTCCTACCTGTTAGAACCAGCTGTGGGCAAACTATGGCCCACGGGCCGAATCCAGACCGTTTGGCTGTTCTATCCGGCCCGCGGAGCTGAAAGAGCGGAGGGTTCTCTTGCTCTCCCCTCCGCTCCTTTACTTTGAATTTATATTAGTTCACACAAACACTCCATCCATGCTTTTGTTCCGGCCCTCCGGTCCAGTTTAAGAACCCATTGTGGCCCCCGAGTCAAAAAGTTTGCCCACCCCTGTGTTAGAATGTTTAGGCAGCAGGCTGTAAAATCTAAGTTCCTCCTGAGGTTTGCATCGCTGGTCGTCGCATTTTAGCTGAGCTTTTAGCACCACATCATCATTTTTTTATAATGTTCAGGTCCATTCCATGTGCCTCAAAGCTGCAGAGCAGGAGCGGAGGGAGCCTGGCCGTGGATGAGGAGGTCC
The DNA here is from genome assembly GCF_963455305.1 of Plecotus auritus. Classification (NCBI taxonomy): domain Eukaryota; kingdom Metazoa; phylum Chordata; class Mammalia; order Chiroptera; family Vespertilionidae; genus Plecotus; species Plecotus auritus. The sequence continues at coordinate 107,496,918 of NC_137782.1, forward strand.
CATGGGGCATCTGGAGGCTGAGCCGGGCCTGGACTCCCGTCTCCTGCCCCAAAGCCTCCTGCTGAGTTTCTCATCTCATTACATATGGCCACACACTGCCTGCAGTGTCCCTTCTCAGTCCCGCAATACTTGAAGGCAGAAATCTTCGTTACTTCAGAACATAGAATCCTCAGAGTACAACCTCTCCCCCATTACCTCTGCCCCAGCAGCCTCCTCAGCCACATGTGTCCCTGTGAGGCTGCTCAGAGAGTTAGAAATTAGTATCCCCCCATTTTATTAATCAACTACTTACCAACTGATATTTGGGGAAACTAGCTTTGTGGCTTTCATTATTCTCTCAGCCCTGACCACTGCCTGGGGGATGGGAGGGAGCTGAGATGTGCCTGGGGGGATGGGAGGGAGCTGAGATGTACCTGGGGGATGGGAGGGAGCTGAGATGTGCCTGAGGGGATGGGAGGGAGCTGAGATGTACCTGGGGGATGGGAGGGAGCTGAGATGTGCCTGAGGGGATGGGAGGGAGCTGAGATGTGCTTGGGGAGGGGGAGGAAGCTGAGATGTGCCTGAGGGATGGGAGGGAGCTGAGATGTGCCTGGGGGGATGGGAGGGAGCTGAGATGTGCTTGGGGAGGGGGAGGAAGCTGAGATGTGCCTGAGGGGATGGGAGGGAGCTGAGATGTGCTTGGGGAGGGGGAGGAAGCTGAGATGTGCCTGAGGGATGGGAGGGAGCTGAGATGTGCTTGGGGAGGGGGAGGAAGCTGAGATGTGCCTGAGGGATGGGAGGGAGCTGAGATGTGCCTGGGGCGGGGGTGGGAGGGAGCTGAAATCGTGTCCCTGGAGGCCTTTGTGTGTCAGATCACTGAGTATTCCTAAACTGTGGGTATTGGTCCACGTGGGGAGGAACCAGGGTTGAACTTTCAGGGCAGTTCTTGTGTAGCTTTGTTTAGTGTCTGAACGAGCGTTTTCCATTTGAATCCAGTTTTCCATCAGGTAGCTCCGTGGGAATGAGATGTCCAGTTCTCCCAGAGCTCACCAGCAGCCCGGCCCCTGCTCTCCTGGTCTGCACAGCCACCGAGGCCCCTGCAGGCCGCCTGCTCTGAAGAGAGTTGTCACGTGTGATGGGGGAGGGAGAGGTCGTAATACAATCATGGGGGTGTTGTTTTTCCTTTTGAAATGAAAGAGGAAAGACAGTTCCCTTAGATCTGCTTGCAGAGCCGGGGTCTGGGCGTCCACTTGGTGTGCTTTGCTTGTATAAGGATCGGGCCTGGTGCACACCTGTCGGAACCTGTCAGCTCTGGGTCGTGTGCAGGACTAGCCCAGCCAGATAACGTTCCCTAGTCATTGCTTCTGCTGCACTAACGCTGAGGGAAGCTGCACTTTTGGAAATTAAGGCTGTGTGCGGCCCAGCACAGCACGGTCCCTGCCTGACTGAAGCTGAGCTGGCTCCTGCCAGACGGCAGCCGCAGCGATCTCTGTCTGAGTCTCAAGACTGAGTCACCTTTAGTGGTGACCTTCCTGGGAGAAAGCTCGGCTGGACTTTGAAATCAGGCAAGCTTGGGTTTAAGTCCTGCCTGTGGGGCGTTGGGTGCTTTGGCTCCTGAGCTGAACAGTCAGGTTTATGGCCCAGGGTGGCCGTGAGGATGGGCGAGGCTGCGGTAGAGGTGGGCAGCAGTGCCTGTCCCACAGGCACCTGGACATGCTCTTCTCCTGCCTGGTACTCGGCTTCCGTGATTAGGAGGAGGAGAGGCGATCACCTGAGCTCACAGACATGAACCGTGTGAGCATATGAGTCATCTGCGCAAATCTGCCGGCTCTAAAGGAGATAGAGCGAATATCCCAGCAGTATCTGCCCAAAGGCCCACAGCTTTGTGCCATCAGCACAATGGGGCACCTACCCTCTTGGTAGCCCTTAATGCTCCATCTTTAATGCTTCACTGGAGGAAAGCATATTGGTGATGGATGTCAGCCTTGGGTCCAGGGCAGGCGGCGGCTGGGAGGAAGTGGCCAGCCCTGCCACGTGTGTGGGGTCCTGCTGCAGGCACCGGGAATGCGGACGAGGACAATTCTTCCTGATGCCAGGCCCTGGGCCCGGGCAGGAGAGGCCCGGAGCTCAGAGCTGCCCTCGGGGTGAAGTAGGCGCTGCAGCTCAACGCCCCAGAAGGATGAGGGAAAGCCCTGGTGTGGCTCAGGCCTTTTAAAGTTGAGAAAAAGAAAATCTCAGTGTTGCCCTAACCCAGTGGTCAGCAAACCGTGGCTTGCGAGCCACATGTGGCTCTTTGGCCCCTTGAGTGTGGCTCTTCCACAAAATACCACGGCTGGGGCGAGTCTATTTTGAAGAAGTGGCATTAGAAGAAGTTTAAGTTTAAAAAATTTGGCTCTCAAAAGAAATTTCAATCATTGTACTGTTGATATTTGGCTCTGTTGACTAATGAGTTTGTCCACTGGGGTGGGTCAACTGTCTTCTCCCCCAGGCAAAAACCACCTGGATTGCAAAGGTCTGCCTGAGAAAGCGGACCTCTGCAGCATGAGGAAATAATTTAGCATAGAAAACCAGGGTGTCTGCCTTCCGAGCTCTAACCTCAGAGCCCCCAATCCTGGCTTCTGCTCACACAGCTCCAGTCCACTCTGCTCTCCCTCTGCCGGAGCCCCAGGGGAATGGCTGCACAATAAATTTTGCATTGGCCCTTTAAGAGGGTGTCAACTTTTCCAGGCCTCTCTCTCTGGCAGACAGCAGCCCTGCAGTTTTTCACAGCCAGATATTGGGCACCTTTCTCAGTTCTGGTGCTTTTTGCTGGAGGGGACCCAGCTTGGGGATTAGACCCCAGAGTTCTCAGTGGCACCTCCCCCACCACCAACCCCCCCCCCCCCTCCCCGCGCCCTCACAGCTGAGATATCTCTCCAGAACTTCAGCTGCTGTCTGTGGGAGCCCGGCCAGCCCTTTCCTGCCTCTGTCCCTCCTACCAGCCTCTATGCGGTCTTCACTTTCCATCCTTGGTTATCAGGGTTCTCTCCTCGGTTGTTTTTTTTGTTAGTTTGTTTTTTTGTATTTTTAGTTATAATTTTAGTTTGGTCCTGGATGGATGTCTGTGTAGCATCCACTTACTCTGCAGCCATTTTTAATCTCCATTTCCATCCTGGTATACATTTAACATCTTGCCCAAATTTAGTCTTCCCATTGTGTTTGGTTATCAACTTTTCCTTGCATTTAATCATATTTTTAAATAAAAAGCATGCACCTTTTAAAATAATGCTAGAGAATATATAAAATAGGATGAAGTTTTTAATCAAAATTTATGAACTTGCCTTGTAACATTTTTATGATAGCCCTACTCGGATTATCTTTTTCTACTTGACTAAAATAGAATTCGATTTTCCTGTGGGGTGTTTAACACTTTGGGTCATAATCAAGCCAGGGATGAATTAATAGATCTCTGAGGGAACTGTCAAGACAGATCCTCTCTGGGTGTGAAATGTAATTAACAATGGCAGGAACTCACTGGGAGGGCCGCAGACCTTCAGGAACCTGGAAAATGCCAGGCAAGGACTGAAAGTAGTTCCCCCAGTGGAGGAAAGGTAGGGGAGAGCAGACTGCCCAAGCCAGGAGGGAGAGGCCGAGTCGCCTCCAGCTTCTCGCCACAACGCCCTGGTATTTCTGGGGATGTTATTCTCAGATTTCCTGCAGGGATATTTTTAGCACGAGGCTGTGGGTCCAGTAGCTGGCCTCTCAATAAATGGCCAGTACGAGAGACTTTAAGACAGGATCACATCTCTAAATAATTTCAGTGCTCTCTGCAGCCCAGCTGCCTCGTTAGCTCCCAGACTGGCTTCCTTCCCGTGTGGCAGCCTGCCTTTGGTTTTTGGCTGGCGTCAAAGGTGTGCGTGGGGAGCTGTGGGGTAGGAAGTCTGAATACGCTTGGGAACTAGGGTTCCTGGTTTATGGCCTGCTGTCCCCACTCTCTCCATTCCTTTTCTCCAGGGTGTGTGGTCGGCCTCCCCGACCATGGCCTGGATCTGATTGGCAGCTAGAAGGTGGGGAGGTGGGAGCAGTTTTGTTTGGGTAGAGGTCATTAAGTACAAAGCAACTTTCTTCTGGGGTTTATTAAAAGTATTCGTTTCAGGTAAATAAGCAGTTATTTCTCAAGCAGTTACTTAAAATCAAATAAGCAAGAGTCCTAATATGTGATTTTCTGTTTCTTTTCAGATTTCCTGTTCCTTTACTACAAGAGATTTCCCAGACCAGACCTCTGTGGAAGTCTGGGTTGGGTTTGAGAGTCTGGAGAATTCCCGCAGCTCTGTCCCTGCTCAGGTGTGATCTGCTGGAGGCACCGTCCAGGGGTTCTGGTGTGGCCAGTCATCTCGTAGCTGAGCGCCAAGGGTAAGTCTGCAGCTTTCTGCTTTAAATGGAGAGAAGAGGCTGCTTTCGCCTGAGATACTTGATTTGCTCAGTAGGTTTGACATTAATAAAATGGCAGTAAGTATAGCCCTGATTTGTTGGGCCACATAATATTTCCATTTTCAAGGGGCTTGGTTGAAAAGTTACATTCACTACCCCTGCTGTAGGGCGTGATGGCGCTGAGGAGCTGGGAGGCATAGCACAGGCACTTCCCCCTGTGAAACGCGCCTGCGCTCAGCTCTCCGGCCCAACAGATGGTTCTTGAGTCTGCAGGTCAGGCCCCCTGCGCACTGGGAGCCGGGAGCCCTGAGGCGAGGGGGCGCTGCCTCCGGGACACTCTCAGCCCCGCAGGGGTGGGCAAACTTTTTGACTCGAGGGCCACAATGGGTTCTTAAACTGGACCGGAGGGCCGGAACAAAAGCATGGATGGAGTGTTTGTGTGAACTAATATAAATTCAAAGTAAAGGAGCGGAGGGGAGAGCAAGAGAACCCTCCGCTCTTTCGGCTCCATGGGCCGGATAGAACAGCCGAATGGGCCGGATCCGGCCTGCGGGCCGTAGTTTACCCACAGCTGCCCCAGAGGCTTCACTCCGCTTTGATGCTGAGAAGACGAGTCTGCATCAAAAGTTGCCAATAGATAAAGGGTTTTGAGGAAAGTTTACCTGTTTGTATGAGAATGTACTTGTGTGTGTGAACTGAAACTATGTCTATAATATAGCAGGCGGGTTTTGCCCTATAATAGCAGATACTAGACAAAGTCATACCCCCGTATAACAAAGCATTGCTTAGCCTGGCATTGTTTGAGATGTTTGACTTAGGACATAAGAAATGCTGGGCAGCAGTCTGGCCGACCTGGCTCTGTCTCTGGCTGTGTGAGCAGATGCAATTGCACCTCTAGACCAGTGCCTCACAGTTGGGGTCAGGGCCTCACAGCTAGGGCAAGAGCCTCACAGCTGGGACCAGGGCCTCACAGCTGGGACCAGTACCTCACAGCTGGGACCAGGGCTTCACAGCTGGGACCAGGGCCTCACAGCTGGGACCAGGGCCTCACAGCTGGGACCAGGGCCTCACAGCTGGGACCAGTACCTCACAGCTGGGACCAGGGCTTCACAGCTGGGACCAGGGCCTCACAGCTGGGACCAGGGCCTCACAGCTGGGACCAGGGCCTCACAGCTGGGGCCAGTGCCTCACGGATGGGGCAAGAGCCTCACAGCTGGGACCAGGGTCTCACAGCCTGGGCCAGTGCCTCACAGCTGTGGCCAGGGCTTCACAGCTGGATCAGTGCCTCACAGCTGGGGCCAGGGCTTCACAGCTGGATCAGTGCCTCACAGCTGGGGCCAGGGCCTCACAGCTGGGGCCAGGGCTTCACAGCTTGATCAGTGCCTCACAGCTGGGACCAGCTCCTCACAGCTGGATCAGTGCCTCACAGCTGAGGCCAGGGCCTCACAGCTGGGACCAGGGCCTCACAGCTGGGGCCAGTGCCTCACAGATGGGGCAAGAGCCTCACAGCTGGGACCAGGGCCTCACAGCCTGGGCCAGTGCCTCACAGCTGTGGCCAGGGCTTCACAGCTGGATCAGTGCCTCACAGCTGGAACCAGGGCCTCACAGCTGGGGCCAGTGCCTCACAGCTGTGGCCAGGGCTTCACAGCTGGATCAGTGCCTCACAGCTGGGGCCAGGGCTTCACAGCTGGATCAGTGCCTCACAGCTGGGGCCAGGGCCTCACAGCTGGGGCCAGGGCTTCACAGCTGGATCAGTGCCTCACAGCTGGATCAGTGCCTCACAGCTGGGGCCAGGGCCTCACAGCTGGGACCAGGGTCACATAGCTGGATCAGTGCCTCACAGCTGGGACCAGGGCCTCACAGCTGGGACCAGGGTCACACAGCTGGATCAGTGCCTCACAGCTGGGACCAGGGCCTCACAGCTGGGACCAGAGCCTCACAGCTGGGGGACAGTTCATTAGCTTTCCTTCAGAACCTTGTTTTGCTTCTGTTATTCATAAAGTGTTTATACTACTCTGAAATCTATAACTTTGTACTATAAAATCTCTTGGTATGATTTCTGTAAATTTATTTCATTTAGTATACATTAGAATTTTCTCTTATTTGGTCTTAAACTACTACCAGAATTTTGTAAATGGGTTTTTTCTCCTTGACCACTTTTTTTTCAGGGGCATGGAGTGATTCTTAATTTAACTTACGTTCCCTGCTGATGTGTGCTAACCAGAACACCCCGGAATTAATATGCAGTGTTTCTTAAAGGAAGGGTTCAGTGCCTGACTGTCTTCGCCTTATTATCCTGTATGACTTCTTCTGGAGAAAATGACCCCTTGTCCGGTTTATTTAGGGTGCTGCTTGTCATGATTTCTAGTCGAGACCCTGGTTTGGGTTGGAGAGCTGGGAGCTCCGATTGTACAGCCTGATTCCAAGCCCCCTCTCTCCCTGCACCTGCACTGAAGCTGTGCTGACCTTGCCCCCCCGGGCGCCGTTGGCTCTGACTAGCTTTACACCCCCTGCCCTGCATTGCTAGGGCGCTCCCAGCTACCAGGCCTCATGGGAGACAGACACCACTCCGGTGTTTCATGCCCCATCCTGGGAGATTTCCATTACCTTAAAAACAACAAGAAAAACTCCTAGGTACGGGGACTCCGTTTTTCTAATAGTCATTGCAGTGGAACCTGTTATGACTTAGTCTTTTGTAAATGCAGCCTCATGTTTTGTGGCACTATAAGCTAGAAATTAAGTACAAATCCTCAAATCTGATCACCAGAATTCATTAGTAATTCATCACTAACAAACTGACACTAACTACTTCTTTAGCAAGTTCTTGATCATCAGTGACATTAACGGACAGTAAGCTGTTATCAGGCCCTGGCCGCTGTGGCCCATTTGGCTGGAGCGCTGTCCTGTGCACTGAAAGATCAGGGCACATACCCAGGTCATGTGTTGATCCCTGGATGGGATGAGTACAGTAGGCAACTGATCGATGTCAATGTTTCTCTCTCTCTCTCTCTCTCTCTCTCTCTCTCTCTCTCTCTCAAATCAATTTAAAAAACATACCCTCAGGTGAGGATTACAAATCTTTTTTAAGGAAAGGCTATTTCAGGGTCTTCTTTCAGAAAGTAGTGAGGCAGGGGGAGTCACAGACTCACCGCGGCAGCACGTTCTGCACAGACACCCAGCCAGAGTCTGTTACGGTTCTGCAAACAAGAGGCGGCCTGGATGATTGATTATTAGTGAGAACTGGGCATAGATCATCATGAAGATGTTCTTACAGAAATATTTATACTTGTAAAATGTTAAAGATTTGTTATTTTACATGTTCATGAGATCCACACCAAAACCCTGATTCTCTTTAATGTTAAAAATTACTTTTGTTGCTTAGAAAAATGTTCAGTGGGAAATTGTGAGATATATCCATTCAATAATAAATGTTTGCTGTGAGCACCGATTGGATTCTGGGCTCTTTTTCTCGCAGTGACTGTTTTAGCACTGTGTTTTTGCAGCCACAGAAATAAAGAGAATTCCATTTTAGACACTGGCTGTCATGGCCTCTTGGAGGCAGCAGGACCCAGGCAGCTCCCTGCAGCTCTGCATCATCCTGTCCTGTGGGAGCTGCTGTAGTTGATGCTCGTACAGCGAGTCTGTGTGCCTAAGGCAGGGTGGGCTGACCCTCAGAAAAGAGGCTGGGGCAGCCAGCAGATGCTGCGTTTGGAGGGAATGTTAAGGAGCGAGGTGGGTAGGCAGAGGTGTTATGGGTCAGCACAGGCGGCTGCTGGGTCAGCAACAGGGGGTGGGGACCAGGCAAACACTGTTTGGCCAGTGGTCTTTGAAGAGCCAGCAGGAAAGGGACAGCTTGGTTAGCTTCATCACTTGCCAGGTCTTAGGAAGTATGGACGCAGCGCTAGCCTGGGAAGCGCTAAAGGGATGTCCACCGAGCGCACTCCAGGCGTTGGGTGCTCTGGTTTGTGCTGTCCCAGCAAGACCTACGCCTGAGGCAGTGTGAGGGGTGTGTCAGACTGCACCTCAGAGGTGCCTGAGTGGGGTCCCAAGCCCCTGCTTTCCTGCCCCAAATTCTCACCTTTGCCAGGAACCTACCCCCTTGAGGTTAGGGAGCCCAGCCTTCTGAGCCCCCGGCCCTGACCGTGCCCACTCTGGGGAGGGGCAAGCACGGGAAGAGCATGTGCAAACCCTCCTGTTCCACGGGATGTTAAAGCGTGTCTGCACGTGAGTCTTCCCGCCCGTGATTGGGAAGGGACCGTGGTCCGCTGGTGGCTGGCACTTACTGGAAGGGACATCGTATGCCATGCTGATGATGTTTTATCTTTTGAAAGCCTTTTTGGACACTTTTACAGGAGAGAGCCTAATGGGTAGAAGGATGTTGGTGGTGTGGGGAGGACAGATGGTGGCTTAGGTGACAAGCCTCGTGCTATGTGAGGTAGACACGTCCTGGACTTCACACACTGTCAGGTGCTGACAAGAGTGTCCGGAGTGGGAATGCTGGCAGTGAGGCCACGTGTCTTTTTTTAAGCTTTATTGCCATGTATTTGACAATGAAATGGTAAGATACCTAAGTGCACATCTTGGTGGCGTGGTCTGGCGTACGTTGTGAGGAAATCCCACCAGCTGGTTAGTGAGCACACTGTCACCTTGTGCTCTGTCCTTTGGATTGGAGAGCACTGGCGGGTACTCTCAGCGAGGCCAGGTGCCATGCATGTTAACATGCAGCCATGGTGCTGCTGGGTCAGGACTTCCTCGTCTGTCCTGAAAGTCTCCCTCATCGCGCTCTCTCTTTTCCGGAACCACATCACCACTGTGTTTCTGTGACTATGACGTTTTCTTAGATTTTGCATTAAAGTGACACCACGCAGTACTGTCTTTCTCTGTCTGGCTTACTTCCGTAGCATAGTGCCCTCACGGTCCATCCATGTTGTAGAAAATGGCAGGATGTCCTCTTTGGGGTGGCTGGGTAATATTCCAGTGTGTGTGTGTGTGTGTGTGCGCGCGCGTGCGTGCACGCAGGAGCGCACGCACGCGCGCATATATCCCGTCTTTATACACAGACGCATCTTTTCCCTCCTCCATGTGGACCTTGGTGCCCCCAGGCCTTGGCTGTTGTGAAGAATGCCGCAGTGACGAGACCTTGTTCTTGTTTCCTTTGGGTACATACCCAGGAGTGGCGTTGCGGGGTCACATGGTAGTTCTATTTTTAATTTTTTTAAATCCTCACCTGAGGACATGCTTACTGATTTCAGAGAGAAGGACAGGGCGAGGGTACGAGAGAGGGAGGGGGAGAGGGAGGGAAGGAGAGAGAGAGAGAGAGAGAAACATTAATCAGTTGCTTCCCTCACCTGGGATCCAACCTGCAACCTAAGTATATGCCCTGACAGGGAATCGAACCCACAATATTTCAGTGCACTGGACAAAGCTCCAACCAACTGAGCCGCACCGGCCAGGGCCTATTTTTAATTTTTAAAGGAACCTCATACTATTTTACATAGTGTCCCCACCAGTTTACATCCCAACAGTACACAGAGGTTCCCTCTTCTCTGCATTCTCACCAGCGCCTGCCTCTTGTCTTTGATGGTCGCCGTTATAACAGGCGGGAGATTTTGATGTGCGTTTCCCTGATCATTAGTGACGTTGAGCATCTTTTCATGTGCCTTTTGGCCACTTGGATGTCTTTTTCAGAAAAATGTCCGTTCAGATCCTCTGGACTGTTTGTATTTTTGCAGAGTTGTGGGAATTCTTTATATACTTTGGATAGTAACCCCTTACCAGATACATGATTTGCAACTATTTTCTCCCATTCCTCGGTTTGCCTTTTCGATTTGTTGATAGTATTTTTGCCGTGCAGAAGCTTTTTGTTTGATGTTTGTTTATTTTTGCTGTGGTTGCCTTTGTGTTGGTGTCAATCCAAACACATCATCCCCAAGAGCAACGCCGAGGAGCTTAAATCTGTTTTTTTCTAGCGTGTCATGGCTTCAGGTCTTACATTCAGGTCTTGAATCCTTTTTGAGTTCGTTATACTTCCCACAGCACCTTTGTACGGCGAAGCTTCATAAAATTGCAGGTAGACATTTCCAATGAACTCGTCATTTTCTGACGGCTGAGGTGGAGACAGAGTGGAGCCAGTGTGCTTCTCTCACCCTCGCCGACGTGCCCAGCAGGTGGCTTCCTGGGAAGCTGGTGAAGCAAATTAAAGACAGAAAAAGCGAATTCCTGACCAGCCACCTCCCCACATACACACCTTTTCCCCGACAGATTGTAGAAACTAAATTCACAACATTCCAGTCATTTCTCCACTATTCTGAATTGTACCTTTACGTTTACAAAGGAGTTTTCATAAATTCTCTTTAAAAACAGGTGATGAGACCCCCCCATCCCCTTTTCATGGAAGGAGAGGTCATGTGGCTTTACCTGCCCCACGGGCCCACCCCGGACAGTGCCCGGCCGGCTGCGCGCTGCTGCGGGAGCGCTGGCCTGGCGTGCTCTCTGTTTCTCCGAGTCACCGAGCAGGAGCCGCGGCCGGTGATGCGGAGGTGACGGGACAGTGCTGAGACACACTGTCCTGAGGGCATCGCTGCAGTTCCTAAATTAGAACAAGAAAGTGCATTTTCTTGACCTCCCTCCTCCAAAACAGCAACAAGTGTATTTCTGCTTCGCACCAGTGTTGCAGGAGGGGGATGTGGGCTTCTAGCACCCGACTCCTTGAACAGGCCAGTCCTTCGGAGGTGGTGGATGTTTGTTACCTTGTTTGTGGTGATGATGTCAAGGTGAGTGATTAGATCCAAACCTGTCAAATTACACAAACTTGTCAAATTATACAAACTTGTCAAATTATACACTAAATATGTGTAACTTTGTGTGTATTAAGTAGGACTCAGTAAAGGTGAAAAAATTACATTGCTGTGGCAGCATGAGATACCTACGAGCGCGTGTGGACCCGAAGGGTGTGTGTGGAAACAGCGCTGTGGACGCAGCAGTGGCCTGGACGCTGGGGCAGGGTGCTGGGGGTACCCGACCTCTTGCCTCCACCATCTCCTGTCACCTTGTGCTTCAGTGTAGACAGCAGGAAAGGGTCTTGTGTTTTAGATTCCTGCCTGTCAGAATCGACTTTCCTGTCCACTTTTATGATAACACTAGGGGCCTGGACCAAGAAATTCGTGCACTGGGTGGGGGGAGGGGGGAGGAGTCCTTCAGCCCGACCTGCGCCCTCTCACAATCTGGGAGCCCTTGAGGGATGTCTGACTGACGGCTTAGGCCCGCTCCCCAAAATTTAACAAAATACCAGGAGGAAACAGGAAGCAGCTTCAGGCACCATGGTGCTTAGGAATGAGAATTCGGTCCTTCCTCCCACGCCTGCGCTTTCTGCTCTGGGGAGTCCAGCTCCGGGAGGGCGGGATCCTGGAAAAAGAGGCTCAGGGTAAGTAGAGCAATCACATGACAGAGTCTGTTATTTTGTGTGAAGGGGAGATCATTTCCTTCCCGTGGGGACTTTTTACAGAGTCCTTCCTTTTGCCCAGTGGAGCAGAATTCTGGGTCACCTGCAGAGCACAACAGGAGTGTGCAGTAGTTACAACTTTGCAAAAGGCAACACACATGAAGTCAGTCCTGTTCTGTCCATTATGTCACACCCTGAAGACCCTTCCCAGGGTTCCATTCCAGATCCAGGCCCCCTGGCCCTCAGGTGGAGTCCCTGTGTCTCAGGCCCAGATGATTAGGATTAGAGCTTCTGGCACTGCAGCATCCCCGGGTCTTCTGATTAAGGAACTGATTGCATTGCATCCGTTAGGACCACAGCTGGGTGCCAGGAGGCTGTGCGTCCCTTGAAGGCCAGCCCCTGGGGCCCAGTTCTGTCCCCTTGGCTATGTTGCTTGCAATGTGAATGTCGTTTGTGGGGAGGCCTGTTCTTCTGACTGTCTTAGGAATGGAAAATGTAGAGGCTTCTGTATAGAATACCTGATCACTCAGGTTTTCTTAATGCAAAAAATGTAACCAATAGACCATAAATTTCTTATTCCCCAATTAGAGCCAGATTCCAAATGGGTTCTGGTAAAGGGTTCTGACGCCTTTGTATCAGCGAGGTCCCTGAGTTTGGGCCATTGCAGACGTATTCCCATGGCACCTCTCATTCCAACACCGATACCTGCCCGGTCAGTGTCCTTTCCCCTGAGCAGCTTCGCCACGTTCTCCACCAGACCTGGTGCACCGTAGACCCATTTTACATATACACATATGTATATAGTATGTTGACGATAAAAAGATGGCAACCTGCATCGTGGGAACCTTGGTATAATGAAAGAACCAGGAATGGCTACATTAACGTCGGACACAGTGCAGTGCAGAGCAAGGAGCGTGAGCAGGTGCAGAGGAGGCCAGCTAGGCGCTTCCTCACGTGTACCATCCTGTGTCCTGGCGTGACTGTCTGAGACCGTGCGTGTCTTTTATGACCTTGACAGTCTTGGGGAGGACTTATCAGATGTCCCACAGCTGGGATTTATCTGGTGTTTTTTCCTCATTAGTCCAGAGCCGCGATGTTTAACTCTTCATCTTGTGGCACACACAAACTAATTACTAAAATTCTTCGGCACACCAAAAATGTAGTTTTTGCTGATCTGACCAAAAAACAGGTATAATTGTGATTCATTCACACCGGATGGCTGCTATTGTTGTGTTGGCTGTTGTCATTTGTTTATTCGGCAATCTCTGGGCACAGAGGTCACCAGTTGCAAATCACAGTGCTAGAGTTACGGGATTTGGGGGAAGATCACAGAGCTAAAGTGCCATTCTCATCGCATCATCTGGATACGCGTCTGACACATCCGTGTGTGGTTGACCTTGATCACCTGGCGGAGGCGGTGTTTGTCAGGTTCCTCCACACAGAAGTCACTCTCCTCCTGCCCACACTGCCCTCCTGAGACGGGAGTCCTAGGCACAGCCACACGAGAGCGGGGAGGGGGGCGGTACGCTCCACCCTAAGGGGGGAGTCCGCATAATTTATTTAGAATTCTTCTGGGGAAATCTGTTTCCTCTCTCCCATTTATTTATTTACTCAATCGTTCATTTCCTTTCTTTTTAAAATTAGTTTCATCACATGCATGCATAAGTCTAAGGATTTTTTGGGTGGCTTGTTTAGGGCTTCATGAAGATGGACCCATGTGGCATGTAGTCCTTTGGCTTTCTGCTACTCGACGTGGTTGAGAGTCCTCTGTCCTCTGGGGAGCTGCCTCATTCCACTGCTGTGCAATGCTGGGCGAGTGGCTGCAGACCCACCTGTGCCTCCTCCTGTTGACTGGCACTTAATTCTCTTCTGTAACTGGCATAGCAGCGCTGTCCCAAGCACTGGACAGGCCCCCTGACTGATGGGTGCCAGTTCTCTCCTGCCAGGAACTGGAGCGAGCTGCTACCTCGTACAGCGCGTCGGTGGCCACCTTCGCAGCGTAACTCCAAACTGTCTTCCCGTTCTCTCTGCAGTGGGATCAGAGCTCCCGCTGCACCAGGCCTCTTGCCCCCTCAGCGTCTTTTCACGTTCCTGCCCAGTGCGACGGGGCAGCTCCCTGGGACCTGCGCCTGCGACTCGGTGGCTCAGCGTCTTCACCGTGGTGCTGCCTTCTGGGCAGTGGCGCTTTCGCCTGCTTTTCAGTTGAGCTGTGGGTCTCTCTTCCTGACTGTAAGGGCTTTCACGGGTTCTAGACACCATTTCTCCATCATTGCATGTGCTGCTTACAGCGGGCTCTCTGCCAGTGCGTTTCATTGTGCTTTGCTCTGTGGAAATGGTACCTCCTACCTGAGGGTCCAGGCGTGCGTGCAGCGCTGGGCGATGGGCACTGCATTTGCACTCAGCTTGCACGGGAAGGAGCTCGTCTTCCTGTGGCTCCACCAGAGGCCATGTCCACGGGTGTTAGTCGTGTTCAGCAGCATGTCCTTGAAGAAGGACGACAAGATAATATAGTGTTTAAACGCTGGGATTTTGTTGACAGAGCCCAAGTTATTTTTGCCAGGAATATAGTCTCGTCTTAGACGGTGCTTCTCAGTAGTTTAATGAGCTTGCTAAACGTATCTTCCATTTCCTGTCGCTGTGCTAGTTAGTTGCTAGAGAGCTGGAGGATTCACTCTTCATTTATCTGCATTTCACGAACACTTATGTATACTCATGTGCTTTCACCCTTTTTACTCAAAGTAGCTCAACGGTATGACATGTAAATGTTTAATTGGAACTCCTCCTGGCTTCAGAGAGCCCTTAGTCTGTGGAATAGCAATGACTGGAGCACAAGGTGAGGTTGGGTTATGAGGCCGCTGACATTTGAATCCAGCTGCACGTGAGGGCTTCAGTACCGGACCTCGGACACCAGGGGGCTTGTGGTGGAGGCTCGGCGGCACGTGGGACATGCACGGCCCGGTGGCTGCGGTGGGACATGCGCGGGCCTCAAGGGCTGGGGTGGAACATGCATGGGCCTCAGGGGCCAGGGTGGGGCGTGCACGGGCCTCAGGGGCCGCAATGGGGCATGCGGGGCCCAGTGGCTGTGGTAGGGTGTGTGGGCCTCAGGGCCTGGGGTGGGACATGCACGGCCCAGTGGCTGCGTGGGACATGCATGGGCCTCAGGGGCCGGGGTGGAACATGCATGGGCCTCAGGGGCCGGGGTGGGGCGTGCATGGGCCTCGAGGGCCGCAATGGGGCATGCGGGGCCAGGTGGCTGCGGTGGAGTGTGTGCGGGCCACTTGCCCACTTGCTCCTGCACTGACTGGCTGTACACATCACTGACTGGAACCCTGCTAAGTGCTCTGTTGGGAGGAGAGAGAGTCCTGTCCTCAAGGAATTACGTGGAGGGGGAGAAAATGGACAAGCAGTCAGTTAACATGTGTGAAGTACTGGTCAATGTGGTGGGAGAAAGAAAAGCAGTCAGTTAACATATGTGTGAAGTACTGGTCAATGTGGTGGGAGAAAGAAAGAGCGAGGCTGGAGGTGGGCAGCAACTATAGCAGACCCAGGCGCAGCGGGAAGGGGCTGGGCAGAGTCGGATGTAGTCAGGGATGGGGTATGAGGAGGAGGAGGAGCAAGGGAGGTGACATTTGAACAGAGGCCTGAACACAGTGAGGGAGCGAGGAGCTGCGGGTGTCTAGGGAGAGTGTCATGTTCACAGCAGGCGATCTGGTGACACAGCTGTGATGTCATTTTCACAGCAGGCGATCTGGTGACACGGCTGTGATATCATGTTCACAGCCGGTGATCTGGTGACACGGCTGTGATGTCATGCTCACAGCAGGTGATCTGGTGACACGGCTGTGATGTCATGTTCACAGCAGGCAATTTGCTGACACAGCTATGATGTCATGTTCACAGCAGCCGATCGCATGACATGGCTGTGATATTATGTTCACAGCAGGCGATCGGGTGACATGGCAGTGATGTCATGCCCACAACAGTGACATCATGCTCACAGCGGGGCCCTGCTGGGATGCAGTGACTGTGGCACTTTGCCCCTGTGCTCTCCTGTCCCCGAACCCGGAACCTCCACCTTAGGAGGGAAACCATCAGACAAATCCCAACAAAAGGGCAGTCTGCAAGTACCTGCCAGCAGTCCTCAGAACTGAAGGGTCATCGTCACAAGGGAAGTCTGCGACTGTCCCGGCCAAGTGGAGCCGCTGGAGACTTGATAACTAATCTGACGTGGTGTCCTGAGTGGGGTCCTGGATTAAAGGGCGGGGGCGTTAGGTAGAAAACTAAGGACATTTGGGTAAACTATGGACTCTGGTTAATAATGTACTGCTATTGGCCTAGTAATTGTAACAAATGTATCGTACTGATGTAAGATGTTAAGGGAAACTGAAACAGTTCTAAGAAATAAAATTTATTGTAAAAAATAGTACATAGGCTAGATATCCTGATTTCCTCATTCTGTTTTCTTGAGTGATAGGGGAGATTTCCTTAAAAGCAGTATACACTTGGAATCTATATTAATGTTTATTTTTCCAAAAGCACTTGTAGAGGTATCTGTGCGGAGATTAAACCTGTGCCCTTGCTGTCCCAGGGTCCCTGCCATCCCCAGGGCCAGGCACCGATGGTTTCCATCAACTAGGGAAACCGAAAGCATAGGGTGCTTGGGACATGGGCATACGCCATGCAGACCTGCAGGACTAAAATGGCCTTGGTAGCTTAGTCACAGTTGACAATTATGAGGCCCAGGCATTGCGGAATGTGTTTTTGGGTCACTGTGCTCCTCACTTCACCCTGGTATGTTTCAGAATTAGGCAGCGATTATGAATAATAGGTGGTAAGGGCAAAGGTCAGCTATTGATTAATGTAGCTGAACTCATTAGTAAGACTTGAGGGAGCTCATAACATTTATATTTTATATGTTTATGAAATAGATGCTTGAGTTATAAAAATTAAAACTTCTTTTCTGGTTGTGGAAAAAATATGCCTAATAAACCCCTAAAAGTGGGATGGATGGCTGTCCGTGTGAGCAGCAGGTACACCTTGTCTGAGGGCACTTTGCATTTCAGAGGAGGTCAGGTTTCACCAGGGATCAATGCACATTTTCTTTCTTTTTTTTTTTTTTATTATATTTTTATTGATTTCAGAGAGGAAGGGAGAGGGAGAGAGAGATAGAAACATCAATGATGAGAGAGAATCATTGATCGGCTGCCTCCCACACGCCCCCTACTGGGGATCGAGCCTGCAACCCGGGCATGTGCTCTTGACCGGAATCGAACCCAGGACCCTTCAGTCCATGGAGCCAAACCGGCTAGGGCAATGCTCATTTTCATAGATGGGTAATTTTTTCTTTTTTCTTTTTTAAGTCCAGCCTTATTGAGGTAGACTTGATCACTAAAATTGTAAGGTGTTTAAAGGATACATTGTGGTGGTTTGCTATATGTGTACATTGTGAAAGGATTTCCCTCTAGTTAATTAACACATCCATCACCTCACTTATTCATCTCTTTTTCTGGTGAGAACATGTAAGTTCTACTCGTAGCCAATTTCAGTTATAGAATACCGTGTTACCAACTACAGAGCCAGCGTACTTACCCTGGGTCCTCAGGTCTCACAGCTGAACGGATCCCTTTACCAGCCTCTCCCTACTTCCCCCACCCCCACAGCCCCTGGCGACCACTTTCTACTGTTTCTATGAATGTGGCTTGTGGGGGTGTTTGTCCGTTGCTTATATCTGTCCGGTCACTTCATTCCTGTGGTGTGTTGCAGGTTGGCCTAAGACAGTGTCGATTCTAACTCCAGTGTGCTTACTTGACTTTTATTTGTTTCGCCATTAATACTGTGTAAGAAAAGTGGCTTATTAAACTGACGGCGATTCTCCAAAATGAGGGTACTCAGGTACCTCTTACCTCCACAGCCACCTCCCAGGGTGAGAAATGTCTAGGGCGCCCGTGAGGAAACAGGACGGGTGGCAAAGGGTACTCTCAGGGCTTGAGTGAATGATGAGTGAAGAATAGCGTTTCCCAGAGTTTAGCTTAAGCAGCAGAGCCCTGGCTCTGCTCTGTAAGGTGCCCTGGGCATGCATGAGTGGTGCCGACCTGTAGTCCAGTCCTCGGATCACGGGTGTGTCGGGCACCTCACTTAGTACCACTGGGTGCAGTGAGGTGCTTGGTGATTGACCCTTGAGAACTGGTTGATAAACTCTCATTTTGAGGCATTTTTCTTAATGTACTTTAATGAGGGTTGGTACTTGACTATGGCTGTAAGGATGAAAAAAGAATAGGTGCCCACTTTAAAAAAAGGATTGCAAAGAGAGTAGATTTATCATAAAGTAAAAAAAATGTTTTTGATCCAGTAAGAAGAAGGTTCACTTAAGAAATTATATGTACCTCACACCCAACGGGATGGCTGCTGTAAAAAACACAACAAAGTAACATACGGTGAGGCTGTGGGGAAGTCAGAACCCTGCCCTGCTGTGGGAATGTGAACTGTGCAGTTGGTGGTTCCTTAAAAAATGATGGCTAGGACTACCATATGAGCCAGCAACTCCACTTCTGGGTGGTGCTCGGGCTGAAAGCAGGGTCCCGAGGAGATACGAGGAGACACGTGCACACCCATGATCATAGCTTCCTGCACACAGCCAAAGGCGGAGCAGCCAGGTGTCTGTGGGAGGGCGAATGGGCACACAAATGTGCTCTATACGCACAAAGGGAGGTTGTCAAGGAAGGAAACGCTGGACATGCTACAGCGCAGATGAGCCTGAGGCCATTATGCTCAGTGAAGTAAGCTGGTCACAACAGGGCAAATGCTGATGGTGGCATTTATATGAGGCCCCTAGAGTAATAGATTTACAGAGACAGGAAGTAGGGGGCGGTGCAGGGGGAAGGGGCGTCCGTGTGAATGGGCACGGAGCTCCAGGTTAGAAAGTGAAGCTTTCCTGGGGAGGAGAGGTGGTGATGGTTGCACACAATGTAAATACACGTATGCACTCTTAAAGTTTACATTCTAACCAATTTCACCACAACTTAAAAAAGAAATCATGGTATATTGTGTGCTTGAGCTTCTGCGAATACTTCTGCAATCACTCTTCAAAGAATGACAAATGGCCTGGCTGGATGGCTCAGTTGGTTGGAGTGTCGTTCCTTATGCCAAAAGGTTGCGGGTTGGATTCCCGTTCAGGATGTGTGTGGGAGGCAACTGATCAGTGTTTCTCTCTCATATTGATGTTTCTCTCTCTCTCTCTCTTTCTCCTTCCCTCCCTTCCTCTCTCTCTAAGAACATGTTCTCGGATGAGGGTTAAAAATAGAAGTGGAAAATGCTGCTTTGGGTACTGGGGTGCTGGGGGCAGTGGAGCCAGCAGCCTGGGAAACGGAGACCTGGCAGCAGGAGCTGGACAGCCAGCAGTGGGGGGCAGCCAGCAGTGGGGGGCAGCCAGCAATGGGGTGCAGCCAGCAGCAGAGGAGGAGGACAGAAAGCCAGTGGGTATCTGTCTTTTTTCACTTGCTGGTTCTCTGGAATAAACAGGTGTTATAAATTTCCGTTTTGAAAGTAACTTGCCTACCCCTTCTTGTCTTTAAAATATATCCCAGCTCTGAATGGTGGCGCAGTGGTTAGGGCATCGGCCCGTGTGCGAAAGGGCCATGTGTTGGATTGCCGGTCAAGGGCATGTACCTGGGTTGCGGTTTGCTCCCCGCCTCAGGTCAGAGTGTGTGCAGGAGATGGCAGTCAGTGTCTCTCACATTGATGTTTCTCTCCTCCCCCACCCTCTCCCTCCTGCCCTTCCTCTCTCTGAAAAGCAGTGGGAAAAAGTATCCTCAAGTGAGGATTAACCAGTAAGTGCTGTGGACAAGAAAGTCTCCCCAGGCTGGGCAGCGGCGTCAGTAGCCTTCCGGACAGAGCAGCAGGGAGGCAGAGCTCTTGACTCCCTAAAGCCCAGGTACAGTCCCATGAGACCAGGTGTCAGTTCTCGACCTGTCCTTTATCATGTTCCATCCTCACAGGAGCCCGGGACCCATGTACAAACACAGCACTGTGGTCAGAGCAGTCAGACCGTGCCCCGCCGTGCCCCCCGCCCTCCCACGCTGAGCTGGCTCCAGGCCCGCTCCCCAGCAGGAGGGGAGCATTTACAGAACCAGGTCGCATCGGTGGGCACACAGGGAACCTCCACAGACTCAGACGTAGAGGCTTTACAGGCTACAGGCTTTCACTGTTACCCGGTAAAGTTAGAAAACAAATCATAAAAAGACACTCTCCAGAGTAACCCACAGAGCAAGGTTGGGGTGCTTAGCCACGCAGCGCCCCCCTGCCACGCAGCCCCCGTGCCACACAGCACCCATGCCACACAGCACCCCCTTACCACACAGCGCCCCTCCGCCACACAGCCCCCCATGCCACACAGCCCCCCGTGCCACACAACACCCCGTGCCACGCAGCCCCCCTGTGCCATGCAGCACCCCCCTGTGCCACGCAGCACCCCCCTGTGCCACGCAGCACCCCTGTGCCACACAGCCCCCCGTGCCACACAGCACCCCGTGCCACGCAGCCCCCCTGTGCCATGCAGCACCCCCCTGTGCCACGCAGCACCCCCCTGTGCCACGCAGCACCCCTGTGCCACACAGCAACCCCATGCCACGCAGGGCCCACGCAGGAGCGGCAGCAGGAAGGTGGATCCACCCGTGGCAGGATGGGGGCCTGCTCCCCAGCAGCCTGGGTTTTGGAATCAGGACTCACCTTTCAGTTTAGCCTCGCTTTCCCCTCCCTAATGAAACTTTTAAACCCAAGCAAGGCGCTTCCCAGCTCATCCCTGGAGAACGGGGGAGCTCCTGCTGTTTCTCTCGCGTTTTCACAGACCAGTTTATCAAATGAAATTGGAGCTCAGGTCTAGTTTGCCAGCATCGACCTCACCCTGGGCATGTTTCCTGTACGGCCCTGCTCTCGCGGAATGCTGCTGGCGGCGGAGGGAGCAGGCGAGGCCCGGCTTCGTGCTGAGATGGTTCTGGCGTTTGGATCCTAGCTCAGGCCCTTTCTCGCTCTGTGGATTGGACCAGTGATTGAGTGTCTCCTTGCCCAGGCTCCTCTTTGCTCAGCGTGTCTGTGGGTAATCTGTTCCGGAGGTTTGCTGTGAGTCTCTGGGGAGCTAACTGACAGCAGCTGTCTTGGGTGCTGGGGACGCTGGTCTCCCGTCCGCATCGCACGTCAGGCACTAGACGGCAGCGTGGCTGGCCCGCCCTCTGGAGAAGACAGATGTATGCTGGGCCAGTGCGCAGGGCTGCTGGGGTGAACCTGGTACCCCAGGGAAGTGGAAAGACCTTGGCTCGTTGCAGCTTAATGAACTTCCTCAGAGCGGGACCGGCCGCGGGGCTCCAGCGCGTGTCCCACTCACACGGCGCGAGTGGTGGCATGCTCGGGAAAAGCCACCACAGGCTCCTGCCGATGCCGGGGCATCTGGCAAGTCTTTAATCTGCAACACAACTTGAAACTTGAGTAAAGAATTTATAAGGCATTTTAGTTGCTTCTGAGGATGCTTCATTGAGGCCTCCTAATGCAAGTGCACTATTTTTAAATATTTGCAAATAAACAACAAGGGGGGAAAACCTTGTCGTAATGAGGCAAGTGCTTCTAGGAAGTATTCCTTTTCTGGGCTGGCCTTGGCACCACTCCTCACTCATTGGCTTCCTGGGGCCGCCGCAGCAGCTTGCCACAAATCCGGTCTCCGAGGAGCTGCGCCTTCGCCTCGGGCTTGCATCAACGGCGAGCACACACCTGGTGCGACCGGGCACCAGGAACTGCTGCCCTGGAGGAGTGTGCAGTGTGGGAGGAGCCTAGTGAATCCTGACTGAATGAGGAAGGGTCCCTGGGACACAGCCCACCTACATGGCAGTGTGCTGCGGCGCGCGGGTGTCAGTAACGACTGTGGCTCCCACCCTGCGGCCTCTGTGCTGCTGCGTGCGAGGCTTCCCCCTGGCTCCTGAGTGGGGGCTGTCACTGCCCCTGTTATGGAGGAGGCAGCTGGGCCAACGCCGGAGGCAGGACTCCGGCGTGTCCGGGTGACACTGAGCCCCACCCTCTGGAATACTGCGTTGTTGCATCCCCTGGGCACCCGTGAGGCTGGGCAGGGACTGTTATTCCGCTTCCCAGAAGAAGCTGGAGTCCAGGGTGGACACACGGGGTTCAGCTAAGCTTTAAACCCCAGATTCTTGACTCAGGTCCTCTCTTTGCCATTATGGCCGAGTGGTTCAGCTTGATCCCGAGACCTCCGTGGAAGTACCTGTGACCGTTTCTGGATGTTGTAGGAACACAGGCTATCATGAGGAGCATGTAACCCTGCGAGATGCAGGTCACAGGATCATGTTTAGAAAGAAGATCGGGTCCTAGAAACAGTTCCCAAGGTCTCGGGGGAACCTGCACACTTGCCCGCCCCCTCCAGAGGGGCCTCTGCGGCCTGCCCAGCCCTGTTGGCAAAGGGAAGAACGACTCGGTGTTGGCCGGAATGCAGGTGCTGGTGTGGGGCGAGGGGAGGGTGCTTTACTGCACATTGAAATGGCTTTAAAGCGGAAACATCCAGAAATACATCCTGTTCACTCTTTACTTGAAGTTACTCCCGGGAGTCGTGTATCCATTCTTCTGCTCAGGGTTCCTACCCTTGGTGGCCTGGAGTGTCCTCTTATGACTGTGTTCCATCCTTCAAGACTGCAATCAGTTTCTCTTTCCTCGTCCCCTTCCCCTAAACTGTCTTTGACCTCAGCTCCCTGCCATGTGCCCGCAGCCCTCCAGCAGCCCCTGCTTTGTGGGCCTGCGTTTATTTGCTCCCTTCCCTTCGGGCGCTCTTTTTTCCCACGTGTCTGGGTCCCTGAGGGCAGCGGCCTGGCGTTGGCAGCAGGAGCCTTAGGGCAGCTGTCCTGGGCCACAGCTCTGCTCCTGAGGACGGATTCGTCCTGGTTGGCCACGGAGTGTGCGCATCCAACCAGTCTCCTGACAGAGAGCTCCTTCCATGAGGGCATGGGAGAAGTGTGGGATCAGGTGTTCGTTGAGTTTCAGAAGTGGAAGTGTTCGTGGATTGGTTGACTTTCAACCATGTACTCATGATTGCTCCAATGGGGTGCTGTGATTGGCTGACAGTCAGCAGTGCTGGAGCGAGTGGTACCTGGTGGACCTGATGGGGTGAGAGAGCTGTTGATGGTAGCCTTCTGCGGTGGGGGGTGAGCACTTGATTGGCCGGCTTCAGTGGAGTGAGGTGGCTGTTGATCGGCTGGCCCCTGAAGCTTTTATTTTGATTGGCAGCTGTCACAAGTCCATTAGAAGAGGTTTAAACTCATTGCTATAGCGAATGAGCAGCCAGCCGTTGCCTAGGACCTTTTTACTCGCTGACCTAGAATCCTAGATTTCCTGGGTTGGAATAAGCCTATCAAATCACAGGCCACACGTTAGACCCTCACCCACCCACACACCAGAGTGAGCACAGGAGCCCAGATTTGCGAGCTGACGGACCTGGGCTCCAGTCCTGACTCATTTAACAAGTCATTCAGTCTCTGACCCTGTCTCCTTTATAAAGGGCACCCCCACCCTCCAATGGGGAGCGGTGTTGACTAAGTGAGATTGTGTGTGTCAGGTTCCGGCATACGCTCACATTTACTTTCCTAAATCGAACATTTGAGGGGTCATTCCGGCCGCCACTCTGGAGACCAGGCATGCAGCCCGCGACTCAGGTCCCTGCCCCGGCCGTCAGGGTACGGGTTGTAACATCCGAGCGCAGGCCTCGCTCCTGGAGGTGCTGCTCATTGCTCTGGGGGAGCCCAGGCACCGCATTCTTCAAGCTCCCGTGTGGGGTCCCCGTGCACTGCCATGGCCACACCCGGCCAGCTCCGCACCTGAAGTCTTGCAGGAGATGAACACGTTGCTTTGATTGTTCTTAAGTGCTGTGCTGTTCTTGTTAGAAACTCTTCTGAAAATTGTGGAGTTAAGAAATAAACCCGGATTTAAATGGGATATTCTCGGAGTCCCATTCCTATTATTGCTCTAATTATTATTAAAAAAACAAACAAATAAAACAAAACAAAACTACCCTATGACTTTCAAAATCTAAGCCGACAGGAAGCCGGGTCAGGATGGAGACAGTGGGATGGAGACAGCGGTGGGCTTGGGTTCTGGAAGCAGGTCGTTGTCTGCCTAAAGGACACGAGCATGGTGTGAACTCCGTCCTGTTGGTTGGCGTGTACATTATGCATAAGTTTTATTAAACACTAGAGGCCTAGTGCATGAGATTCGTGCATTCGGGGGTTGGGGGAGGAGCTCCTCAGCCCGACCTGCGCCCTCTCACAGTCCAGAAGTCCTCAGGGGATGTCCAACTGATGGCTTAGGCCCCTAAGCCATCAGTCAGACATCCTTAGTACTGCTGCAGAGGCAGGAAAGGCTACCGCCATTGCACTCGCTGCTGAGCTCAGTGCTCCCCCTGTGGGAGCACAGTGACTACCAGGGGCAGCTCCTGCATTGAGCATCTGCCCTCTGGTGGTCAGTGCGCATCATAGCAACTGGTCACTCCGCTGTTCGGTTGATTTACATATTAGCCTTTTATTACTTAGGATTGCCTCCTTCCCAAAAGGTTTATTATCTCTAAGTTTTGAACTTAATTTACAACAGAGGAGACCATGCATTCCTTGTAAACTTCTACAGCATCTGGTAGAAAGCATCGTGTTATATAACATGTCTTCATGCCTCCATGGCATCAAAGTGCACAGGTTGCCTCCCTATAATGTAACGGGAACTCCTTTTTGTCAGAGAGGAACAGGGTTTTAGTGAGTGGTCTTCCCACTATTCCTGTCTTTCTAGTTTTGAGGAAACTTCTAGTCAGTTGAAGGACTGAATATTGAATTTTCTTGCTGGAAAATGACTGAGAAGTGTGGCGCTGCTGAAACAGTTGATGGTTATACTCATCTTAGTCCTCAGGTGTCCCTTTGCTCTTCTAACTCCCAGAATGGACTTCACTGCTGTATGCATTTGTGGCTGTTAACACACCTTTTACTTTGGAATCCGTGTGTATCACAGCTCACGCTCGCATTTTACAGGACTTAGAGTACCGTGCGGAGTTTTCCCTGAGCCAGGTCTCTGTGCTCTGCCAGTTCACACCCCGCCTGCCTGCAGTTGGAATTGTTAAAGGAAAAGTGAGTCATGGCACTTGTGAAGCACAGCAGGGCAGGGTGTACTATGCAGGGGCTACTGCATGGGAGTTTGGTCGGGGGGGGGGGGGGGGGCGGCAACTGAGCTCAACTCCCGACACAGGAAGGAGAAGGGGGTCTGCAGCCTGGAGCAGGTGGAGAGGGGCACGCACAGCCCCGGAGGAGAGGAAGGGCAGCTGGCTGAACGGGCCAGCGGGGCTCTTCCTGAAGGCGGGCATGTGATCAGGCCCAAGGGTGGCTGAGGGGGCGGATTCTGGCTAAACCCACGTAGCCTGATTCTTGTTAAACTTGAGCGATGCGAAGATGCATCTGGAAGTTCGAACGTCGCGGCTGGTTTGGGACGGGGATTCAGAAGCCTGGCTAAGTTTGGTAAAAAGAGCCTCTGTGGGAGAGAGACCCCGTGCAGCCTTCTGGGGTTTCTTTCACTTAGTGACCCCATCGAAGGCTTCCCCACGTGTTTCCAGGGCTTGGTGGCTCATTCCTTTTATCGCTGAGTCTTCTTCTGTTAGCTGGATGGACCGCCGTTGACTCATCAGTTCATCTGCTGAAGGACACCTTGATTGCTTCCATTGGCGACTATGAACAAAGCTGCTGTAAACATCCATGTGCAGGTTTCAAGAATAATTCTGTGTTTATAAAAAAGCCGCAAAGGTAGTGGAGAGCATTCCGTGTACCTACTCCCTTCCCCCAGCTTCTCCTAGTGTCAACATCTTCTTGCCCACGGCACGCTTGGCAGAGCTGAGCAAGTGGCATTGCTGAGAGCACCCCGGTAACTGCACTTCATTGGAAGGTCACCAGGGTTTCCCTCACTTTCTTTTTCTGTTTCAGGATCCAGTGCAGGACACTACGTTGCATTAGCACCACATTTATTTTCATTTTAATTTATAGGAAGAGCTCGAATGTGTGTTTCTTATTAAATATATTCATAAATTCAGCATATACTAAGACGGGGGATGTAAACATCAGGTATACAGAGCTGGTGTTGCTTAATCAGATGAACACATTCATTATGAAATCGTTGCTTAGAATATTTTGGGAATCTGTTTTTGTCTTTGGCAAAGCGTGCAGGAGTCCCAGTGTACCAAGTTAAGATCTGTTTTTAAGGCTGCTGGTTCTAAACAGAATCCTGAAGCGTATGGAAGGAAGGCCATGTTAGGTTGAGGGCTCCCGACCCTGGAGAACACGTTGCCAAGCGGCAACAAAAGTTGCCAATTGTTAATGTTTCCAGCTGAAGCCGGGGGAGTGTCTGCGGGGTCTCTGATGAGCTGTTCTGCCGCAGGAGACTCCATGAAAGATGACAGAGGAGGTCATCGTGATAGCCAAGTGGGACTACACGGCCCAGCAGGACCAGGAGCTGGACATCAAGAAGAACGAGCGCCTGTGGCTGCTGGACGACTCCAAGACGTGGTGGCGGGTGCGCAACGCCGCCAACAGGACGGGCTACGTGCCGTCCAACTATGTGGAGAGGAAGAACAGCCTGAAGAAGGGCTCCCTGGTCAAGAACCTGAAGGACACGCTGGGTGAGTGCTCGCGGCCCGGGACCCAAGTTAGAGCGAGGACCCGGTGGGTGCTCTTTGAGGAGAGAGTGTTCATCGTTTGTGTTAAAAAAAAAAAAAAAAAAAAGAGTTTGTTTTAAATGTTGACATCCTTCTAGTTGTCTTTTTCTTAATCTCTGAGAAAGAAGAGACCAGGATGGAGGGGTAGCATGTTTGTCATTTCCGTGAGATTTCCGAGCGTGGAGTCTGGGGTAAGCTGACCCCCTGCTCCTTTCCGGCTCCCACCTGCGGGCGGGCCTGGAGGGCAGTCCCACCCCGGAAGTGCCAGCTGTGCATTGGCTCTGTGTAGAGGGGAGGAGCGGAAGGAGCACTTAGGGCTCGGGTGACTTTCACACCACAGTCCTGGGCAGCTCACTCGGTTGGCAACTGGAGGAGCACCACTGTGATGTTGGAGGCCATCAGGGTCACCCAGGTGGGGGCTGCTGGGGCTTGGCTCTGGTGGCCTCAGCCAGCTCTCTCCCACGGATGGGAGGGCCCACCCGGACTCACCTGAACTTAAGGGACCAACCTTGCTTTGTATTTTGCATGTGTATCAGGCTTGCTTGCAGTAGTTATTGCTTCAGCTTATGTGAAAAAGTAGCTTTAAGGGCCTTTCTGAAAATAACTGAACTGACCTGCCTTAAACAAAGTCATAGTTGCCTCCTCGCATGATACCAGGGGGCTGTATCTGAGGCTGCTGGTTATCCCTGGAGCATGTGCTATTGAAATAAGTCAGTATGACCACCCAGGCTGTGTTTACTTGAGTTTTTCCTTTTTATCTCTAACAAGAGCATATTTTTTTCATGTAGGGGAGAGGGGGAGAGGTGGGAAAACGGAGCATTATACATGGAAAGCCGTGGGTATTGCAGAATATTTGTCTTTATTTTATGCAATCTTGAAAAGTCTAATTCTTCAAAACCACTTAAAGCCTTCAGTGTTTTGTGCTGTGGATTAGGTTATGCCCAGGACTGGAGCGAGAAGTGGAATGCAGGCCTATGTGGGTCACACCAGCTCGCCAGCTGTCTGAGGTTCTGAGGCTGATAGAGAAACCCCGTTTTTCATGAGCAATCTGATTATTTCCCACTAAACTGACATCCCTTTGTCTTTGTTCTCCAAGCAAGGCACTGGAAAGAAACATTGTTGTCCTCTGCTTATAACTCTTAATTAAAGAAATGTAGGTTGCATGAATACATAAAACCTGTAAAAGTGCCTGAGCTTAATTTTATTTATTTTTTCCAATTTCAGCTTTTCACCTGCCAAAGTGCCTTTAAAAAATTCTTTTTGGATCTACTAAACATTATTGACTTGTTTTGTCTTCTTTCTTATCCATTTTTTAAAAATATATTCTCAAAATTCTATTGCACAGCTAGGCCGGCGTGGCTCAGTGGTTGAGCATCAACCTATGAACCAGGAGCTCACGGCTTGATCCCAGTAGGGGGCATGCAGGAGGCAGCGATCAAAGATTCTCTCTCATCATTGATGTTTCTATCTCTCTCTCCCTCTCTCTTTGTCTCTGAAATCAATAAAACATATTTTTTAAAAAGCAAGAAGAAGATTCTAGCGCAGAATGAAATGCCCAGAAACAGAACGAAACGCTGGGAAGTAAAATAAGGCAAAGCAAGCCTTCTGAATTATCTAGAAATTCCCTTGAATACATTGTTTTTTCCTTCAGTTTTTAGGAGGAGAGAAGACAGAGCTTCAAATGGAAACTATTCACCACAGCTTTTGCCCAGTGTTTAGTTTTTCACAAGCCGTGATCCAGAGCTGTGACCAGTGCTGCGAGCTTGTGTCCGCGGAGGAGGCCGGCGCCCCAGCCAGCCCTGGGGCTGGGGGCTGGGGGCTGGGCCCCGCCCAAACAGATGGCCACACAGCTCTGCTGGAACACTGCTTCTAAGTCAGCTAGTTCCATTTTTGGAGAACACAGATTGTTAGAAAGCTCTTCCTTAAATAGATTCAGAGTTTGCTTGTTGCTTTCTCCTGTGGCTCATCAGCCCTTGAGAGCTGTGCCGAGGGGGGTGCCCGACTGTGGAGGGACAACTCTCGGCAGCTATCTGCACACCGGCACCCGTGGCTGTGGAAGCGCTCGTGCTCAGCGGTATATATTGTGGAAACACATAAAATTGTAGCTGGAGCATCGTACCTGTTAGCAGCAGGCGACACTCAGAGTCTGAGGTCGCTATTTCCATCCCCGCAGAGCACTCTTCCCCTTTGTCGTATGTCTTTCTGTTTTGATGGATCCGTCATGCTCTCAGAGCCCTGCTTTTGTTGGGCAAAGACCTTGTTGCCTCGGCATGAGTTTTTCCCTGCCCTCGAGCAGTATCAGCAGAAGGCACCCTGACATTTCCCTGCCCTCGAGCAGTGTCAGAGAGCAGGAAGCACCCCGACATTTCCCTGCCCTCGAGCAGTATCAGAGCAAGAGGCAACCTGACATTTCCCTGCCCTTGTGAGCAATATCAGAGAGCAGGAGGCACCCCGACAAGAATATCCACAGCAGAGAGAGACCTTCTTTGTCTCCGCGGCCGGACGGGACATGGCGCTGAAGCGGGCAGCCCCTCCTGCCTCCCAGGGGTCTTTGCTGGAAAAGATGGGAGCTGAAGTGCCCATGGCCTCCTGCCTCCTCACTGTCTCCATGTGCTGTCAGTGACAATGCGCTCAGATCAATGGTGCAGTCAGCAGACTGTCTCTCCTGTGTGTTAGAAGGGGCGAGAACGACTCAGGAACGACACTGCATTGCTGAGCTTCTGGGCGCGCCTCGTGGCGTCATCACATGGGTAATTTGCCCTGCTGTGGAAATCTGCCTGCTTCCCAAATCCAGGCTGAGAGTCCCTGGCAGATGCCCGGCTTCGAAAAACAGCGCGGACTCCCCAGCGTCACTGTGCTGTAATGTGGTTCATGTCGTAACTGCAGGTCATGGTAGCTCTGCTAGTTCTCGCCTCCTGGCTTGTCCCCATCAGCTCTGTTGAGCTGGTAGTAAGTCAGCATCACCCCATGTCATGCTGGTTTGAGCGCATTGAGCAAGCAGCACCTTTGACAAAAAGATCTGTTAGGGAAGGATGGCCTTTCTTTTCTTTTAATAATTTTTAATCAAATAAAACCATCTGAGCTCTGTTTGCACACAGGCAAGGCATGCACATACTCTGGATCTCCTCTTGTATCCACCTTAGGTCACGAACAGTCCGAGCTTCTCCGTGGGTAACGGCAGCTGGGAGGCACTGCCTGTGTGGGCAGTGTAGCTGGTATGTGGAGGGCCCGGCTGCAGCCCTCGGCTCTGTGTGCGGAGCCTGGTTTATAAAGTCACGGCCCGACATCTCACAGCGCTGCAGTGCATCCTCGGATGGGAGGAAGGGGCCTGGAGGTCTTTTCAAAGCTGTCCCTTCGGGCTACTGGAGAGCAGTTTTTGTATCACTTCATGATAATAGCTAGAACCCACCACAACCCCAACGGTAAACTCTTCCCGTGGCTCAGCCCAGGTGCTGACCCTGGTTCCATAGAATGGCACACTTTCACCTTTGCCTCTGCTCCCAGGCGCACCAGCCCATGCTAACCACGTCCTTAGGCGTCTGGAGCCGGAGTGACCTGCCCCGATTTGCTGCTGGAGCACTTGTCCCCGTGTGACACACCTAAGGCAGTGAGAACCCCGCAGTGATTAGGGCCCCCTCTGTGGTCCGAGCCAGACTCCTCACCGCTGACCAACTGTCACATGGCCCTTGCCCTGCACTGGCTTGAGCTAAAGCCTTTGGACCAGGAGGGGGTGGTCCTGTGGGGACATTCACACGGTTCCAGAGGCCCATGGATGCTAGGATTGACTTCGGAAGGGCCGAGTGCCTTCCCCAGGATGCACTGCTAGTCATGGGGATGAGACAGAGATGGGACTTCGCTGACATTGAGGCTTTTACTACACCCAAGTGGACGTCAGGGTTCAGTGTCTGGGCATCAGAGAGGACTCTGGCAGAGACGGGCACTGAGAATGTGAGAGGAAATCTTAGTGATAACAAGTTTTCTATTTTAGAGCTGAAACACTTATCAGTAAACTTAAATGGGGTCCTTGGTTACACGGTGGTACTACCAGGCCACGTTAGTTTCCTGATTTTGGTGGTTGTGTCGTGGTCCTTGCTGTGGAAATACACGCAGTAGTCATGTGATGGGACGCCGCGCTGGCACTCCCTGGGCACGGCTGAGGGAAAGCAGTGTCCTGTGCTGCTCTCGCAGTGTTTCGTTCATTAAACCAATGGGCCAGCGTCAGAGTGTCATGGAGCTCAGCCCGGATATCGCGTGGCTTGTGGGGAAGTGTCTGCATGGCTACAGTGTTGCAGGGCCTTAAACGTGGCCTGAGCCTCTCGGAGCGCAGGGGTGCTCTGAGGATCTGCCACGATTGGACCTTAAACATGAGGATAACACCTGGTGTAAACATGTCCAACTGATTCTCCTTCCAATGGTTTCCCCAGAGTTGGACCCAGAACATCTGCCATCACCTGCAGGTCTCTCCCTATCACCAGCTCGCCCGGGAGGAAACCCCTGCTTGTGGGACCAGCCCGGACAGCGTGGAGCGGTTCAGTCTACACATTTTGTTATAGGGCGAGAGGAAGAGCGTGGTAAAACAGCATCCTGGGCTCGCGGCCTCCAGTTGGACGGATTCAGGACTGTGGGTCTTTGCTGAGAGTATGCTGGTCCTCAGCAGGTCCAGCCCTGGGCCAGCGACTTGTGATAAATGAAAGCAGGTCATCAGGGCTGCAGCCTGCGCCTGTGCCAGCCCCTGTTCAGTTGTGCCTTCCTCACTCTGCCCCTTGGAAGCCCCTTCTAAGCCACTTCATTCCCTCTGAGTGGCCTTGGCAAGCAATAACCAGAGGCTGTGAAATAGGGGTGCAGACATTCTGTGGGGATCAGCACGGCGTAACGGTGTGTTTGGGTCAGAGCTGGGAGCCTGGCTGACACTGCTTCCTCTGGCGGGACTTGAAGAAAGCAGGAGGCTTGTCTGGGAAAGGGACGCAGGTTCCCATTAGCAGACTCCTGCGAAGTGGCACTGTCCTGCTGTTCCCCTGGGAACGGCTGCCCTGCGTGCAGTTCAGGCCTCTCCCGTCTTCCAGGAAGCAGCGCAGCATGGTGGTTGGGGGACCCACGCTCAAATCCAGGCTTTGCTGCGTACCGGATGAGCGGCTGGGCAGCTGTTGAGAGCTGAGCGAGCCTCTGTAAAGTGGTTAAGGGACACTTCTCTGATGAGATTGGTGAGCATCGAATGTGGTCGTCACGTAAAGAATACTTGGGCTGAGTTAAGACTTGAGCGAGGAGGTGGGGCTTTAATTGCAGGAGGAGAACACACATGAAGACACTGAAGGACATTGAGCCCGCTGACTGGCATGAAGGGGGACGTTGGGGAGTCCTGAGTGACTGGGGTGCACCATATGGCGAAGGCCCTGACCACGAGGCCTGATGGCATTTGAAAACTACCCCCCCAAAGGTTTCCCACTGGGACAGAGAAGCCCACCTTCAGGATGGTAGGTTTCTGATTCTGCTGGTCAGGAGGGGCCTGGAGGGCGCCAGTCGGCCAGCAGGAGGCTGGGGATGGAGCTCAGAGCCACTGAGGGGTCGCAGTGTAGGGCCTGAGCCCAGCAGTGAGAATGGCGGGTGACAGATCAGAAGGATTTTGAAGGAAAAACCCAGGATCTGTGTTGAATGGGTATGGAACAGTTGGAAGGATTAGTCACATGTGACTCAAGGGTTTTTTGGTTTTTTTCAGCATTTTTTTAATTGATTGATTTGAGAGTGAGGGAGGGAGAGAGAGAGAGACAGAGACATGGACATGTTGTTCCACTGGTTTATGCATTCATTGGCTGCTTCTTGTACATGTCTTGACTGGGTATTGAACCTACAGCCTTAGCTTATCGGGATGGGGCTCTAAGCAAGTGAAGCCCGAACGAGTGACCAGCAGGACGACTGAGAATGAAGGAAGCAGGATGAGACACCGGGCCCTGAGCACAGACCTACTTGAGTTGGAGGTGAGGGCAGGCCATTGAGTGAATGAATCCCAACTTTAGGAGACGCCGAATTTAGATTTTTGTCATAATGCGCTTCCTATGTTTAAGTAAGTGACTTCCTGGCTTTTGGATGTCTATACAGATGATTTTCCTGAGGGCCCGCAATAGAGACCCTACACTTCGAAGCAGTTTGTGGTGGGCCCAGCCAGAGCCCAGGGTTCCAGGATCCCAGCCTTCCCAGCCCACGTTCCCTGTAGAAAAGTGTGGCCCGCACACTCTGAAACCAAATAAAAGCTAACACAGCAGAAAAATTCAAATCAAGACTCCTGAACTGCTTTTATATGCATTTTTCCAGCGTGGCCAGTAATAATGATTTCTCTCTGATTTTGCCAGATACTGTGCTGGGTGCCCAAATACATTTTTGTTTAATCTTCGCAATAATCCTAAGAGGAACATAATCATTTTTCATGTGAAAAAAAAAATTGAGACTCAGTGCTGTGCCTAGGAGCACGGTGGGATTCCAGCCGGGCATGCCTGGCTGCAGCCTGCTGCCGGTCCTGCGGGGCCTGGGGCTCGGCTCGGCTGGAGGTGGGGATGGCGCTGCTCGGCATGGATATGGTGAACCAGTCACGCCTAAGGTCCACACCCGCAGCCGGTTGGGTTTCACCCTTGCTATGGCCTCTCCGATGCCAGGGCCAGCTCCTGCACTGAGGATTGCTGCTCCCTGCCCCCAGGGAGTCACTAATGACGTCGCCTGGTTCCTTCTGATTCAGGTGAGTGGGAGCCATTAATTAAAATGACGCAGGAGCTGCAAGTCCTGGGCTCATAGCTCCTTTCTCATAAATTGATTTTTACTTTGGTGCCGCTTTTGTCCACAGCGAACACGCACTGTGGCTGCCACGCGCAGTGTTGTAGTCATCTTTGTCACGCAGGGTTCTGTGTACGACGCAGGTTTCTGCACGCAGCTTTCTCAGAATCTCTGTCTCTGAAGTGCCTGCGTCTTAGACGGTCATTCATTTTAGACAGGCATATTTATTTTTTAAAAAAAACGGGGGAGAATTAAAAAAAAATCACCTATGATCTTATCACTCAGAAATGCTTCTGTGTCTGTAATCATTGTGTCTGCTCAGTATTTATACACATATATAATCAAAACCGCGTTGCATAGGCAGGTGGCTCCCTGCTGTTATCAGTACCAGCTGCCCCAGGGCAGGTGGTCCAGAAAAGACCCAGCCTTTCTGCAGGGACCCGGCCCGACGTGCCAGGGAGGAGATGGAGTGAGCACGCTTGCACACGCTGCCTGGCTCACCAGATGCTCACGTGTTGTGCACTTTATAAGCCATGTAAGAGGAGATACAAATCTTTAGGGCACATCTGTCTTAGAAGGAGTTTGTTTTCCTGGGTTGAATGTTCTTCAAGAATAGAAATTTACTGTTAATCTTCCTGCGTGTCGCTTAAGCAAACTTCGTAAACTGAGTCACTCTCTAAGCAACCAATTCTTCGAGTCAAAAAAGAATACAAAGCCACACCATTCCTCAATGACAGTTTGTATGTAATGTAAGAAGCGTAAGATAATCTCAGTGTGATTTCTTTATTTGTTTAGTTTTACCCAACAAATATATGAAAAGGACCTTGACATTTTCTAACCCTAATGAGGGTGTTATAACTATAAATTAAAAAACTCGATTTCCTTATAAAAATTAAGACAATTTTACTTAGAACTAAGAAAGCTATGTGGCTACTAATCACAGTTCTTCCAGCCCACATTTCAGCTCTGTACTTGATACATTTAAAAGGAGGGCTTCATTACTTGATCTCATTTTCATTTAAACTTTCAACTTCAACAAATTATCTCTTCCTCGTTAAGACAGGGACTCTGCGGTCTCCGAGTTGCACTTACCTTTCGTTCCCTGTTGTATAACCCGCCCTTGTGTGGACATGCATCGCACATCAGGTGTGATGATTCAGAATTCTGTCCTGTGAGCTTGTTCACAGGAGAAACGCCCTGTCGATGTATTGCCCACCTAATACAGAAACTTTCACAGTGACTGTGGTGCCAACCACCAAAGTGAACGTGGATTTCTTTTTGTATATCATAAGCGTCCAAGTATTTAGAACCAACAATGTAAAACAGCTAACAACAGGTTAGTGGGGAGATAATTAGGAAACAGAGACAGTGTTAAAAATAATACTAATGGGAGAAAACCCGGACGGACTGGGAAATGGTGAGGGTCTGTACCCCATAAGGTGAAGGGAAGGGTGTGCAGGCTTATGTGGCTTTGTGAAACCACATTGCTCTGTCCCCTGGGCTGTGTGGTCCCCTCGTGTCCTGGGGAAGGGCAAGAACCTCAGGTAACATCTTTCCCAGCAACTGGCATCTTGGTTGCTTCTTATTAAAATTATCGTAATCATGCCGAAACCGGTTTGCTCAGTGGATAGAGCATCGGCCTGCGGACTGAAGGGTCCCAGGTTCGATTCCGGTCAAGGGCACGTACCTTGGTTGCGGGCACATCCCCAGTAGGAGGTGTGCAGGAGGCAGCTGATCGATGTTTCTCTCTCATCGATGTTTCTAACTCTATCTCTCTCTCTTCCTCTCTGTAAAAAATCAATAAAATATATTTTAAAAAATAAATAAATAAAATTATCGTAATCACGTCTGTTTTCTAAAG
The DNA here is from genome assembly GCF_963455305.1 of Plecotus auritus. Classification (NCBI taxonomy): domain Eukaryota; kingdom Metazoa; phylum Chordata; class Mammalia; order Chiroptera; family Vespertilionidae; genus Plecotus; species Plecotus auritus. The sequence goes on from NC_137782.1 coordinate 107,532,090, forward strand.
AGCATAGAAAACACCCTTTCCTGATGAAAGAGTTACTCAGAGCCTTCCGTTTTTTTGTGTTGTTTGTTTTTGTTGTTCAGTTTTCATTTTTATTTTAAACTTTTTGGCAAGAACCACCGCAGCAGGCAGTGTCACGGTTTTCTTTGGCATCAGAACGGGTTTGAAGATGCCTTGGTTCCCAGGGATCACTGACCGTCTGGAGGCCTGTGGTCAGTCACTCACGGAGAGCCTTCAGTTTTAGAACACAGAAACATGAACTCAGAATGCCCAGAAATTCAAGTAAAATCCTCCTACCAGTGCAGTTCTGACTGCGTTTCCCCATATGGCACTCTCCTTTTTTAGACCCTGTCCATATGTCCCGAATGTTCCTTTTCTCTATTACATGTTCCTGTGTGTCCGCTGGGGACAGGCATGGGGAGCACAGGGGTTCCTGGCATGTGCTGCGGTGCTTGCTGCAAGGCTGGCACTGCTCCCCCTGCTGCCTCCTCCCTGAGCCGCTGCCCCTGCACCCCTGCTTTGCACAGCTGCCAGCTGCTGCAGACCATGGTAGACCAGCTCTGTGGGGGCTTAGCCAGGCAGGCAGTGTTTCTCTGCACATCAGCCTACGTTTCCTCCAGTCCTCTTTTGTCTAGAAGTCAGTCCCTGTGACCAGCCCCTTCCGGCTGCCAGTGCTTTCTCCCCGCCATAGCTCATCACTGCCCTCTCTGCTCCTGGGTGCAGAGTCGGTGAACACCTCAAGTCTCTGAGCCAGAGCCGCCTGCGGGCAGCTCTTAGCAACATTTTAAGGCCATGGTTGCCTGGGTTTCCTCGTGGAAGCAGGCCGTCCCGCGGCAGCTGTTTGCAGGGTATCTCACTTAATTTTGCATTTTTGGTGTTGTTTTCGCATTTTTTGTTTTTTAAGGAGTAAAGCAGTTGATTTTCTAAGTTGAAAATTTTGCAGGTCGATGTTTAGGAGTAGAGCATGAATTAGTACTGAAATGAGCTGTTCTTATGCTACTAATTTAAGTTGACTCAATCTATAATGTTTAATCTAAGAGCTAAGAAAAGCAGTGAGTGATGGCTGTGAAAAACAAGATGGCTGTGAGGCTCCAAAAGGGCCACTTGTGTTCCTCCGTGGGCTTTTTCATAGCCTCTCACACGTTCAGTCCAGGGGAAAGGTGACGTGCAGCTGAGAGCTGGGGCTGTGTGTAGACTTCAGATGCCGGGAAGGGCCCTGGAGACAGCCTGGCCCAGAGCTTTCCTCTGAAAGTCAGGCAGGTTGAGTGACTTGTCCCGGGTCTTCACAGCTGAGGCAGGTCCCGGCTGGCGCGTCCACAAAGCCACACAGATGTACGGCCAAGAGCTGCAGGCAGGAGCCCAGTTCCCTCTGTGCCTTTCCCCGGAGCACAGGCAGGAGCCCAGTTCCCTCCGTGCCCGGAGCACAGGCAGAAGCCCAGTTCCCTCCGTGCCCGCCCCCGGAGCACAGGCAGGAGCCCAGTTCCCTCCGTGCCCGCCCCCGGAGCACAGGCAGGAGCCCAGTTCCCTCCGTGCCCTCCCCCGAAGCGCAGGCAGGAGCGAGCCCATGACTCCACAAGGCCTGCGTCTTGGTGACCAGTGTTGTCTGTTGAAGGCAGCGTGTGGCTTCCCAGCCTTGCTGCCTGCTCTGACTTGGAAATGGGACTCTCTTTCGCTCCCTGGATGAAGGCCCACTTTGCGTTGTTGAGCATTGACTCTGTGCCTGCCCATGCCTTAGCCAAAGAGCAGGAGTGGAGAGACCTGCCCCAGGCACGCTTTAGGGAAAGAAGAGCTATGTGGCACCTCTGTTGAGAAAGCACCACCTGTCTTATCTCCATTGGCCCTGCCTTTGTCCTCAAGGGGAAAGGCAAACAGTTAGATGATGTAATGATGGCAATAAATACATGACAGCTGCCATTTGGGCTCTTGCTGGGTACCAGACACAAGGCTAAGCCCCACAAGTGTCAGGCTGTCCTTGGGACCGAGGAGCAGAGACATTCGACTGGCCGAGGTCTGAAGCTGATAGGCAGAGGCTGGGCATGGAGTGTGGTCTGAGGAAGTTGGTGGGAGCCTTTGCCCGCCCCTGGCCCCTGCATGGATATGCTGCCCCATTCTCATCTTCGTTTATTTGGCCCGTTTGTTTTACTTGGGTATGGTCTGGGAAAGATGCATGTACTAAACTTGCCAGAGGGCTGACATGTTAATGTCATATACATGCAGAATGTCATATACTGCCATGTCTCATATACCCTTTTGCATATTAAAAAATGCTTATGCTGATGGATCCAGTATATGTGTTGAGAAGTATTAAATATGTATTGTTCATTAAAATTTAAAAAGAATTCTTTTCATTGGCATCTGTTGCCATTTGACTTTCACATTTGACGGAGAGTTCTGTACTTCTAAACCATGTTGTTCAGACTAAATATTCAATCATGTTATTTGCCTGCCTGCTTACAGATGAACAGGCTTTCTCATGAGCAAGGATAGAAATTCCAGCCCAGAGTCCTGGACACAGGGACCTGTGTGTGGTGGGCCCTTTGACCCTGACCCCTGTCCCTCTGAGCTGGTCCTCTGCCATCTGTCTACTGGAGGGGATCCTAGGGATGGGGACTAGCTCCTTTGTCCCTCCTTCAACTGGCAGCCCCTCCCCAGTCATTGTGAGTTTGCCTCAGGGATGGCAGCTCCTTCCAACTTAGGAGTCGCCTTCCTCCCGCCCTCCCTCCCTCCCTCCCTCCCTCCCTCCCTCCCTCCCTCCCTGTACTTGGGACAACACCTGAGATGCACATGCCTAGGAACGATAGAAGGCAGTCTCCTCCATTCATTCCAGTTTGGGGGCGAGCAGAGAGGGGGTGCTTCAGGAACCAGTGTACCTTGGACCCCTCAGACACAGCCCAGCTAGAGCTGGGCCTTCCACCCTGGCCACTGGCCTCACGGGTGTGAGTGTCTGGCACACAGTGGGGTCTCACAGTTCTGTTGAAGGGGGGAAGGAAGAAAGAGTTGTTGGGAGGGCTCGGTGGGTACTTGGGCAGGGGGTGGGGCGGTTTGCTGGGTGCAACATCAGTCTGCTCCTAAGTAGTCTTGTTAACAGTCCTGGCAACACAGGCGGGTGCCCCCAGAGAGGTCAGTCTGGAAGGATGGAGGAGTGTGTGTGACATAGTGGTGATGAGATAGGAAGTGGAGTTTATTACCTGAGCAAGCATCCATTGAATGCCAGGCCCTGAGGCCACAAAGAGACTAAGATGGGCTTTCTCCGGGAGGTAAAGACAGTACAGTGAGTGGGTGCTGAGTAGAGGTGGGTGGGTGCTTCTGAGGCTGCGGGTGGGGAAGGCTGAGCTTCCCCTGATGAGCCGGGGTGTTCCCACGGGCTAGATGCCTGCGACCCGGTCAGAGGCGTGCAGATTGACTCAGCTTCTGGAAAAAAACACTGGTTTTCACTTTTAAAAGCTACATTAAGCCGCTAGAGGAAGGTTTCCAGGCCCAGCTTCATGTTCACCTTCCCTTGTTCTCACCACATCCTGGCTGTCTTCCCTCTTGTTGTCGGGACCTTACAGTGTGGGTGGGGCTGCTGGGGTACCCATAGGCTGGGGCACCCATAAGCCTGGGGCACCCAACGGCGGCACCCATAAGGCTGGGGCACCCATAAGGCTGGGGCACCCAACAGCAGCACCCATAAGGCTGAGGCACGCATAAGGCTGGGGCACCCATAAGGCTGGGATTTTTGTGAATGAACTTGGTGCCCAGAGAGGGACATGGAAGACCCAGAAAGCTGTCCTGGGCTGCGTTTAGTCCTTTATCTGGGAAGTGGTTAGGAACTCGGATTTCTTCTGGAAGCATTTCCAGTTCCTGGCGATGAGTCCAGGGTGTCAGGTAAGTTTTCTGCCAGTGGGATGCTCGGAAGAGAGTTGGGCTGACGAGCTCTTTGCTTTGCCTGACTCAGTTCTGCCAGCTGCGCGGGGACCTGTCTTGGCTGCTGCCTGCCCTGCCCTCCCGCCCCATGTCCCACTCCAGGGGTGGCCCGAGGCCTCCTTCACACCTCGCTTACAGCCCGGTGGCCTGTCTTCTCTTCTGCACACACGTCCTGCCTTCTCCAGCCCCCGTGTGACAAAAGGAGTGGATGCTGACTGCAGCAGCTGAGTGCCGGCTTGGTGCTTGAGTCTGTTTTGACCCAGATCTGGCCTTGTCTGAAATCGTCCTAGACTGATGAGCCTGCCCCAGTCTCTTGAGCTGCCCTGGAGTGTCTCTGACAACCATGCCTAGGAAACTGGCCACAGGGAAGCCATCTGGGCCCTCCTGAGCCAAATCTGGGGCCTCAGAAAACTGAGGTTAGAGGGATTGGTGCTGAGGCCTGATGTCCGTGGCCATCCAGTGCCACAGAGTTCTCATTATGGTTCCTGTGGCGGTAAATACGTTAAACCCAAGATTCTGTGGGTGTAAGAAACCCTTGCACCAGCCCAGAGGCTCGTTAGTCCTGGCAAGTGGTGATGTCTGTCCCTCCACCAGCACCCACCTCACTCCCACACCCAAACCTGGCTGCTTGCCAAGCCCAGGAAACCTCGATTTTGCAGGCCTCGGTTTAACGGACTTCAGAACTAACAGACCTCATTCCCAGTCCGTATGTCATATGTGAAAATTAACACCCTGTTAATCTTTAAATGCTTTTAACCAAGATTTGCTTATAATTAAATTAACAGGTTATATTTTTGTTATTAATTCACTGTTATTTTTAACCAATTTTAGTGAATAGGCCATATGTTGGAAAAAATACTGTAGTAATTTCGCTGACATAAATAAATATTACATATCTACAGCTATAGTCTATATATTTAAATCCAAGGGCTGCTGCTCATAGACAGTGTTCGGGAATGATTAGCAGGTGATCACACCGCCTTGTGCATGATAAAGGGGTGCTGTTGTCACAGGGCATGACTTCTGCAGCAGTTTAACCGTGCTGGCCCGTGTTCCACGTGCGCTAGGCCATGCCCAGCCTGTGCATTTGTTTATTCGAGGTGACTGGTGAACGCACGCATTTACTAGGCCTATTCAGTATAAATTTAAAATTACTGTAATACATACAGGAAGCTTTTCTGTGAAATGGAACTTTTCCTACATACTTACTTTTAATCACACAGATACGTCTACATAAGTCAATGTAGGTAAACTAACTAATTTGTCCATTTTTTTAACATACCCATTCGGAAAACCAGCTTCATTATGTGCAGCCTTTTGCCTTTCACGGACACCTCCTGCCCGAATTAGCCCCTTATACCGAGGAGTTACTGTGTTACTGTGCCCTTTTTAACTTACCCAAATGCAGTAGTCCCCCAGCTTAACCATGGTTTTGCCTCCGCAGTTTCAGTTATCTGGGGTCAACTGCGTCTGGAAATATTAAATGGAAAGTTCCAGAAATAAACAAAGTATAAGTTTTAAATTGCATGCTGTTCTAAATAGTATGATGAAGACTCGTGCTGTCCCGCGCTGTCTGGGGATAGGACCATCCATACTGTATTCGCACCCCCCCAACCCCCCCCCCCCACCCGCTCCGTGGCACTCAGTAGCCGCCCGGTTATCAGATCAACTGTCTCAGTATCCCAGTGCTGTGTTCATGTCCCTTTATTTTACTTTATAAGGGCCCAGAGCCATTCACACAACTTTCATTGCAGTATGTTGTTAAAGTTGGTCTAGACAGCCGTGGGCAAACTACGGCCCGCGGGCCGGATCCGGCCCGTTCGGCTGTTCTATCCGGCCCGCGGAGCCGAAAGAGCAGAGGGTTCTCTTGCTCTCCCCTCCGCTCCTTTACTTTGAATTTATATTAGTTCACACAAACACTCCATCCATGCTTTTGTTCCAGCCCTCCGGTCCAGTTTAAGAACTCATTGTGGCCCTCGAGTCAAAAAGTTTGCCCACCCCTGGCTCTAGCACCATGGTCAGCAAACGGCGGCTCGCGAGCCACATGCGGCTCTTTGGCCCCTTGAGTGTGGCTCTTCCACAAAATACCACGGCCTGGGCGAGTCTATTTTGAAGAAGTAGCATTAGAAGAAGTTTAAGTTTTAAAAATTTGGCTCTCAAAAGAAATTTCAATCGTTGTACTGTTGATATTTGGCTCTGTTGACTAATGAGTTTGCCGACCACTGGTCTAGCATATTACTATTGTTATCTTGCACTGTGCCTAATTGATAAATTAATCACAGGCACGTATGTATAGGAAACAAGCAATATATACAGGTTTCAGTACTCTCTGTGGTCTCAGGGCGTCTCGGAGCATGTCTCCCTCAGATTAGAGTGGGAATAAAGTTTGGCATAGTTAAAGGCTGGAAGGGGAATGAAGTGAGAGTTGGGGGAGGGTTGTGTGTTTTTTTTGTTTTTTTCCAGAGTTCTTAAGTGAAGTGACAGAAGGTAGATACAGCAAAAAAGAAGGAAGAGGTGGAGAAAATTTAAAGAGGATTTATCTCACATCATTGGGAATCTTGGTTAGACGGAGGGACTCAATGCGTGTCATCTGGGTTCTGTTTTTTTCTCCCTGGGCCTCATCCCTGCCCTCTCCTTCATGCTCCACACAGACCCACAGGTGAGGGCGCCCAGGACGGTGCCCCCCAATGCTCACTAGTCCTGAGGAGCTCCAGCTTCCCGTGGCCGCGCGGGTGGAGCCCAGCAGAAGCCATGGACAGGAGTTGGTTGAAGAAGAGAAGACTGCTGAGCAGAAGAAACAGCAGCAGAGAGCCACTGTGTTGATCTTCTTTAATGAAGCGTATTAGGGTGACTTTGGCTAATAGGATCATGTAGGTTTCAAGTATAGATTTCTAGGTTACAGGATCTGTGTATGGCACTGTGTGCCCACCCCCCAAAGTTAAATCATCCTCTGTCACCATATGTCTGGCCTCCTCCACCCCCACCCTCCACTGCCTTCCCTCTGGCAACCACCTCACTGCTGTTTGTATCCACGAGTTCCAGTTTTATATCCCACATACGAGTAAAATCATATGGTTCTTAGCTTTTTCTGACTGACTTATTTCACTTAGCATAATGTTCTCAAGGTCCATCCATGTTGTTGCAAATGGCAGGATTTCATCCTTTCTTATGGCTGAGTAGTATTCCATCATGTATAGCTACCACATCTTCTTTATCCATGTCTTGGCCACCATGAATAGTGCTGCAAGGAACATAGTGGTGTATATATCATTTTGAAAACATGATTTTGAGGTTTTCGGGTATGTACCCAGGAGTGGGATTGCTGGGTCATACAATAGCTCTGTTCTTAATTTTTTGAGGACTCGCCAGACTGCTTTCCATAGTGGTTGTACCAGTTTACATTCTGACCAGCAGTGAGTGAGGGTTCCCTTTTCCCCACAACCTCTCCACCACTTGTTATTGCTTGTCTTGTTGGTAATGGCCACTCCAACAGGTGTGAGGTGGTATTTCATTGTAGTTTTGATTTGCATTTCCCTAGCAGCTAGTGAGGTTGAATGCATTGATCTTAAATGGTCATCCTTTAAAAAATCTTAAGTGTAGTAAACTTGAGTTTTTCCCCTTTATATGTTGAAATATTTTTATCATAAATGTTAGAACTGGATATTCGCTGAATCTTGCCAGCATATCTAGTTTTTACTAAATATAAATTATATACACATATAATAATATGAAAAGCTATTAGAAGCCAAACATTATGTTCTAACTCTGATATGAAAACTTATTTCAGTTACTTTATACCTTAGTCAAATCTTGTCAGATCTTCTTAGCATTTAATAACAAAAGCCTTTTGTAATTTCTAGTTGACTTTAATAATAGGACCTAACTCAAATGGGGGAACTCCCACAAATTAATAACCTCTATTCTTAACTTAGTATAACTGGCATTTTAAGTACAAGAAAGCTTTTTAGTTAAGGTGGTTCATGTTACAGATCAGTTAGTAACAAAAATAAAATGTCTTTGCCTAGAGCTCCTAAAACTGGGTACTGTCTGGTAGAGAGTTTCTATGAGTTAATTTGAGCCAAATTGATAGCAATTGCTGGAAACCAAAATCTTAACAGATTGAGAAAATGCTCCCAAGAAGGCAGTTTTGCAGCTTATTTTATACACTAGAGGCCCGTTGCACGAAGATTCGTGCAATAGGCCTTCCTTCCCCTGGCTAACGGCACCGGTTTTCCTCTGGCACCTGGGACCCAGGCCTTCACTCCGGCCGGAGCCTTCAGTCTTCTCCACTCTGGCCGGAGCGCTGCTCCTGTAGCTCCCTCCGCCCCCTGCCCTCCCTCTCATAGCACGAGTCCCACCCTGCCCTGCCTCTCCGCGTCTGTGTATGCAAATTAACCCACCATCTTTGTTGGGTTAATTAGCAAACTCGCTCCTGATTGGCTGATGGGTGTTGCAGAGGTACGGGCAATTTGCATATTTCTCTTTTATTAGTGTAGATTAGAGTTAAAGAAGGAGGTGTAAGGGGGTTACATGCAATCCACTGATGGTCAATTAAGGAGACAGGGTAAAGCAAAGCAGGGAAACCTCTGGGATTGGATAAAGATTAAAACTGAGAGACACATACTTTTATATTGGGGGTACGGGATAGTGAACATTTACTACACATACAGATGGTATTCAGGACAGAGTAACAATAGGGGTTCAGTAGTCTCCTGCTCTGGTGGGTGTCCTGAGGGATCTGGACAAAGGGGTTACTGACATTCCAAAGGCATGTTATCTGAGATGCAAAAAGACACTGAGCAGGCTTAGTCACAGTAAAAACTGACCTTTGTCAAGGGAACTACGGTTGGCAGGCATGACTCCCCACCATGGTCTGCTTTTAGTTCAGAAGTTTTAATTTCACACCATCCCATGTGGTTACTTTCGGTCTCTGAGTCTGTCAGGCTGCCACGCAGGCCTCCTCTGAGCCTGCCAGGTTTACCTGTGGCCCCCTTTTCGTGCATAGTGCATCAAGTCTAAGTGAATCGACTTGAGTATATTTCTTAATGATCAAACTTGTCTGACTTTATCTTAAATCTGCAGACCTACGCTGGAAGGTGACAGAGCATATTTTAAAGTCATCTATTTACCATTCCTTGGTCTTACAAGGAGCACATGAGAGATTTTGACTTTAAAATCATTACCATTAACATAGATAACACAGTCAAACTTTTGTTAGAACTCAGTCTTTCATGCATGTAATTTTATTCAGGAATGTTAAAATTGCTTATTGTTGTCAGTGAAAAGGTAACTCAGGGTCAGAGATTTAGTAGCTTGGTGCCACAAACTTTCACAAAAGCTGACAAGTGCACAGGCATGCCTCGGAGATGTTACAGGGTTTGTTCCAGACTACTGCAATAAAGTGAGCGATGCAATAAAGTGAGTAGTCTGAGTCTTTTAGGGTCTTACCTTCAGTTTGTAAAAAATGCAACATCTCTGAAGTGCAGTAAAGCACAGCACGATAAAAGGAGGTATGCCTGTAGTGTTAAATTTAACTCAGCTATTAGTCATTTAAAATTATGCTGTCTGCTCAGAGTAAGAAGTAGCATTCCTGTTGGTGCACACATTATTTATTATTATTATACTAGAGGCCCAGTGCATGAAATTCGTGCACGGGTTGGGGGGTTCCCTCAGCTCAGCCTGCACCCTCTCCAATCCGGGACCCCTCAGGATGGGGCCTAAACCGGCAGTCGGACATCCCTCTTGCAATCCAGGACCGCTGGCTCCTAACCACTTGCCTGCCTACCAGCTTGATTGCCGCCTTACCGCTCCCCTGCCAGCCTGATGGCCCCCAACTGCTCTCCCCGGCCAACCTCATGGCCCCCAACTGCTCTCCCCGGCCAACCTCATGGCCCCCAACTGCTCTCCCCGGCCAACCTCATGGCCCCCAATTGCTCTCCCCGGCCGACCTCATGGCCCCCAACTGCTCTCCCCGGCCGACCTCATGGCCCCCAACTGCTCTCCCCGGCCGACCTCATGGCCCCCAACTGCTCTCCCCTGCCAGCCTCATGGTTCCCAACTGCTCTCCCCGGCCGACCTCATGGCCCCCAACTGCTCTCCCCGGCCGACCTCATGGCCCCCAACTGCTCTCCCCGGCCGACCTCATGGCCCCCAACTGCTCTCCCCGGCCGACCTCATGGCCTCCAACTGCTCTCCCCGGCCAACCTCATGGCCCCCAACTGCTCTCCCCGGCCGACCTCATGGCCCCCAACTGCTCTCCCCTGCTGGCCTCATGGCCCCCAACTGCTCTCCCCGGCTGACCTCATAGCCCCCAACTTCCCTCCCCTGCTGGCCTCATGGCCCCCAACTGCCCTCCCCTGCTGGCCTCATAGCCCCCAACTGCCCTCCCCTGCCGGCCTCATGGCCCCCAACTTCCCTCCCCTGCCGGCCTCATGACCCCCAACTGCCCTTTCCTGCCGGCCTCATGGCCCCCAACTGCCTTCCCTGGCCGGCCTGATGGCCTCCAACTGCCCTCCCCGCCAACCTGATGGCCTCTAGCTGCCCTCACCTGCTGGCCTGATCACCCCTAACCGCCTCTGCCTCGGCCCCCACCACTGTGGCTTTGTTGGGAAGGAAGTCGGATGGTAGGAAGATGTCTGGTCTCCCAGTCTAATTAGCATATTACCCTTTTATTAGTATAGATGCAAATAAAGTTCACACAGTGTGGCTGGTCTCTAATGTGACAGTGATGGAGGGAGCTTCGTCAAAGAGCTTATTATGTTCTCCTGGGCCACAAGCCTAGTGCTGTGCAGGCAGCCCATCCTCAGGCCGTGCCCTTGCTGGCCAGCCTGGCTGTGGACTGGCCTGGGGACCTGGGGTCTGGCTTCTCAGAGACCTTCACCCACTCCTCTGAAAAGCATACTGCCTGGCACCTCCTGGCCAGCACCCCTGGCATTGGAGCTGCTGAGGGGCATGTTGGGGTAAAGGGATTTGGGGTCTTCTGCCCACCGGTCTCTTGGGCAACACACACAGGACCCCAGGCCACTCCCACAGCAGCAGCCTGAAGCAGCTAAGCAGTATAAGATTTCTTCTGGATCTTAAATGCCACAATTTCATGGTTGTAGATTCGAGGGAACAGGAATGTTTGCAGAGCCTAACCAGTGTAGAAGTTAGAATCCTGGTCACTCCTGAGCTCATGCCACATGAGACAGTGTCTTACTTTCTTTTTTTAAACGTGATTTCCATTCCTTCTTTGTTCTTTCTTCGTGCAAAGCTGTTGCAGTTTATGCATATTGAGAAGCTGTGGAGGAGAGCATCGCTCTGCAGAGGGCAACAGGCGGCAGGTGGGAAGGCTTGTGGATGCTCGCCTTCTAGATGTCCTCACTCATGAAATGATCTGCCCGACGCCACTGCAGGAATAGCTCCCTGTGCAGATGGATTTTATGATAAACTCTAGAACTAAAGAAAAAAGCATGTCATTTGAAGCCCCAAATCTTGCTAAAACCCGCTACTGCTCCCCCGTGCTCAGCATTCCAGCGCGGGTCTGTGCCGCCACTGCGTGTGCTTGACTGGAGCTGCCTGGGCCCTGCGTGGGTCCGGCTCCTGGACCTGAGAGGAGAGGGTAGGGGAAGGGTACAGCCAGGCCACGCGGGCCCACTCCTGGGAGTTCTTCCCGTGCACAGCCCAGGTACACAGGAAGTCATAGTTGGGCCAAGATGGGCAGGCCCCAAGGGGAAGTGCTGGAAAGTATGTTCTTCGGAAATCTGGTGCAGAGCGTGTGAGCACAAGCTGCTCAGCAAGGGCTTCTAGGTGGCCAGGTTTGGTTACTCCTGTTCACTTAGTGATAAAGGTGGCCTGAGACTTTGCAAAGTGGGTGTGAGGATTCGCCTCTCCTTTTGGGAAAATACATAAAGTTTAAAGAGAAAAAAATTCACCTGGTCCTTCTTAAAAACACACTGGAGTTCCAGTCATTTTTCTTACAACAGAGAAGTAGGTGGTGTGACTTTCGTTAAAGGAAAAGAAACCAAGGAGAAGATGTTAGTGGAAATACACACGTGGGGGTGGGGACGGCAGGTTGCCCTGAGAGGGAACAAATTTTCCTTCAAATTAGAGACGCTACTTGGAGCCCAGACACGGTGGGGTCATCTGGGGCTCAGGCTGATGTGCACACGTGTCCTCTCCTCGGACACACAGCAGCACTGCTGCCCCTGCTCACACACATGTGGCCTGTTCCACATTGAGACATGGCGGTGGTCACATGGCTACTCATGATTCCCTCAACCTCAGCTCCACTTCCACCTGGAGGCACAGGGCCATTTTCACGGCCTAGAATCAGAGGAAGGGTTCCTCGCTATTTGGGAGGGCCAGGGCGTTGTCAGAGCGCCCCAATTCAGAGTCCCACATTCATCGCCCATAGAGCCTGTTGCACATCAGCCTCTGACCAAGCTGTGTGCTTGACCGTTTCTATCGGGAGCACGGGTCGGACCCACCACTGCTGTGTGCTTGGCCGTTTCTATTGGGAGCACGGGTCAGAGCCACCACTGCTGTGTGTGTTGGGCCAGTTCCCAGACCTCCTTTAGCACCTTTCTCCATCTGTGAAATGGGGGGAGGCCCACTTGGCACAGGAGTGTTGTGAGGGTTTGGGTCATGTGGGTGTCAGTAGGATCATCTTCCTCCCTGTGCCGACACCTGTCTGTTGAATGTCGCTGCAGCAGCAGCTACAGATGACACTGCCCTGTGGAATAAGGTTCCCAGGTCCCACACCCCTGACAGGCACTTTCTATTTTGGTGGCTCTCCGGCACTGGCAGGGCCACGGCCACGGGCACTCAGAAAGCACTGCAGTCCTCTTCCGGTAAAAGGCTGTTCTGAGAGAAAATGCGAAGCCCCAGTTGTTAATAAAAGTGATGCTTCTTATCGCCCTAGAGCACTTCCTGTGCTGGGTGCATAGAATCCAAATTAGGTACCTGATGTCTGCTGCTACATCCCAAAAATCCACACGTTCACATCCTCCTCCCCAGGAAGCCGGCTGTGACTGTGCTCAGTCACTGCTGTGACCGCCCCCAGGCCCACCCAGCGTGGTCTCAGGGACTCTTAGGTCACATTAGAGCAAAACAGATCCGTTTCCCGTAGTACAGCTGCTATGTGCAACGTCCAGTCTTGATGGAGAAAATAAAACTCCACATGGGCAGAGAGGGGCCTGCCTCATTTATCTCGCTCTCCCAGAATCTTAGGGTGGCCAGCAGACAAAGCAGCATATGCATCATAAGTCGCTGCACGTGTCTTCAGCAGCGTGTTATGCTGAGCTCTGTGTCTGCTCTGTGGTCTTGACATCTCTATGTCCTGGTGAATATGCTAAAGCTTGATCTTCCATCGGTATTTTTTTCATGTGGCTTTTGTTAAAAGTTTGCAAAGGTCCATTAATAAGTTGCTTTTAAATGTGATTTCTTAAAATGTTTGTTATCAGTAACTGGACTCTGCCCGGTGGTTTCGGCTTCAGGGTAGGGAGCACTTCCTGAGGTTCGTAGCGCTGAGCCTTTGAGAGAAGTTCCCTGTGAACCGCTGCCGCGGGTCACCACGCTCTCGGGGCCTGGGCGAACCCTCCGAGGTTGGAAATCGCATAAAGGATCCGTTCTAAGATTTGGATGTTCATATTTTGATGTAGCAAGTTAACTCTTAAGTAGAAATCACTTTCTAACCTGGTGCAATGTCCTGGCTTGCTTGCTCTTGCGTTCCCCACGCGCTCGTGTGTACTCGCTGGGGCACCACATCTCCGTGCTGTCACCTCACCGGCCGGCCGAGTGCCTTTCAGTCTCCTGGCTCCGCTGTGACGCCAAACTGGCACGTGCCTCGGGTGGCAGAATCCTAGACCTGGGTGGGTCTGCTCTGGAAGGCGGCGCCCAGCTGCCCGCATGGCAGGTGGTCACTGCAGCACGCTCTTCCCCCTGACCCGCTGCTCAGCCCGGAGCAGAGCATAGCCCGTGTGTGGGATCATTCTGTCTTTACTCCAGTTTAAGGAGAGAGAGGTGCAAGCTACCCACTAAAGTGCTTTAGTGTCGTTTGGAAAAATAAAATAAAATAAAATAAAATAAAATAAAATAAAATAAAATAAAATAAAATAAAAATCTGCAATGGCTGCAGTTTCCACACCATCAGAATCTGCTCTTGACTCTGGTAGATGTGGTAACAGCCAACTGTCTGGAAGACTGAGGAGCCTGGCCAGCCCCTGGCCCAGGAGCACTCGGCCCTCAGCCCCGGCCGTGCCCCCCTCAGCCCCACCGTGCCGCCCTCCCCCAGGATCCCGGCTCCACAGGCTCAGAATCCCGTGCATTCTTGCCAGGGTAAAGCATTTTTGCCATAGGGCTTTTCAGATTGTTCTTCCTGCTCTGGAAAAAATAAGTTTCACATTATAACCCTCACTCGCCACATGTATACAGGAAGCAGCAATTCTGTATCTGATGCACTGTTGGATTTTTGCATTTTATTCCCCTAAGAAAAAAGCAGTACACACATACAGGCTGGTCACAACCCACTAAATGGGTTTTATGATCCACTAAGTGGGATTTTGGTCACAATAAGAAAAATTCTGACTTCATCACAGCCTGTGTGGGAAATGAGCCTTGTTTTGAAAGAAAAGAGTTGCCGGATGAGAAGAAAGGAGAAGGGTACAGGTTTCTGCCTAGGGGCAGCCCTGGGAGGGCATGGGTCCCAGGAGTGGAGGAGAGGGCGCCCTGGCCTGAGGGGAGGCGGCAGAGTGGCCCTGCTGGTGCAAGCTCTGCTTGCTGAGACCTGACTCTTCCTAGAACTGGTCTTTTGAGTCCATTCAGTCCCAACTTCCTGCCCAGTTCAAGGATGTGAGTACATCTTGTCTGTGCCTTTATACCTTCTTTTTCTGAGTGGCACAGGAATTCTCTAGTCATTTCGGAAGGAAATTAACTTTCTACTATTTTGTTATCTTTTGTGCTGCTGTTACTCTAGCATTTTTTTAAGAGTAAAGGAAAGAGATGAGTTTCAGCAATTCTCAGTTTGTAGTCCCTTGGCAAGTGCTCATTGCAGCCATCAACATGTGACTTTCCTGATAGGGACCCTGGTTTGTAACCAGGGTGGATAACCCCCTCCTTTTTTTTTTTTTTTTTTTAACATTTTATTGATTTCATAGAGAAGGGAGAGGGAGAGAGAGAAACATTGAGGAGAGAGAATCATAGATCAGCTGTCTCCTTCACACCCCTACTGGGGATCAGCTGCAACCTGAGCTTGTGCCCTGGCCGGGAGTCCAACCGGTGACCTGGTGCATGGGTCCACGTTTAACCGCTGAGGCACACCGGTGGGGCGGATTTTCCCCCTTGAGTATTATGGGCAGGGAGGTGGCAGCAGGATGCCCATGATGCCCAGCAGCGCCCGCTGCAGGCGCCAGTGCCCACTGAGCCCCTGTTGTGTCTCCACAGGCCTGGGCAAGACGAAGAGGAAGACGAGTGCAAGGGACGCGTCCCCAACGCCCAGCACAGACGCCGAGTACCCTGCCAATGGGGGCGCCGACCGCATCTACGACCTCAACATCCCGGCCTTTGTCAAGTTCGCCTACGTGGCGGAGAGGGAGGACGAGCTGTCCCTGGTGAAGGGGTCACGTGTCACCGTGATGGAGAAGTGCAGCGATGGCTGGTGGCGTGGCAGCTACAATGGGCAGATTGGCTGGTTCCCCTCCAACTATGTCCTGGAGGAGGTGGATGAGGCGGCCGCGGAGTCCCCCAGTTTCCCGAGCCTGCGGCGGGGCGCACCCATGAGCAATGGCCAGGGAGCGCGGGTTCTGCACGTGGTCCAGACGCTATACCCCTTCAGCTCGGTCACCGAGGAGGAGCTCAACTTTGAGAAGGGAGAGACCATGGAGGTGATTGAGAAGCCAGAGAACGACCCGGAGTGGTGGAAGTGCAAAAATGCCCGGGGGCAGGTCGGCCTTGTCCCCAAAAACTATGTGGTGGTCCTCAGTGATGGGCCTGTCCTGCCCCCGTCTCACACCCCGCAGATCAGCTACCCGGGGCCCGCGGGCAGCGGGCGCTTCGCGGGCAGAGAGTGGTACTACGGAAACGTGACCCGCCACCAGGCCGAGTGCGCCCTCAACGAGCGGGGCCGTGAGGGTGACTTCCTCATCAGAGACAGCGAGTCCTCGGTAAGTGACCTGGGGCGTGAGGTCTGCCCGGTGCCAGGAGGTTCCAGGAGAAACAGTAAATGTGTGTGTGTACGTGTGTCCATGTGTGCGTGTTTGTGCGTGTGTGTGCCTGTGTGCCCATGTGTGTACAGTGCATAGTGTGGCAGCTGTGCACTGTTCCTGTGCAGATTGAGTGAATAGACCAGAATTAGCAAGAGCATCTGGGGGCTCTTACTAAGATGGGTGAGTAGGACTGGCCAGTGTCCCCGTGTGAGATGCGGCTCGGTACACCCAAGTCCACGGTGCGTGTAGGGCCTCACTCCACTATCGCCACATATCCCCAGGAGACGCACTCTCAGATGGAAGGGTGAGAACGTTTTTACTTCATGAAGGCGGCTTTTCCCTTTACTAAGGTTTCCCCTTTCTGTTCTGCAGACCTAAACATCATGTTCTCTCCGGTTTCCCATTGTTAGTGACCCCTCCTAGGCCCTGTGGTTAACTCTGTCTCCACTCTGGGTCCCAGACATGTCAGCTGCTCGCAGCCAGATGGGCACTGGTTTCTGATGCAGCCTTTGTGCGTTGGGTTTTCTTTGTAAGCCATGTGCATCGTATCATCCTGAGGTCGCCTTTGCCGTAGGCACCACCACCCCGTGCACCTCTGAGCGGCTTTGGGAGCATTTGTGAACAGGACCGAAAGGGAAAGGCAGTTCTGGAGCGAGATGAGTTCATGTGTATGAACGCAGGGTCTGAGGCCGCCTAGCCTGCAGGAGGGGCAGTGCTAGCAGTTGGCAAATTTGGGGTCTGTGTTTTGGGGATGTGCTTGAGCCTCTGTGGAGGAACTGGGCCAGGATCATGCCTGTGTGTGCATGTGCATGTGTGTGCACATGTGTATTATGGAAATACTCAACTGGTTTTGCAGGTCTCTTTGCAAAAACACCTTCCATATAGTTAGACACCCCTGCCCCCCAAAAAAACAAAAGTAAGAGTTCTATAGATAGAGTTCATTGTGATGACATTGCCTTGGTTCTGGCAGGCTTCCGTGTAGGTTTTTAAATGCAAACTATACAACTAGTAAGTGTGTGCTGTGTGCTGTGATTGTCCTCTGAAAAGGCTGATGCCACAGTTAGTGAGTTCATAGTCAAGACTCGTGTGCTTGATCTGTGAGGAGTTAAGACCACAGAAATGTTTTTCCCCTTCAGAGACTCGAGAGGCAGTCATGATGTGTTCCTTTCTGAGGCAGCAGGAGCCCATAGTGGTGGGAATCAGATCCATCGTGGTGTCGGCAGCTTGTGGAGTTAGCGGCCTCCCTAGATGTGTTTGGGCAAGCTCGCCCGCCTGATCGCTAACTGCATCTGGAATCTGAACTCTGAGGTTTTCTTATCCAGCTGCCAGAGTTCATCATCCCTGGCAGGACCTCACATCACCTGATTCTCCTGTGACGTAAGCTCTGTGCACAGCTTCCTTAGATCTGTTTGAGGCAGAAGAATGACACATGGCAGCACGTTGAACTCTTCTGAGCAGAAGTTCGGAGGAAGCCCTGGAAAAGCCCTGGAAAAGCAATCTATATATATAAAAAGCCAGCGACCATAACGGCCATAATGACCGGTCACTATGATGCCCACTAAGGCCAGCGAACCAGCCCGATCAGGGGGTGGGGCCAGCCAGCCAACCTCACAGCCCCTACCCCCTGCCGGCCTGCCCCTGATCGTACTTTCCCACCCTGATCAAGAGCAGACCACCAGCCAAACACCCCCTTCTTTCCCCCCGGCCAGCCCCACCCCTGATCAGCCAGCCTCACCACAATAGGGGGCAGGGCTGGGCAGCCAACCTCCTGCAGCCCCTCCCCCTGACTGCCCCACCCCTGATTGCACCCCCCACCTCAATAGGGGGTGGGGCTGGCCAGCCAACCTCCTGCAGCCCCTCCTCCCGGCTGGCCAAGCCCCCAATGGGCCCCCACCACCCTGATCGGCCTGCAGTCCTTCCCCCACACCAGCCCTGCCCATGATCGCCCCCCCACCCCAATAGAGGGTGGGCCCAGCCCGCCATCCTCCTGCAGCCCCTCTCCCTGCCCGGCCTCACCCCAGACCGGCCCCCCCACCCCATCAGGGGCAGGGCCAGCTGGCCAACCACCCATGGCCCCTCCCCCAGGCCACTGGTCCCCGATTGGCACCCCCACCCCATTCGGGCTTGGGGCTGGCCAGGCATGGCCCACAGCCCCTCCCCATGGCCAGCCTGGCCCCCAATCGGCCCCCAACCCCAATCGGGGGCGGGTCCCATCAGCCAATTGCCCACAGCCCCTTCCCTCAGCCAGCCCGGCCCTGATTGGGCCCGATTGGGGCGGGCCAGCTAGCCTGCCAACCTCCCACCATCTCCTCCCAACAGGCCCAGCTCCAGTCTACCCTGATTGGGGCCAGGCCAGCCGGACCCCTCCCATGCACGAATTTATGCACTGGGCCTCTAGTTACAATATAAAGCGATGGATCCAAAGCCTGAAGGGGCAAATGTAATTCCGTGTCAAAAAGTATAATCTTGACTTAGAACACCTAGGTTTGAAGAGACTTCTTAGAGCGGGGCTGAAGCAGCCCTAGTGTGGAGACACCAGCCCCATTCATGGTGGCTCCTGTCGGGACTTGGGGAAGAGAGTCCTCGGAAAGAGGGAGTGAGAACAGCGGCCTGCAGGTGGCTGGCCTTCGGGGGCCTGCTGCTCTCCGTGGATGTGGACGCTGCGTGCGGGCGTCGTGCCTGAAGGAGGTCCTGGTTGGGAGGGCCCTTGCATTGTGCGGTGCCATCTGAGAACTGGCCGCTGGCATGTCTTGTTTGTCTCTCATTGCTACAGACTGGGCTGGCTGTCTCCATAATTGAAATGTTGTTTACATTTGATTTTAACGTTCTAGGGGCCCTTTCGGATGGTGTGCACTGTCCTAACTTACACCACAGCAAGCTGCCACTGCGAACAGTGTGCCTGGCCTCCAGTTCTAGGGCTGTGGGAGCAGACAGCCACTCGTGGGACCAGCACCAGCTCTGCACCCGCGGGCCTGCTGGTCTGGAGATGCCGTGTGGCCTGATTGGGTGCAGGCTGCTTGCCCCATGGGTCTTGCGCCTGTCTGTGCCAAAGGGCTGCTGCCAGGGCTCTGAGGCACGTGCTGCTTTGCTTCCGACAGCAGCATTAGGCCAGTCGCTGCTTTTCTCCTTCACAGCCTATCACCTGTGGCTGTTGTGGAACTGCCCGATGGACAGATGGACAAACCTTTGCTTATTTCTGTTCCTCCATCCACTGCCACTGCCTCTTGCTGGAGTCCCCCACCCACTTTCCTCTCCTCTGTCCTTTTCCTGCTCACTTGCATTTCTAAGGGGAGAGCCTGGCTCTCCGTCTCCACAGGCCAGGGGAGGGCTTGGGTCCAGAGTCCAGCGTCCACCTTGCAGTGTGCAGGACGGACAGGGCTCGTCCTCAGCATCTGTGAGGGCTCAGCAGCATCCTCGCCTGAGGGCCTTTCTTTTCTCTCAGCCTTTGGGCCTAGAACCTTCCTTGAGTCCACATAGGATGCCCGACTCTGGATAAGCTGAGCAGCTGTCTTAGAGCACATCTTCAAGATGCGTCCTTTTTACCGGCCTCCTGATGGTCACAGTGTAAATAAGCTAGACTCTTGCTTGTTGGTATTTTGCATTTAAAACTATGTAATATATTTCAGTTTTGAAAGATAAAAATATACCAACTGGGAATCCAAGGAAATAGTGCTTTTGCGGGGAGAAGTGCATATTTTGGGAAAACAAACTAGAACATTGCCACACCCATGGCCTCCGGTGTTAGTGACGTGCAGCTGTTGCGCGGGTATCTGTTAGACACTTTTCACCAGTGAATGCGGGAACCAGCCAGGCGACCTGCCGTGGCGTTTTCTCTGCTGAATCTCAGTCCCTGATGTTCTTTCTCCCATCATCGCTCTTCTTCCTTTGCTCTCCTCTCTCACCTGTAATTGTCATGCAGCCTTAGCAGCTCAAGATGAAATAAACCGTTTCTCACTTTCTGTATTTGACAGTCATGCTTCTACCGGCTAATCCATAACCCATTAAATCTAGGGAACTCACAGCGCTACCTGTCCTCTGCATGTCCATCATAAATCCTGGGATATGTGTCCACACCTATTCCACGGCTGTACTTACAAGTAGGAACAACCAGAACTAGAATTCTGGCGAGCTGTGTTATTTTGTTTTTTCAGTTGCTACATCCTACCTTTTCAAAAAGGTGATTCAGAAAGTAACGGAGTACAGGGATGGGGGTCAGCAAAGGGGACCCACGTTATGCATCAGCCTGTCTTTTAGGAAGCCGTTTTCCTCTGTAAGAATTGAAGATCCCAGGACAGCAGCTCCTGTCCCACAGTGGTGGTATGCAGATCCTAACTTTTTGTCATCGACACATTGTTTCTGACAGAGAAATACTATCTTGCCAAAGATAATTAATGCACATAGTATTCACACTACTAGTTTTGTTTCATCCCTTGTTCTTTTTTGGTCTATTAAAATTACTTGATCAGGAAGGAACAGAACAAAAGCATAGTTCCTTGCTATATTTCTCAGATTTCAGGGTGGAGTAAAAATAGGTTTGTGACTATGCGAAACGCAATTTATTCTTGCACTGTATTGTTTTCCATACAAACAACTGTAAACCCACTTCTCCCCCACCCTGTACATTTCTTATAGAAATCCTAATTTTTTTTTGGTTAATACTCACCTCAGGATATTTTTTTCCATTGATTTTTTTTTTTTTTTTTTTTTTTTTTTAGAGATAGAAGGGAGGGAGGGGTAGGGAGAGGAGAGAGAGAGGAAATATCAGTTGGTTGCCTCCTGCATGCACCAAGACCAGGGCCAGGTACAAAACTGCAACCCATGTACATGCCCTTGACTGGGAATTGAGCCTGAGACCCCTCGGTGTGTGGCTGATTCTCTGACCACTGACCAACACTGGCCAGGGCTTGAAATCCTAATTTTAGCCAGAACTCAGTTTCCAGTTTGATCACTGTCTCTCCATGTCAGTGATGTTCAAACTGTGAATGTCCCGGAGCCTGGGGACCTGGCATAGTAGGGGTGGCTGCTCCCGCCACACAGCTCCTGAGTCAGGAGACCTGGGCCCAGAACTTGCCTTTCCAGCACATTCCTTGGTGATGCTGCTGCTGCGGATCTAGGGACCACTCTTTGAAAACTGCTTGTATCTATTATGCAGTCTTAATGGTTTTATACACATTAATAGCAGTAATTTAAACTCCATTTCTGCAGAATACTACATTTTTAAGGATTATAAACATGCTTAAAGGTGAAAATTATTAACCTTATTGTCGAGTTCACTTTTATGCCGAACTGTCAGCTTTTGGTGAGTGAAATTCATCTCATAAAGCATCTCTTTATTTTTGAGCTAGAGTTTGGCAACTAAATGTATTTGCTCTGTGTTTCTGATCAAGAATGAGAAAGCAACTATGGCCTGTTTACTCAGTGGCTAGAGCGTCGGCCTGTGCACTGAAGGGTTGCAGGTTCGATTTCCAGTCAAGGGCACATACCTGGGTTGCAGGTTTCATCTCCAGTCCTATCGGGGCCTGTGAGGGGGACAACCAATTGATGTGTCTCTCTTACATATCTCTCTCTCTCTCTCTCTCTCTCTCTCTCCCTCCCTCCCCTTTTTCCACTCTCTCTAAAAAAAAAAAAAAAATCAGTGGAAAAAATGTCATTGGGTGAGGATTAACAACAACAAAAAGAATGAGAAAGAGTTCAGTTGTCGGAGAAGGGGGGGAGCTGCTGCCTCAGTAGCTCAGAAGATGGGGGGCCACGGGGAATGTCTTCCTGCCGTGACTTGCTCACAAGCTTCTGAAATGCCTGGTTGGCACAGTGATTTCTAGATGTTAAGAAAATGGATAGGTTCCTAGGAGCACCTTTCCAGTTGCAAAAATAAAAATTGTTTTATTTAATTGTCAGGTTTATAGTTCAGTAGCTAATGGAAGTTTTATGTCTGGACCTTTACAGTTGTTAACATTAAACATATCTGAGTGTACCCTCAGCTTCAGGAAAGGCGTGACCCAGCGCTCAGTGCTGGCCCGGAGCTCCCTGTCACGGGCTGCCGTGACGTCGGCGTCCCAGCCTGCGAGAAGGCTAGCTGTCAGTGACACAGGAGGCACTAAGCATCTTGGCATTTCGGCCTCAGAACCACCACTTACTCTGAAGGGTTTGGGATGGTGGTTTTCCCTGCTACATTATAAATAAAAGAAAGTAAAATACAGGTTTCCATCACACTTCCATAGTAGAGGTGCTTACGAGACTTTTTGTAAGCCCAAGTGGCATAAAGTGAAGAACAATTACCATAAATTTCTATGGAAAAGTTGAGTGTTACTAGACCCAAAAAATAACCTACCAAGTCATACCAAATAATCCATAAAATCACACTGACAGGAGAAGCAGGAGCAGTGTGATAAGTGCACGGCCTGTCTGAAGCAGAAGCAGAAGCAGCATGCGTACGGGAGGGACCCTTTCATTCATTAAAAAGACGGTTGCTCCTTGAGTGTGAGCTAACTGGACAGAGCACACACTGCATTCCACCCATCCACACGAGCTGTGGGCTTGCCCTTTCACCCACGGCTGGTGCCGGTGGAGGAGGCCGCTTGGCACTAGCAAATGCACTGGTTCCCTGGCAGCTCTCACACGTTTTCTCTGTGGAAACTGAGTGGTGGACACGGGCAGGTTCAGTGGACACACGTGTCTTTACTTCGTTCAGCTTAGCTGAACACCCTTACGAGCTCTCCGAGGCTTTTCTGACACCCCAGGACCCCTTTGCCAAGATGCACAAAACCCATGGAGATGAGGCCCAGGCGCTGGCAGACAGGGTCAGACCTCTGGGCTGGAGCTGAGGAGCTGCAGGAGCTGGGAAGGGGCTGGGGGCCCCTCGCGCTGCTCAGGGGTTCATGCTGCCTCTGTAATGGCGCTGGCAGAACAGAGTCTGAACTATTTTAGCTTTTCTTCGTAAAAGGGAAAATTCTCTTCTGAACTTTTTGGTTAGCAAAAACAGGTACTAATGTAGGTCTTCCGTCAAGTGAAGTGGGGTAGCATGAACTTCTAAAAAGTGGGGGGTACCTGCAATGCTAAATTGGTTTGAGGGGAGGGAGATAAATGTGGAAAGCAGACTAGAGAGCAGTCTTACGTAAAACTCACCTGATTGTGACGTGTCAGCAGGGCAGGTTCAGGGCGGCTGCGCGGCTTGGTCCGGGCGAGGATGAGGAAGCCACTGGTGGCCAGCTGGTCCCCACTGCGTCGCCCACAGTAGCTGGTGGCCTCTCCGTTGGCACCATGCCTCTCCAGGTTTCAGCGTTCATCGCCCTCTCCCTCCTCATGACTGTGTTCCTGCCCTCGGGTTCTGGACTCAGCTCCCTCTTCCTCCAGACCCTTGGAAAAGTCTAGAACACAGCTCCCCTCCCTGGCCCGTCCTTCCCCCCAGTCGAAAGTGCACACATCCTTCAGGGCTCGTTCTAGGCACCTTTGCTTCTGGGAAACCTTCCTGACCGCAGGCCACACAGCCGTCTATGCTCACCTGTAGTCGCCCCTGAATGTGGCTGTGACCCAGGGGTCCTCAAACTACGGCCCGTGGGCCACATGCGGCCCGCCGAGGACATTTATCCGGCCCGCCGGGTGCCGCTGCCTGTCCTGCTTAGCAGCCGACTCGTCCCAGGCCCGCAGTGCGCATAGGAATTTGTTCATAGTTTTTTTTTAAAACTATAGTCCAGCCCTCCAACGGTCTGAGGGACAGTGAACTGGCCCCCTGTTTAAAAAGTTTGAGGACCCCTGCGTGACCCCTTGGGAGACCAAGTCGGCAGGGAGAATGCGCATTGCATCGTGTTGCCCCATCGAGTCCCTGGCACCTTGATGGAACTTGAAGAAGTGTTCTCACATAATTAGGGTATGAATTACCCAGAATGCACACAGCCTCGGTGTGAGCACCCGAGCCATGGTCCTCAGTGTGAGCACCCGAGCCATGGCACAGGGCGGGACTCTGGCACCTCTCCCACTTCCTGCTGGCTGTGCTGACGCACCCGCTCCCTTGGCTCAGACACAGTGGCTCTAGCTTACTGCTGCCACGAGGGGGGCCAGATACCCTCCCTTCAGGCCTGCAAACACAATGGGGAGAGAAGTGGGCAGAAGGGAACACAGGCAACTGATGAGCAACCCTTTCAAACTAAAAAATATATATGTATGTCTAAGTAAGTAATTTATCTTTAGAAATATTTTCATAAGAATGCCTTAGATCACTAAATGCCCTTTAAGTATTTCTATTGCTCTCATGTAAAATTGCTAGTACCTGTGAGAAATGTTTCCCCCCAAATATGTAAAGCTGTAATGGAAATTTTTAATAACTGGGTCAAGTAAGTTTTTAGCACTTGCCTTATAAGAAGGGCTCCCACGCTGGTACATGCAGCACCGGTGCAGACCCAGCTTTGCGGTGCTGTGTGTGTGTTTGGTGTTACCCTGCCTGGTTTCTTTCTCGCAGTGGCTGCAGATGTGCCTGAGTGTACTTCTCGGTTGAGGCCGCCCTCCCTTTGGCTTATAGAAGAGGCGGCAGTTAGACCTAGCTCCCAGTAACTGTGTTCATGCCAAGTTGGATCCTAAGAGAACCCTGTGGGTAGTCAGCCGGAGCCAGGCAGTATCACTGTAGCCTTTTTGGAAAGTCGAGAAAAAAACAGTGGTTCATAGAAGAATGCAGACTTCAGGGATCATTGTCGCCTGAACCCCACCCAGAGGGGAGCAAACTTTTTTGGTTCTGGAACTGGGTCTGAGCCTGTCTCTGACTGCCACATGCCCCCGGGAAAACCATTAGCCCGGCATTAGGTGGCCGTTGAGCCAGGAAAATGAGGCATTCGTTGGTACCATTGCTGTTTCTCTAGGAGGCGCTGGGAAGGGGCTGGAGCTTTGCGGGAAGTTAAGCATCCAGGGCAGGAAGAGCAGGTGTTTTCGTCCAACCTGATACTTTGGGTTCCTCTATCATGGTTCCGATGTTGCCGCCAGAATTTCACATCTTTTTAGACTAACACGTAAACATTTTTTACATGTTTGTTGTTTTTTAATTTGGGCAAAGTATATATAACAAAATTTACCATTTTGACCATTTTTAAGTGTAAGTTTAGTGGCACTGAGTGCATTCACATTGTTCTACAACCATCACTACCATTCATCTCTAGAACTTTTTCATCTTTCCTAAATGAAGCTCCACACCCATTAAATACTAACTCCCTATTTCTCCCTCCCCTAGTCCCTGGCAGCTTTTTACTTTCTGTCTCTAGGAGTTTGACTGGTCTAAGTACCTCATGGGTGGGATCATACAGTATTTGTCCTTTTGCGTGTAGCCTGATTTCATGTAATGTCCTTCCTCAAGGGTCGTTCCTATTGTGGCATGTGTCAGTTTGCTTCCTTTGGAAGGCCGAATGGTATTCCTTCATGATGTGTACAGACCACATTTTGTGTATCCATTCACCCTGCCATGGGCATGGGTAGCTCCCACCTTTTGGCTATGCTGTGTAACGCTGCTCTGAACACAGGTGTATAAATGTCAGCTCCGGTCCCTGCCTGCCAGGCTTTTGGGGGCAGATCCAGGGTGGAGGTGCTGGATCAGATGGTAATTCATGGTTTCGTTTTTTGAATTCATCTGTTTCCACAGTGGCTGTGACATTTGCATTCCCACTAGCAGTGCACAAGGGCTCAGTCTCTTCACATTCACACCAACAGTTTTTGCTTTCCAATTTTGTTTTGTTTTCAATAATAATAATAACCAGGGTATAACATGGGTATTTTTACTGTGTGCTTCAGTTTATTAACATGGTAGAAATGAGAAAGTTATAAAGATGGGGAACAGATGGTGGTTTCTAGGGATGGGGGTGCGGGGGGCAGTGCCTGGGAGAAAGGAGTTCTCTGTGGTGCGGAGCGGTTGCTGTGGTTTTGATTTGCATCAGCACACAATTTTTTCATCTCAGCTTCCCCTTTTGCTGGTTTGGGGTGTTTCTGTGACCCTTACCTTGGCCTCGGGAGCGTGCAGGAGCAGCAGAGAGCGATGCTTTCGCATTCCCGCACGGGGCTTGTAGCACAGAAAGCAGGGGTCGTAACAGCATGGAAGTGTGAGCACACTGGCCTGCTCACTGCCTTCTTCCTACCCCAGTGTTCCACCTTTGGGAGTTCCCACTGTGTCACAGCCATTGGAGACAAGCAGAACCAAGCAAAGGTAGTTCCGCAGCGAGGGGGAGAACACCATGTAAAATGTTTTCAGCCTCCATGGCCTTAATTCTCCAAGTGTGGTTCTTGGGCCAGCAGCAGCCACATCGCCAGAGAACTTGCTAGAAATAGATTATGGGGCCCTGCCCAGATCCACTGCACCTGAGTCCCTGGGGTAGAGCCCGCAACCTCCACCTGCACGAGCCCTCAGGAGATTCCGGCGCTCATGTCTGGGCACCACTGAGCGTGGCAGGTGACATCGGTCAGGCCTCTGGGGACAGTGCTGTGCATATGGTAACATTTGGAATTGAGTATCATTTATTGTTGATCAGTCAAGCAGGCATGATGTGGTGAAGAGACAAAGAATGAAAAGGACAATATTCTAAAACGCTACCCTCTGAGGTATTTAAATGTAACTTTAAGAAATATATTTTGGAGGCAAGGAGGGGCAAGCACTCCCACATGCTGACTTGAACATGGACAGTAAACATGATTGTTTCAAGATAAGGTCCATGGGACTTTGAGGGCTGTTCTGCGGCCGATGGTTGATTTTTCTTCCCTTGTGCAAAGAAGTTCACTTCAGACACTAATAAGACCGATAACTAATAAGACTTGATCATGTTGTGTGTGAGTTGGTGTTAGCTTATGGAGTAAATATTTCAGAGACGTGGTTACAGGAGAACAGAAACTGCTGGTGAAAAGATAATCTGAAGCAAAAACAAAGAAAAGAGTATCAGTTGACAGCTAGTGGCATAAGTATAAACTGTGAGTCTATTCTGATGAAAAGAATGCAGAATTGGACAACTAGAGAGGGTGACCTAACAGAAGGATAAAATTCCAAACCAGCTTTTCTGAGCTGAGAGCAGAGGGAAGATTGATCAGTGGAGTACAGTTGGCCTCTAACCCGTTGGTTCGCAAATTGTTTAGGTAAAGGAACTACTTTTCTGGGTAAAAGAGTGCCTTCCTTAAAGAAGTCACAGATACAGGAAAATAGCTATTTACCAACTGAAAGGAAAGGATGGCACCGCCTTGGCTAAGGAAGAGTGTTAAACGCCTCAGGTGTGAGTCGTTGATCAAAGAGCAGCGGGGTCAGAAATGGGTCCAGAGTTCACCTGGGCAGCTTGGTGAGCCACACCAAGGGCATTTCTCTCATCTTTCCACAAATTCTGAAGTAAAAGATAAATAGAAGTTGTAAGGTTGTTTAAGAAGCAGGACTGCCTGGGACAAGGTCCCTCCCTCCCCTGGGACTTATCTCCAGCCGTGTGCTTAGAGGACAGTCATAGTAATATGTATGCTCTGGGTGGTGGAGGAGAAATAAAGGAGATTACCTACGGCTCTCAGTAGGTTTGCTTTTCTAGAAGTACTCACTCGTGAGGTGAAACTGCAAAGCAGTGAGCTGTAAGAATTGCCTGAAGGAATGGACAGTGGAAGACATGATCAAATTGTGAATGCATAGTGGGTGCATTTATTGACGCCTCCTCTGCTCCCATGTGGGAATGTGGAATTAAATCAGGCTCTTGTACTTACAGGGATTACACTCAGATATGGGACCTAAAACCTAAACAAAAATAATGATAATAAATAAAATCTTGGTTTTTCTACCTATTAACTGTCTTCATATTCCACTTGGAAAATGACTTCCTAAGAAGGGTGGAATGAATGGCTTTACTAACTGATAATCCTTCAGAACCTCTGGTTCAAAAACTGTGAGAATAGAAATCATTCCTAAAAGGAATAGTCAGAGAGAAGACAGTAACAGGAAGTGATCTGATGTTAGAATATTTGAAAAGTTGGCACAGTATTCAGCAAAGAGAAATTATACCGATTAAGTGTAGTGTTTGGAGAAGGAAAAGGTAGGAAAACTTGGACAATGAGAGGAAGCACAAAGATTAGAATTGAAGTGGGGAATAGAAAGTAGATGTTTCAAATCTGAAAAGAAGGTACAGGACTGAGTCTATTAGATTCTAGTCCAGCTAAGGAAGGTTTTAGCCAAGTGTGGTACCTGTGATGGCTCAGAAAGATGTCCACAACTTCTTTGATGTCCGTCCTTCAAAGCAGGAGGCCTGGTCGCCTCCCTTCAGCAGGGGCTGGACTTGCTGACTCACCACCATGATTAGAGGGTGGTGGAGTCATGATAGGTGGCTTTCAGGACTGGGCCACAAAAGGCACGTGGCATCACTCTCTTGGATCACTTGATATTGGGGGGAGCTGCCACGTTGTGAAGAAGCAAGCGGCCCCACAGAGAGGCCAGGCGTGAACCACGTCTGACGCCGATCCTCTATCCCCAGTGGAGCCCGCAGATGGCTGCAGCCTCAGCCAGTGTCTTGACTGCTGCTCCCATGTGGGGATGTGGAGTTAAATCAGGAGCTGGATGGTTCTAGTTCAAGGTTTAAGGCAAAGTCCTGAGCCACAGAAATGGCAATTACCAATGTTGCTGTTTAAGCCACTGAGTTAGGGGGTGATTTGTCACATAGCAAAAAACAAATAGTACAGACCCCAGATAGAAAGCAGGGCTCTGACAAGAGAGGCGAAGTGAACACTAAAGTTCAGGAAACCCTGCTTTCCCATTTGCTGTTCAAAGAGAAATCCTATTGCTAGTGTTTATTTCCTGCTGAAAATCTGGAAGCCTCAAAGATACGAGGGTCACATGGAACGGGTATGTACAGCCTCCCAGGCATACCTTTGCCAATTAGTTCAGCAACCATCTATAGTGCACCCACTGTGTGCCAGGCCCTGCTTTCCCCCAGCATATACAGAAATGAGCGCTGGCTGGTTATCGATGTGCCCCTCTCACATGGATGTTTCTCTCTCTCTCTCCCCCCTCCCTCTTCCCTCCTCTCCCCTTTCTCTTAAAAATGAAAACAATGGGGAAAAATCCTCGGGTAAGGATTTTTAAAAAGAATGTATGAAAGTGAAGTAGGAATGAGCCTCAGGAAGCTTGGAGCCTAACAGGAGAGACAGGTCTACACTGGTGCTGAGAACGCGTGATCACAAATGAAGTAAAAGGTGCATTTCTGCGGAGGGTGGAGACCTTGTCCAGTTAGTTTAGGAAAATCCCCGTTTTCTAGGGATTTTAATGGAAAGAAACCTTTTTAAAAATTGATGATATACTGTGCGCTCTCTTGATAGTTTCATAAAAGGAACTTAAAGAAGGGCCACTAAATGACAGTGTTTGCTTAATATTCCCCAAAGATGTTGTACTCCTGACATTTATTAAACTGTCCCAGTCTGTCCTGGTTTCAGATGTTATCTGTTCCACAGTGTGAAGACGGAAGCAGGCAACTGTGGGGAAGTTTGCACAAGGTCCCAGAGCCGCTAAACAAAGGAGCCAGGCTGTGGCCCAGGCAGCCTGTTGCAGAGCCTGTATGCAACCAGCATGCTGCCTCTCAGCACTGGAGCTCATAGACACCCGAGGGTGGGCAGGCACGGCTTGTGCAGGGTCACATGACCACTCCCCTCCTGGCAATGTGGGCTCACTCTTCTGCCGAAACAGCAGAACAGCTGGACAACACATTGAAACAAACAGAAAGCAACAGCAAGGTAGCCTTCCAGTTGACTGTAGTGATGGGGGACAACAATTTAAGAAGTACTAGTTTACCAGGTGAAGAAGGTCAAGAAATAGGGCCCAGGTCAGGGTCAAGAACAGGACGTTTCCTCCTGGCCCTCGGGAAGCTGCGGCCACACCCACGTCAGCCCGCTGGCAGCACCACCGCCCACGAGTAAGAGCTGCGCCTTCAATTTACGGTGACCATTTCTGTGCTGCCGTAGCCTGCCCTGGGCAGTGCATGTCAGTGCTGCCTGTTTTAGGTTCTGTGGGGTTCTTCTTTCACGTGCCTCTGTGGGCCCAGCTCTGGCGGATGTAGCTCTTGGACAAGCAGTAGTTCCTGCGTCTGTCCCACCAGCCGGGAGGAGCTCCCGTCCAGCGGCCGCTCCACCTCAGGAGCATGTGCATGGTGGCCTCGGTGAGGGCCCTCACCAGTCTCTGCCCAGTGCCAGTGTGGACAGCCCATGGTCACTGCCCTATAGGGCCTGTGTCTTCAGATCAGTGTCACCCCAAAACTAGAGCCTGTGCGAAAGAATGCTGAGTTGGCGCCCTTTCTCAGCATAGATATTCAAGCAAGAACGTGTTTTGAGAAGCTTAAGTTTACAGTCCTTAATCTTAATATTAGTACACCACCACTTGTGAGGTGACTGCACAGGGCTCAAAACATCCGGAACCCCCAGAAAGCCAGGCCCAGCAGGGCCACAGCAGCCATGGGCAAGGCTGTGGAGCTGCCCGCCTCAGAATGGCCCGCCTTGCACCCTGTCTCTAGAAGCAGAGCGTTCCAGTCTCTTCCCTCCAAATTGAGTCGGGCCGTCCTGGACCGGCTCAATTTGGAGGGAAGAGACTGTAACATTCTCCAGCAGTGTCTGCTGTCCCACAGGCACCCCCCCCCGCAGTGTCTGCTGTCCCACAGGCACCCCCAGCAATGTCTGCTGTCCCACAGGCACCCCCCCCCGCAGTGTCTGCTGTCCCACAGGCACCCCCCCCCCCCCGCAGTGTCTGCTGTCCTACAGGCACCCCCCCCCGCAGTGTCTGCTGTCCCACAGGCACCCCCCCCCCCGCAGTGTCTGCTGTCCCACAGGCACCCCCCCCGGAATGTCTGCTGTCCCACAGGCACCCCCCGCAGTGTCTGCTGTCCCACAGGCACCCCCCGCAGTGTCTGCTGTCCCACAGGCACCCCCCGCAGTGTCTGCTGTCCCACAGGCACCCCCCCCGGAATGTCTGCTGTCCCACAGGCACCCCCCGCAGTGTCTGCTGTCCCACAGGCACCCCCCCCCGCAGTGTCTGCTGTCCCACAGGCACCCCCCCCCCGCAGTGTCTGCAGTCCCACAGGCACCCCCCGCAATGTCTGCTGTCCCACAGGCACCCCCCGCAATGTCTGCTGTCCCACAGGCACCCCCCGCAGTGTCTGCTGTCCCACAGGCACCCCCCGCAATGTCTGCTGTCCCCGCAGGCACCCCCCGCAATGTCTGCTGTCCCACAGGCACCCCCCGCAATGTCTGCTGTCCCCGCAGGCACCCCCCCCCGCAGTGTCTGCTGTCCCACAGGCACCCCCCGCAATGTCTGCTGTCCCCGCAGGCACCCCCCCCCCGCAGTGTCTGCTGTCCCACAGGGACCCCCCGCAATGTCTGCTGTCCCACAGGCACCTCCCCCCCCGCAGTGTCTGCTGTCCCACAGGCACCCCACCCCGCAGTGTCTGCTGTCCCACAGGCACCCCCCCCGCAATGTCTGCTGTCCCACAGGCACCCCCCGCAGTGTCTGCTGTCCCACAGGCACCCCCCCCCCGCAGTGTCTGCTGTCCCACAGGCACCCCCCCCCCGCAATGTCTGCTGTCCCACAGGCACCCCCCCCCCGCAGTGTCTGCTGTCCCACAGGCACCCCCCCCCCGCAATGTCTGCTGTCCCACAGGCACCCCCCGCAGTGTCTGCTGTCCCACAGGCACCCCCCGCAATGTCTGCTGTCCCACAGGCACCCCCCGCAATGTCTGCTGTCCCCGCAGGCACCCCCCGCAATGTCTGCTGTCCCACAGGCACCCCCCGCAGTGTCTGCTGTCCCACAGGCACCCCCCGCAGTGTCTGCTGTCCCCGCAGGCACCCCCCCCCGCAGTGTCTGCTGTCCCACAGGCACCCCCCCCCCGCAGTGTCTGCTGTCCCCGCAGGCACCCCCCGCAATGTCTGCTGTCCCACAGGCACCCCCCCCCCGCAGTGTCTGCTGTCCCACAGGCACCCCCCCCGCAGTGTCTGCTGTCCCCGCAGGCACCCCCCGCAATGTCTGCTGTCCCACAGGCACCCCCCGCCCCGCAGTGTCTGCTGTCCCACAGGCACCCCCCCGCCCGCAGTGTCTGCTGTCCCCGCAGGCACCCCCCCCCCCCGCAGTGTCTGCTGTCCCACAGGCACCCCCCCGCAGTGTCTGCTGTCCCACAGGCACCCCCCCCCGCAGTGTCTGCTGTCCCACAGGCACCCCCCGCAATGTCTGCTGTCCCCGCAGGCACCCCCCCCCGCAGTGTCTGCTGTCCCACAGGCACCCCCCGCAGTGTCTGCTGTCCCCGCAGGCACCCCCCCCGCAGTGTCTGCTGTCCCACAGGCACCCCCCCCGCAATGTCTGCTGTCCCACAGGCACCCCCCGCAGTGTCTGCTGTCCCACAGGCACCCCCCCCCCCCGCAGTGTCTGCTGTCCCACAGGCACCCCCCCCCGCAGTGTCTGCTGTCCCACAGGCACCCCCCGCAGTGTCTGCTGTCCCACAGGCACCCCCCCCCCGCAGTGTCTGCTGTCCCACAGGCACCCCCCCCGCAATGTCTGCTGTCCCACAGGCACCCTCCCCCGCAGTGTCTGCTGTCCCACAGGCACCCCCCCCCGCAATGTCTGCTGTCCCACAGGCACCCCCCCCCCGCAGTGTCTGCTGTCCCACAGGCACCCCCCCCCGCAGTGTCTGCTGTCCCACAGGCACCCCCCGCAGTGTCTGCTGTCCCACAGGCACCCCCCCCCCCGCAGTGTCTGCTGTCCCACAGGCACCCCCCCCGCAATGTCTGCTGTCCCACAGGCACCCCCCCCCGCAGTGTCTGCTGTCCCACAGGCACCCCCCCCCCGCAATGTCTGCTGTCCCACAGGCACCCCCCCCCCGCAATGTCTGCTGTCCCACAGGCACCCCCCCCCGCAATGTCTGCTGTCCCACAGGCACCCCCCCCGCAATGTCTGCTGTCCCCGCAGGCACCCCCCCCCGCAATGTCTGCTGTCCCACAGGCACCCCCCCCCGCAATGTCTGCTGTCCCACAGGCACCCCCCCCGCAATGTCTGCTGTCCCACAGGCACCCCCCCCCCGCAGTGTCTGCTGTCCCACAGGCACCCCCCCCCGCAGTGTCTGCTGTCCCACAGGCACCTCCCCGCAATGTCTGCTGTCCCACAGGCACCCCCCCCCCCACAGTGTCTGCTGTCCCACAGGCACCCCCCCCGCAGTGTCTGCTGTCCCACAGGCACCCCCCCCCGCAGTGTCTGCTGTCCCACAGGCACCCCCCCCCGCAGTGTCTGCTGTCCCACAGGCACCCCCCCCCGGAATGTCTGCTGTCCCACAGGCACCCCCCGCAGTGTCTGCTGTCCCACAGGCACCCCCCCCGCAGTGTCTGCTGTCCCACAGGCACCCCGCCCCCCCGCAGTGTCTGCTGTCCCACAGGCACCCCCCCCCCCGCAATGTCTGCTGTCCTACAGGCACCCCCCCCCGCAGTGTCTGCTGTCCTACAGGCACCCCCCCCCCGCAGTGTCTGCTGTCCCACAGGCACCCCCCGCAGTGTCTGCTGTCCCACAGGCACCCCCCCCCCGCAATGTCTGCTGTCCCACAGGCACCACCCCCCGCAGTGTCTGCTGTCCCACAGGCACCCCCCCCCGCAGTGTCTGCTGTCCCACAGGCACCCCCCCCGCAGTGTCTGCTGTCCCACAGGCACCCCGCCCCCCCGCAATGTCTGCTGTCCCACAGGCACCCCCCCCCCTGCAGTGTCTGCTGTCCCCGCAGGCACCCCTGCAGTGTCTGCTGCAGGGCTGAGAATCAGAAAGGCATCTGCAGCTGTGGGGAGGTTGGCCATGGAACGCCCTCCTTTGGGGGGTGCAGAGCCCATGAGTGACATTCACACCTTTTCTCCGGTTCCGACCATGGGAAACACTGTGGTGGTTGGCCCCAATTTCATTTCTGTTCTGCAGCTGTGTCAGCAGCCCCTGGAGGGCTCAGTAACACCAGATTGAGCCCTAGCCAGTTGGTTCAGTGGATAGAGCATCGCCTTGCAGACTAGGGCCATTGGTTCAATTCTGGTCAAGGGCAGGTACTCTGGTGCAGGCTCAATCCCCGCCCTGATAGGTGCAAGTACAAGAGGCAACCCTATCACTCACTGTGTCTGTCTCACATGGATGTTTCTCTCTCTGACTCTCCCCCTCCCTTCCACTCTCTAAAAATCAATGGAAACACACCCTCAGGTGAGGATTAACAAAAAAAAAAAAAAAAAGAAGTTGCTGGAGGTTAAAACACAGGTGGCCGAGCCCTACCCCGAGTTTCTGATTCCCTGGGTCTGGGGGGCCCTACCCCGAGTTTCTGATTCCCTGGGTCTGGGGGGCAGTTGCCAGGTGCTGCTGACAGTGCTCCCCAGGCATGTTCGTCTCCAGGCCACGTGGAGCTGTTTGGTGGGAATGTGGAGCCGGGCATTTGAGTGCAGAGATAGGAGTCTGCTCGGGCTGAACTGAGAATTCCTGCATGTTCGGCATGCCTGCTTGCTGAACCTGGCGGTTCTCTGTCCTCTGCTATGCACACAGTGCCCATGGTGTAAAACTAAGGAGCTTAGATTAAAAGCAAACTTCCCTGTCCAGAAAGCCACTGTTGATCATTTGGTAAGTAACGTCAGGCCTACCATAGTCTCACTCTGACTTGCTCATGTCGTACTCAGCACGGTGCCGCCATGGCTGTGATTGAATTAAAGTATCTATGAAACTAACTCAGTGCCTGCTCGTGCCAAACTGTGAAGGAGATTGCCCTCCATTTTGCTCTAAGAAGGCAGAAACTTCTGGCTCAGAATGGGCATATGATAAAAATAATAGGAGCTTGAAACTACACACTGTTTTAGGAACGCTGGAGCCCTGGGAGCAGTCACAGCTGTGCTAGTATCTGCTGCCTACTGCGCGGTGTGAGCGTTCTGGTCTAAATGCTAGGGATGCTATGTGGGTGCTGCGGGCCCTGTCCTGGGCGCAGCAGGGAGGGCCGTCTGTCCTGCTCCGAGAGCCACACAGCGGCTCGGACGGCAGTGCGAGGACAGTGAGGCCACTTCCCTCCGGCTGGTGGCTCGGGCCTGTGAAAATAATCCAGATTTGCGAACTGTGTGATCGCATGATTGCTTAAAACGCCGCTTTGTGCTTTAGAATACCATGTCGATAGGGCTGGGTCATCTGTGACGTCAGCGTTCCTGATGACTCGTTTCTAAGAGTCTGAATTGGCAATATAGTTTTCAAGGTCTGTGTTCTCCTCCCACTCCCTGCTGACCCGCGCCCCCCCACCTTCTGTGGCCATGACCCTGAAGATAAGGTACAGCCTAGCAGAGACCAGCCTTCCTGTCTCCTGAGCTCCATCCCCCGCCGGCCCCCAAGGCTTGTTCCGTTGGGTCTGTCTTGGGCAGAGCGAGCCACAAGCCGTAAATACAGTTGTTGCTTTGATTCTCCTGTGCTAACGGGCATGGCTGGTGGGTGTCAGGGCCCGTCCCAGGATGAGCTCTCTGAGACCCCATTTCCTTGAGTTGTCATTCATTTGTTTATATGGGTTAGCTCTTGCTCTGCAAGATTCTCTCACTTTTATCAAATGTTTGTAAACTCGGCCTAACAAACCATGGCAGGACGCTGGCGAACGCTGCCCTGTAGTGGAGGCCCAGCAGGGGCTGGGCTGTGTCCTCAGCAGCAGTGAGTCCTGAGTGTCGGGAGAGCTGAGACCTGGTCTAGAGATTCAGTGAGGATCACGATGAAGGGATGGGCGTGGGTGTGGGCGGTTGGGCCAGAGCCACGGCTGGCACATGCTGGGCCTGCCACGGCGCACCTCACCCAGGCCTGGGAAGAGCCTGTCTTGTTGGGGAGTGAGGAGGCATCCTCAGGAGACCTCTGAGCTGAGCCTTGCAGGAGCGGTTGACCAAGGATGGGGAAAGGGCTCAAAGAGCTACAGGAACAGGAGGGAAAACGAGACTGGGGATGGCGCATGCTTTCTCTCATTGATTGGATCTCTTTGTAAGGAGGGCCAGGTGACACGGCCAAGAGGGGATGAGGGGATGAGGAGGAGCAACTGGGGGTCACAAGAGGGGTGGGGGCAGCTGGGTTTTCTTCTGAGGCCATTGAGGGAGGCCAGCATCCCTCCACCTCCGCTGGCCACGATGCCTCTGAAGAGGCTGGCCCTTCCCTCCCTCTCTTCACCGGTGCCCAGTTCCACACTCCCCAGCACCCCACCCTCACACAGTGTGGCTCCCCCAGTTTCCTCAGGAGCCTTTCCTGCCCCCACACTCGTGTTTAAATTAGCCTGGCCTACCTCGGTGTTCTCTCCTTCCTCTTCATAAAGCCCACCACAGTTTGCAACTTTTTATTTTTATTATCTGTCTCCCCACTGGACGGTCAGCACACGTACTGTGCATGGCACACACACGTACACAGCGCCAGTACACACACATACACACAGTGCACACACATGTACACAGTACCAGGGCATGGCCTGTCTGCTGTGTAGTTAGTATCAAATAAATAATTGTTCTTTATTGAGCTAATCAATTTTTCCCTAAAGAACATTCTTAATATCTTCTGCATATTTTTCAATAAATGAGATAAAAGACTAATTTTAATACAAGTAATGATGTCTTTCTAAAATATATTCAATTATAAGTGTGGCACTGACATATCACAAATTTAAACATCTCTCAATAAAATCTTTGCTTGAACCAATGTACAGCCCCTCTGGGGTTTTATGATCCGTGTTTAAAATGCAACCAGAATTTCCCACTGCTCTTAAAGTTTTCCTTTTTAAATAGCTTAGAATTAGAGCTTTTGTTGTTGTTGTTTTTGTTAATCCTCACCTGAGGATATTTTTTTTTTCCATTGATTTTTAGAGAGAGTGAAAGGTAAGGGGAGAGACAGAGAGAGAAACATCGATTGGTTACCTCCTGCACATGTCCCAACCGGGGCCAGGGACTGAACCTGCAACCCAGGCACATGCCCTTGACTGGGAATTGAACCCAAGACCCTTTGGTGTGAGGGCCGATGTCCTAACCACGGACCCCAAGCAGCTGGGGCAGATTAGAACGTTTTGATGGTTGAATATCTAATAGTGGGAGAAGTCAGGAGAAGAAAATATTTTAGCTGTTGTCTATGTACAAGCCCCTTTTTTAAAATTCCCAGTTTATAAAAAGTAGCTTGGGAAATGAAAAAATCAGGTAGGTCCCATCAGCATCCAGGCTAACACTGGACCGTACATTCCGTAACAAAGCTCCAGTTTTGAAAGAACTGAAATACATTCAACAGCAAAACTGTGGGAAGCAAAATTTCACTTTTCTCCTATTCAGAACTCCAGAGCCTTGGACGGCCACCGGGTCCTCCCAAACAGCAGGTGCCATTCGTTCCTTTTACTCTATAGTCAGTTCCTGGGACAGAACTGGCTGCTGAGCTGTGTGCGGTCTGGGTTTGGATGAGTGAAAGATTTGGGCGGTAATCCCCAAGTCGTTGGGCATGACCAGCAGCTGAGGCTCTGGGAGCGAAGCCCGCCCCCGCCCAGGCCCGGCCAGGCTAACGTGTGTCTCTTGCCTCCCCAGCCCAGTGACTTCTCCGTGTCTCTCAAAGCGTCAGGGAAGAACAAACACTTCAAGGTGCAGCTCGTGGACAGCGTCTACTGCATCGGGCAGCGGCGGTTCCACACCATGGACGAGCTGGTGGAGCACTACAAAAAGGCCCCCATCTTCACCAGCGAGCACGGGGAGAAGCTCTACCTCGTGCGGGCGCTCCAGTGACACCTGCCCGCCCTGCCGCCTCCAGCCTGGTACCGCACTCACTCCCCAAGCCGCGAGGTGGCCCTGAGAAGACGTGGCCGGGCGGCCCCTCTGCACTGCCCACTCGGTCCCGTTGGCTTCCTCTGCCTGGCCGATCTCTCTGTCCAGGCCATTGTCTCCACCTGCCTCCTGTTTGCCACCCCAGGCCCTCCCTCCATGTCCAAGGCCACCTGCTCCTGGCCGGTGTAGAGAAGGGAGGCGGAGGAGGGGCGAGTTTGTTCTCTTTATTTCTGCTCAGTTGGAAACAGCCTTAGTCTGTTCAACCTGTTCCTGCCGTCAGCACCCGCAGTGAGAAGACACGGTGCAGCGGGAACGCACGGAAGCTGCCCGTGATGGAGTGACCCACAGCGCACTCCCGGGGCCTTGCGAGCGCTGGGCTCTGATCCCGGCAGCACAGGCGGAGGCCCCACTCCCCAGCAGTCCCTGCCCAGCCCTTAGCCCTTCCCTGGCACCCGGGCTCTCCAGGAGTGGACCATCTGCTGGAAGCAATCCTGGAGCCACCAGGGAGGCAGCAGTGAGGAAGCTGCCCAGTGCCTTTGGGGCTGTGCTTGCAATAAGGAAGGGTTTTCCTGAAGGTCCATCTGCAAGAGGGACCGCAGCTCGGAAAGAGACGTTTGGTGATTTACCCCCAGGTGTGCCATCCACATAGTGCTTTTCCTCTTGCCCTTCGGCGTGTTTGAATTCACAGTTCTGTATTTAATTCTCCACGTGATAGGTGTCTGTAGCCATTTGTTGACACTAATACAGTTGATTAAGGAAAACAGCTGATCTGTGGGGAAGGGAAGCTACCAACACTTGACACACACACACACACACACACACACACACACAATATATGCATATATATATTTTATATATATATTATTTCCTTTACAGGGTTTTTCAGGGTGTACAAAGGAATATGTAATTGGTAGGAAAAGACACACAGAACGTTTGTTTTCTTTTTTCTTTACATTTGAACTTCTTTATAGTTTAAATATACTATCTTGAGATGGCACATTCCTACAGTCAAAGAAGGGGTCTTGAGACCTCCTCAACTTGCATACTCAGTTTTTTGGATATTGTAATAAAAAAAGCATTATGACAAGACTGTGTGTGTGTCTTGGGGAACTGACTCTGTGACTGGAGGCTCAGCAGAATTTGCTGAACCCTGAAGGGAACTGTCTGAGAGGAGTCGCACACGACATTACAGCATGGTTTCCTTCTCTACCACCTCATCTCTCTAGTGGAATAATAAGTTACCTCGTGAAACCACAGTCATCAGCTAGGCCCCTAACTCAGCTTCCCTCTGCACTCGCCTTACTCCGCTCACTCGGGAGGTGGGTGCTGCTATCATCCCCATTATACAGATGGGGGAGGAAGGCACCGCGTCCCTGCGCCAGGGGCGTGGCTGGTGCATGGTGGGGCGCCCTTCCCACCAGCCTCGCGTCCAGGAGAAACAAGGCATCGCGTGGCATCTGCATGTGGTCTGTCATCCCTGTTCCCTGGGAGTCAGTGTGCCTTTTTGTTGCCATTGACATACATTAGAAATTTGATAATAAATTGGAAGTTTGGTGTCTGATGCCCTTGGTTGGGGCCACACAGTATATAACATAGACATCCAGCTGAATGGGGCAGATGATGACTTAGACAAAGCACGTTGGTTCACTGCTGTCTCCGTGGAAGGAACGACTCCTCCCACTCCTCCTGGTCTCACTGTGGGTATCACATTTTGTCCTCACGCGAGAATCCCTGTAGGTGAGGGTTCTCAACTGCTGTGCTGAGGACACCGGCGTGTCGCAAGAATTTTTAAGGCATGCAATGCCTGCCTATTCAGTCAGAGAACTGACCTCTTTCCCCTAGATTGTCAGATTAAAAAATGACAACAACAGTGTGAATGCCCTGTCTTGAACCATAAACATATAGGTCATGTCATAGAATTGCATCTTATCGGTCACATCGCATTAATAAGGTTGCATCTGCTTGGTTAATTCTTGGTACCAGAAATCCTTGTGTACAAGTATAGGCACCTGATTTTTTTGAAAAGTCACTTTGGAGCAAAAAAGGTAGGTAATTACT
The DNA here is from genome assembly GCF_963455305.1 of Plecotus auritus. Taxonomy (NCBI): domain Eukaryota; kingdom Metazoa; phylum Chordata; class Mammalia; order Chiroptera; family Vespertilionidae; genus Plecotus; species Plecotus auritus. The sequence goes on from NC_137782.1 coordinate 107,571,980, forward strand.
ATTATTATTTTTCATAAATCAATCAAAATTACATTTATTTTTTTTGGTCAGATTAGCAAACTAATATGTTTTTTGGTGTGCTGTAGAATTTTAGTAACTAGTTTACGTGGCCTGAGATGGAAAGGTTGCAAATCGCTGCTCTAGAGAGCAAGTGCCAGGATACAGACAGACTGAGTGTACACACAGCAATTCGGGAAGAAACAAGCAGGACACGGGACAGATGCGTGTTTTGGCTTCAGGAACTTGAAGGCTTACAGTTGTGATTGACAGTTATTTTCAGTCTTGTCCCAAGCTGCTGTGAGAGAGTCCTCCAGCCGCCGGGTGGGTCAGACTTATCTCTATGAAGGACGCAGCGCCCGGGGTGGCCTGGCAGCAGGTGGGCCAGTGGGCGGGCACTGAGGCCAGGCGAAGTTTCGATGGTGTGGTGGAAGGAGATGCCAGGCAAGGGCCCGCATGGTTTGGTGTGTGGACTGCCTGTGTCCAAGCGGCACCACTGCCGTCCCCTCCGGCACGCCCAGAGTGTCCCTGGGCAGGGCTTGTGTTGCTGCTCCCTGCCTCTGCAGACAGCGGGGGATATTCAAGGTCATTCATTTCTTAGTCGTGTGACGGTCCATTTCCTTCCACTGACTGCCCTCATTTTTCACGGACAGCCCCCTAATCAGTGCAGAACACCCCAGCCCTCCGCACGTCGCTCACCCAGTGCCATTCACTCCTGTTTCTAGGGAGCTAACCTGTCCATCTCTTCTTCCGAGGTGCATCACAAACTAAAATCTTAAATTAGAATCTTTGCATCCACTGAAACTCTCACATTTCCAAAAAAGCATCTTGGTAAAAGTACAAATTGGTCTGTGGTTTCTATGTGCTTGTTGGTTTATAATTTACTTTTCTACCAATAACTCCTTAAGACCAAAGTTCAGAATTTAGAGGATAGGAATGTTTGAAAGAATTGATTTACGTTATTACTTGCCAATAAGTACAGGCTGGGTTTTGGCGTCCTCTCACTAGAACCCAGCAGTTAGGCTTTATTTGTTGTTGCTGTGTGATCAGTGTCAGCGATACACTAAGTAACTCCTTGCCCGGTGCCAGCTGCTGTCCCGCTAGCAGCATCCCTCATCCTGACATGGCCGCTCCTGCCCACAGCCCGCGTGGGAGGGAGCGCCGGCTGTCCTTGGCTGTGGGCTTTGGGCAGAGGTGTCAGCTTCCCCGGCTGCTCGCTCACGAGTAGGTGGGCTGCTCCCATTTGCGTCCTCCAAGTGGAGAGGATCCGCTGGGGGAGCACTGGGTAAACTTGTTACGTGCTACCCCACCCGCGTCCACGAAGCCAGGCCTCCCATGCGGCCCGGAGCCTCCTGGACCTCTTTCCTCCCTGGCGGGAACTCATCGGTGCCTCCTTCTCCCAGCTCCCCCAGGGCTGCTGCCAGACCAGGGCCCTTCAGGCCCTCTGCTCCTGGCCTTGGGGTCTCAGCGCCAAACCACCCACGGTGCAGCTATTAGGCTCTTCCACATTTAAAGAAGCGTTGCTCCGAGAAACTCATGGACATGTGTGGCCCCTCGGCCACCCGGGCCTCACCACGCACGGCCCTTCCGTTCTTCCCTGGGGAGCTAAGATTCGCGTCACACCCCTAAGGCGAGTCCCGGTGGAGAAGCATCTTCGAGATGGGGCGGAACGCCTCCCTGCTCCTGGGGCGGGAGGTCCTTGCATTTCTCAGCCTGAGCTGGCAACACAGTGGCCATTAAGTATTGAACGTTGAATAAGGCAACCAATGTCCAGAAAACCTTTGCCCCGTTTTAAATCTGGCAATGCAAGGTCGGGGCGCCAGCACAGTCTAGTTCGGGCGGGACCCTCCTCCGTGGTCCAACCTGGTGGGAGGGCCAGCCGGCCCCCGGCCTTCCTCAGGGCACTGGTTCTGTTTGTAGGGCTTCCCCAGTTACCTCCCAAAGCCCATCACATTGGGGATTAGACTGCCACATGAGAATTTGGGGGGTGCAAACACTCAGTGCCTAAGACCCTCTGCTCAGCAGGCGGCATCGCCTCTGCTGTGAGGAAGCTGCTGCTGTTCTAAACAAGCAGCTCACGCAGACCCAGAGGCTAGTCGTTCCAGGTGCGAGCAAATGCCCCCCACGCGGCTCGCCCTCCTGTGGCAGAGGCGCGGGGCGGACATCTGCCTGCTGACTGCTCCCTGAAGAGTCTCATGTGGGTGCTCGGGGCCTGCACTGGGGTGCCGCTCTGGGCTACTTAACTTTGGGGAAACCCCTTGCCCCCACCGTCCTGTGCATGCTCTCATGTGACTGACATTTTCCATAGCGTGTCCTTTCTTTGGATCCTGCAAAGAGAACTGTCCGGTACCGGGTGCCTAAAACAATCTATTTTTAAAACAGTCATTTGCCTTAACCTCCATTGGATGTCGCTAATCACAGCCACCAGCCACACAAGCTGGCTGGGAGGACTCAGCATGTTCTGTCTTGCGGGGTCCTGTTGCTGGACAGGAAGTTACTGCTGGAGGTGGATGAGCCCCAGCTGGTATGAAAGGGAACTTTGACAGCTCCTACAAGGCATGGCCTCCTACCCAGGGGTGGGCATTTGGCCAGCTCTTCAGTGTGGGGACCAAGTTGTGCAACAAAGTTGGGAACCAGAGGCCCAGAGCTTGTCCTCGAGCTCCACTGATGGGTGAGGGTGAGAACAGATAGGCCGTGGTCCTATCTTCATGGTCATCGAACCCGTTGACCTGCAGGTCTGCCCCTGGACAGCCTGTGACCTCCACCGCGTCCTGACATGAAATGGCCTCAGAACACTGGTGAGAGCTACACTTCTTGCACAGGGTGATAGGACATTATTACATATTTAAATAAGGTGAACTGCTGTGCACACTGATGCTGAGACCATTTTTACAGCTTTTAAATGATCTTAATGAAAAGGGGAAGTATATTAATACACTAAATGCCTATCTAAATAAGCCTAGTAATCCGAGTCTGCAGACCATCTCGTCTTACAGGACCACAGAGACACCGTATGCAAATGATTTCAACCCAGAACTCCATGGAGTCTCGGGTGGAATTCAGACGCAGCATTGCTTTCTGTAAGGAGAAACGTCTCTGCTGTGGGCTTTGCTTGGTTTCCTGGTGGTTTTAGAAAATAATTTATCTTTAGTTAATATTTTCATAAAAAAATGCCTATTAGAAACATGATTGCCAAATTCAAAAATGAAGTCAATTTCCACAGAACAGAATCCTGATCAAGATCATCAAACACTCTTAACTTTCTCAGTTAAGCCTCCTCTGACTGTGCTGATCCCACAGCACCTATCAGCTTCCAACATCCAGGGTCATTTACTTATTATGCTTATCACCTACTACCTGTTCAATGCCCCCCCCCCCCCCACACACACACACACACTCAGCTCGGCTTCTAAGTTCTACAAAGGTCGGGGGATTGGTTTTGTTACTGCTGGAACCCAAACAGAACCCCAAGAGTGTGTGCCACATAGCAGGCACTCGGTAGGTATTTAACAGCACTGAGTGAATCCGCCTGAGAGAAGTGAGTGCCTGCCCTGAGCCCTTTCATATCTGAAAGCGCCCTTATGTTGCCCTTGGAGAATGTTTGCTTGGCTGGTTGAGGTTCACGCATCACTTTTTTTCTTTCATAATCCTGGATCCAATTCTATCTTTGTGGCGTTTAGTCAGCCCAGTGCTGCTCCCATCCGCACCCCATTCTCGTCCTCCTCACCCCACCACGGGTTCCTGCCCTCAGTTAGCACCCGCACAACTCCCCCAGCCCTGCACCACCTTCATCCTGCGTGAGGTCCTTCTCCATCCCCAATACATCGTTTCCTACTCTCAGCCACCAGGAACTTAGTCTATTTGCTTACTCTGTTCTGCTCTACTAAATAGTAATTTTTGTTGTTGTTGTTAATTCTCACCTGAGGATATTTTTTTCAGTGCTTTCTTAGAGTGGAAGGGAGGGAGGGTCAGGGGGAGAGAGAGAGAGAGAAACATCTATGCGAGAGAGATAAATCGACTGGTTGCCTCCCACAGGTGCTCCAATTGGGGGGAGGGGGTGAACTCACAACCAAGATACGTGCCCTTGACGGGGAATCAAAATAGGTACCCTTTGGTGCACAGGTTGATGCTCTAACCCAGGGGTGGGCAAACTTTTTGACTCGAGGGCCACAATGGGTTCTTAAACTGGACCGGAGGGCCGGAACAAAAGCATGGATGGAGTGTTTGTGTGAACTAATATAAATTCAAAGTAAAGAAGCGGAGGGGAGAGCAAGAGAACCCTCTGCTCTTTCGGCTCCGCGGGCTGGATAGAACAGCCGAACGGGCCGGATCTGGCCCGTGGGCCATAGTTTGCCCACGGCTGCTCTAACCACTGAGCAACTGGTGAAGGCCTAAATAGCAACTTCTTAAAAATGAGATTAGTATAAATTTAATGCCCAAACAAGATTTAGATAGAATGAGAAAAAAGATAAACAAGCTAATCTCACTTACTAACGTATACTCAAAAAGAGCAAAACATATACTACTAGTACAGCAATAGAACCAAAGGGTAACTTTTAACTGCACGGCCCTCACAAAATTTCTTCCCTCCACCATCTCTCCTTCCTGGGTCTCTGCTTCCATCTCATCACTTAATTGCAAGGAAGGCTCCTCAGCTCCCTTTTGCCCATCAGAGATGATGAAAGCTGAGTGCTGGGTTCCTAAAACGTTCCAACTTCCCTTCGAGCGCCAGTTCCTCCAAGTCTCCTTATCAGAACTCCTGTCTCCATTTCGCAGACAGGCCTAACTGGGCACACGCTTCCTGCATCGGCTCACTCCTTCAGCAGTTCTTTTCCTCTGCTCGCCAAGCCCTGCGCCCAGCCCCATGCCCAGCTCCCTTGTCACATGGCCCCTCCCCGGGACCTTGAAGCTCTGCTCTGGCACCCGGACCTGCGTGGTCGTTGCTGGCCGACTTCTCTGGTTTCTACCTGTGCCTTCTCTCCCATCAGACTAGCAGCCATTCTGGGTTGTACCATATGAAATTGCCTTTTTACCAGGTCAAATATGGAATATTAGCCATTTCATAAGTTACAACCTAGAAACTTGTCTCGGAGTTCGTAAGACTGTGCTCCCTGGATCCAGTAGCTGCTTAATAAATATTTGTTGATTTGAATAAAAAAGAGAGCCTATGAAATAAGATAAAGTCCTCGAGAGTTGAGCCAATCCCAATTTAAAACACTACGAAGGGCACACTGACATGATCAAAGGTTGGCTATAAAGAGTACATTCTTTATAAAGTTCCAGCAGCGTTTTGATTTTGCCGGTTCGCACGCACAAGCACAAGCCGTGGAGGAGCAGGCCTGGCTCTGTCGTCTCGGTCCCTGACAGAGACTGCAGGTCATCTGAGAAGGAGCCAGGGTCTTATTCCGTAGAGCTGTTGTTTCTTCTCTGTCTAATCTACCACAGAACTTCTGGGAAATCTCTCAAAGTGGACACCACACGTGATCTGTGACCTTTTTAAAAAAATTGTGGCAAAACACACATAATGAAAGTTATCTTGATCATTTGTAAGTGTACAGTTAAGTGGCATTAAGCACATTCACATTGTTATGCTGCCATCACCAACATCCATCTCCAGAATCATCTTACAGAACTGAAACTCTGTTCCCTAAACAGCAACTCCTATTCTCCCTTCCCCGTCCCTGGGGACCACATCCTCCTTCCTGTCTCTCTGAATTCGGCTACTCTAGGTACACTGGTTCACTTACCAATGTTCTCATTCTATTTCTAAACCCAGCATTCAGCACTTCTTTTTAATTAGTTTGATTAATATCTAGTTTCATTTTAAGTGGATTAAATAACCCCCATTAAGAATTTTAATTTACATTTATATGTCAATTAATTCAATTTCCTTATTTAAGTACTAAGTTATCTAATTAACAAACAAACTTTTCCAAGCACTTAAGTGGTCCTTGGAAACCTAATAAATTAAAGTTGTAACTGTGGTGAGTCCTGAGCCCTCTCAAAGGTTCTGGTGTTGTTAGGCACTTACTAAGATGACAACCTAAATTCAAAACTCTAAACTCAGTTATGCATTTTAAATTGATACACCAACTTCGCATAAATATTATAAGCCCACTCTGCACAGGAATTCTTATCTAAAAAATATTAGTGCTATAGCTTAATTCTCTTAAACATTCTAGATTTAATTCCAAATCTTCCCAGGATTCATAAACACTTCTCTACAAAAGAAATCATCGTCACCCCAATAGTGTTGCCATGACTTTCCCAAGGTGCTTTGGGGTTTGCTTTCTCAGCCGGAGGTTTTGATGATCAGAGTCCCAGCTCCGACGTTGGGTTCTTGGGGAGGCATGCGGGTCTGACGCTGCCTGTGGTCTCGTTGTCCCCTTCCAGTGGGTACTCCCCACCCACACCCCCTTCACCAGGGACCCATTGCAGTCTCACTCCTCTGGACACCGGCACCTGCTTCCATGTGATCGGATGCACCTACTCTGCACGGTGGCCATCTATGCAGAGTTCTTTCTACATTTGTCCTCCTGCCTTGGCCGTGACTCTTACATCTACATCTGGCACCCTGCTGAATCCCTCCCAATGTTGTCTTGTGCTGAGGCCATTCCAATGACAGGGGTGAGGCCATCAGCTGAGAGGGACAGCCTGGGAGGGCCGAGGGGGTGGGGTTGGAAGAAGAAGTGCCCTGCAGTGGCCTTCCAAGCACCAGGAACACCCCCTCTCCCCCGCAGATGGCGAGCACTAGTGATGGGGCCTCTGGCAGGCACGCCCCAAGCCTGCTCTCCACCGTTCTATGTAACAAGAGGCAGTTTTGTTTGTTCTGGGCTTACAGATGTTCTAGCACCTGCTTATTCCAGCTTACATGTTGTCCTAAGAATATAATTGCACTCAAATCGATACTCAAGTATCACTCGGTGTCCACTGGGTTCATTGTAGGCTTATGCAAGAAAAACAGTGCAGAGTTCCAATCAGCCAACCTGTTCTCAAAGGAAAAGCTTGGGCCTAACTCAAAAGATTAAGATCGGTGAATTACTGCCCATTAGATGTTGGAAGCTAAAATAGCATGTTCAAAGGCTTATGCATCTTTTTTTTTGGCCTCTCAACTTTAACTTACTTTTAAAAACTTTTTAAACATTTGTTTGCTTACTTAAATTACCAATTGCCAGACCAAATGACATGAGACAAAATACCCTCTACTGTAGTTATAAGATAAGCCATGAAATCCAAATAGTTGAAGGAGGACGTAGAGAGGAACTGAAGAGAGAGAAATCTGGGTATCTGCGTCGTGGGAGGCCCAGGGAATATTGAAAGATTAAGTGAACGCAGTGGAGGAATAGTCGGCTGTGGCTGGAAGTAGGACTTAGGAATTGCACATCTGAGGGGCGCAGTCAGTGTTCACAGAGAGAAAATGTCACTGAAGAATGAAGAGTAGAAAGTCAAGAAACTGGATTCGTCCGGATGGCCCTGGCCAATTCATACCTTTAAAGGAAATGTGCCTCAGAGGCTTGTACTCATATTGGTGGTCAAACCCACTGCTTCTTTCCCCCGGAAGCTCATTCCTGGGACATCTGAGCTGGAAGGAACCTCAGACACCTGAGTGCATCACTTACATTACACGCAATAGAACTGAGGCTTAGTGAGTCTGTGGGGGCAACACAGGAAGAGCCTCTTTGAACTGATCACTGGGGTGGGCCATCTCTCAGACGGGGTGTGCCATGGCAAAGGGGTGCTTGAGTTTTGAAGACGCAATCCTCCTGACATCAGGAAAAGGCACGTGGCAGCCTTGCCTGCCCACTTCCATGCTGGCCTCCTCCAGGGGCCGGGTGGACGTTCCTTCTGTGAGGATGTCTGTGGATGTCTCGGGGGTTCCCTGTGTACCCCCAAAGGCCTCACAGGAGGTAGAAGTCTGCTGGCGGCCACCTGAGCTGCCGCACCAAGATAATGGGGTCCGAGCGAAGGCCACGGGTCTGAGCCTGGGCCGGGCGCCTCCCTAATTGCTGCTGGGAGTGACAGGGGACGGGATCACCCTGGAGGGGAGAACACGGTGTGTTCTGAGGTTGGTGGAGGCAGGTGCATGCTGGTCCAAGAGCAAGAGACACACATGCCATCCTTGTTGGGAAAGGAGACAGGAGGCTTCCCAATAAGTATTCTCGTCTTTCACAATGAAGGGGAACAGTGTTATTTCTCACCTTCCGGCTTCTGACCACTGAAGGTCAATTTGAAGGTGAATTTGAAAACAAGCCCTTTCCTTAGAACAGGGGTCCTCAAACTACGGCCCGCAGGCCACATGCGGCCCGCCAAGGACATTTACCCGGCTGCCAGGTGTTTTTGCCGCCGCTGCCTGTCCTGCTTAGCAGCCAACTCATCCCGGGCCCGCAGTGCGCATGTGTGGAATGCGCGCCGCACTCTCCGACTCCCCTCCTTCTCTCTGTCTCTCGACTCCTCCTCTCAGTCTCGGGTGTGATCGGACGAGTCACGAGCTTGCCTGTGCAGAGCCTGCTGCTGCCTGAGGACTGAGGTAAGAACAAGTTAGGATTTTTTTTTTTTATTTTTTTGAAGTTAGGAGGTCTATTTTTTTTTTTTTTTTCATTTTGCAGTTAGTAGGACCTTTTTTTTGCGGTTAAGGGGGGCCTTTTTTTTCTGAAGTTAGGAAGTCTTTTTTTTTGCAGATAGGGGGCGCCTTTTTTGAAGTTAGGAGAGCCTTTTTTTTAAGTTAGGAGAGCCTTTTTTTTTTAAAGTTGGTTAGTTGGTTGGGGGTGGTTTCTAGGGGGGTTGCATCACAGTGATAACACAAATAGTCAGCGCTCAGTGCTAATGCAAATTGTCAGTGCTCAGAGGTAATGCAAATGGTCAGCGCTCAGAGGTAATGCAATAGTCAGTGCTCAGTGGTAATGATAATTGTAAGTGCTCAGTGTTAATGCGAATGGTCAGCGCTCAGTATTAATGCAAATTGTCAGCGGTCAGTGTTATCGCAAATGGTCAGTGCTCAGTGTTATCGCATGGGGGCGCCAAACTGGTAATCTGCCTAGGGCCCCATGGGAACTTAATCCGGCTCTGCAGATAGCCGAGGAGTAGGAAACCCAATTTAATTGACAGTAAGTGCGTTTATATTTTGATTGCTATTCAGTTGTGTATGATGTTGTATGTTGTGTGCTATGTAAGCCCCGGTTCACACTGTTGCGATCTCTGAGCAGTGCGAGTTCAGCCATATGCTTGTATGGCTGAACTCGCATTAGATTCGGAAGAAAAAAGGCATACATGCCTTCTTTTTTCCTGCAGTGGAATCTGATTGCATGGGTCTTCTCACCCATGCGATCAGATTCCTGTGCGAGTTCACAGATCACAGTGCTGTTTGCACAGGGTAGTGTGAACTGGAAAGGTGGTGGAGGAATGGCTCTGTAATCGTGCCGGTTCCCGCACCGCACCAGTGTGAGCCTGAGGTAAAAGCGGAGTTCCACCAATATGGGCACTGGTGAGGCTGAAATGATGTGGACTGGCAAGGCTGCATTGATGGACACTGATCACACTGCATTGATGGGCAGTCTATATGTCTCTGTGTGGGCAAAGTAATTGCTGGTAAATTGTTTTTGTAGCGCTGTATATATATATATATATTGGTATTTTACTAATAGCAATTTGGAATACCTAGGAAACAATGATATCAAGAAAGAGAAAAATTGACTTGGAGTGTAGGATATTCAAAGAACAGTGGACTTATGATTACTTTTTCATGCAGTACAAGGAAAGAGCTGTGTGTTCGATATGCCAGAATATAGTGTCTGTGTTCAAAGAATGCAATTTGCGTTGACACTGTCAAACTCAACATAAAGATAAATATGATTGTTTGGTCGGAGAAGTGAGAAAAGATAAAATATTAAAACTGAAAAATATATTGACAACTCAGCAAAATACTTTTGTGAAACAGAAGCAGCTAAATATTTCATCACTGCGAGCAAGTTTTCAAGTTGCCAAGCTAATAGCGTGCACTGGCAGACCATTCGTGGAGGGAGAATTTGTTAAAGAATGCCTTCTTTCTGTTGCCAAAGAGATGTGTCCAGAGAAGGCCGATTTATTTAGTACAGTGAGTCTTTCAGGACCTACAATTACATGAAGGATTGAAGAAATGGGAGACAATTTGCATCAGCATTTGCAAAACTCAGCAAAAAAACTTTCCTATTTTTCCTTGGCACTCGACGAAAGTAATGATGTTCATGGTTCTGCACAACTTCTAATTTTTATTCGTGGGACGAATGACTATTTCGAAGTCACAGAAGAGCTTGCTGCACTGCAAAGCATCAAAGGAACAACTACAGGAGAGGATATCTATGAAAAGGTTTGCCAAACTGTGAATGGTTTGGAGCTGGACTGGGCTAAACTAGCCCGTGTGACAACTGATGGTGCTCCTAGCATGGTGGGGTCTAAGAAAGAAGTAATTGCTCGCATTAACCAAGAGATGGACAAACATAACCATTCTCATCCAATAGCCATACACTGCCTCATCCACCAACAAGCGCTGTGTAGTAAATCACTTAAGTGGGACTCTGTTATGAAAATTGTGGTATCTTGTGTTAACTTCATTAGAGCTAATGCACTAAACCACAGACAATTTCAGGAATTTCTGTCTGAGCTAAATGTTGCCTATGAAGATGTTCTGTACCACACAGAAGTCCGTTGGCTGAGTCGAGGGAGAGTTTTAAAACATTTCTATGACTTACTTCCACAGATTACAGCTTTTCTGCTTTCAAAAAACAAAGAAGTACCAGAGCTCAATGATGCAGAATGGAAATGGCACCTTGCCTTTCTGACAGATGTAACAGAGCTACTCAACAGTTTCAATGTGCAACTTCAAGGAAAGGGGAAGCTCATCTGTGATATGCAATCACATGTGAAAGCATTTGAAGTAAAATTAGGCCTCCTCATCAAACAAGTGGAGGAAAATTTCTGCCATCTCCCCACAACTCAAAATCTGTTAGCGGAAAAACCATTGGTTGTATTCCCAAACAAAACATGTGTGGATTCACTGGAAAAGTTGCAAAAGGATTTCCAATTTAGATTTAAAGAGCTTCATCTCCATGAACAGGACATACAGCTTTTCTGTAACCCATTTTCTATTGACATTGAAAATGTGGATACAATTCACCAAATGGAACTGGCTGAACTGCAGAACTGTGACTCTCTGAAAGACGCATTCAAGTCAAGCAGCCTTCCTAATTTCTATGCATCTCTCCCCTCTGAGACATATCCTAATCTCAGGAACCATGCACTCAAAATGGCAACCATCTTTGGCAGCACTTATGTCTGTGAACAGACTTTTTCCAGAATGAAACATCTGAAATCTCCAACCAGATCTAGACTAACTGATGCACACTTGCATCACTTGTTACGACTAGCAGTGACAAATATGGAACCGGACATTGACCATCTCATTAGCCAAAAGCAGGCCCATAGTTCCCATTGAAATACTGGTAACTTTGTTGATTTAACTTTACTTGTTCTTCATTTTAAATATTGTATTTGTTCCTGTTTTGTTTTTTTTACTTCAAAATAAGATATGTGCAGTGTGCATAGGAATTTGTTCATAGTTTTTTTTTTAAAACTATAGTCCGGCCCTCCAATGGTCTGAGGGACAGTGAACTGGCCCCCTGTTTAAAAAGTTTGAGGACCCCTGCCTTAAAGAACACTACGTATTTGTGACCATTCTTGAATGTTGTCTTGAATATTCTTGGTCTCAACGGCCTGGATGGCCAGGCAGACGTCAGTGAGGCTGCTGCTCCTGCATCAGGAGTGTCCATGCTTTAAACGTGGACCAGGCCTTCTCATTCTCTCGGGCAAAATCTCCCCTCAGCAGCAACCTCTGCGGAAGACCTCTCCCCTCCCCGTGGCAGTGCAGGGGCAGAGTCTCCCTGCTGTCACTATCAATCTGTGACACAGGGGGCCCCAGGCTTCCTCAGGTCCAGGAGACCGCAGCCCCAACTCGTGTGGGGACAACACCCACCACCCACTCCCAGCTTCAGGCGGCAGCTCCCTCAGCAGAGCCTGGCTCTGAGGTCAGGGGACCGAGCGCCAGCCCAGAGAGGGTGCCTCCAGAAGGCAAGATGTGGCGGGCAGCTGCTCCCCCTCATCGCTGAGCCTCCCTTTCTGCCTCCCTGAGCCGAGGAGATTCTGGAACATGTCTTCATCTCTCCACTCCGCTCCTTCCTCGTGGAATAAGTGTCCTGACAGCTCTCCCTGCCCCAGCCTCAGCCCACCTGTCCCCACCGCACTGCATCCAGGAGACCGGTTTCCAAACACAGCTGTCCCTTCTGCTCTTTTGGAACCTTGCCCATCAGCCATCCACAGGTCACCTTGAAACTGGGTGGCCTTTGTGACCGTCTTGACCAATAAAATCAGGCAAAAGAGACGCGACATGATTTGGGAGGTGAGGTCATAACAAGGCCACGCAGCTCCCTCCTACTCTTTGTCTGGAGGTGCTCACCTGGCACAACCAGGGCGCTGTGAGGAGGCTGGCCCAGGAAGGCCAGAGGGGAAAGGAGTCGAGGCTCCTGGCCTCAGCTCTGGCTGGACTCCAAGCCGGCCACCAGCACTGCCTGGCCACTGTGTGAGGGAGTCCTGGTTCTTGGAAGCAGACCCGCCTGCCCGTAGTCAGCTACTCGCTGATCCCACGTGGAGCAGGGTTGAGCCTTCCCTGATGAGCTCTGGTCAAACTGCAGATTCATGAGCAAAATACACGATTGTGATTGTTTTAGGCCACTGTTTGGGGTGGTTTGACAAGCGATGATGGAGACAGCACTGGAGGCCAGCACCGTCAGCTTCATCTCCCAGCAGCACGTCCCTCCTCTTGCTCCCTCCTCCTCAGCGGCCAGTCCCCCACTTACAGCCTCCTGGACACCTGGCCTTGCTGTGTGCTCTCGTCTCCTTACCTTTGGCCCTGCTCTTCCCTCTGCCTTCCCACCCCCAGTTGCCACCCCCGCCACCTGACTCTGGGTTGTCTTCAAGACTCAGATCTGGAACCCCCTCCTCCGTTTGCACTGGCCCCTCTCCCCCCCCACAGGACCCCAGGGGACCTGTGCTCTTCTCCTTCATGGCTTCCCACAGCACACAGCCCTGCCTCGTGCCTTCTCTCCCGTCAGTCCTGAGCTTCTCCTGCGGTGTCTTCCTCGTCCCTGTGACCTTGAAGATTAACGCACCATCAGCTATAGGATGTGGGTGTGTGTCCCCCACATTTGTATGCTGACGCCTAGCCCCCAACATGATGATCTTGGAAGGTGGGGCATTGGGTAGTGACAAGGTCAGGAAGGCAGAGCCCTCGTGAATGGGGTTAGTGCCTCATAAGAGAGACCTCTCCACCTCCCTTTCCCAGCTCACTGTGAGGACCGAGCAAGAGGACAGCTACCGTGAGCCAGGAAGAGAGCCTTCGCCAAACACGGAGTCTGCCAGCACCTGGGTCCCGGGGCTTCCCAGCCTCCAGAACTGTGAGAAACACAATAAAAATGGAGGGTAGGTTAGGGCAGAATCTTGACTCTCTTGGGGCCAATAGCTCAGTCTCCCTTGGAGAAAAGTTTAAACCCAATTTTCAGCATTTCTCACACTTCTTGACTACGGGTGTGCTGTCTCTAGACCATGTTTAGACACAGGCATAAGGAGGCACCAGCTTTTTCAAGGAAAAGGAGAGCTTCCGTTTGTCTGAGGTACAAAGAGTCATGTGATGACAATAGAAAAGAGGTAAATGAATTAAAATTGTTAAAAATCATTGCAGTGTCCTGAGACCTTGCTAACCACTCTGGGACTTCAGACTTCCAAGGTACACTGTCTGCAAACCCACTTAAAATGCAGGCAATGCCACAGGGTTTGATAAGCTTTCCTTTTGTCACCTTCCAACACCCACAGGCCATCAGTCAGACACTGTCCTTCCTTGGCCACAGCCAGGCTCTCTGTGCCCCGGGGCCCCTTCCCGCAGGGTACATTCGCACAAAGACCTCTCTCATAGCTGCTTCTCTCAGTCCCTAGAGGTCCCTGGGCTCAGTCCCTGGGTTGGAACTCAAGCCACAGCCAAATGCAGTGACACAATCAGGCTATTGTATGAGCTGAAAGTCACTGGGAGGGCAGAGGGGCCCAAGGCTGACTCACCAGCTACACCTGCCCAGCCCTCAGGGCTCCGGGGCAGGCGGCACTTCCTGCTCGCCCTGGGTCTCGCTCCAGGTCCCTGCCCCCTGAGTAGCAGGGGCATCTCTTCCGCTCCTGCTGGCCCCACTGCATTTCTCCGGGCCTTGCCTTGCCTGTAGAGTGCAAAGGCCCAGAGCCCCGGCCCTAGGCATCGTAGCCCCAAGCCTATTGCAGTTCTTGAGCTGGCCACGACCAGAGGTGGCCACAGAGCTGGAGCACACAGCCCACACAGAGTTTGTGGTTGGAGCTGAGCTGCTGTCTGTGGGGTCCAGTCCTCACCACAGCGATGAGCTCCTTCAGCCTTTCAGGCACCCCCAGGCTGCACTCTGACAAGATTAAGAGGCCGTGAGCCGGGCAGCAGCCTGTCGTATCCATACCCGTACAGCAAAGCCGGGGTCTTAAGGGGATCCCAGGACGACAGTCACAGAACAGGCCCTGTGGATGGGGCTCGGGTTCGGGTTCAGGTTCGGGATCTAGCACTTTCAAAGGCTGAAAATGGGTGCAAATGCAGGTGGTGTCTGAGAGGGGAGATAGTGCAGAGGGAGACCTGTGCCTGCAGTCACAGGTTGCTGGGATGGAGCAACGTGCCAGGTCCCACCATCCAGGGGCACGTCCCAGAAAGACGGGCAGCAGGCTGGAGAGGAGAGGAAGCCCCTGAGGGAACATGGCAGCTGTGGTGAGCCTGGCACTCCGGGTGCTGCCTGGCCACACATGGCTGTTAAAATGCACTTGAAATGTGGGGAGTCCGAATGAACACGTGCGCAAGTGTAAACACATACCAAATGATGAGTACACCGACAAAGTGAAATAATCTCATTAATAAGGTTTTATGTGGACAACATGTTGAAATGATAATCTATTGGATATATTGCATTAAACAATTATTAAAATTAGCCAGATCAAGGCCCTTTCTTTTCAACCTCTTTTTTTCTTTTCTTTTCTTTCTTTCTTTCTTTCTTTCTTTCTTTCTTTCTTTCTTCCTTCCTTCCTTCCTTCCTTCCTTCCTTCCTTCCTTCCTTCCTTCCTTCCTTTCTTTTTGTTTTGTTAATCCTCACCCATGGATGTTTTTCCATTGATTTTTTTTTTTTTTTTAAAAGAGAGAGTGGAAGGGAAAGGGAGAGAAAGAGAGGGGGGAACATTGATGTGAGAGAGACACATCAATTGGTTGCCTCCCACACGAGCCCAACCAGGGCTGGGGATCGATCCTACAACCAAAGTACACGCCCTTGACTGGAATCAAACCCAGGACCCTTCAGTCCATGGTCCAATGCTCTATCCACTGAGTCAAACCAGCTAGGGCTTTCCCCCCACTTTTTAAAATGTGTCTATTATGAAAGCTAGCATGACCTCATTGGGTAGCCTTATATTTTCATGGGCCAGCACTGCTGGGCTGTTTTCTTGCCTGAATTGCCAGGTTTTCCCAGCTGGGTCTTCTTATCTCTTTCCGTCTGGTACCTCTAACTGCTGCACATACTGCTCTCAGAATATGATGTATCTGCACCCAAAATAGGACACTATAAAACAAGACCAGTGAGAACAAATGAGCTCTCAGAAATTAAAAATGAGATAGCCCTATTCATGGATTTATTAGAAGGCTTGAGCAATAATTATGGAGAGAAGAGATAAGAAAGGTATAGGACACACAAGAACTAACAATGAACCATTAGGAATTTCCACCCCAAGAGAAGGGGAGAAAGTGCTGGGAAGAATGATCGAAAGCACTGGGAGAGGGGGCAAGGAGAGCAGGCGGAAATGTCTGGAACTGAAAGACTGAGAACGAGGCAGCTATTGGTCCAGGAGAACATCCGGCGTGCTGCGGACAGAGGGACAGCGGCTGCGCTGCAGATCAGCAAGGAAGAGGCAGACCACGCTGCTGTTGTCGTGGTTCCTGGCCCAACTTCATATCTCAGGAAAAACAACCCCGCGGGATTCAAGGCATGATGCGAAAAGCAGAGCTCTTAGAGGATGCCCAAAACAATGAATTTGAAATGGGAAAACATTAATAGATAGGACACAAAAAGTATAAACTCTGAAGTAAATGATAAACAAATGCAACTCCACTAAAAATCAGAACTTCCATTTCTCCAAAGACACAAACAGAGACTATAAAGACAAGTTAGGAACCGGAAGAAAATATTTTCAGCACTTTCTTGACAATAATAACTTTAAAAAGGAAAAGAGAAGTGTTCAATATAATAAAGGGCAAAATGTGTGTACAGGAAACACATGGATGAGGAAACATAAATGTCCACTAGGAAGGATGAGACCCAAGTCTCATTTCCATGTTGCACCCATCAGTCATACCTGCCCGCGGTCAGAGTCAGTGTGTACTGCTGGTGGGAATGCAAGTGGACACAGCTTCCTTAGGGACAACATGACAAAGCTAATCACGTTGAATGTGAGCATGTTGTGTGGCTGAGGAATTCCACAGCTTGACTGATATCAGGAAATTCCATAGATAGACAGATAGGTAGATATATACACACACATTCCCATAATTTATAATTCCATAAAAATATCTTTCATACATAAAAATGGAATTTTCTGATATATACTATATGTACACACACACACACACATTCAAAAAGACACAAGAATGTTTATGGCAGCACTGTTTATAATAATCTGGAGGGCTGGTGCACAGATTTGTGCACCGGTGGGGTCCCTTGGCCTGGCCTGCAGGGATCGGGCCAAAACAGGCTCTCTGACATCCCTCACGGGGTCCCAGATTGCGAGACAGTGGTTCTCGGTGACCCACCCCGGAATCAGGCTCCTTCCTCTCTGGTTCTGGATATGTCACCCAAGAACCACAGCTACCAAGTCACGGCAGCTTGGCAGCTCCCATGTTGAGCATCTGCCCCCTGGTGGTCAGTGCATGTCATAGCTACCAGCCAGCTGGCCAAACGGTGGGACCATCACTTAGGCTTTTATATATAGAGATAACAAAAACTGTAAACAACCAAATGTCCACCGGCAATACACTGGCTAAATAAATTGTAGTGTATTCATACAAAAGAATATGATGCATCTCTAATAATCAATGGTTATAGTCTTAAAAATCCACTATACAAAACTATTCAAAATGCATAAAAACTTAAATGCACAGTTAAATATATTTATAAAGCAAACACCCACATGGCTGCCACCCAGGTCAACAAATAGAGCATAGGGACAGTCCTGAAGACCCGCCCTCCCTCTTCCCCACTCACAGCCCTCCCTCCCACCAGAGAACCACTGTTCAGACTTGCAAGTAATGCTACTCTCCACTGTCTTTATAGTTTTTCCACCTGTGTGTAGTTGGCTCAGCCTCTTTTAAACATTATATAAATCAAATTATACTGTATTATTTTGCATCTTACTTTTTTTCCTCATATATATATATATATATATATATATATATATATATTATTGATTTCAGAGAGGAAGGGAGAGGGAGAGAGAGATACCATGTTTCCCCGAAAATAAGACAGTGTCTTATATTAATTTTTGCCCCCAAAGACACGCTAGGTCTTATTTTCAGGGGATGTCTTATTTTTCCATGAAGAAGAATACGGTACACATTTATTGTTAAATGAAAATAAAGGAAATTTATTACCTGTATACGGTACGGTAGTACAGTAGTTGTCAACACAAACCAGACAAACTGTGAATCCTACAGTATCAAGAATTTACTCATTTATTCAATGACAATCATGTCATCATCTTCTGGAACATCATCATAACAATCCAATTCCTGAATTTCCTGGTGAATTTCTTGTGACTCCATTTCTTTCAGAATCAGTGGACCAAATCTCTCATGTTTAGCAATAGCACTGTCTTTAAATGAGTACTTCTTGTCAAGGTAGCCTGCTCGCAGTGCATTTGCAATGCAACTGTCAGTGATTTTCTCCCATGAATTCTTCACCCAAGTCACAACTTCTTGCAGTTTAGGTTTCACAAAGTTTCCACGCTGATTTCTCTCCATTCTATTTTCAATGTAGTCATTAATTTCCATGCACAAATTGTCTTTGAATGGCTTGTTTATTGCAATATCAAGAGTCTGAAGATAGGCTGTCATTCCTGCAGGAATCATTATCTGATCTATTTTTCTTTCATGAAGAAATGTCTTCATGTCTTTAGCGCGGTGAGTGCTGGCTGCATCCCAGACTAGCAGACCTCTTTGGCTCCCTCGCATAACAAGCGGCAGCATTAAATCAACCCACTTCCTTATAACTGCTTGTGTGGCCCAGGCTTTTTCAGTTTCAAGAATAAAAACACCCAAAACCCATTCAATCTTTTCCTTCTTGCCCTTAGAAATGATTAAAGGTGGGATTTTAGTGCCATCCAGACGAATTGCCAAAATACAGGAAACACGTGCACTTTCGTAAACAGTGGAGGGAATGTACGCTAAGGAGGCACCCCGCTGTTCAATTGTTGTTTGAGATGATTGGCCCATAAACACTGCAGTTTCATCCATAGCGATCATGTTGGAAAGATTGTATTTAGAGAAGTCAGCATCATCAATAAAGGACTTGAATGCAAGTGCTCGCTTAATAACTTGAGTATCTTCCAACCTAAACAATGTTGTAGATCTTCTTAAAGACAGTTCACTTCGCTGAAGGAAATTATCCAGCCAGTGTTGTGATGCTTTGCAGTCTTCGGGGGCTATGTCAAACTGTGGTGCCATTGCAAGGGCAAATTCTTGAATCTGAGCCCTATTCACAACCAAAGCCTTTGCTCTCCTGTCAACAACCCATTCACAGATCAGGTCTTCCAGCTCAGAAAATAATGGTTGCCGACCTGATCCACACTTGCGCTTTTTAGCATTTCCCTTGTCCACTTGTTCAATGAGGTTACCATACTCTGCTTGCCATTTTCGGACCAATCGGATACTCAACATCTTCTCTTTGCAGAAAGCAGTAAGATTTTGGCCCCAAGAGTCTTCCACGATTCCTTTCTTATACTCCACGGAGTAGCTTTTTCTTTTTGCGCTCATTTCTAGGGGTAAAAAAAAAGGAATTGGGGTATCAAGGTGGGGGGAGGGGGATCACTCAAAATGACACAGGGGGGACCAGAGGGGGGAATCAAAATGGCACAGGAGAATCAGAGGGGGGATTACCATTTTAGTAACCCTTTTGATCCTCCTGTGTCATTTTGATTGTCCCCTCTGATCCTCCTGTGTCATTTTGATTGTCCCCTCTGATCCTCCTGTGTCATTTTGATTGCCCCCTCTGATCCTCCTGTGTCATTTTAAGTGATCCCCCTCCCCCCACCCCTGTGCCACTGAACACCTTCACCAGACATCCCCCCTACCCCTTTATCAGACATTTACCCCCCTGGGGCCTGCCTGGGGACTGTCACTGGGCTTGCTGGGGCCTGGATCTGGGCTGGAGCAGGGTCTGCCACTGACTGAGAACCTTTAGTCA
Source organism: Plecotus auritus (assembly GCF_963455305.1). NCBI lineage: Eukaryota > Metazoa > Chordata > Mammalia > Chiroptera > Vespertilionidae > Plecotus > Plecotus auritus. The sequence continues at coordinate 107,591,554 of NC_137782.1, forward strand.
TCATGAAGGCGGCCGCGAGCATCAGGTAGTGTCACCAGGGACAGACCAGCACTCACCACCTTTGCCGCGTCCCATCCGCTCTAATCCTCCTGTTCTTCTACATGCATCTGCGAAAGTCTCCTCCTCTCTCCCGCCCTGCACTCACCGCTCACTCTGACCTCCACTCCACCTCCACACAGCAGTGACATCAGGACTCCGTGTAACGTCACTGGTTGCTAGACGCCAGTCGGGGTGGCCCTAGCGACCAGTTTATGGTAAATTAATTTTCATTCTGAGACAGAGCCTGGGGGCCTTATTTTCGGGGGATGCCTTATATTTCACTCAGAAGGAAACCTGTAAGTAGGTCTTATTTTCAGAGGATGTCTTATTTTCAGGAAAACGCGGTAGAAACATCAGTGATGAGTGATGAGAGAGAATCATTGATCGGCTGCCTCCTGCATGCCTCCCATTGGGGATTGAGCCCACAACCTGGGCATGTGCCCTTGACCGAAATCAAACTGGGACCCTTCAGTCCACAGGCTGACGCTCTATCCACTGAGGCAAACTGGCCAGTATTCCACATTATATTAATATCTAGTGGCCTGGTGCATGGATTTGTGCACATAGGAAGGATATTAATTAGAAGAAATATTTTAATATCGCTATTTGCTATTTCTCTAATATAGAAGTGTCAGAGATGAAAGAAAATTAGTAAAATGTATATGGAAATAGTATATAAATTGATTAATAAATAAACAATAACAACATGATATAACAACAACGAAGACATGTTATAAAAAAATTGATAAAAGCAATGACTGATAAATTGATTAAAATTATTCTATATCTTCCTATATACCACATTAAGAATAAATACACTTTTAGAGTGCTTGACTAATTTCCCTTGTGATGAAGTATTTACAACTTTAACATCACACACTCTTCGAACTCGAGAGAAAGCAATGTATAACTGACCATGTCCAAAAACGGGTTCAGGTAGGAATATTCCTACTCTGCCTAGAGTTTGTCCTTGTGATTTATTAATAGCATTGCAAATGCTGGCATCATGGGAAACTTTCTTTGAATTAATTTAAATGGGAAGCCAGTGTTGGACAGGGACAAATCAATTCTTGGAATCAGTACAACCTCTCCTTCCGCAGATCCTGTTAATACTTCAGCTTCGATTATGTTAGATCACAATCTTTTGTGCCAATAGTTGGTCTTCAGACACATTCTGTCCATGACCATGCTTTCTTTCAGCTTCAGAATGTCAACAAAAACAGCCAAATTCATGATCAACAATGACAGATCGAAACACACGCGTGCGATTGGCGCCAGCTTTATATGTATCGCGCATGCGAGTCAACGTTTATTTTTAAATTGTGCACTGCCCTTTGCTGGCCCTCATTGATTCTGTGACGCACCCATGCTGCTGCACCCACAGTGCATCCCTGTTCTGCTGAGTAGGGCTCCCTCATATGCATGCCAGCGGGGGCAGCGGAGCTGCTTCCAGTTTCTGGCTGTCACAGATCTTCTGTAAACACCCGTATACCAGCCTTTGCGTGAATAAATGCCGTCTTTCTCCCGGGTAAATGCTAGAGTGAGAAGGCTGGAGCATATGATGAGTGTATGTTAAATGGTTAAGAATCAGTATGTTTAAACTGTTGTCCAAAGTGGCTATAGCGCCTTCCAGGCCCACCACCCGGGCAGGAGCACCTCAGCTGCTCACATGCCCCTGAGCCCCTGGAAGGCCAGTCTTCTGACTCCAGAGGTTCCACTAGGTGCGGGGTGGAGCTCACAGTGGCTTTAAGGTGAATTTTTCTGATGACTAACAATGTTGAACATCTTTTCACATGCTTGCCACTTAAATAACTTTTTTGGTAAAGTATCTAAATCTTTTGCCCATTTTTAAAACTGGGTTGTTTGTTTTCTTATTGAGTTACCAAATCTTTTATTCTGATAAAGTCTTTTACTCTGATCTGACTGATAAATATCTTCTCCCAGACTTTGGCTTATCTTTTTATTAATAGTGTCATTCAAAGAGCAAAGGTTAACTTTTTCTCTTATGGATCATCCTTTCTGGTATGTAACTAAGAACTCTAGTTCCTAATCAAAAGTTACAAAGATTGTATTTTATGCTTTTTTCTAGAAGTTTTATTGTCATACACCAAAGACTCTGATCCATTTGGGGTTGTTTTTTGTATATAGTGCAAGTTATGAATAAAAACATGATTTTTTTAATAGGACCACTGGGTTATATGCCTGTCTTTTCTTCACTGATTGTCTTTGCACCTTTGTCAAAAATTCAATTGTCTATAATATGTGTGGGTCTAGTTCTAGACTCAATTCTGGTTGTCAATGTTTATGCCAGGAACACAGTGCCTTCATTAGGGAAGCTTTACAATAATTGTTGAAATCAGGTAAAGTGAACCCTTCAACTTGTTTCAAAGTTGTTTTACCTGTCCTACGTCCTTCGCATTTCCATATAGATTTTAGAATCAGCTTATTAATCTCTACACCAAAGACCTGCATGGGTTTTGACTTGGGCTGTTTTGAATCTGTGGGCCGGTTGGGGAAGAGTGAGCTCTCAGCCTATGAATAAGGTATCAATCTCCATTAATTTCAATCTGCTTCACTTTCCTTAGGCTTTGCAGTTTTCAGAGTACAGATCTTTCACATCTTTTGTCGGATTCATCCCTAAATATCTATTTGATGTGACATTAAATGATACTGAATTTAATCTAGGATTGTTTATTGTTAGTATGTAGCTAAATAATTGATTTTTTAATCTTGATTTTTATATGCTGCAACTTTGCTAAAGTCATTAATTCTAACAGCCTCTTTTAGATTCCACCAGATTTTCCACAGGCAGTCGTGTGGCCTGGGAATAGAGAGGGGGTGGAGTTGCAGAACCTGGGGGCTAGACCCTCCCACAGCAGCTGCCACTAGAGGTAACTCCAGGGCTCCACCTTAACCTCCCTTCACCGCCTCCCAGTGGCCATACCCAGGGGAAGCCAGCTGGCAGGGGCACCCGGGTCTCTTGTGGTACAGAGAAGACAGATAAGGGGCAAAGGAGGGATATGAAAGCAAAGCGGCAAGATACAGCACAAATATCCAGATGCCAGGGATTTGAGGAGGAACCACTGGGGGAGGCTGGGCGGGCAACTGAGGTAGAAGAGAAGCCAGGCTAACGTGGGCCCTGCAGCAGGTGGAGAAGGTTCAGGGAGAGCCAAACGCTGCTCAGAGGGCTTAGTCAGCTCTGTTCACGGGCAGGAATCATGGCCTCGGAGTGCTCCTGAGAGTTCTTCCCCACGACTTCAGCCAACGGAGACTTGACTCAGCCCTCTTGGTCTCCAGCCGTAGATTCAAGAGGAAATCTCTGATTGGCTCAGATCAGGGAGCTGCTTGTTAGAGAGTAGACATTTTTGAGCATGCTTCCTCCTAGTTGACTTAGCCTTGAATCCCAGCTGCACCTCACAAAATAGCCTTGCAAGATAGAACACTGTCAGTTTTCTGAAGAACAGGATGACCCTGTAAATAACATGGTCATCAATAACATGACCCTGACATTACTTAAGAAAAACTGTTTTGTCTTAAATTGCTTGCTCTGCAAAAACAAGATGTGGTAAATGTGCTTAAAAGAGGTCCTGCACAGAGTCGGGGCTGCTCTCTGGACTCCCTGTGTGGAGAAAGGCAGAGCAGTCGCAGGCTGGCTAATAAAGGCTCCCTAAATTTTAATTTGGTCTGGACTCCAGTGGTCGTTCACTCGTGTTTGCTCCACAACACTGCTTATTCCTGGAACCATCAACTGCAACCATAGGGGCCAGGGATTCGCTTAGAACAGTGGTCGGCAAACTGCAGCTCTTGAGCCACATGTGGTTTTTTGGCCCCTTGAGTGTGGCTCTTCCACAAAATACCACGGCTTGGGCGAGTCTATTTTGAAGAAGTGGCGTTAGAAGAAGTTTAAGTTTAAAAAATTTGGCTCTCAAAAGAAATTTCAATCGTTGTACTGTTGATATTTGGCTCTGCTGACTAATGAGTTTGCCGACCACTGGCTTAGAAAATGGTCACTTGTGTTGAGAGAGGTGGGAGAAAGGCACTTCACAGGGAAGCAGGGACTGTTCCAGGTAAAGTGTTTAAAACAAACAGTTCTGGGGTTGGAATTTGTCAACAGGTAGCTGGTCCCCAGCCAACAGAAACAGGTTGCTTGAGCCCTGGGGGATTAAGCAGACTCTGGAGATGAAAATGGATATAGATGGGGTCCAATTATTGCTTGGGAAACTGACCACGCTGAGGTCGGGTCTGCCAGCGGCCCTCCCTGCGCACTTCCGGTTCTGGTGTGCCTTCCAATGCTGCGGAGGAGGCAGGTGAGTCCCCGGGGTCTTCTGCCACCAGGACTCCAGACATCGCTCAGGATCCAGCTCCTGGGGCAAGTGGAAGACTTCATTTGGAGCCAGTCAAGTGGCCAGCAAGGCAGAGCCTGCAAGATCTCCTGTGGGGGAGCAGTGGTGAGTGGCTCTGAGGCCGGAGGTGTGGACTGTCTGGGGATTCTGCAGGCCCCTCCCTCTTTGTCCTGGATGTGACCTGGTGCTGCTGGATGGCTTTGAGGGCAGCTCCAGGGAGCTCCTCCGGGTCTGAGCTGCCCCTAGTGGCCTACAGGCCGCTTAGTAGCCTGTGATAAACCCCTTTCTGCTTCAACTAGTTCCAGTGGATTCTCTTTGCGGCTGAACCCGGATGAATACCAGTGGGGACTGTCTCTAAGAAAACTAAGCAGAAGGCGGTGTCTGACGGCAGTCAGCAGAGGTGCCTCCCTGCCTCCTGTCTGGCTCAGTCCCAGGTGTGGGGAAAGGACTGGGCTGGGTGTGGCAGCTCGAAGCCCCAAGATCTGGGCCAGGAGGGAGGCAATGCTAGGAATCGATCAAGGCCTGCCATTGGCTGGGTGTGAGCAATGAATTCTCTTACCAAGCCTGGTAGGAATCCAGCCTCCCCACTTTGCAGAATAAGGAAGTAGGTGATAGATTTAGAATGGTAGGTGTTAAAGAAAGTTAATCCAATCAAGTGCATTCAAACACCTGAGTGGCTTTATTAAACATTCATCAATAGGGCGGCATCCCACCTAGTCACTAGAACAGTGCTCTGAGGAGGCCTCACTGCAGGGCTGACCGCTGACTCCGCGCTGGGCCTGCTGTTTCTCTTGCCAGGGAACCCATATCTTAAGCTGTGACCAGCTCCTCCCCACACAGGTACTGCGCCCGTCAGCTGTGCTCAGAATGGTGCCGCATAGGAGCCAGGAAATGGGCCCTGACCAGAATACAGTTACTCATAACCGGAGATGCCCCGCACTCACTCCCCTTCAAGCACATGTGCATGGAGCCACCACTGGGTGTGAGAATTACAGCGGGGCCCCCAAGAAGCAGTTCCTACTGTTATAACTCGGGGGAGAGCAGCAGCCAAGAAATCTTACAAAGGCTTGTAGTCATTTTCCCACGTGCCAAACAAACGTAAGAGTCATCTCCTAAGGACCGGATTGAGCCTGACCGATGTCGTGCTTTGCCAGTGTAGGCAGTGAGTTGTGTCATTGCAACAGAGCAGTGGTGTGTGTCACCTCAAACACTTGCCTTATACCTGGGTGTGGAAATTGCTAGATGCACGCAGGAATGCACTACTTCTGAGAAGACCAGCAATTACTCGTTTTCCTCCCAATTCATTTCTGTGACGGAAACACAAAAGTGACTTCAAGAAGGAGACCATGGAGCGGAAACAGGGCCATTTTTCTGGGAGCTGAATTGCTCTTTGTTTCCTGACCTGCGATATGCAGTTGTCAGCGGAACTGGGTCTCTGCTGTGCTCGCACTGGGGCCCCGTGCAGAGGCGGAGGCTCCATGCCTGCCCTGGCCCCGTGTGGAAGGGACATGGAGGAGGCCAGAGCGGCCGGAGAACAGAGGCCACGGGTACTGCCAGTCTCAGGACAGTGAGGGCTCACAAAGGCAGGAGTGCCATTCTGAAGGCGCCAGCCCCCATGGTCCAGCGCAAATAAGGATCAACTTTTATTTAGTTGACAGGAAGACTGAAAAGGAAAAAAGAAATAATGAATTCAACCGAAAGAGGCCAGGGCTTCTCTAGGAAAACAACAATAAATCAACAGTTTCATGTGTATGTGCAGGCCCAGCAGGAGCCCGCCTTCCTGGCCCGCACCGCGCAGCCCAGCTCTGTTCTGCTCCATTGTTAAGTGACGATGGAACCAAGAAGACTGAACTAAGTAAGAAGATGCCTGGGCTGGCAAGACCAGCCGGCAGGTGGCATTTGTTATTTGTAAAGTGGGCCAGGTGTAGGCAGCAGATGATAAGCTGAAAGCTCAGTGTAGCCTGAATTGAGTGTTTGGGAGGGGTCCCAGAATTGGAGGTGGGGAGGGTAGAGCGCTGAGATGGGATAGAATGGCAGCCAGTGCTAGCAGGATGGATTGCAGAAATGAGGGTCCTGGCCTCCTCCCAGCCATGCCTCCGCTTGCCAGCCGCTCACTGCAACAGCCCAGAGGCAGGCTTGGGGCCCAGATCTGAAAGGACATAAATGATTGTTGAGCAAGGGCCTTCATCCAACACTGCAAATCTTAAAGTTGCCTGTTTGAGATTGATTGAATTTTCTCCCCGAGTTAAATGAATTAGGCATTGATAGAAGGCTCTCTCTCTGACTCTCAGGACACACATTATATATGTCTATTTTGAGATCTCCTGGAGTCATATACTTCAGAGGGAAATTCGTTCTGAGACCTGGAGGAGAGAATGTCAAACCAGGCAGAGAAAAATGGTCTCACCTGGGTGAATATTAGCAAATTACTTTTATTATATCAGGTGCCATTTGCCAAATGCCCTTGAACAAAATACTCTAGAAACTGGTAGAAGCAGCTCCAGATTTCTCTCAGATCCAGCAGTGCTGTGCCTTGTACCTTGGCCATTTCTTCTAGGAAGGGAGGGAGAGACCTGGGGTGGTGGTGTGAGGGGGCAAGAGAAGGAGAAGACCTGGGGTAGTAGTGGGGGGTAGGGAGGGAGAGGATCTGGGGTGGTAGTGGGGAGGTAGGGAAGGAGAGGACCTCTTGGAGTGGCAGTGTAGGGGCAGGGAAGGGAGAGGGCCTGGGGTGATAGAGTCCACACAACCTTTCTTGATGCACATTTAGTGAGTGCTCAAAAAAGGCATGAGGGGTTTGTCCCCAGTAAACTTACTAAAAGTCACATAAAGCATCTGGCTCTCAAGAAGTCACCATGCCTATCCTATATAATAAAAGCCTAATATGCAAAGTGTTCGACCGGGAGTTCGACAGCTCACTATGACGTACGCTGACCACCAGGGGGCAGCATGGAATATGGCGGGTGTCAGTGTTGCGGCACCAGCTGCGGGTGGCAGTGGAGACGCTGCCAGCCTTAATGGACCCCCAGGAGAGTGGGACCGTGGCAGGATGGTGGAGCAGGTGAGCGGGGGGTGCCAGGCCAAGGTGGGTGTGAGTGGGGGCCCGATTGCCCTGCCGATCTCCCTGTAGATGGCGACCAGCTGCCAGCAGTCCCTGATCGCCGATTGGGGCTGGGCCCCAGGCTGAGATGGGGAACTGGGGGTGGGTAGCGGCAACCAACCTACGTGGTGCCCAGATGGGGGGCTGTGACCTCTCACTGGCTACCGGGGGTGACGGGGATGAGGTGCAGTGAGAATGCGGGTGTCTGCTGAGCTTGCTGTCACTCCTCCTGCTACCCTCCCCGGGGACACCAGGGCTCGTGTGCCGGGGAAGCCCCCATGCTCAGGTGCTGGGCACCCACGAGGAGCCTGCCCTGCACCAACATGGCTTCTTCCAGGTGAGCCAGGCCGCAGCCGCCAAGACCACAGGGGGCCGGTCGGGCTCCCTGGGGGTTTGCGTAGGAGCCAGGTCTGTGAAGCCAGCCGGGAGAGAGTGTGCTGCCTGCCTGGCTTCTGTGCAGTGCTGCTGGGTGGCCCAGAGGCCCACGCCGCACCCGGCCTGCAGTGTCCAGCTGTGCTCACTGCATCTCCACATGGGGACTAGGGCGCCGTGACTCAGGTGGAGCCGCGTGGGGGCTCAGGTGCTGCCCAGAGCCCAGAGGTCAGCTGGGACCTGCCCTTCATGCCAGACACTTGGGCTTCGATCACCGGCCAGGCCTCAGGACCGCACCCATGCATGAGTTTCATGCACCGGGCCTCTAGTTAAGATATAAAGGCTCTGGGAACTCCTGCACAGGAAAAGCGAAGGGATTAGTGGAGCGTGCACCCAGTTCCCTGACCTGGCTCTGCACCTTGCACCACAAAGCACCCTGGCAGCAGCTGGAGGGAGACCCGGGGCCTGTCTCAGGGGGAGGCCTCAGATGAAGTGCCTCCAGGCCCTTCGAGAAGTCTGTTCCCCAAGGACGGTGTGGAAGGGTCCCTCTGGGAGACGTTCTTGGTGACCGTGACGCATGTTTGGGTGCCTCTGGCTCTGACACCCATGAGGGCCCAGGGTCAGAGTGGGGGCCCAGAGACAGTTCCGGAAGCCCCTCTCGCCCCTCCTTGGGTCTCGGATGAAGCAAAAGTGTGCAAGGGAATCTTGCTTTCCTTCCAGAGGGTGTGGGTTTAGTAGAAAATGATGCCAGCCACAATATAATTTTACATTTCCTAATAGCAACATATAATTGAAATGAATTTTAATAATGCATTTTATTTAACTCGATATATGAAAATATTTTTATTTCAACATGCACCCACCATAAAAAGGTAGATGTTTTTCTTTTTTTTTAAGTGGTGTTTGAAATCCAGTGTGTATTTGACACTTAACACATCTCAGCTCAGACCACCACGTTTCCAGTGCTCAGCAGCCGCGTGGCCATGGCGGCCGATGGGACAGCGGCCAAAGGGACAGCCAGCTCAGTCCGACGGGGCTAAGTGTAACCGTGAAACGTAATGGGAGTTTTCCGTGTGATGCAGGAAACAGAGCATGCCTCAACCTTCTCAAAATTGGACAGACCAGGGTTGAAGTCCTATTGCGGGGGGAGAGGGTGCATGTGAATGTGACAGGCCCTGCTCACCCACTCCTCAGATATTCATCAGGGGCTCCCCATCCCGAGCTACTCAGGGCTGAGGGGAGAGGCCCCCACTGGGGTCCCCGTAGAGGCCCCACGAGGGGAAGCTAGATTCTCCTGGGACCCATGCCTCCTGCACACCCTCCATGGGAGGGCCTGGAACGCCCCACAGTCAGAGTCACCTGCTCAGGTGAGAGCTGTCAAAGGCACCGGCTGGGCAGGAGGCCATTTGTGGGGTCAGCTCAGAGCAGGTCCAGAGTGAGCCCAAACCCACCCCGAGGAGTGCGGGCTCGCCTCCGTCCCAGCCTCCCTCCTGCCTCGGTTGCTCTGCCGTAGCTCCTGGCTGCGTGGAGCACTAGCCAGCAGAGGCCCGTGTGCCTGCTTCCCTGGGTGTGTGGCCTAGCGCGCTTCTAGGCGGAGAGCAGAAATTCTGCTGCTTCAGGGTGTGGGGTCACCCAGTCATGTTCCCCATTTCCTGCCCACAATTTCCTACCTTTTTTTTTTTTTTTTTTTTTTTTTTTACCAAGATGCCCATCCCCTGCCTATTCCTACGAGACCCGGTTGCTGGTCATTTAAGATTCTGGTTTTTCTACTGAAACATGAGGGAGAGTGCCAGCCCACCTCCCAGAGCTGTTTGGAGAGAAACTGCCAACAGCAGGAAGACATTCCTGGCAGTGTGGGCCTGGGATGGGCTGGAGGCTGGGGACTGGAGGGCCTGGCCCTGAGGCCTCGCACAGGCCCCTCCTGCTCTGTGAGTCTAGAACAGCCGTGGGCAAACTACGGCCCACGGGCCGGATCCGGCTGTTCTATCCGGTTCTCTTGCTCTCCCCTCCTACTTTGAATTTATATTAGTTCACACAAACACTCCATCCATGCTTTTGTTCCGGCCCTCTGGTCCAGTTTAAGAACCCATTGTGGCCCTCGAGTCAAAAAGTGTGCCCACCCCTGGTCTAGAAGAAAGCACACTGGGACGGACTTAGAGACTTTACGTTGGCCGGCAAGATGCCCAAGCAGCCAGGAGAGGCCCAGCTGGGAGCCAGCAGCTCTGAGCTCGGGGGCAGCCTAACTTCAGGTGCTGCCCAAGGCCGGCCCATCACTATGCTCACAGTCACACAGGGGTTCCCCAGCCAGCCTCAGTGGTCGGGGGCCAGCTCTGCCCCATCCGGCCCGGACTCGGCCTGCCCCTGTCTCGGCCCTGCCTGGGTCATTTCGCTACTTCCTGTTACTTTGGTTGTTTTTTTAGCAAGATTTCCAAAAGGACAGCAGGACACCCACTGCTGTCCCACAGGCTTAAAAGGTTTGTTGGGCAAAAGTCTAAGAATAATACCGGGAGCATTTTAATTTAGTGGAAATTACCACAGATGAGCTGAGCCATGCTGTGATTGTGGGAAGGGGTGCTCCTGGCGGGTGCGGCACGAATAGCTACCGTGGGCCTTGGAGAAGGAGCAGGTGAGAACTGCAGTGGAGGCAGGCGGGGAGCAGAGGGCGTGACCCCCTCCACCGTGCTGTCTTACCTCCTCATCTAATCTCAGACTTTCAACACGAAAGCTAGAGATTTCTGTGGGGAGACTGGTTTTTTTAAAACACAATATCCAGCATTGTGTGTGTGGGGGCGGGGGGACAAAGGGGGGAAGGGGTGGTGTTGGCCTCCCTTCAGTGAGTGCTGATTTGTGCTGCACCAGGTCACGCCTGGTCCACAGGGGAGCTGGAGACTGAGCTTTGGGTGTGCAGTTCTCCCGGAGCCAGCTGTGCCCTCACCTCAAGGAGAGGGAGGTTCCTGTCTCTGGGGAGAGATTTGCTGTGCAAAGGGGCGACCACAGACCAAGAGACACAGCCGCCTGCTCAACTGCAAGCAGGACAAAACCCCGAGACGTCCCCCCGTCAGAGGGCTGGACGATGCATCCATTGGGCACTTTGTGCCAAAGAGTCCCTTCCCTTCTGTCCCAGGAGTACATTCTTGAAGAGCATGTGGCCAAAAAAGGGGGTCTTGGATGTGCCCCTTCCGAAAGGGAAGGAAGAAAATGGCCGGCACAGCTTAGCTGGCAGCTTCTGTCTCACCGCCTCCTTCCCACTGCCCCTGAAGCTCCTGGGAACGTCACTGAAAAGCAATGCCATGGTCACGGACCCTTAAACACAACTGTGGGAGCCAGGCTGTGGATTTTAAGGCTAATAATGAAATACGGTGCACAGACAACCCAGATGCCCAGTTGCCACATACGGTGTCAGCGGGCAAGGTTTCAGAGGCTGTGAAACCAGCCAGGACCTGCCCACACACTGAGGTTCAAAGGGAAAGGGGAGGCCTGGGCATTCTTAGCGCTGAGCCAGGGGTTCCAGTGCACTCAGTCCTCCAGCTGCCGGCAGTGCCCTGCGCACTGGGAAGATGGAGGTGGCACAGCAGAGCACCAGGACAGGTGGGTTTACTAGGTAGCAACAAAAATACCAAAGCCATTGCTGATGGCTAGGGTGTGGAGACATGCTGAGAAGGGGGAAAGCTGCCTGAGAAGGAGAGTGGATGTGGGAGCGGTGGGAGTGACCCCTCATTGCTCGGGGATACCAGGGAAGAGTGCTGTGCCAGGCTAAGTGCCAGCGCTCAGGGTCCATGCTGGGTGTCCCAGCCCCCCTCTGAAGCCACACTCCAGGACCAGAGGGGCTGGGACTCAGATCTGCCCTCCGATCCAGGAATTCTAACGGGTGCAGCTCTTGACTCCAGATCACAGCACATTATGAAGTTCAAATCCGCTTTGCTCCACGAGGTGGAAGAGGCAGACATGGAGAAATGGGTGGCTGCAGCATCGCTGCAGGGAAGCACAGTGGCTGTGGCTGGTGACCTTGGCTTTGGCTCAGAGGCCGAGACCAGCAAGAGGCAAAAGAACAAGAGGCAGCACCTGTCCTGCAGATCCCCTCATCTGTGGGCAAAACGGCCAGATGGACGAGCTCGAGGACACTTCCGGTTGAATAAGCGCAGGAATGATTGACCCATGATGCTAAGGAAAAGCTAGGGACCCAAGAATAATTTTCAAAAATGTTCAGCCCATCCTACAAAGTCCTCTACATCCCACGTGGGCTCTGCATCAGGCCCTGCTCCTCACCTCCTGGCTCTGCCAAAAGCGGGCCTCTCCTGGTGTGGAGAGCAGAGGCGGAGGTGCTATGAGAACTCCAAGAACCTTTGCAGATGTAATTTGGGAAGCTTTGCAGCTGAAACGGACGTGGGGCAATCGCTTGGCCATCACCCACCTCAAGGACAGGCTGAGAGCTGGTCCCGGGGCACAGGGTCATCGGGGAGGAGCTGCTGGGCCTGGCTGCCCTGGCACCAGCCTGTGCTTTGTGGCAAAAATGTCGCTGCAGAAAGAGATGCGAGTCTTTGATCTTGTGACCAAGCTGTGGATGACGGGGCTACACTGTGAAGGAGCACTTTCCCAAAGAGGCAGGTTTCTCTGGTGACTCCTGAGAAATTAAATCGCTGAGAGGGAAAGGCTCTCCGCTGAACTCCATCTGAGAGAATGAAGATCTTTTTAAGACTCTGAGGAAGGACAGAATACCTCAAAAACAATGTTGTATCGGAAATAAGGCTGGATTAGAAATGCAAAACGCTGGGAGGCTGCTCAAAAACAATAGGGCAATTAGGCAGCTGCTGAAGGAGCTAGTGCGGCCACTGTGGTATTTCCTATGCCCCTGGCTTCCTCCATTACAGGAACACAGTCGGAGCAGATTTCACTCCAGATCAGCTTCCGGCATCTCTCTAACTAAAAGTGGAAACTTAGAAAGTGCTCAGGAAATGGCAATTAAAGGGGTTAACTCTTGGTAACACATCTGCTCCTCTCAACCAAAGAGTTCCTTGTATTTGAAAAAAGAAATTTCTCCCTCCCCGCCAATATAAAGCTAAGCTCTGCAAGACATAATTCACGTTTGTCAACATGTTCAAAATGACATTGGAAGCTCCTCTAGCCTGCGCCGAGGACCCTCACTGGTAATCAGGCAGCCAGGTTCTGGTCTTCCAAAGTAGCCCGCATCACCACCCCCAGCGAGGATGCCTTGCTCCCCCTGGCCGCAGGCCCAAGAGGACACCCCGAGCCAAGGTGAAGAAACCCAACCCACCATCCCGCCTGGGTGACCATCAGTCCCTGTAGCAATGGGCAGATGCCTGGGCTTGTTTTCTCGCCAATGGGAAGATGGAATATTCAGAATAGAGGCTGCCTTTCATGGAAGTTCAGCTACCAGAGACCTAGAAAGGGATGGTGCATGATGTTCACTTCCGGGTGCAACCACGCACCTGCCCCTCAAAGTGTATCTCCTGTTCAGATGTCCCACCCAACATACACACTCACACACAGGCTCATGCACACTCGCACACACACAGGCTCATGCACACTCACACATGCGCACACACACAGGCTCATGCACACTCACACATGCGCACACACAGGCTTATGCACACACACACGTGCACACACAGGCTCATGCACACTCACACATGCACATACACAGGCTCATGCACACTCACACATGCACACACACAGGCTCATGCACACTCACACACGCACACTCATACGCGCTCACACAGGCTCAGGCACAGTGACACAGTTGGTTATGTGGCCTCTGCTGGTTAGCGGTCAGTGGAAGCTGGGGATCACCCCACCCCCTCCTCTCCGGGGGTGGATGGCTGTCATGAGATGTGTTACCATGAGTGCCAGCTTCTGAACGTCCCCATTAGCAGGGAGCAGTCAGGGCAGCTCTTCATGTCAGTTCAGGGAACTCCAGGGCTCTGTCCCTTGGGCCCTTAGGCAGGCCTCTTCATGGAAGGTTTCCTGAAGGCAGATGTGGTGGTATTTTAAGGGCAAAACCATCTCAGCTATTGATCAGATCAGGCAACAGAACCTTCCATTAAATGGCCAAGCTACCATGACAGGAGTCGAGGACATCGCTCCATGGTTCCCGGCTGCGGGCCTCCCAGGTTCTTCTGCTATTTCAGGCCACCACTAGTTCCACCAGGGAGAGGGTCTTTTTACCATCTCTCAAGCCGATTTTTGAAGAAATCTCTAACATACACACTTTGGAAGCGCCCCCTGGGATGACTGCTGGGGCGTGGACCTCAATCAGGGCCTCTCAGGAATGTTATTAAATACCCACCAGGAGCCAGTAAACTGCCATCTTTATAGTCCAGAGTAAGTGAGCAACAATGAGCTCTCCTACTCCACTTCCAGCCCTCATCCAGGCTGCAAGGCTCAGCAACTTATCCCAGACTAGAGGCCCGGTGCACGGATTCGTGCACCAGTGGGGTCCCTCAGCCTGGCCTGCAGGATTGGGCTGAAACCATCTCTCCAACATCCCCCAAGGGGTCCTGGATTGTGAGATGGTGCAGGCCAGGCCAAGAGACCCCACTGGTGAATGATCAGGGCCTGGGAAGGATGCAGGAGGTTGGCCAGCAGGGGAGGGACCAAGGAGGGCTCCAGGGTGTGTCCGGCCCGTCTTGCTCAGTCCCGATCGGCCAGACCCCAGCAGCAAACTAACCTACCTGTTGGAGCGTCTGCCCCTTGGTGGTCAGTGCATGTCACAGCAACTGGTCAACCCTCTGCCCCTGGTGGTCAGTGCACGTCATAGCGAGCAATTGAGTAGCCTTAGTATATCATTAGCATATTAGCTTTGATTGGTTGAATTGACGACCGGACGACCAGACACTTAGCATATTAGGCTTTTATTATATAGGATGAGAGAGCTGGCGCTGGTGAAGCCGAAGCATCTGCCCCCGGGCTCCTGCCCGCATTCCCTCACATCTCACACCGCACAGCCTAACATGCTGGTGCAGAAAGATCCAGTGGGGACAGGCTGTCAAATGCTTCCTTTGAACACGTCCTGAATCAGCCACTCCCATGTCTCCACCAACCATCTCTCTCTTGGACCATGCAGGAGCCTCCCACCTAAGGATCGCTCTGATTTCCTGAGAGACAGTGCCTGGCGGGGGTGAAGGGTGAAGCCCCTATCCTCCATCCCACACCCCCACCAGGCACTGTCTCTCAGGAAGTCAGAGTGATCCTTTACAAGTTCAAATTGAATAAGGTGTCTCCCCTGCTCAAAATCCTCCCAAGACCTGACACACTTAAATAAAAGCCAAAACGCTTTCTGGGCTGAAAAGCTGCCCCCATCCTGTGGCCCTGTCCCTGGCCACTTCCTCTGACCGCATGCCCACGGCTCCTCCCTCCTTCCTTGCCCTCCCACTCAGTGTCTGGCTGCTGTTCTTGAACCTCTTCCCTCTACACCCACACTGCCGTGGGCTGGCTTGCTTTCCTTCACCCCAGTCACTGTCCCACCACACGTGGCCACATACGGTTCCCTTTCTAAAGACCTCACCTCAGAGAAGCCTATGTGGCAGCCTATGCAAAGCAGTGCGCCCCCTGCAGGTGAGTCCCGGCTTGACTTTTGTCCGGCCTGACACTGTCCATTTGTTTCATCACTCAGTGCTTCTCTTCTCACTTAGAAGGGAGCACCACGAGGCAGGGCTTGTCTGATGTCCTTGCAGCTCATCTCCAGGGCCCGGAGCAGTGTCTGGCAAGTGGGAAAGTTCAGCAAAACTTCTTCAAACAAATAAATAAACAAATGTGCTCGATCCCAGAACCTGTTGCACGTGACAAATGTCAGTGTACAACTTTCAAATGACTCCTTCTTCACGGCCCTACCCTTCAGCCATGGAGGCTTTGCATCCCCGCCCATACCTGCGTCTCCAAGGCAGGCATCTGGGAGAATGAAAGGTTAGGGGGACCCACAGGTTTCTTACTTTTGGACAATAGACTGAAAGCCCCAGTGACTTACGTTGTTTCTGGGCAAAGATTTGGTTTCTGGTTCTCGCACCTCCAGAACTTTCTCTGCTGTGGAGACCACGCTTTCGGCCGCAGGAGTGAGATGGGGGAGCCCTGCCAGCGGGGCCCCTGAGCGAGGGCAGGGAAGGATTCCCACAGCTCACTGCAGGTGTGCACTTCAAGGGAAAAGCAAACTTGTTTTGTGTTAAGCCACTGAGATTTAGGGCTCAGTTTTTGCCAGATTATTGCCTTATCTATCCTGACCAATACACATGTGATGCTGACGAGACAGGTGAACAGAGCAAGAAGCAATCGGGTTCACAGTGTTCCCTGTGGACCAGCAGCGGCAGCAGACAACAGTAAGCTCTAGATGGCAGAGAAGGTGGTGTGAGAACCGCCTTTTTCCTGAGAAGATCAGCTTGGCCCGTGGATAGGGAGTCAAAGTCGTCAAGCAGAGTCACCCAGCGGACCAGCCTAAGGAGGGTGCAACCTGGACATCTGAGTCCAGGTCAAGAACAATGAATGCTAAGCCAGCTACCCTGCTATCGTTTTTCGTTGCCCTGGCTTCTGTGGTTGAATAAAGCCAGAGGCCAATGCCATCAATGTGCAATGGCTACGTTGGCAGCAACACCTGCACCAGGTGGGGTAAGGCTCTCGGGACTGACCTGTTTTCCTGCATTGGCAGCAGCAATGGTTACAAAAGCACCTGGGCTATGGGAACGCCCTGCGCATGTCACAGAGTGACTGCCACAGGGGAGAGTATCATCAATCGCAGAGCCTCCTGAAGCTTAGTGTCCTCTGCTATTGTGTCCCACCCCACCCGACCCACTAGCAGCCATGGTCTTGGGAGAGTTGGATGAAATTGGGGATCAGGACCCAGGTTGAGGCCGGTTTAGAAGAGAGACATTGTCCTCCATGAATGTGGATCCAGGCAACAATCCCCGAAAAAAGGAAGAGAATTCTGACACAAGATACAACATAGATGAACTGGAGGGTATTATGCTAAATGAAATAAGCTAGACACAGAAGAAAGGTAGCATATGATTACATTTATGTGAGGAAACTAGACTAGTCACATTTATAGAGACAGAAAAGAGAATGATGGTTGCCAGGGGCTGGGAGGGAAGGGCATGGGAACCATTCAGTGGTACAGAGTTTTAGTTTGGGAAGAATGGAAAGTTCTGGAGGTGGGTGGCGGTGATGTTTGCACAATAATGTGTATGTACTTAACACCTTGGTACTGTACACATCAAATAATTTTATGCATGTCTTACCATAATTTAAATATACATATTTAAAAATGTAAAGGCAAATAATGAATAAATATGCTTTAAAATGAATTTTAAACATTTAAAAATTACCCATTGATAAAATTTAAAAGTACCTGTGTAGTGGGGTGAAAACTTCGATGTTCAACCAATTTTCTTCAAACAATTCAGTTATCTCTGAAACCAAAAATGTTAAATTCATGAAAACACTGCCTAATACTATAGGCATAATTGCTGAAGATCATTGTGAAGAGGGAGAAGTGAAGACAGAGTCTGGGTCACAGCGGCTCAGTGTGATGGGGGACATGCCCTCCCTGGCTCTGGGGGCCTCACCTGCAGACAGAGGGCCGGCCCAGAACAGGACTCTGCTCCTCCCTGGCCAACGGGTGAGGTCAGCTCGGGCCTTCCTTTGCTGACACCATAAAGCCCAGCTCTGTGCACGGTCATGGCCAGGCCTGGCTCCCGAGCAGCAGGCCTCCCTGCAGGGCAGACGTCTGCGATGGGGCCTCGGGACTCAGCTCCTTGGCTCTGGTGCCATCACTTGGGGCTTCACACTGAGCTGCTGCTCAGACTCCCCTGGACTCAGATGCATCTGTCCCTCCATCCACAAAGGGCAGTGTTGGAAGAGGAAGGTCCCCACTTAGCCATGCTAATGAGCATGTGCTTCACGGAGGCAACGGCTGGGTTGGGGGTCATGACTAAAGCATGCCCAGGCTTCCTTTCCGTCATGGAAAAAAGGCATGGATGTCTGACACTGAAAGAGGGCGCACTTGATGTCTCTGAGCAGAAGGCAGCATGCCCTGCAGCTGTGAGCCATTCCGTGCCCCACGGGGGGCAGCCGAGGGGGTGTCCAGAGGGACGGCTGGGACAGGCCCCCGGAAAGGCTCGTCCCTGCCGCTCCAGGCCTGTGAGGGGAGAGCTGAACTGTGCACGGTCCTGGTGCCTTAGAAACTGAACACGTCAGAGGCTCAAAGGAAATTTTTCAGGGGAAAAGCAAAGCTTTGTGTGGTTAAAGGGTTCATAAGGGACAGCCTGAAAACAGCTTCAAGTATGTGTATGAATATGTGTATGTGTGTGTATGTATGTGATATATGTGTATATATTGTATGTGATATATGTGTATGTAATGTATGTTATATATGTATATTGTATATATGTATGTGATATGTGTGTGATATGTGTGTATGTATATGATATATGTGTGTGTGATATATGTGTATGTCTATGTATGTGTGTATGTATATATATCTTCAGACTTTGCATCATCCACTTTTGTTTTGGAGCAGGTTTGCTCAGTGTGTGTGTGGTGGGCGGGGCGGGGCAGGGGGTCCCACTGACAGTAACAATACAAGTGCCTTGCATTACAATAGCAGAGTCAGCTCAGTGGCCAAGCACTCGACACCAGTGTCCCAGCTTGGGCTCCGCACAAGGCCCACTCTGATGTGGTGATTAGCGTGCAGGACACTTATTAGAGGGTGCAGGGTGGTCGACACCTGTGGGAGGAAGGGGACAGAAGCCCAATTACCCCTGGAGCTCTGAGCAGGACAGCCCCTCATTGGGAGGACAGGCTGGGCCACGCTGTGACACTCACGGGATCAGTCACTGGACACGGCTGCCTTCGGGAAGCTGCAACCTTGGGCTTGGAGCTGTCCTCATAAGGCAGCCCCGAGAGGCTGGCAGTCCCCGGCAGTTGGCAGAGTGAGCCTCAAGCCACTGCGTCTCCCCCGGAGAACGAGGGCCTAGAAGGAAGGGCGGGAGCAAGAGGAAGGGATAGGGAGTGGAAGGAGGAAGGAAGGAAGAAAGAAAGGAAGGAAGGAAGGAAGGAAGGAAGGAAGGAAGGAAGGAAGGAAGGAAGGAAGGGCAGAAGGAAGGTGGTGGTGGCTGCATTAGGACACATTACAACCGGAGGCATCACCAGGTCACTTCAGTCTTACTGAGATTCAACTTCATCATTTGCAAAGATCAACCTAACTGTTTTACAGAGCATCGTGAGGATCAGACGTACCCAGAGGCCCTTGCTGCACTTCACGGAACCATGCAAGAAGTGCATGACACTCTCACACAGTGCTCTGAGGCCCCATCCCACCGCGCTGCCCAGCCTGTCTGTCTCCAGGCCCAGGGGGTCACACAGACTTTCGGGCCATCTCCAGAGGGTCTGTGCAGAGCCTGAGGACCTGCAGTCTGAATAGAGACTTAATTAATGCATCTGCTTGTATATATCCTATTGGGCCTGGCTCTCCCAAAAGCCCACCCCATGCACATCTAATACAGTCCCGGGTTGCACCAAAAGGCAGGCTGAACGGAGCACGAGGAGCGTGCGCTGCTGGCCCCACAGGAGGCACAGGCAGCAGTGGCAGCTGCTGGAGGAGGAGGTGAGAGCCTCGCTACCTCCGAACTGAGCAGATCCTGATCCCCCTGACAGTCTCAGCTTTATCAACCAAGGTACCATCTCAGGCCACATACGCAGCTGGTTGCCAACTGCCGAGTGATGTCATCAGAGAAACCCCAGCCTTTGCCTCTGCCGGTCCCTCCTCTGATGTCTGATCTTGCTCTCATCCCAACCTTCCCCTCTCTGACCTCCTCTCAAGTCTCCCCCTCCCTTCTTTATTCTTTTGCCTTTTCGTTACAATTAGCCTCATTTTGAGTCTTTCACGGTCAAAATGCCTCTTTGACCCAACAGGTTCCTTGGCCGTATTGTTCTTAGATGAAAGCCTTACACATGGCCGGGTGTCAGTTACTGTGAGATTCCCCTCCCACCCGCACATACCAATCCTGTAACCCAGGGCCGATTTCTCCAGAGCTAGACAAACTTTCCCGGTCCCAGTACCAAGTAGGTCAGGCAGCTGATCCTCAGCTGATTGGAGGCTCCTAGCCCTGCCCCCCAGGCTCCACGGCAATGGGGTGTCTGGTAACTTTAGAGGAGCCCTTTTTCTGAATCAACAGAATGCTAGTCTGGGTGGCAATTGAAGCAATTTAGAGATAACAAGCCTCTGTGGACTTGAGAGGAAGACACTGCTTACATCACAACCCCTCTGTGGAGCCGGCTTTTGGCTTTTGATACAGCAGGACTTTCAGTATTTCCATAAAGAGGGAGCTTAAGGAAGTGCGTTTCTACTAGTAAGAGGAGGAGGAAGGGCTCTCGCACCCATCCACCCCTATGGGAAAGTGCAGGGAGCTCAACAGTCTGCCGGGGGATAGCAAATTCTAAGTTGTTACTGGTTTTCTAAACAAAGCCAGCCTTAGGATGAAGGCACACTGATTGAAGAGAAACCTCTCTTTAGGAATACCTGGATTCTTCAAGATAGTTTCTATCATTTCATGATCGGAATTCCTTTGCCCTGGTTAGTGGTGTGCCAGTAGCTTTTGCTTTTTGAATTGTTCTCCTGCCATCCAGAGGGACCTTGGATGCAATGATTGATGCTCAATGTCCTGACAGGTACATCACCCATGGAAATTAGTCATCAAAGTGGAATTCTGATTTACCCATTGGGCTCATGCTTCCGCTGTGGGGGGTGGCTTCCCCAGAGCATCAGCACCAGAGAGAGAACCCAATGTGACAGACTCAGGAAAGGGCCTTAGCCCCTGGGGCTCTCTGAGTTACCCCCTAAAACTGCCCAGTAGCCACTGTTGGATGCCCTGTCCATTTGTTCCAGCTCAGCACCCGACAAAGAGTAGGCAGCTCAGACATGTTTGTGAAAAGTAAGAGATGAAAGAAAAAGGAGGAAAAAGGGAGAAAATGACAGAACCAGAAAGACAAAAGAAAGGAGGGAGGGAAAGAAAGAGACAAACGAGGGCAGAGAGACAGACAGACAGCAGAGAGACAGACAAACTCAGAACCTGAGGAAGCAGGAAAGAATCCTTGTTTCTGAATATCAGCCCAGTGAAGCTCTGGTGTGACAGGGGGAGTAACCCGGCCCACCATTCTTGTGACTGTCTCTGTGAATGCTGACTCTGACTAATATGTAGCGTGTAGATGAACAGCATGTTTGTGTAAGAATCCTAGGAACTAACCTCAGAAGATGCAGACTCCGATCTCCAGTCATCCCAGTTCTGGGAGATTTGCTGACCTTCAACCATAGAACCAGATGACATAGACCCAGGATGACGAAGACAAGGACGATGCACACCAGTCCATCACGTGACCAGTTTCAAGGTCCTTATCGGGATGGACTGTGCTGGCCTGCCCACAGAGAACTTTTCAACCCCTTCCCCGTGATTTCTTTGTTCCGCTTTCCCTCTCCCTCCTTATAAAAACCTCTGCCAGCACTGAGACGTTGAGATGGGCTTTGGACAAGAGCCCCCCATCTTCTCAAGATGCCAGCATTCAAATAAACCTCTTTCCTTATTAACCAGCTCCCATCTCATGAGCTTGACTTTCTTGGTGACAGGCAGCCAGACCTTGGTTCCAGTTTCATTTGGACCAGGGAGAGGATGTACAAATTAAGAATCCAGTCAGAACTCTGGTACTTTGTCTTCATTTTCAATGATAAAGAGGAGGTTGGATGTGGTGCTTCTGTACCAGTGCATGCTCTCCTAAGGGATGTCCCAGGACTCTCCTTCTTGAGGAAAAGCTGGGGTTCTCCCACATTCACAAGCATGGCATCCCCTATGTTGGCCAGTCCCTGCAGTCCCAAGCTCCCTCCATCTGCCCCAGTCATCTCTTTCTACCTCACTGAGCAGTCACTTCCTCCTCCTCACTTCTTTCCAGAGAGGCAGTGCAGCAGAGTAAAAGAATTGGAGCTCCGGATTCAGGGAGCTGTTGCTGCCAGTGGGAGCCCTGACCAGGCATGTTAGTAGGTCCCTACTAGATACTAACTATGGCAGTCATGCACCACTTCCCGACAGGGAGACATCTGAGGAATGTGTCCTTAGGTGATTTCATGGTTATGTGACCATGACATGCATTTACACAAACGTAGCTGGGACAGCCTACTGCACACCGAGGCTATCTGGTATAGTCTGTTGCTTCTTGGCTACAAGCCTAAACAGCATGTTATTGTACTGAATACTATAGGCCAGTGGTCGGCAAATTCATTAGTCAACAGAGCCAAGTATCAACAGTACAACGATTGAAATTTCTTTTGAGAGCCAATTTTTTTTAAACTTAAACTTCTTCTAATGCCACTTCTTCAAAATAGACTCGCCTAGGCCGTGGTATTTTGTGGAAGAGCCACACTCAAGGGGCCAAAGAGCCGCATGTGGCTCGCGAGCAACAGTTTGCCAACCACGGCTATAGGCAATTGTAACACCATTGTAAGGATTTGTGTATCTAAACAGATTTAAACATAGAGAAGGTACAGTAAAATTGGGTACAAAAGATAAAAATGGCACACCTGTGTACCATTCACTTACCATGAATGGAGCTTGTAGGACTGGAAGTTGCTCTGGGTAAGTGAGTGTGAAGGCTAGGACATTACTGTACACTACTGTAGACTTTATAAGCACCGTACACTTAGGCTACATGAAATTTATAAGGAAAGATGAGATTAAATCAAGCACAAGAGAAAATGATGCAATCAAGAGACACAGTGAACAGCTGTATGAAGCTGCTGTTGGTGTATCATGACACATTGTCGTACAACAACCTTTGTAAAAATAAGTAGAAAGAGTCCACTCTGAAATAACAATAAAAACTATAGTAATTAATAAACCAGTCATTTAGTTTCATTATCAAGTATTACGGATGGACTGTACATAATTGCACATGCTGTGCTTTTATACGACAGCGCAGTGGGTTTGTCTGTACCAACATCACCATGAGCACGTGCGCAATGCATTGTGCTAAGATGTTAGCACAGCTGTGGTGTTACTAGGTGATAGGGCTTTCTCATCTTTGTTATAATCTTCTGACATCACCATCATAGGTGGTCCCTTGTTGACTGAAGTGTTATTATGCCATACATGATCATATTATCATTTGTCAAAATTCAACTCCCTCAGTAGTTGCCTTATGTAATCTCTTTGATGAATGCCAAAAGCTTGTGTGACAGGACCCAAATAATGAAACATAAATCTTTCCATCCTCTTCTTCCTCCTGCCTGCTTGTAGAAGGGAGTCGGGTGGGCCTGGACCTGGGGGAGGAGTTTCCTCAGGGCCTGGGACTGTGAGAGTCTGAGACAAGCATTGGAGTACAAATGTATTTCGATATGATGAGAGTGGGGAAGAAAGAAGAGAAGCAAGACTGTCAGGAGAGGCTTGTGACGCTGCTGAGGGGGTCCGGAGCTTAAGCCCATTGGAATCTGGAAGAATATGCTGCCATGGGGTGAGGATGCTGGGGTATTTACTGAGCGACCACCGTTCGTGGACTGAGGACTGCTCCCACTTTCCCAGGAAAGCAGTGCTGTGCTGGTGCCACGGCGCTGGCGTGGTAGGGTGCCTGGCCGGGGAGGGTGGAGACGCTTCTGCCACAGGCGATTGTAAAGAAGGAAAGCTGTGAGTTCCATGTTCTCCTCATGGGGTGGGTGTGAGACACCCAAGTAAGGAACATTGATTCCCTTGAAATTGCTCTTTGGTGGCTATAGTGTGTCCTTTCAGTGGGGTGTACTTACAGCCTGGGCCACGTGGGTGACTGCTTTTCACCGCCTCTTGCCCTACCAACCTGGAAATGTGTGATCTCGTACCCCGTCGTGCTCTTTCCTGCACCAGCCTCCACTTGGGGGAGCCCGAGGCCACGCGGGGGAGTCCTCAGGGAAGAGCTGCTTTGTGTGTTTGACACTCAGCCTGGGAGGCCCAGAGGGAGAGATGAAAGGCCAGCAAGGGAGAGCCCTGTGGTCAGGGAAGGGATTCACAGCCACGTTTGTGAGGAGCTTTGTTTGCATAGGGATGAGCCCTCTCTTACCACTTTCGATGAATCTCTTGCTGCTCACTGCCAGGGACGCGAATCAAAGGGGCATTTTGGAGGGCTGCTGACCAGACAGCACTTAACTCCCTGAGCAGAGCTCGCTCTTAAGCACTCTGTCGAGGCCTGGGAATGAGGGGTGCATCCCCGTGTCTTGGGGTGGCACAGGCTTGGCGTGTCTGTCCTCTTACTGAGTGTTGAGTTTAGTTTGGATAGATTGTCACCTGTGCTTCCGCCTGTTGTCTGGGCTGCGGGGAGTGAGCTCTGGCCTCCGTGCCACTCAGCGATCAGGCTAGTTAGGAAGAACAAGCTGCGTGGCTGGTGGGATGGAAGGGAGCGCTTGCTCTGAGCAGTGAGCGCTGCTAACCAGGCGGCACCACTGAGCACAGTGCCTCTCTGGGCTCCAGATGGCCCCGTGGCCTGGAAGAGTGCTCTCGCTCCAGGGAGCAGTTTGTGGCCCTCAACAGAAGGATCAGGCCAGTGTCTTTATCATCTTTGCCTGCCTCCGCATAGAGCTGTTGGCTGCGTTAGTACCACCTGTATAAAGGCCGCATAAATATTGACATGATTTTAAATTGCCTATTTTGAAGGAATGGCCAACTCCATGAGCCATTTTATTAAATGTAGACAGCCGACTCCCTGGCCTTTATTCTTATCCTTGATACCTCAGAGCTTTTTCCTTTAAAATGAGTTCCAACCACCTGGTCAGTGTGGCTCAGTGGTTGAGTGTCGTCCTGTGCACCAAGTGGTCACCAGTTCAATTCCAGGCCAGGGCTCATGCCAGCCTTACAGGCTCGATCCCCAGGAGGGGGCGTGAGGAAGGAAGCTGATCAATGTCTCTCTCTCATTGATGTTTCTCTCTCTCTCCCTCTCTCTTCCTCTCCCTCTAAAATCAATGAAAACATTCAAAACAAAAAAGAGATCAACTGACAGCTCAGCAGGCACTTTGCCTGAGCAGTGGCATGGGTCCCCGCCCAGCCCTGTCTATGGGAAGGCAGAGGCCCCTCCACCCAGCGCCTCCAACTACTTCTTTAATGGGGGCGATGAGGAGAAAATGGCCGGGGAGACAAATGGGAGCAGAAGAGGAAGGGTGAGGTTGAGTAAGGAGAAAGAAAGGAACTGAGATTTTTTTTAATGAAGGGGGGGAAAAACACCTATTATATAAAAGCCCAGGGACCGTTACAGCGGAACAACCAGAATGACCAGTAGCTATGCCACACACTGACTACCAGGGGGCAGATGCTCAGCGCAGGAGCTGCCCCCTGGTGGTCAGTGTGCTACCACAGCAGGAGCGCCGCTCAACCAGAAGCTGGGCTCAGGGCTGGTGAGCACAGAGGTGGTGGCAGGACACTCTCCCGCCTTCGCAGCAGTGCTAAGGAGCGCCAAGCGGTAAGGAGCAAGCAGGCAAGCGGTTAGGAGCAAGGGGTCCCGGATTGTGAGAGGGCGTAGGCTGGGCTGAGGGATACCCTCCCCCCGCCCCCCCCCCCACACAAATTTCATGCATCGGGCCTCTAGTGAAGAGATAAAAGAAAAAGGGAGAAATAAAATTTTCCCAAACAAGGACAGGATGTCATAGCCCACAGCCTCTCCTCACTGCCCAGGCTCTTCAAAAGCATCCCCTTGCTTTCTAAAAGATTTCCCTAAATTTCTAGCTATAACTCATGATTCTTATTTGCCTTCCCTACTGTACTTCCTCTACCCTTCCTTGTGGAATGGCATGGGGGGCAGGAGTTGTCATTTACATTCCTGCATATCTTTCCCAGCATGGAGTATAGCTCTCAAAGAGTCCAAAACATGATGTTATCCAATCCTGAGTAAGTATGTGTCAAAGATCTATCAAATAATTAGTAGGGGAAGACATCTATATATATAAAAGCCTAAACAACCATCGCAAGTGAACAGACAACTGAACAGGCTGCATGGGGCAACCAGACCAGCAGGGGGGTTAGGGAGGGGCAACCAAATGACTGAGCAGCAGGCTGCGTGGGGTGACCAGGCCTGCAGGGAGGGGCAGTGAGGAGCCACCAGGCTGATAGAGGGGGGAAGTTGGGGGTGATCAGGCCATCATGATGGGCAGTTGGGGGCAATCAGGCCGAAGGGGGGGCAGTTGGGGATGACTAGGCCAGCATGGGGGCAGTTGGGGGCGACCAGGCCAGCAGGGGGGGGCAGTTAGGGGTGATCAGGCAGGCAGGCAGGTGAGCAGTTAGGAGCCAGTGGTACCAGATTGTGAGAGGGATGTCTGACTGCCGGTTTAGGCCCAAAATTCTTCAAAGACACACTTCCTGGGCCACAAAAGGCTTGTTTGCAAACTTTTAGAAGGAGCAACTATTCCTAGGATTGGGCCTAAACCGGCAGTTGGACATCCCCCAAGGGGTCCTGGATTGGAGAGGGTGCAGGCTGGACTGAGGGGACCCCCCCCACTCTGTGCACAAATTTCATGCACTGGGCCTCTAGTATAATAATAATGATGGTTTAGAAAACAATTTAAAGAACTGGGATTTTATAGGAATTTTGAAAAACAGAATGCCAAGATAAGACTGTCAGTTTAGCTAGAACATCAGTTCATGCTCTGCAGGGCAATGGGACCTCAGCTTCCCGAGTGATCAGTAATCAACAAGCAACTTCACGGGGGGGGGGGGGGGGGGGGCGGGTTCTAGTGAGTGAGTAGCAATGTCAAACACGTTTTCCTGGAGACTTAACATTTTCTCGTTGGCCTGCTAGCACCACAGTGTGATGTTGGGAAGACATGCTGTGCTCCCTCCTTACTTCCAAGTTTAGATAATTTTTCTTAAGATGGGTGCTCACTAAGTATCCGTGAATGACCACATGAATGAACAAATCTAAAATCATGTCCTATAAGTAAGCAAATCTTTTCTATTTCTAATTCCCATGATATGTTCAGTGTAGCTCTTGGACCCTTGATTAGACTATGGGAATTTGAAGGGAGAAGGCCCACTGACACAAGAACCTTTTCTCGTCTTGAATAATTAAACATAACATATTCTCATGAAGTCCTGGTCGCATGTGCTATCTGAAACGCACAGCATGCAACAATACTGCCCATGTTAGGTGGACACTGTGTTAGTAAACTCAAGCTGTACCTCATGTAATCGCGTGCAGTTTCAAGCTCTTCTCCCCACCAGGATTCCTGTTTTATTAAAGATTTTTCATATAACCAAAATCTTAATGGTGGTTGGAATATTAGTTCTAACTCTGAATCATTGTACATGATTAAGGGCTTGCGAAGAGTATACTAAATCCAGGTCTCACACACATGGTAAGGTCCAGTTTAATGGGAACAAATGAGGGGAGTTATTTAAAAATGACCATTGTTTAATATATTTTGCAAAGGTCTATTTACTCCTTCATCCACCCCCCCCCCCCCCCCCCTCCGCAATCTGTGCAAAGATGCCAGAGCTTAGCTCAGCTACGGGCAGAGTGAAAGCCCCCAAAACCGCCCTCTTTCATCCACACAGAATTCTGTGCATCTGTGTCCTTGTTCATGCCGTGTGCTGGTGATGGCGGCATGACTCTGCTGCAGGCTGATGGCACCTCATCTGGAATCTAGCCCTGATCCCTATTCCACAGGGACACTGAGCAAGACTGCAGGGACCTGCTGCTGCCTGGTCTCCTTTTTGGTTCTCTTGTCCCAGCCACGGATCTCTGATGTCCTAGAAGTGCTTCCGAGTGGGAGGGTTCAGCCAGCGCCGGTAAACGATCAATATTTCTTAATATTTTGGGGGAATAGACCTCTTTAAACATTTGTAAGAAATTAAGTCTGGATTCCCTCCTTAAGTGCAGGCACACATGTTCCCAACTACGTTTTTCCATGTAATTGGAGTGTTGGCATAAAGAAACCCCAGAACCCTGATTCCCAGGGACACTTGGAACCCAGTAAGAGCCCCCCACTAAGAGGAATAGTTGCTCCTTCTAAGAGTTTGCAAACAAACAAGCCTTTTGTGGCCCAGGAAGTGTGTCTTTGAAGAATTTTAGGTAATTAGTAAGAAGTGACGTTGGAAGTGTTCTTTAGGGGTAATCGAGAGGCCAGTCACCGTGCCAGTGTGTGAGGCTGTCTGGGAGCCACTTTTTCCCCAGAAAGGCCCAAGCCCTGGAGAACTGTCCTTGCTCGGGGGCCATTGCACCAGCGAATGCGTTGTGTTTGCAGCCCACAGACGCTTCATCCCACCTCCAGCCTGTGCATGTGGCCTTTCCCTCCTGTGGAGTCAGTTACATGCATGGGTGGTCTCATGCATGCATGTGTGTGGACACAAGCTTCCTTCCGGAAGGTGCTCTTTCTCCACTCTGTCATCTCAGCCTCTGTGGCCAACTGAAATAGTCATTCTTCCCGCCTCTCAAAATAACAAATCCACTTACTTCCCAACCAAAAGACATTCCCAGCCTCCCTTGCAGCCATATGAGGCCATATGTGGATGTTCTAGCCAATACGATGCCATCAGAAGTGCCATCAGGGTAGCCAGCATGGCATTTTCCCTTCCTAGAGCTTGGCTGAAGTGACTCCAGCTTAAATTTCATTCTGGATCAGGAGGATGGGGATAGGCCTGCGCATGACAGAGCAGATCCCTGACGAATTCACAGAGCCACCCAGCAGCCCTGTCAGGCTGCTCTCTCAGCCCTGACTTCTTTTAAGTGTGAGGGAGATCTAGTGTACGTAGGCCACACTTACTCAGGGTTCTTCTCTCCACACAGCTCAAGGAATCCTATAGCTATAGCTTCTCTACCTCTCATATCCTATTTAGCTTAAATTTGTCTTCTAGAGCAATTCATTAGGTTTTACATTTCTCAACTATATTTTTAAACATTTTTTATTTCCTTTGTTCTCTTAATTTTTCCTCTATGTTGAAGTTCCTCACAGTAAAAACTAATTGAATGAATGAAGAAACAATTGTCCTTTGGAAATTTTGATTGTATTTTCCCTTATTTAGAAACATGGAGTCTACAAACATGGATATTAGAGTTGGAAGGCATCTTAGAGATAATTGACCTTACATCTTAGAGGTCATTGACTCCACACCTTAGAGGCCATTGACTCCACACTTAGAGGTCATTGACTCCACATCTTAGAGGTCATTGACTTCACTCTCCACCTCTGTGGACATACATTTCCTGACAGTACAACCCTGCCCTTTCTTCTCTGTTTTCCTCCCAGTCCCAAGAAGTGCTTCTGTTATACCACCTGGAAAAACGTGCTCCAAACCACTTAAACTGCATCCTCCCTTCTTTCAGATCCACCCAAAGAGTTGATGGCCTCCAGAAAAGTTTCCTTTGGCTCTAAAACAGAGAAGGGCTAGTATTCAGGACACACCCCACATCCTGTACTTACAGTTTTGTGTCAATCAATTCAATGGCTCTACTACCATCACTTCCCAGCAAGGGAGCACTTTCTTTTTTATTTCTTTTATTTATTTATTTATTTATTAAACTGATTGGGGTGACATTGGTCAACATGATTTCAGGTGTGGGTTTCTATGTTACAAGATCTGTATATTGCACTGTGTGCCCACCACCCAAAGTCAAACCTTCTCCTGTCACCTCATATTAGGATCTCCTTCTCCTCCTGCCCCACTCCCTTCCCTCTGGCAACCACCACACTGCTGTTTGTGTTCATAAGTTTCTGTTTTATATCCCACATATAAAAATTGAGTGAAATCACATGGTTCTTAGCTTTTTCTGTCTGACTTATTCCACTTAGCATAACGTTCTCAAGGTACATTCATGTTGTTGAAAATGGTGCATTTCAACCTTTCTTATGGCTGAGAAGTATTCCATTGTGTATTGTACCATGTCTTCTTTACCCAGTCCTCTACTGCAGGACATTTTGGTTGTTTCCATGTCTTAGCCACTGTGAATAAGGCTGCCATGAACATAGGGTGCATATATCTTTGCATACAAATGATTTTGAGTTTTACAGGTATATATACCCAGGAGAGGGATTGCTGGGTCATATGGTAGCTCTATTCTTAATTTTTTGAGGAAACACCAGACTGCTTTCCATAGTGGTTGTACCATCTACATTCCCACCAACAGTGAATAAGGGTTCCCTTTTTCCCACAACACCTCCAACACTTGTTATTGCTTGTCTTGTTGATAATGGCCACTCTAACAGGTGTGAGGTGGTATCTCATGGTAGTTTTGATTTGCATTTCTCTAATTACCAGTGAGGTTGAACATCTTTTCATATTGTGGTGCGGTGTTTCTTCCTTTTCCACGTCCCGCACCGCACGGAAAGGGAGAAAGACAGGTTCCTGAGGGGAGGAGCTGGGGGTTAAGAAATTAGAGAAAGAAAGAGACAAGAGACAGAAATAGATTCAAGCTGGGTGCTGGGTGGCTTCCTGTCCTCTGATAGAGAGACAGTCACCCTCACCTCAGACAACACAGCATATTTATTGGTTTCCAAAAGGGATTTTATGATCAAAAGGAGTTTCGGGTATGCCCAAATCCTATTCATCAGGATCTGAGTAAGCTCCTTATTTTGGGTGGGTCAAGGTCCTTTTTGTTCCTCATTCCAAGTACATGGAATCAGTACTGATAACAGGATTCTGCCAGTGCCCTTGGGCTCAGCTGAATAAGAATTAAAAAAGTATCCATGTGATCTGTCTCTCGCCCAATTGTGTGAGCTGGGCCCTCCCTGGAGAAGAAACCTGAGTTCCCTGAGATATGTGATCAGTTCTGGGGTCCCGCCAGCAGGCCAGGGGATCCCAAGGCAGGTGCTGGGCGTGGAGGCCATGGGGGCATAGGCTACCAAGGAGACAGAACCTCACCTCACATCACCCTGCTTGGCCCCGGAGGATGGCTGGTTAGCCAGAGACGGGTAAGATTCCTCAGGGAAGGAACAACCTAAGACAGGCACAGTCGCAGAGGGGCCATCAGGAGAGAACTTGGGGATCATCAGAGGTGGGGCACAGACCCCCACCCTCCCAACCTTGCAGGGGCCTGAACCCTCGCCCCGTCTGAGGGAGGTCTCCTGCTCCCATGGCTGCTTTGCTTCCCACGCCCAGCTCAGATCGGGACACAGGTGACAGACAGTGTGACCTGGCCCAGCTCAGATTGGGACCCAGGTAACAGACAGAGACTTGGCTGACAGCAGCTGCCCTATATCTAAATCCAGCCTAGCACCAGGAATGCTCAGGGCCTACTCAAGAATGCAAATAATCCTTTCCACTAATATTTACAGGGTAAACTAAGATTGTTGGTAGAGTATTAAATTTGACAGTAAAATAATAATCAAGTTTTCAGATTAATTTAAATAGGCGAATTCAAATAAGTGAATATTCAAGAAAATTTAATTGTACTGGACAAAAAGCTGTTCCTAAAGTGTTAACTAAAATTTCTATTAGTAGTTCATCTCATGGTAAAATTCCTGAACATGCAATGAACCTAAAGCAGTCATATTTTTGTGCAAAAAATTAAAATTTAAAGTTATCAAGACTGCATTATAAAATTTACAAAAGCCTCCATTAATAAAAAAAAAAGGGGGGGGGATAGTAGGGTAATATCATGTAAGGAAAAATATCCTATAAGTAAATTACATCTAGAAAATTTTTACTTTACAAAATTAATTTTTATTTGTAATGCTAACAGCAAGACACCTATGAAAAACACACATGGTGTCTAAATAAGACAAAGGAAAATCATTTGGGCAAAAATAAAAAGGATCCCAAATCAATTATATAGAAAAGATTCCTTTATTAACTTTTGGTCGAGAATATGTTTGTATATTTTCAGAAAACAACTCCAAGACCATGTGGATTCCTGCAACAGAGAGGAATTGACAGGTCTGCTCCAACCACGAAGACAAGAGGAGAAACAGTCCAGAGATGGGAGACACTGACGACGCCTTGCCACGCTAGCAGTCAGCAGCTGTGCGACGCAGCAGCGTGCCTAGGACCAAACCAGAGAGGGTTGGACCTGCATTGCCACCATGTGCCCACCATCCAGATATCATTGCTGACATGTACACATAAGGAACTGTTTGACATTGAAATTGGGACTCAAACATTTTTTGTTATTATATGTTTATTTCTAGTCTGCAGAGGCAAGATTTTTTAAAGGAAAGAAAAGGGGGAAAAATAGATACAGAAGCAAAGAAGCATTGAACAGACTGTCAAACTACAGTGGGAAGGCAGAGGAGGTTTTTTTTTGGGGGGGGGGGCTGTAAGAGATCAACCGAAGGACTTGTACGCAGGCATATAAGCATAACCAATGGATAAAAGACACTGGGGGGGGGTGGGGGCAGGTAAAGGCATGTACTGGGGGGAAGGGGAGGGTGGGGGGAGGTCAATGGGGGAAAAAAAAGAGACATATGTACTACTATTTTTAATACTTCAAACAATTAAAAAAATGTAGAAAAAAAACAAAAACCATCCCAACTGTAAAAAAAAATAATAAATAAATAAATAAATAAATAAATAAATAAATAAATAAAAAAGTATCCATGTGCCTTCCCAGATGGCGCTCTACATCATATATTGGCTGTTCATATGTCTTCTTGGGAGAGGTGTATTTTCAAGTCCTCTGCCCACTTTTTTTTTTTTTTAAATATATTTTATTGATATTTTACAGAGAGGAAGGGAGAGGGATAGAGAGCTAGAAACATCGATGAGAGAGAAACATCCATCAGCTGCCTCCTGCACACCTCCCACTGGGGATGTGCCCGCAACCAAGGTACATGCCCTTGACCGGAATCGAACCCGGGACCCTTCAGTCCACAAGCTGACGCTCTATCCACTGAGCCAAACCGGTTTCGGCATCTGCCCACTTTTTGATTGGATTGTGTGTTTTTTTGGTGTTGAGTTTTATGAGTTCTTTATATATTTTGGAAATTAAGCCTTTGTCTGAACTACTGTTTGCAAATATCACCTCCCATCTGGTTGGCTGCCTCTGTGTTTTGCTGTCAGTTTCTTTTGCTGTGCAGAAGCCTTTGAGTTTGATATAGTCCCATTCATTTGTTTTTGCCTTTACTTCCCTTGCCTTTTGGGTCAAGTTCATAAAATGTTCTCTGTGACCCATGGCCATAAGTTTGGTAACTATGTTTTCTTCTATGTAACTATAGTTTCCGGTCTTGTGTTTAAGTCTTTGATCCATTTTGAGTTAATTTTTGTAACTGGGGATGAAATGTAATCCAGTTTCATTCATTTGCATGTGGCTTTCCAGTTTTCCCAGCACCTTTTATTAAAGAGATTATCTTTACTGCAATGTGCGTTTCTGGCTCCTTTGTCAAAAATTATCTGCCCATATATATGTGGTTTTGTAGCTGGGCTCTCTATTCTGTTCCATTGATCTGTGTGTCTGTTTCTCTGCCAATACCATGCTGTTTTGATGATTGCAGCTCTGTAGCATAATTTGAAGTCAGGTAGTGTGATACCTCCAGCTTTGTTCTTTCTTCTCAGTATTGCTTTGGCCATTCGGGGTCTTTTGTGGTTCCATACAAATCTGATGATTTTTTTTGTTCTATTTCTTTAAAAAATGACATTGGGATTTTGATGGGGATTGCATTAAATCTGTATATTGCTTTGGGTAATGTGGCCGTTTTAACTATGTTGATTCTTCCAACCCATGAACACAGGATATTTTCTCATTTTGCTGTGTCTTTTCAATCTTTTAATAATGCTTTGTGATTTTTAGTATATATGTCTTTCACATTCTTTGTTAAGTTTATTCCTGGTATTTTACCTCCTTATTTAAGTTTATTCCTACGTATCTTAATTTTTTTTGGTGCGATGGTACATGGGATTGCTTTTTTAGTCTCTCTTTCTGTAAGTTCACTATTGGTGTATAGAAATGCCATAGATTTCTTGTCGTTACTTTTGTATCCTGCTGCATTGCCGAATTCATTTATTAAGTCTAATAATTTTTTGATGGAGTCTTTAGGGTTTTCTATGTACAGTATTATGTCATCTGCAAATAAGGACAATTTTACTTCTTCTTTTCCAATTTGGATGCCTTTTATTTCTTCTTCTTGTCTAATCGCAATGGCTAGTACTTCCAGTGCTATGTCGAACAGGAGTGGTGAAAGTGGGCATTCCTGTCTTGTTCCTGTTCTTAGGGGAAATGGTTTTAGTTTTTGCCCATGAGTATGATGTTGGCTGTAGGTTAGTCATATAAGGTTTTTATTATGTTGAGGTATAATCCCTCTATTCCCATTTTGCTGAGGGTTTTTATCATGAAAGGGTGTTGAATTTTGTCAAATGCCTTTTCTGCATCAAATGATATGACTATGTGATTTTTTTTTATAAAAAACATTTTATTTATTTTATATTTTTGTGTGGAAAAATGCATATTCTTGTGACAATGTTAAAAGATATTTTTATATTAAACCTATGATATATTTTTTATTTTTATTGACTATGTGATTTTTATCTCTCAATTTGTTTATGTGATGTATCGCGTTTATTGATTTGCGGATATTGTACCATCTTTGCACCCCTGGGGATAAATCCTACTTGGTCATGGTGTATGATCTTTCTGATATACTGCTGGATCTGATTTGCTAGAATTTTGTTGAGGATTTTGGCATCTATGTTCATGAGGGATATGGGCCTGTAATTCTCTTTCATTGTGTCATCTTTATGAGTGCATATATATTGAGAAGTGTTAAGTTTTATTGATGTAGTGTTCCCTTTATCATTATAAATTGCCCATCTTTGTCTCTTGTTATCTTTGTATCTTGAAATCTTTTTTGTCAGATAT
The DNA here is from genome assembly GCF_963455305.1 of Plecotus auritus. Classification (NCBI taxonomy): domain Eukaryota; kingdom Metazoa; phylum Chordata; class Mammalia; order Chiroptera; family Vespertilionidae; genus Plecotus; species Plecotus auritus. Next base: position 107,626,186 of record NC_137782.1, read on the forward strand.
AAGTGTGGTTACACCTGCTTTTCTGTGGATGTTATTTGCTTGGAGAATCATTTTCCACCTTTTTACTTTGAATCTACCATTGTCTTTGCTGCTTAGATGTGTCTGTTATAGGCAGCATACGGTTGGGTTTTGGTTTTTGATCCACTCTGCCACTCTGTGCCTCTTTATTGATGTATTCAGACGATTTACATTTAGGGTAATTATTGGTATCTGAGGATCTCCTATGGCCATTTTATCTTTTGTTTTCTGGTAGCTCTTTTCCTTTATGCTTCTGTCTGTTGCTTTTGTTTGGTGGAATTCCAAACATCTTTCCTCTTGTTTTAAGCTGTATGTCCTGTTTGGAGATTTGTGTGTGTGGTGCCATTAGGTTTATGAAGAATGAGGTTGCACATATACCGTAGTTTTTTCCTTTTGAGATCTTCATCTTCCTTTGCCAGTTCAGACCTTGCAACTGTTTCTGAATATAAACAGTTAGCTGAAAGGCCTCAGTAGTTGAGAGCATGGCCTGCCAGAGCCCCAGGTGTGTAACTGTGCCCTTGAGCTGCAGTATGACTGGGGATGGAGAGGGCTGGGGAGGTGAAGGGAACCGCAGGGAGGGCTCCAGGCTTCTGGAGGTTAGGCACCCACTCCGTGCCCAGGGCAACAGCATCTTCACTCAGACAAACCGAAAGAGCCAAGACCTTTTAGCAACTGCAAACTCGATTCAAACAGGCCATTCTATAGCTTTACTCTCTTTACTTGAGGATTCAAATAACTTCAATTGTGTAGAATAACTTGAGCCTCCTGCCTCATCCCCAGTTCACTGTTGACCTCAGTTGGCATTATGCCCACCACCCACTGAAAAACTCAGATCAAGTCCACCACCAGCCCATGCCCCTGGCTCCTCGCTGCATCCAGTGCACTGACCACTCCCTCTACTGCACACTCCCCCACCCTTGGACTCCCAAGACAGCACACATCCTAGTTTTCCTCCCGCATCCGTCACCCCTTCCTAGTCTCCTTGGCTGGCTTCTTGGCTTACCTCTAATCGTTGGCGAGCCTCCAGGCTGAAGCCCAGCCCATCATTCTGCTCTATCAGCTTTCCCTGGAAGAGATCAGCCCATTATCTGGGTGTTATATGCCATGCGTGTTCATCATTGTCAAGTCCGTGTCTCCATCCGGACCTCTCTCCTGAACTCCAGGCTTGGATTCCACCTTCCAGCTTGACATGGGCACTTGTCCCCTCCCCCATCTTCCCAGAGCCGTCAGTCTGTCCTGTTTCAGACCATGGCTCCCATCTTCCTGGCTCTTCCATAATGTAGGTGCCATCTTCCCTTCTGCTGTTCTCACCTCCTGATAGTTCAACCTTCAAAACCAGTCTTCTCTCTGCTCACATCTCTTCCTCTCCTTTACCACCATCTTGGGTAGGACCTCATTTCTACCTGGGCTTTTACAATGACCTCATTCATTTCCTCTCATTGGCCTTTCAATCTGTTCTCCATGCAGTCAGCATCATGTGTTCTTTCTAAAGTGCAAGTCAAAGCACTATGCCCAGCTGGAGCCACAGGAGCCCCTTCTGCTCTTAGCAGGAACTCCTTGCCTTGGCCTTAGAAGATCCTGCCCCTCCCGCCTCTTTACTTGGCTCCTGCCTAACCTATGACTCCGCTCCTCTGTCAGCTGCCTCTTCCGACTCTCCTTCCTGCCCGCCCCATGCCAAGCCCTTTTTTAGTTCTGGGTGCTACCCTCGTACCCCCTTTACTCCCCTCTCCCAACTCCCATTATTCCAGTGACTAGGTGTCTCTATCCTTAGGGTCTCGGTAATATCAGCTTCCCAGCACCCCTATTTTCTCTATCTCGTCACCTCATTTAGCTGCTTCACGGTCACTCACCACATTCTAGAAGTGTGTTGTGTGTGTATTTGCCTGCGCTCCACCCCTCACCCCTCTAGGATAGGAACACTAGGAGGCAGGAGAGGATGCATCTCATTCTTGGCTGCAGCCCCCGCCCAGCAGGGTGCCTGGTCCCATGGGACTGAAAGCTCAGGGGAACATTACTCCTAAGGATACTTCACAATTGCTCACTCCGTGCCAACCTCTATGCTGGCCCCTTTTGTATACATTAGCCCTTCGAATGACCCCCAAAGTAGGGGTTTCTACCCCCATTTTAGAGTTGTGGAAACTGAGGCTGGGAAGTCAGGGACTTGCCTCCAGTCACCCAGCTGTTCAGGGGCAGAGCCAGTGTTCAGCCCAGGTCTGCTGGTTCTTCTACACCCTCTGCTACCGGTGAGAATTCTGATAGAAACACTGCAACTGCTTCAGTCCCCCGCACTGTGTAAAGGCAGCTAAAGGGCTAGGACAAGGCCCTCACTTAGAAGAACTCTTTAACTGCCTCCCCCAGAGACTTAGTTTCAGATTATTCCAACTGGTTCCAGAACCCTGGGGCAGCTCACAAAGTGCACAAGAGCAAATCCTGATCCTGGCAGCACGCTGCCCCTCTGAGGAGCCAACACCGGGGGCAGCAGAGGGCAGGTCTGGATGACCCCTGACAGCCAGCACCAGTTGTCTTTCCACGGAGAGAGACGCTACTCCCACTCCCCGGGCCCACTCCTCAGATGGGAGCAGTTGGATGCCAGCGGACAAGAGCGGTCCCTGTGTGGCCAGACCTGCCTCCGGGCCCTTCTGCCCAGCTAGGCCTACATGCTTGAGGCCTGAAAGAATAAAAAGGGAGCAAGAATGAGTCCCTGCCCCCATAAGCTGAACTGGGGGGACAGATTCTCTGTCCCTGGTACAGAGAGGCTTGGGGGGAGCGGGGGGCAGGAGGTGCCCTTGCTGGAGGACCTGGCTCTGCTCCTCTGAGGTTGGCGGGCCCAACAGCATCCTCCTCGCCCAGAGCCAGGTGAGCCGAGGCACAGCTCTCAGTGCTCATGGTGCCGGGGGCCAAGCAGCCTGTCTCACGGATGAAAGAGCAGGTCTGTCATCTGGAGATCCAAACAGGAGTCCCTGTGGAGTGCCCCAACCTGCCACCCTTTGCATTAACAATAGGCTTTTACAAACCGGCTGCCATAGACCATACAGAACTGTGCGCTTGTGGCCAGGGCACAGCTCTGAGGTTTCCAGCACAGTGTGTTTACCTGGATGAAGACCGAGGTTACCGGTCTTCCAGACCCTGCTCCCAGTCCTTCCAATCCTCCTCCCTGTCTCCCTGGCAGCTCCTCCCTGACCTCTGACACCACAGGCTCAGTGTGCCTGTGTTGCACTGTATGTGAACATAACCATGCCGTGTGCACCCTAGCTTCTTTCCTCCCGCAGCTTATGAGAGCGTCACTTGCGTTGTTGGGACAGCGCAGAGCACCTGCATTAGCTCGAGAGGCGGAGCAGCCCTGTGGTGCAGGCCACATCTGTGCATTCGTGTTTCCGTTTTAATGTGCTTCTGATTTGTGTCATTTTCTGTCTGCAGCTTGGTCCTTCATTTCACCTCATCAAAAGCATCTTTCCATGATCTCACGTCCTTTGTCATAAACTGTTCATGGTCGCACAGTAGGGAATGTATCTAGTGAATTCAATTACTTCTGGTTGGACACTTGAGTGGTTTAAAAAAATGGTTTTTATCCTCAAGATTTTGTCATATAACAAAACAAAATATGAAACTTAGAACTGGATCGCAGGCCCTTTCTCTCATCTCCTCCAGTTCAGAATGCTTGCATCGCTCAATTGTCAGCCTCCCTCCCTCAGATCCTCAGCACAGTCCTGAGTGGCTTTAGCCTTTCTGTGGAAAGTGGCTGATCCCATCCTCTAACCCCTTAGCTGCTGTCCCTGCACACAGAGGCCCCGCCCTCTGCTCTGTGCTCCTCTGTAGGACTTCTTACCGGCTTTAGGAACATTCACCATGTCTGTGAGCGTTATCAGCACAGAAAAGCAATTAAATTTTTTTATAACTAACTTAACAATAAATATTTTCATGTGAAGGTCCCACGTCCCGCGTGGTTCAGGGTTCGGGCTCTGGAAGAGGGGCTGCACACAAATGAAAGAGACGAGACAAGAAATAATAATTTGAAAATATTGGGGGACCAGGAGGGAGCCCAACTCAAGAGGAAGGACTCTGCTTGGGCTCCGGCCTTGCCATTCTTTTATTCAATTTGGGATCCACCTATAGCCCTTAGGCAGGCAATTTCCAGTAACAGGCAGACTATCTTATCAGTAAGAATTTACATGACTGTCTGGTAGGGAAGTCGCTTCAGCCACCATTGTCTGGACTAAACAGTGGGTGTACAGCCCTGACCTTTGCCAGAGCTCAAGGGTCACCAGCATTCCAGGATTCTTGTCCACACCTCTCTGCTAGTGAAGACAATAGGTGGTTTCCCACATTTTCGTGCCTAGCAGTTAACATATTTAGGGTCCCTCACCCCCTGTGAGAGATTCCCAGAAAAGATTCCAAAAGTAAATCTTTCTTTTTCATAGTAAGACAATTATATTTTTATTTTAAAAGTTTAAAAAATTATGTGATTGCCCCGGTTTTGCTCAGTGGATAGAGCGTCGGCCCTCAGATGGAAGGGTCCTGGGTTCGATTCTGGTCAGGGGCACATTCCTTGGTCGCAGGCTCCATCCCCGGCCCTGGTCGGGTGTGTGTGGAGGCAACCAATCAATGTGTCTCTCTCACACTGATGTTTCTCTCTCTCCCTCCCAGTCTCTCTAAAAATCAATGGAAAAATATCCTTGAGTGAGGATTAACCACAACAACAAAATGTGATAAATTTGCATAAAACACACACACAAGTACATGGAAAAACTGGTGAGATCTGAGCGAAGGAGTAATCAAGTTAGTAGCATTGTACTAAGGTCAGCTTTCTGGGCTTTGATCACTGAGCCCTGGGTGTAGAAGATGCAGCTGCTGGGGGGAGGGGGCACAGGATCTCTTCACACTAGTTTTTCAACTTTCTGTGAGTATGTAATTAATTCAAAGTAAAAAATAAGAAAAAATATGAGAGAAGAAAAAGAAGCCATGTAGATCCCATCACTCAAGCACAAGCTCTGTTGACACTGGGCACATTTCTTTCCCATCTTCTGTGCACGGTTAACAATAGCCATGCTGAATGAAGCCTGTTTCAGAGGCCCTGGAGCTGCGCTGCACCTGGGGAGGCACAGCTTTGAGAGACACCACGATAACTGGCAGGAAACAAAGGCCTGAGCCCGTGGAGGCTTTTCCGGGTGCAGTGGGTAGAAGGACCGCCCTAAAGAACCTACATTGTTCATCGCCTTTTACGCTTTCCTTCCCCTACAACCCTTTCCTTGCTTTCAGGCAATAGTTTCATCTCTGTCTTAGCCAAGTGCCAATCCCAGTTCTTAATGAGATTGCTAAGAGGAACCTGTGGGAAAGCAGGCTTTTTGGACAATGATTGCAATTTCCTTTCAGGGGGTGTACACAGAAGGGAAAAAGAATTCCTCTGGTTAAGCCCTTGGCTGTGTTTGCAGAAAGGACACCAAGAGAATGACTAAGGTGGCTACAGTTCATGAATGACCCGCTTCCTAATGGGAAACACCTAACTAAGTAGTACCGAGAACACCTGAACTCCCCTCCAGCTCCACGCCTCGTGCACTCACACCTACCAACCCTCATCTCCATGACAACCAAAGAAACTTCTTCAAAGCCAACCCAAATGGCACCTCGTATGAGACACCCAGTCAGTAGCCTCTGGACGTGCCCTTGCTCCATACTCCCATGTATCTGACCATGTAGCCCATTATGTTCTGTCGTTAACCCATGTTCGACCTTTCCCCCACTGGGCTGTGAATCCGAGATGCTGGGTGTGGGCAGCATCTTTGTTAGACATGCTTTGCAGTGTCTCACTCATTTAGTAGGTTTTCAACAAGTGTTTGTTGATGGAAGGGAGGGCGGGAGGAAGAAGGAAGGAGGGCGGGAGAGGGAGGGAGGGAGGCAATGAAAGTGGCTCGGGGATGTCATTTGTGTGAAAGCGGCTTAAGCCACGTGCTTTTTCAGAATGCCCACAGCTCTCTTGTGGATGTTACTAATCATTGCTTCCTTTTCCCTCTAAGCCTGAGTCAACATGGCGGACCTGTCCCCCAAACAAGGAGACTTCTGTTGTAGCATCTGGTGGCTCACCCTTAGGTCAGTTGGAGGGACTGCCATCCTCAGTTGGGCCTGCTCGTGGGCAGGGGAAGGACCTACCAAATCACACCCTCACAGTAGGAGGCTCTGCTCCTGGGGCCTTCGAGAGACTGCCGCATATAATGAGGTGTGGGACAGGGCTCAGGGCCCGTCTGGCTTGGCCATCTCTGTGACCTTGGACCAAGCCCTCAGGGACAGGCCGTTCCTGCATGTGGAAGTGAGACAGGTGCAGGTCTTTCTGTCCTTCAACTCTGAGTCAGGGTGTCTCATTAGGCAGTTAGGGGTCAGGGTCCCAGACGTGTGATAATGAAGGCGTTAGAGGTGCTTGTCCTGCTGGGATGTCAGGGCTGAAGGCAGGTTGAGCCGCATTTCTGCAGGCCAGCCTTGGCTGGCCATGGCGCATTAGGACTAGGGGAAGGTGATCGTTCTGGCCTATTTTTCACCAGGTCAGCCCACAGGCACTCCTTCCTGAATGGCTGGAAGTGAGTGCTGGCCGTGGCTTGATACTGAGTTGGCCTGGAGAACGTAAGGAGATGCTGAGGTCTGGCTTCCACCTGAGAAAGTCCCACTGAGCCCTTCTCAACAGGGCCGACCCGTTTACCAGGCCCAGTTGGCACAGTGTGTAGGGCCCACATACTCCTAGGGGCCACAGAGTGTTTTAATTTCATTTAAAATCAGAAAAAGAAAAAGAACTTTGAGGGCAAAGAAAAGTTTTTTATATGTAATATTAACATATCTGATTTTATACCAACATACTCATAAAACATAATTTTCAGTATATTTGTATAGAGGAGAGGGCCCAGGAAAGTCATAATCTGCCCTGGGCAGGGTGCCTATGTGGCATCAGTTTTCCAAGCTTCCCGGGTCATTCTACTGCACAGCCAGAATTAAACACCAGTAGTTGAAAGGGGACCCCCTGCGCCCTAACCGGTTTGGCTCAGTGGATAGAGCGTCGGTCTGCGGACTGAAGGGTCCCAGGTTCGATTCCGGTCAAGGGCATGTACCTTGGTTGCGGGCACATCCCCAGTAGGGGGTGTGCAGGAGGCAGCTGATCGATGTCTCTCTCTCATCGATGTTTCTGACTCTCTATCCCTCTCCCTTCCTCTCTGTAAAAAAGTCAATAAAATATATTTAAAAAAAAAAAAAAAGAAAGGGGACCCCCTGGCCTCCCCTAAACCTCCCAGAAATACTTTTCAAATGTTGCCAGTACCAGAGGTAAACAGGCCATGCAAAGGCACATTTTTGTGCATGAATAGAGGCAGGAGAGATGCTAATGGTGGGATCACAGGGAGGGAGTGTCTCCAGGCACTGGGTTGTCTGGACGGGTTGGGAAGGGGGCTGCTGATGGAGTTGGACTAAAGAGGCCTCCTGGATAGCCAATGGGCCTCCCACCTGTACAGGCTCATCTGTACGTGAGCTCATTTGACTTCACAGCAGCCCAGGTAGGCCATCCATCACAACAGGGGCTGTTCCAGGAAACTGCCACCAGGGCCGGACCACCCACCATGGCAGGCTGTCTGGTACCCTTGGTAATTTCGCTGACTTCAGGCTCTGAATTCTAGCTAAAGCAAAAGCTAGTTCCCAGTGGTATCTGGGAGGAGCATGGGAGTGTTTTCTCAGTCTGTGCCAGCTTTCAAGTCCTCCAGTGAACACTGCCTCTATTTTTAGAATTAGACGATGAGAGCAGAGCATCTACCTCTAACCATCAGGTAGACCACAGCGCCACCTGTTGGCTTCCTGAGGACAACTTTGTGGTTCTCTCCAGGCCCTGAGAGTACAGGGCCACTGCCCCTTCTCTCCCACTGCCCCCAATACAAGAGAAAGATAAGAAAAGGGAAGGCAGCTCTCCAGAGTGAAGATCAGCAATCGTGGTCCTCAATCCGGGACAACTAACTAGTTTGCATTGTTGGTATGGAAACTTTCACAGTGGAATGGAGAGAAAATCAAATACTTGGCTTTTGTTTTGTTTTGTTTTGCTGAAGGAATGAGCAATAAACACTAAGAAATCAGTGTGCAGTGTAATGATATTCCAAAGATCTGAGAACCTCAATAAAACAAACAAAACCAAAAAAACAAAAAACAAAACTCCACAAACATGTATTTGGGTAAATCTCTGTCAAGAGAGGGGACTACATCACAGTATTTTAGAAGGAAACAAATGTAGTGTTTTAGCCAGTAATGATGTTACTTCCTCAATCTCTAGAATAGTGGTCTCCATTTTAATTTGAGCACAATTTTATCATTAAGGATGTCTGAGCACTTGCCCCATCTACACTAATAAAAGAGAAAGATGCAAATTGACCGTACATTCACAACACCCACCAGCCGATCAGGAGTGCATATGCAAATTAACCCAACAAAGATGGCGGGTTAATTTGCATACACAGGTGCTGAGAGGCTGGGGGCGGGATGCTTGCATCATTGACATGGTGATGACGCAGGCGTTTTGCACCATCCCAGCCACTCTGGGCTTCTGGGCAGCATGGGAAGGGGAAAAGGCGGCTCAGGGCAGAGCGAAGGTAGAAAGGTGGCTCCGGGCCAGAGCAAAGGCTGTGACGGCAGCCAGGGTAAGGAAGGCCCATTCTGCACAAATCTTCATGCATCGGGCATCTAGTTATATGTATATTTATGTAGAAAGTATATACATTACTTCTGCATCTATGTCTTATACACACTGTATAACCTACCAACACAGAAATGAAAAACTGTGATAAAAATACATGAACCTTGATGTTCTGATGTTCTTCCCCAGGCCCCAGGGGAGAGTCTGCCACTTTACCCAGGTGTACCCCAGGATCAGAAACCACAGCCCCAACGTGCAAACACTGAGTGAGTTGGAAGGATCTGCTGAGGAGGGGGCTCAGCAGGCTCTCTCACATCTATGCTAGTAATGTGGAAATCACAGGTGCACATTTAACAAGATGTTGCTCAAAAAAGTCCCCTCTGGTTCCTAGACCAGCATGTCAGGAGCTTAGAAATCATCACTCTATCCTAACAACAAGTAAAAAGCTGAGTAAACTGAAAAATCCACAACTTTTCTTAGATTTATCTAAGTGAAATCACGGGGCAAATGGCTGGCCCCAAAGGGAAGAGACCAACAGGCAGGTACAGAGTCACAATGCACCTGAGCAGAAACCCACAAGCAGAAATCTCACTGGGAACCAGGGCTGGGCTGCAAAACCTGAACTGTAATTGATAACTTGCTGGAGGCCCAGTGTGGACAAGTCTGAGAGATAAAAAGTCAAGGGGGCCTTTCATGGTATTTTCAATTGGTTAAAAAAGTATAACCAGTTAGGGCAGTATAACTTTTGTGAGTTTTACCTCCTGGAGCTCTACCAGATTCTCACAGTGAAAATCAGCAAGGGGAGAGGAAAAGGCGCCATGTGAGAGCACTCTGTTCTTCCTACAAGGCCTGCCCTCAGGGGGGAACCAGAGCCTCACCTGCTGGGGAAGGGAAACACCCAACTCCAGCCCCCTCAGGCCACCCTGTGCCCGTGAGAGAGAGCAAGGGACTGAAGACCACTTGTGAAGTTCCCAGCTGAGGGTTCACCACAGGACTGCACCCCCCTCACCCCGCACCTCACCATCACCTCACTGAAGGCCTGTTTACAGCAGTTCCTTACACCCAGGACACCATGTCTTCCTGTCAATAAAAAATTACAACGCATACCTAAAGCCCAAAACACAGTTTGAAGGGACTGAACAAGCAATCATAACCAGAATCAGACATGGCAGGAATGTTCGAATTATCACATTGGGAATTTTAAAAAATGATGATGAATGTACTAAGGAATGTTCTAAGGACTTTAATAGGAAAACATAGACAGTGCAGAAGTACAGATGGATAATATAAGCAGATATCTCCAAGAAAAAATAAAAAAGAAGTGCTAGAGCCCGGCCAGCATGACTCAGTTGTTGATTGTTGACCTATGAACCAGGAGGTCACGTTTCAATTACTGGTCAGAGCATATGCCCAGGGTTGCGGGCTTGATCCCCAGTGTGGGTCATGAAGGAGGCAGCCAATCAACGATTCTCTCGCATCATTGATGTTTCTATCTCTCTTTCCTCCTTTCTGAAATCAATAAAAAATATATATAAAAGAAATGCTAGAAGTCAAAAACATTGGAACGGAAATGAATGCTTTCAGTAGGCTCCATAGTAGAGCAGACAAGGCTGAGGAAATGCTTAAAGATCTCTATGCTTAAAGATCTCACAATAGAACCTTCTGACACTAAAGAGCAAAGAGAAAAGCCTGGGAAAGGGAGAATAGAATAACCCATAATTGGGAGACAACTACAAAAGTGTAACATACATGTAGTGGGAATACAAGAAGGAAAGAGAGAGAGAAAGGAACAGAAGAAATATTTGAAACAAGACTGAGAATTTCTCCAGCGAACAAACCACCAAAGCTCAGAAAACACCAAGCAGGATAGGTGCCTCCAAAACTACACCTATGCATGTCATATTCAAACTCTAGAAAATCAAAGGCAAAGAAGAAAATTGTGGGAAAAGCCATAGACAAAACCACCTCACCTCTAGAGGATGAGGAGAATTATGTTCAATTTCTCATAAACCAGGCACCCAGGGAAGCAAGAGGAGAGTGAAGTGAAATATTTAGTGTTGAGGAAAAAAACAAACCCCACCAACCTAGAATCCTATACCCTGTGAGACTGCCTTTCAAAAGTGAGGCAGAAATAAACACTTCCTCAGACAAACAAGAATCAGTGCAGCGTCTTGGCAGGAGAACTTACCAGGAGTGAGGCTTCCTGACTAACCATTGGAATGTTAGTTCCAAAACAGTTGCAAGTATCTCTTTGAAGTTTACATCACCCTAACTGGTCATAATTTTTTAAACCACACATGAAAGGAAGTGGGTAACTTCTACACAAACAGTGGGAGTGAATCAGCTGGAGGTGCTTCCCTTTTATTTAGACCCAGAATTAAAGAAGAGAGAAAATTGGCGTTGATTTGTTGGATGACCACCATGAGCCAAGAATTGTGCCATTCACTTCATGTGCCCTAACCGATTGGGCAATGCTGAGTAGTTGCCATTATTATACCCGTGATACAACTAGGAAATGACAGTGACCCAGCAGGTGATAAAGCAGGATTTGAACCCAGAGGAAGGCACTGTGGTCTACCAAAAAACAATTCAGCTGCAGTTCTTTTCACAGAGAAAAACATGTCAATAGGTATCATGGCAGGCTAAGCCTTGGCATGACAAATCCTGAGCCAGGACAAACCCTGGGAGCACAAGGGAAATAAAAGTCCTCCTTGCACATTGCTATGGACCGAATGTTTGTGTTCTCCCCACTCCCAAATTAGTATGTCGAAACCTAATCCCTAACATGGCCCCATAAAAGAGGCCCTAGAGAAAATGGCCATCTGTCTTGGGGTGGTCCCTCTGGGCTGCTATAACTAAATATCATGAGATGGGTGGCTTATAAACAACAGAAATGTATTGCTTACAGCTCCGGAGGCTGGAAGTCTGAGGTCAGGGTGACCACAAGGTCAGGTGAGGGCCTTCTTTCAGCTTCAGACTTCTTGTGTCCTCACGTGGCAGGAGGGGTGAGGGAGCTCTGTGGATCTCTTATAACAGCAGTATTTCCATTCGTGGAGGCTCCTCCTCATGATCTAACCATCACCCAAAGGTCCATCACATTGAGCATTGGGATCCCAACCTGTGAATTCTGAGGGACACAAATATTCAGACCATAGCACCACTGTGAACCAGGAAGAAGGATCTCACCAGACAACGATTTTGCCAGTACCTTGATCTTGAACTTCCCAGCCTCCAGTTTTTATTAGTGACCCATTCCATGTATGTTTGCTATAGCAGCCTAAACAGACTAAGACATTCACTTTGCCATGCCCTGGCTCAGAGGGGAGCCTGGCCACGTCACTGTGATACACGGGAGGCAGCAAATCGGATCCTCTGTCCTCTCCCTTCCAGGACAGGCAGTCACACACAGCGGTCATTTATTGGTAGAGATCTGAGACAACCAACCCTCACTTCTGCCCCTGCCAAAGCCAGGAGGAGCCCCCGAGCAGGCAAGGGGAGGGGGGCCTGGGTGCGTTCCGGGTTTATTCTGAGAACAGGTGTTTTCTTCAGGAGGAAACAAAACTGAGGAATGTTAAAAGATGGGAGGTTAAAACTCCATTTGTGTCTTGCTTGACACAGCACCCTCCTTGAGCTCTGAGAGGAGACTCACACTAGCACCCCCACATTCTTAAATGTCTTCTCTCCAGTGTCAGGTCTAGTGCCGGAGAGAAGAACCAGACTTGAAAGAAGAAATCTTTTCATAGCTTATGTTCAGTGAGCAAACCTGAGCTGAAATGGTGTGCATCTGTTTCTGGTTTCCACTGGTCTCATTGAGTGTGGATGGTAGAACTGTATTAAAAAATAACGTACACAAGCTTACGGGTGAGTTTACAAGGCGATATTGCAATGCAATTCTGACACTAACCAACCAAAGTGAGCACACATGCCACAAGCTTAAGGACTCCATCCTCAAAAGACCCCCCTCACTCGGACACCAACCACAAGTTCCAGGTTCCCAGGGTACCCACACTTCTGACCAACTGGTGACAAATCCAGAGGGTTCCCACAACCTCATCTGGTTCAATGATTACCTAGAATGACTCACAGAATTTAGGAACGCCCTATACCTCCAATTATATTTTAATATAAAGGATACAAATAAAGACCAGGCAAAAGAATAGGCCCATAAGGCAAAGTGTGGGAGGGCCCCAAACTCAAAGCTTTTATGTCCTCTAGTGAAAATAAGGTGAACTGCACCCCTGACATGTTGATGTTTGGTTACCAACCCAGAAGCCTAACGCAGCCTTGATGTCCAGGGTTTTATTGTGGTTTCATTACGTAGGCATGGATGATGAAGTCACTGATCACATGACGAACCCCCTCTCCCCTCCACTGAGGTTGGGCAGATATCACCTGGTTCAAAGCCTCAACCCTCTAATCACACGGCTGGTCTTCAAGCACATCTGTGCTGGGTCATCTTGTTAATATAAACTCAGGTGTAGTCCCAGGGGCTCCATGATAATGAAGACACTGCTATCACTTGGGAATTCCAGTGGCTTAGAAACTCCCTCCTAGGAACCTGGGACAAAGACCACATATCCAGTATTTCCTTTATTAAACAACAAGGAGAGCTGCCTTAGACATTAAGAGAGACCTGACTTACAGGTCCTGCTTCATATTCACCAGTAGTGAAAACTTGATAAATGCTGGAATTTGCCTTGTAGATATAAATTAGATGGGTTAGTGAATAACCAGTCAAATCTCTGAAGCAAATTGTCAGTCTTTTGTTTAAATCAATCATTTATTCATTTACTTATTAAGCAAATACATAAAAAGCTACTAAGTGTCAAGCATGGCTTAAACTACCAAGTGTGACCTGCAATTGATTTCCATAATGCTAGTGGGTAGACATTCCCCAGGAGTGACTACATCTGAATCTTGGAGAAAAAAGCATCATTCTGGGAATTAGGTAGGGGCAGACTGAAAGATAGGTGGGGAGGGTGGCTGACATTATCAATACCCTCAATCTGTGCATGAGCCAGGAGAGCAGTGAGGCATCTATCTTCAAGTCATTCCTTAACTCCTCACATAAACCCACAAGATAGATGTCCTAATTGATGGGCGAGACAAATAAAGAGGTTGAGCTCCACCCTAACCGGTTTGGCTCAGTGGATAGAGCGTCGGCCTGCCGACTCAAGGGTCCCAGGCTCAATTCTGGTCAAGGGCATGTACCTTGGTTGGGGGCACATCCCCAGTAGGGGGTGTGCAGGAGGCAACTGATTGATGTTTCTCTCTCATCGATGTTTCTAACTCTCTTTCCCTCTCCCTTCCTCTCTGTAAAATATCAATAAAATATATATATTTTTTAAAAAGAGGTTGAGTTCCATGTAACTATGAATGTGGCAGAACCGCTGAGAGAAGAGCTGGCATTGAACCCCAGGCTTCCTGACCCCAAATCCTGCCCCCTCTCCTTCCATTACATCATACCTAATGTCACTCTCCCTGAGGACTGCCCCTCAGGATGGCCACTCTCCTGAGTTTGGGCTTCAGGATGTTCTGATACTTAAAGGACACCATCTCTTTTAAGGGAAAAGATTTCTGTTGCATCTTGGGCAGCAGCTGAGTCACATTAAAGGAACGTGACAGCTACCTTCTCCTAAAAACTGTCTTTTCTCAAATGAACTGGGAGTATTTATTTGCCTGTTTTCTTCCTTTTCCATTTGGAAAAAAAGACGCAAGCATCTTGTTTCTCGGTCTCTACTTTCCCACATAAGAACTTTAATAGCCAGCCACAGTATTAGCTATCATTGCTATATATCAGATTGCCTCCCATGCTGAGCAGCTTAAGACAACTAACATTTATTATCTCACACAGTTTGAGAGAGTCAGTCATCTGTAAGTGCCCTAAATGGGAAGTAGGTTTTTTGGACCTCTCATGAAGTTTCAGGAAAGGTGTTGGCTGGGGCTGCAGTTGCCTGAAGGCTCGACAGGGGGCTGGACGACTCACTCACATGCTCACTCAGGATGCTCACAACAGCCATGGCAGCTAGCTCCCCCCAGGGTGAGTGAGTGATGAGATGGAGGGGGTGGCAGGGGAAGTTGCAATCACGTCAGAAGCTTCAATATCTTTCATAGCCAAGTCTTAGAAGTAATATACCAGAATTTCTGTTGTATTTCCTGTTCACACAGACTAACCCTGATGCAATGTGGGAAGGGACTGCCAGGAGGCATAAATCATGAGGGGACATCTTAGTGATTGAGTATTGAAGTCCCCAGCTCCCATCACCAATGACTCGTGTCCCCCTACATGTTAAATACACTCTCTCCTAAGATCCGTGCCCCACTGTCTCTGCTATTACTCATTATAGTATCAGCTCAAAGTCCAGGTCTCATTATCAAAATCAGGTCCAGGTGCAGAAGCAGCTTGTCCCTCATACACCCAACCTTGGTAGAAACAGGTGGAAGCCAGCTGTATAGACATTCCTGTGTCAAAAGAGGGGCAATGAGAGCACAGAGGAGCCACTGGCCCGTAGCAGTTCTGAAACTCCACTGAGCAAATGCTGGCAGTTTGTGGATGAGGGCTTGCCCAGCAAAAGCACCAGAGCTCTTGGTTCTTTCCTGAGTCACCTTTCTTTTTCATGACAGGTAACACACGGTACTTAACATAGATGTTTTCTCAGCCTCCTCTGCTTCTAGCAGTTAGGGGGACCAAAGGCCTTTCAATTTGAATGGTCTGTGTCAGTGTAAGCTGGCAAAATTTCTGGAGATATAATTATCTTTAAAGCATCTGGTCTCACATGAATCTAATTGGGGTTTACTCTATTAGATAAAAGCCATGCATATAAACCTCTTCAATATAAGCCCCCTCTATCTGGGACTTCTGCTGAGGAATCATCATTTTAAGCTTCTGAGAAGTTCTGTGGTGTGGTTGAGAGGGTCTGTGAAGCATACCATTAATATTTAGGGGTCTTTTTCTTTTTGACGGAATGGTACTCTGAGGCACCATCTTTGATATTCCTGAAGTCTTAACAAAGGCTTTTACAGTCACATACTTGTTTTCATCTCTGGACTATGCTGTTGTAAAAGTGTCCTGTATTTGATCTTTGTTCAGAAGCTATTTTTTTTATATATATATATTTTTGTTGATTTCAGAGAGGAAGGGAGAGCAATAGAGAGAGAGAAACATCAATGATGAGAGATAATCATTGATTGGCTGCCTCCTGCACACCCCCTACTGGGGCGAATAGAGCCTGCAACCTGGGCATGTGCCCTTGGCTGGAATCGAACCTGGGACCCGTTAGTCCTCAGGCCAATGCTCTATCCACTGAGCCAAACCAGCTAGGGCAGAAGCTACTTCTTAATTTCAGCATCAATGGCCACCTGGAAAGCTTGGGAATCTTCAAAAGCAGCAAATAGTGGCTCCTTTCTCCTCAATGGGTGTGTCTTCTCTCCTTGTCACTGTAAGCAGCAAGGAGGAAGCAGTAGCACCTTCAACTCTGTCCGAACATCCCCTGTTCACATCACCCGACACTCTCATATTTTAGGAATAGGGCAGCATTCTACTTTCAGTTACCAAAATCTGCATTAGCTGTCTATTGTTGGGCAGCCTCAGCACATAGTAGCTGAAGATAAATACTTGTTGTGCTATAGAATGTCTAGGAGCCAGGACCTGGCTGCTCAGCTTGATGGTAGATGGGTCTGGCTCAAGCTTTCTCGCGAGGTTGCAGTCAAGCCAATAGCAGGGCTACCGCCATCTGAATACTTGAGTGGGGCTGGAGGACAATGTGGATCTTGGTAGGATGCTTCTGTTCCTCACTCCCTGGCCTTTTCATGATAGGCCAGTTGGCTTTGTCTAGAGAAAATGTTTCCCGAGAGAGGGACAGAGTGACAAAGACAAAAGCTGCACTGTTTTCTATAACTATCTCTGAAGTGACCTGCCATCACTCTGCCATGTTCTAGTGGTCACACAGACCACCCGGGACCACGTGGAAGGTGGCCACACAGGGTACTGTGAGACGCAGCAATCATGGGGAGCCGGTGACAAGGCTGATCTCTGCTGTCACCTGCCCTCGCCAGCACTCCACGGCCGCGATCCCCAGCAGTTTCTCCAGCCTGCTCAGAGCTCGCCACAGACCCACTACTAACATCAAAGGGCCGGGCTGCTCCCTCCTGCAAGCACTGTGCATGTGACCGTAATGTGACGAGTCACCTTTTAAATAGAGCCATAGCTGTTTTCTCTGCCTCGGGGGAGACAGGCCACGCTCTGAGAAATTCACAGAGGAGGAGAGCTTCTCTCAGCACAGAAGTTCCTGCCGGAACAGAGGCACACTCCAAACTGCAGGCCGCCTGTGCTTCCCAGATTACCTGGGTGCTGCTGGCTTATTCTCGGGAGGAACCAAGTGACAGTGGCACCACTGCGTGCAGGCCCAGTTCTGGACACGAAGTTCTGGGTGCATGCGCTGCCGGACACAGACCAGCAACTCCTGCACAGTCCTGCCAAGGCCCAGGGGCCCAGAGGCTGGGCTCAGAGTGAAGCCTCTGTTGAGAAACAAGGACTTCTTCCCGGGCTTGGCCGGTGGGGAGACTGCAACTGCACCTCCTTTTCCAGGACACAGCAGGGAAGGAGCCTGGGCTGCTCGCTGGGCTCAGACAGGCAGGAGGTCCCGGCCTCGCACTGGCAGCCAGGCCTCCTGAAGGTCACCTGTGGGGCGCGGTTCTTTGAGCCCAAGTGCACTGGGAATGAGGGGCAGCCTTTGAAATGGTTTTTTTTTTTATATTTCTAATTTCTTAAACCAGGGAAGTAAATGTCTCTAAAAGAATTTAAATATTGCACACAAACACACATATGTATAATTTTATGTATTATATATAGTATAAACTCTTACAGGAATTAGAGTAATATATGATATATGATATATAATATGTATGTGATATGTATAAATAACATGTGTATGTAACATATATGATTTAAATATATTCTTTAGAACATGTTTATTTGCCCTGCACACTGGGGGTATAATGGTGGGGGAGGGACCAGACATTATGGTATTTGCATTCTTACATGGAGAGATAAACAAGCTCAATAAATGATTACATAGTATATTAGAAGTGGTTAAGTGTTCTGGAGAAATCAAAGTAGGAAGGCTTATAAGGGGAGCTGGGTGGGTGGTTACAGTTTTATATAGAACTAGAGGCCCGATGCATGAAATGCGTGTAGGAGTAGGCTTTCGCAGCCACAGTGGCTGCCTTGATCCCATGGCTGCAGCCCTGGCTTTGTCCAGAAGGTTGTCAGAAGGACATCTATTTGGCTGTTTGGTCGATTTGCGTATTACACTTTTATTATTATAGATGATTAGAAAAGGCCTCATGAAAGGGTGAAGGAGGTGAAGGGGCAAAACATGTGAATATCCAAGGCAACAAATCACTCCAGGCAGCAGGAACAGTACGTGCAAAGGTCCTGGGGCCCACAGATGCTGACACTCTCCAGTGTCATAAGGAGAAATCCACCTGTGTGATAGGAGCAGGGGCAGTAAGTTAGGACTGAGGCTCCAGGGCTGGTTCTGCCATAAACTCTCTGGACAAATTCCTTCTCAGAGCCCAGTTTCCCCAAATGAGAGCTGGAGTTGCGAATAGGCAGCAACGTTTAGAGGGAACAGACAGACTCGAGAACCTGCTATGCCATAGCCAAGCGCTCCCTTGGCCTCAGTAATTGCTTCCTTGGACGTTGTTTCCTAGAGTGCACATGCAACGGGGATTTGAGGTGCCTCCCTCCCCCAGATGTGCAGTGTGGGCAGCGTGCCCCGTGTGGCTGGGCGCATGTCAGGAACCTGGAAAACAGCCATTTCCCTGCCAAACCTAACCCTCAGCCAAGGCCTTGGGTCCTTTCAGAATCGAGAATGACGCGCTTTTAGAAGAGAACTCACTGCACATACCATATTACAGGCGTCTCTGGCTGGAGCTGGGGTTGGCACCATCGTCACAGACGCTGCCACAGGCCACGTCCAGGCAGTCAGGCACTGCAGGGTTGAAAGTCTGTGGCACACCCATTGAAAATCGCTACCTCCGTCTTTTGCTTTGATCTTCCCAGACTTGACCCTACAAAAAGGCTGGTCTAATAGACAGGGGCCTCCCCGTGAGCCAGGGGTGTCTGGGCCCAGTGGAGGCCTATTCTTTCCAAGGGTCCATGGCTCCAAGTTGTGTGACCCCTGCCTTCCGTCCCTGGGAGGAGATGGGAGGAATTCAGCTTCACTGTGCCTGGTTCTTTGTGATATATGGTGTTTTCAGACAAAACCCCAACCCATAACTCATCTGTACCTGTTGGTCAAGAGCAATTTCCGGGGTTGGGGGGCTGGGGAAGTGCGTGTGCCTGATGGCCGCATCAACAAACATCGTGGCCCGGTTTCTCCAGCAGCTGGATTTGCTTCTGCTTTCTAGTCACCTGGCAAAGAAGGAACCTTGTCAACAGGCCAGCACACAGGCTTTTTAGCTTCGTAAATAATTCACCAATGGAGCGACAGGTGGGAAATCTATATTCTGCCTGGCTTCCGTGCCTTGGAAATTATGTGTGTGGAGGCTTTGATCTCTCCAGGCAGGAGAGTGTGCTGGGGGAGAGGGGAGGGAACAGCAGTGTCTTATTTCCAAGGCCCTTCAGAGCAGGAAAGCAAGCCCTCCTGTCCTCCCTGTCAGGCGCCACTTCCACCCCCCTTCTCCCTTCCCGCTGCCCTGGGGTCAGTCTCTCAACCTGCCTGCCTTCTCCCACACCAGCAGGACGCCTGCCTTCTCCCACACCAGCAGGGCGCCTGCCTTCTCCCACACCAGCAGGGCGCCTGCCTTCTCCCACACCAGAGGGCGGCACAGGACGATGTAAGTGGGGACTGAGTTTCCCGCCAGGAGGCAGTGGGATGCTCAGCTGAGCCCCCGAAGCCGGGTGCTGTGGGCAAGGCAGGGTCCCCCTTGCACTCTGAGGAGGCCTTAGGACGGACTTTCTGAAATAGAAGCAGGAACGAGGTGGAAGAAGGGGTGGGAGTGTGGAGGACACCTCAGAGCTCCAGGGTGCTTGTGGTGTGAGGAGCCACCACTGAGAGTGACAGAGGCCCGTGAGCGAGGACCTGCCACCTCGCGGGAGCCTGGTCTGCCGTGTGGCAGGAACTCCAGAGCGTCAGGGGAGGGGGCGGCATAGTTGGGGATAGGGGCATCTCTTCTTTCTTGTCAGAGTCTCTTCCCCCGTCTTGTCTCTCTCCTCCGCTCTCTTCTGAGAGGCACCTCGTGTGCTCAGAGTGATGCTGGCTGTGCTCACCAACCCACTGTGCGGCCTGGTGTGAACCTGGGGCTGCCTCTGGGTCTCCTTCAAGAGCAGGTTTTCCTGGTCATGAGCTGTCACATGAGAAAACCGTCCTTAATTCACATGGCAGTCCTTAGAGCCACGCAACTCAATGGGTTAGATCTCTTCAGAATTTGCATTTTCCCAGTGCGAAGCTGTTGAGCTAAACAATGACTCTTCAGGTGACACTTCAGGAGGATGTGGCAGCACCTTCTCCCCAAAGTAAACCCTCAGGATGAAGGCCACCCCGTCCACACACAGCCCAGGATGCTCCTGGAAGGTCTTTATAATAAAAAGCTTCCTGGACTCTCCTTTTGGTTATTACCACCTACAGTCTTCTACTGGAAATCGTGCAGAGAGGTCTGTTTTGCTTTGTTTGGGAGAGTCCCAGCTGGCCTCTGCTCATGGCAGCAGCTGTCCCAAGAGGAACATGGCCAGCGCCCAGGCCCAGGACGTGCTCTGGGTCTCCGCGTGGGGACAACAGGAAAGACAAGGAGAGAGCCTCTTTCCTCAGAAGCTGGCCACCACGTGAGGACAGCACACAGGTTTTGGCTGAAGACGGAGCCAGGGTTCCTGCAGAAGACCAGTGAGGGGTCGGGTAAAAACGGCAGCACTGCCCTAACCAGTTTGTTTCAGTGGATAGAGCGTTGGCCTGTAGACTCAAGGGTCCCCGGTTCGATTCTGGCCGAGGGCATGTACCTTGGTTGCGGGCACATCCCCAATAGGGGGTGTGCAGGAGGCAGCTGATCGATGTTTCTCTCTCATCGATGTTTCTGACTCTCTCTCCCTCTCCCTTCCTCTCAGTAAAAAATCAACAAAATATATTTAAAAAAGGAAGCACCGGTCCAAGGACACTGTCTCCCAGTTATTACTGATAAATGTGGAAATAGCAACTGATGGAGACAAGATCACTGGGCTGGGCCCAACGGTGGCCAGTGGCCTGCTAGGGCACTAGGCGCTGTGGTGTGTCTGTGAGCAGCCGTGCCTCCGGAGTGGCTGGTGGGCTGCAGAGCAGGTGGGCATCATCAGGAGCTAAGGAAAGGATCTTTGCAGATCTTTTGCCCTAAGAGTAAGTTCCACTCAGTGTGTGTGCTTGGATACCACCTTCAGGTTAAGCTAAATCTTTTCTTCTGTGTACTTAGGTTCCCAATTTGATATAGGGTGTAATCATGTATTTGTGTTCATCCAGGTTTAGAGAGCTTTAAATTTCATTATTTGATTTTACTTCTGAATATTTAAAATGGTTACATAATTCCAAAGTCAGAGCCAATACTCATTCCTATCAGTATCCCTTACATCCTGCTCCTATCGAACTCCTCATTTCTTTGGTTTCTGATTTAATCTGCCTCTGATTCTTTTTGAAAAATACATAACTATTTGCTTATTTTCCTTTCTCTTACAACAAAGTATAGCATATTATTTACACTTCATATCTTGCTTTTTTCAGTTAGTATACTTTCAAAATTATTTCACGTTGGTGGGACGAGCTTGGCGGCATTCACCTCCTGTCACTGCACCACCTTCCCAGAAGATGTGCCCATGCTTAGTCACTCAGTCTTTTACGGGAGGATGTTAGGTCATTAGCAATATTTTGCTCTTAATAATGGCACTATGAAAAACCATGTAACTATGTTGTTTTCTATTGGTAAAGGTGTTTATTTTTTTCACCTAAATTCCTAGAAGTGGAAGTGCTGGGTCAAAAAGTAAATGTGTGTGTAATTCTGGAAGATCTGGCTAAATGCTCCTTCACAGTGATTGCACCATTTGTCCTTGGAGTATGTCAGAGCTGTGGTCTCACTGCCTGTGCTTGTGAATGTCAATCTGTCAGATGGAAAATGGCAACTCAGGATGTACTAATTTGCATATCTCTTATTATGAGTGAAGTTTTCTTCCATATGTCTAAGGGTCTTATGTCTTTTTCTGTGAATTGATTGTTCATGTCTCGTGCTAATATAACTATTGGGTGGAGGTAGAGTTATTTATTTCTATGAACTCTTTATTTATTACTAGAGGCCCAGTGCATGAATTCAGGGCAGATCGGAGCTGGGCCTGTCAGGAGGAGGAGATGGTGGGAGGTTGGCCAGCTGGCCCCACCCCCGGATTGGGCTGGTTCGCTGGCCACAGTGGGCATCATAGCGACCAGTTGTTCTGGTCACTACAGCGTTCTGGTCACTGGCTTTTTATATATATAGATAGAGATTAGTCTTTTATTTGTGGTGAATGTTGCAAATATTTTCTCATCTCCCATTTCTCATTTGTCCTTTGACTTTGCTTATGATATTCTTATGTAGTCAAATTTATCACCATGTTATGAAGGAATTTATCTTCCACTTTTTAAGTATTTAGATGTTTCATCGATGTCCAGCTTATCCTGTTGTAAGGTGTGAAGTATAGATCAAGATTTTTTTTTTCAAATAGCTATTCAGTATGCTAGCAGAATATATTTAAAAGGCCTATCTTTCCCCCAGTGTTTTGGGATGCCACATTTATCATATCATGAATTTCCAAGTATACTTTGGTGAATTTCTAGACTTTCTATTCTGTTCCATTGGTTTACCCATTCATGTACCTGCTTTAGTTATAGAGACTTTAAGCTGCATTGAGGTATCTGGTAAGGCTCGTCCTTTGTTGGGATGTGTTTGTTTGTTTGTTGTTTATGGTAGCTGGGAGAGTCCACTGGCATTTAGGACCAGTGATGCTAGGTCTCGTGCTAAGCAAAGGGTGGTCCTGTGCCATGAGAAAGCACCTGGCATCCTGCACAACTGCTAATGGCCACTGAATATCATGGGGATGAAAACCTGTTCTAACCTGCTACGTCTAGAACCGCACTTTGATTCACAGATAAGCACAAAGCATTTTTGCATGTTTTTGATGTGCACCCTATTTTCCAGACTTTAAAACATTTTTATCAAGCATCATCAGGATTCCAGGAAAATGCTGTCCCTGCTGGCAATGGTCGCGGAGTGTCTGAGTCACTGACGTGACACCTGAGGCAGGTATGTCATGTTGTGCTGGTAGCGGCCATCCCAGAATTACACACACATTTACTTTCTGACCCAGCACTTCCACTTCTAGGAATTTAGACTGAAAAAAATAAACACCTCTACCAATAGAAAACAACAGAGTTACATGGTTTTTCATAGTGCCATTATTTAGAAGAGCATTATGCCTTTTAGTGTAGTTAATGTGCAAATATTTACTATAAAAATACATGTTATTTTTAATTGTAAATTATTTTCCTTTTATTTCTTTTTTACTATAGTTAGTGAATTATGTTGATTTCTTAAAATTATGTATATAGTTTGCATATAATCTATAAATGTCCTTTCAGGGTACTTTGTAAATTGGTTGCTATAGAGAGAGAGGGTTGGTGTCTGATAGAGTTGGGAATGAAGCCTAGACTGAATCCATCATGTTTAGCCATCAGCCAATGCACAGCATGGCCACAGCAGGGCCTGCAGGAGAGTTTGGGTGTGTTTTGCAAACCCATCTGTGGTGTTGGGAAAACATCTTGCTCATCTGATATTGACACAATTGTTTCCTTTTTGGTACTAGGAACAATGTCTTTTTCAGAAAATAATAAAAGACATTGGAGATGAGGGAAATATTCATAACCCAATTCTAGTTCCCTCCCCAGGAAACGTTTCCACATTGCGAGTATATGTACATGGTGTGTGTGTGTGTGTGTGTGTGTGTGTGTGTGTGTGTGCGAAGAATGCTATGTAGAATATGGTTTCATTGTTGTTCACTGAGCACCTAGTGTCTAGAAATTAGATATCAGATACTAGATACCAGAAACATAGTGCCTGCCCTCAAGCACCTCATAAGAGACAAAACATCAGCCCTGCTGACACCTTGATGTTGGACTTCTAGCCGCTAGAACTATGAGAAAATAAATGTCTGTTGTTTAAGCCCTAGAAAACAAATATAGTTATCTATATCTATCTATATATATATATAAAAGCCTAAGCAACTGTTACAGTGGAACAACTGGAACAACCGGTTGCTATGATGTGCACTGACCACCAGGGGGCAGATGCTCAACACAGGAGCTGTCCCCTGGTGGTCAGTGTGCTCCCACAGCAGGAGCGCCCCTCAGCCAGAAGCCAGGCTCATGTCTGGTGAGTGCTGTGGTGGTGGTGGGAGCCTCTCTTGCCTCTGCAGTAGCACTAAGGAGTGGTGAGCATAGTGGAAAGGAGCAAGCAGGTGGGTAATTAGGAGCGAGGGGTCCCGGATTGTGAGAGGGTACAGGCCAGGCTGAGGGACTCCTCCCCACACCCCGCTTCGTGCATGAATTTCATGCATTGGGCCTCTGGTTTTTTAATAAACAAAAGTTCTTAATGTAATATAATTAAGCATATCAATTTGTTCCTTTATACATTCTATATTTTATTTAAGAAACTAGTGGCCTGGTGCATGAAATTTGGGCACGGGGTGGGGGGAGGTGTCCCTCAGCCCAGCCTGTACCCTCTCCAATCTGGGACCCCTCGAAGGATGTCCTACTGCCGGTTTACAGGGAATGGGCCTAAACCGGCAGTCGGACATCCCTTTCGCAATCCAGGACTGCTGGCTCCTAACCACTCACCTGCCTGCCTGCCTGATTGCCCCTAACCACTCTACCTGCCAGCCTGCTTGCCCCCAACTGCCCCCGGCCACCAGCCTGCTCACCCCCAAATGCTCCCCCTGTCAGCTTGATCACCCCCAATGCCCCCCCCCCAGCCTGATCACCCACAACTGCCATCCCATCCTGGCCTGATCACCCACAACTGCCCTTCCCTCTTGGCCTCTAACCACCTCTACCTTGGCCCCGCCACCATGACTTTATCCAGAAGAATGTCCAGGAGGTCTCCTGGAAGGTCTCCCAGTCTAATTAGCATATTACCCTTTTATTAGTATAGATAGAGGCCTGGTGCATGGGTGGGGGCTGGCTGGTTTGCCCTGAATGGTATCCTGGATCAGGGTGGGGGATCCCTTGGGGCATGGCCAGCCTGGGTAAGGGGCTGAGGGCCATTTTCAGGTTGGCCACAGCACCTTCAGGGTGGGGGGTCCTGTTGCGGTGCCTGGCCAGCCTGGGTGAGGGGCTGAAGGCCATTTTCAGGCTGGCCACACCTTCTTCAGGGTGGGGGTCCCCACTGGGGTGCCTTGCCAGCCTGGGTGAGGGGTTGATGGCTGTTTGCAGGCTGGCCATGCCCCCTAGTGGAGACCCTCACCCCATGGGGGCATGGCCAGCCTGGGTAAGGGGCTGAGGGCCGTTTTCAGGCTGGCCACAGCCCCTTCAGGGTGGGAGGTCTGGTTGGAGTGCCTGGCCAGCCTGGGTGAGGGGCTAAGGGCTGTTTTCAGGCTGGCCACACCCCCTTCAGGGTGGGGCTCCCCTCTGGGTAAGGGGCTGAAGGCCATTTTCAGGCTGCCCATGCTCCCCGGCGACCCAGGCTCCCAGCCCCTTCTTTTTTTTCTTTCTCCAGCCCCTCCTTGAGTGGAGGCCAGGGCTAGTTGGAAGCCTGGGTCGCCCCTGGTGACCTACGCCTCCAGCCTCTCCTTGAGTGGTGGCCAGGGTGGGTGGGAAGCTTGGCTTCCTCTGTCGCCGGGGTCAACCCAAGCCTCCTGCTCGCTCCAGCTCCATGGCCACTTCCATCTTTGTTGGGTTAATTTGCATACTTGCTCCTGATTGGCTGGTGGGTGTAGCAGAGGGATGGTCAATTTGCATGTTTCTCTTTTATTAGTGTAGATTGTCCCTTCCCCTGAGTTCAAGATATTTTTACTCTCTGTTAAGAATACAGGCAAAGTTCCTGTGTGAGTCTCCTACTGTTGCTGGAACAAATTACCACAAATATAATAACTTAAAGCAACAAGCGTTTATGACCCTGCCATTCCGGAAGTCAGGTGTCAGCAAGGGTCTCACTGAACGAAAAGCAAGGTGTTGGCAGGCCTCGCGCCACCTGTGTTCCCTGGTGGGGCACCTCTCTCACCTTCAGAGCCCTAGGGCTGG
Source organism: Plecotus auritus (assembly GCF_963455305.1). NCBI lineage: Eukaryota > Metazoa > Chordata > Mammalia > Chiroptera > Vespertilionidae > Plecotus > Plecotus auritus. Next base: position 107,652,136 of record NC_137782.1, read on the forward strand.
CCATTGCAGTCTCATGGGGGTCTCTCCTCTGTCTCCCCCTCCCATTTATAAGGTCCCTCATGATTATGTTGGGCCCACCCACGTAGCCAGGATGATCCCTGCAGCTCAAGGTCAGCTGATTAGAAAATTAACTCCATCTACAACCCCAACCACATAATCAAAGACATTCACAGGTTCTGGGATTAGGACGTGACGTCTCTCATGCCCACATTGTTGCCCGCCCTTGTTCTGGCTAGCTTCCCTGGCCTCCTTTCTTGCCACCACCTCAGAGGAGCCAGCAGACTTGTCCACATTAAAGTTGGAGGTTCTCACCAGAGCCCAGAACTTGTCTTGGGAAGGTTAACCCTGATTATCCCAGAGGCCCCTTGCCCCTTAGCAGCCAGCCTTGGGAGACGGATGGCACTGGGAATGGGGTTCCCAGACCCCTCAGCCAGAACCGTGTGTAAGCAGCAGCATCTGCCCTTGCTCTGCTCACCCCTGTGGGGAATGATGACAAAGCACGGAGCAAGTGTCTTCTCACCGGAAAGTCAGTGCTCCTTCACCCCTGCTTGGGTCATTCCTGCTATGGCTGTGAGCACAAGCCGGGATGCCCAGGAGCACCCAGTGGAGGCTGCACCCTGTGGAGCAGAAGGCCCCCGGCGAGTTTACGGCCCTGGCATAGCTCATCGTGTACTTCATTAGCTCTTCCTCCTCGGAGCTGTGTGCCTATTTCTAGATGGATAGCTGCCTTTCCTTGGTCTCTTGCCTTTGGGATGTGGGCTGGGGTTGGGGAGAGGAGACTGCGGATGGAGAGGTCTTTGTTACTTGTTCAGTTTCTCTCTCACCCCCCATCCCGCTCTCCCTCGCCTCTGGCTCTGAGCTAGAACTAAGTAATTTTAAAGCCTGCCTTTAACTCTGGGATAAACCACCACTCGCTGCTTTGCGTCTTGTGCCATTGCACACACTGAGCCTGTGCCCCAGGCAGCAGGGGAAAACATTTCCTTGTTTCAGAGAAGTCACCTCTTTTTCCTGCGAAGTCACCCTGGAGCAGAGCTCAGCTGGGGCCTGGAGGGGAATGGGACTAGACAGTAAGTGTGACAGACTCATTTTAACCCATGAATCCTGCCTCCTGCCCGGTCATGCCAAGAAGCCAAGCCCTGCCAGGTCATCCAGAAAGCGGGCTCCAGCCACTGCCTTGCACTTGGGGTGGAGGCAAAGTCCACTGTTAGCACATCTGCACCCTTCAGCACCCTTAAGGAGAGCCCTGCTAGGAAAGGTGGGGGTCAAGCATGATCAGGCCATGTTTGGTTAAAAATAAAGATATTACCTTAGTGACTCAATGTTGTAATTTTACATTTTTCAAATATAAAATTATAACATTGTGTATATATTTGAGAGAATGGAAAAATACCTGTTTGAAACTTTAAATAATATTCAGGAAAAACAGGAGATCTTTTAGGTTTGGAAAGAGGGAAGTAGGTGATAAATTTTTAGGAAATTGCTCTAAAATAATGAAGAAAACATCCTGTGTGGCCAGAAAATGAGCTGTGACCATAGGTCCCCTGAGGTCCTGGCCCTGAGTCCCTGCCACTGCTCCCTGAAATCCAGACAAGGCTGCCAAAGCTTTATCAACATCTACAGCCTCAGATTCCACGCCGGGTCTCCTGTGGTTCCATCTGACTGCTTGGCTGAGACACATGCCCGAGCCCAGCCACAGAGAGGATGGCACAGTGAATGACACAGAGGATGGCACAGTGAATGACACAGAGGATGGCATAGTGAATGAACAGAGAATGGCATAGTGAATGACACAGAAGATGGCACAGTGAATCACACCGGGAGGATGGCATAATGAATGACACAGAGGATGGCATAGTGAATGACACAGAGGATGGAATAGTGAATGAACAGAGAATGGCATAGTGAATGACACAGAGGATGGCACAGTGAATAACACAGAGGATGGCACAGTGAATGACACAGAGGATGGCATAGTGAATGACACAGAGGATGGCATAGTGAATGACACAGAGAGGGCATAGTGAATGACACTGGGAAGATGGCATAGTGAATAATACAGAGAATGGCACAGTGAATCACACTGGGAGGATGGCATAGTGAATAACACAGAGGATGGCATAGTGAATCACACTGGGAGGATGGCATAGTGAATGACACAGAGGATGGCACAGTGAATCACACCGGGAGGATGGCATAGTGAAGACACAGAGGATGGCATAGTGAATGACACCGGGAGGATGGCATAGTGAATAACACAGAGGATGGCATAGTGAATAACACAGAGGATGGCACAGTGAATCACACCGGGAGGATGGCATAGTGAATAACACAGAGGATGGCATAGTGAATCACACCGGGAGGATGGCATAGTGAATGACACAGAGGATGGCACAGTGAATCACACCGGGAGGATGGCATAGTGAATAACACAGAGGATGGCATAGTGAATCACACCGGGAGGATGGCATAGTGAATGACACAGAGGATGGCACAGTGTATCACACCGGGAGGATGGCATAGTGAATGACACAGAGGATGGCACAGTGAATCACACTGGGAGGATGGCATAGTGAATAACACAGAGGATGGCATAGTGAATCACACTGGGTGAATGGCATAGTGAATGACACAGAGGATGGCATAGTGAATAACACAGAGGATGGCATAGTGAATCACACTGGGAGAATGGCATAGTGAATGACACAGAGGATGGCATAGTGAATAACACAGAGGATGGCATAGTGAATGACACCGGGAGGATGGCATAGTGAATGACACAGAGGATGGCATAGTGAATGACACTGGGAAGATGGCATAGTGAATAATACAGAGAATGGCATAGTGAATCACACTGGGAGGATGGCATAGTGAATGACACAGAGGATGGCACAGTGTATCACACCTGGAGGATGGCATAGTGAAGACACAGAGGATGGCATAGTGTATCAACCGGGAGGATGGCATAGTGAATGACACAGAGGATGGCACAGTGTATCACACCGGGAGGATGGCATAGTGAATGACACAGAGGATGGCATAGTGAATGACACAGAGGATGGCATAATGTATCACACCTGGAGGATGGCATAGTGAATGACACAGATGATGGCATAATGTATCACACCTGGAGGATGGCATAGTGAATCACCAGGGAGGATGGCATAGTGAATCACACAGAGGATGGCATAGTGAATGACACTGGGAGGATGGCATAGTGAATGACTCCTGGAGGATGACATAGTCTATGAGCTTCACAGAAACGCAGAAGGGGTGGGAGCAATCACACCTGGGGAGGCTGGGCCTGATGGAGGAGATGTGCACTGTGACTCTGTATGATAAAGAAAGCAACCATACTGTGTGACCAGGTGGTTGGAGAGCAGAGCTGTTTTGCGGCAGAGATCTTGAGGTGGATGACTACCCACAGATTCTAGAATTAGGATTCGCTATATCTTACCTTTACCTCATAGAGTCAATGGGCCCCACATGTTGTGTTATGATTGGCCTCTTACAGTGACAAAATATCTTTGAAAATAAAGAAAACTGCCTATTTTGGGTAAATTTTCCGGCCTGTAGTCAAATAGCTGTGAGCCTCATGCTGTGCCTCTCCATGGAAGCTCCCTAACTGGCTATGTGTCTCCAGGCTCACACTCACCTCTGTGGGTTTCGGCTAAATGGATGGTTCTGGGGGTTTGATCAATAGTGTGCACTCAGTGTTCACAGTTAGTCCATTTGCTTCCTTATACTTTAGTGAATTGTAATGGATATAAAGAACAAAATTATAAAGTATACAGCTTAATGACTGTCTTAGTCTGCACTGCTCAAACAAAAATGTCATAGGTTTAGTGGCTTAAGAAACAAACCTTTACTTCTCATAGTCTGGAGACTGGAAAGTCCACGATCAAAGTGCCAGGGGATGTGGCATCTGCTGAGAAGCAGCTTCTGTTCGAGTCCTCCTGTGACAGAGAGCAGACACCAGGAAGCAAGCCCTCGGGCTCTTGTTTCCGAAGCATGACTTCCACGCAGAGGCTCGTTCTCATCACCTAGTCACTCCCAGAGGCCACCTCTCCACACAGCCTCATATGGGGGTTAAGGTTTCAACTTATGAATTTTGGAGGGCCATAAGCATTCAGTCCATTCAAGGACACACCACACACCACACACACACACACCCTCATCAGGAGATATGGAATATTTCCTCCATCCAGAATGCTCCCCTACACCGTTTCTAGTCAACATTCCCCAAACTTAGCTACTTTTAAGACTTACACACTGTAAGTTTGCTTTGCCTGTTCTTGAACTTCATATAAAATAGAATCATACATACCTTTTGATATCTAGCTTCTTTTATACGTGGTATTTGAATGTTCATTCATATCATTTTAGGTAAACTTTAAAAACTGGTCATTTTAGAACAGAAAAGCATTTCTGGTTTTGAAAGTAAATCCATGGCGCACACCACTGCAGGAGGAGAGTTTGAGATTGATCAGCAGAGGGTACAGTGATGTCTCCCAGAGTTCTGTGGAGATTCTGCAGAATGTGATTGGTGTGATTCTGCAGAATGTGATTCTGGGACTGCCTCCAGACTCCCAAAGATTTTAGTGACAATAACAAAGAAAAGGAGGGAGGAGGAGTGGATTACGAAAAGGGGGCGAAGGAGAGGGGCAGGCAAGAGAAACGGCGGGGGAGTTTGTTCTTTGTCTTCATTTCCTGGCATAGAGCGTTCTCTCGTTCTCAGATGAGCAGTTGTGCAAACAGCCTGTGCCTGAAAGTGAGGAAGAAGGGAGGGGTCCAGAGAGGCTGAGGCCCTGGGAAACAGGAAGAACTTGCTTGGCGCGCCTGGAGAGCTCGTCCTACATCACTGAGAACCAGACACCGTGCAAACAAAGCAGGGCCGGAGCCAGCTGCTCGCCCACCAGGGACGTCACTGTCCCTATCCGGCCCACGTGGGCTGATGGGAGAACAGATAAGCTGCGCACCTGGCAGGTACAGGCTTGTCATTAGCCGGTGAGGTGAGGGTGAGGTGAGGATAAGGTAAGGGTGACGTTGGCACAGGCCAAGAACAAGCGGTTCTGTACACCATGAAAACTCCACTCTCCACCATCATTTCCTAGTGTAACAGATTTTTGCCTCTTTAACTATATTTTTCTTAATTATAAATATTTTAATGGGTCTTTAAAACTCTTTTTTACCTTGAATGGGGCTCCATTCTACTCTATTTTCTGGTCACTTTATTTTCCCTAATCTCTATTCAGACCCCATGCTTCTGTCTACATCTAACATTCCCACAGGCTCAGGGACAGCTGAGGAACTGTGCTGCTGCCTTCTGAAGCCTTTTGGCCTGACTGGGGTTATTAAAAAGCCATGTAAAACCCAGAGCCAGTGAATAATTGTCCCATGCTCCAAAGGGGCCACACTCCAACATGGACTGAAACAAATGGAATGTACAATAAGATACCAGGACCCACTCTTAGATGGCTACAATCCAAAAAAGTGACAATAGCAATTTCTGGCAGGGAGGTGGAGCAGCAGGTGGGAACGCAGATGGTGCAGCCACTTCAGAAGATAATCTGACAGCTTCTATGAGGCTAAACATGCTCTTACCATACAATCCAGAAATTACAGTTGTGGGCATTTACCTTCTGATTTGAAAATGCACTCAGAAACCTGCACATACATGTTTAGACCAGCTTTACTCATAATCGTCAAAACCTGGGCGCAAGCTCATGTGCAGATTGTGAACCCCAAGAAAGAAGTCCTTCGGTAGGTGGGTGAATAAAGAAACTGTGGTCCATCCAGACAATGGAATGCAATTCAGAGATTACAAAGAAATAAACTACCAATCCACTCACCAACATGAATGGACGTTGCATTGTCCTACATATGAGTGCGTTATGCTGAGTGAGAAATGTCGCTCAGAAAGGCTGTATACACTCTAGGATTCCATTGATATGACATTCCAATAAAGGAAAACTATAAAGATGGGAAACAGATCAGTTGTTGCCAGGGACTTGGAGAGGAGGGGGTTTGAATTAGAAGAAGCACATAGAAGATTTTTAGGACAACTAGTCAGTTTTGTAGGACACTATAGTGGTGGGGACATCACATTGTGTTTGCAAAAGCCCATGGACTCTTATAGCACAAAGAATAAACCTTAATGTGGGCCCATTAACAATCAGTTAGGAGGTCAGGGGGTTACAGGATGGGATGCAGATTGGCAAAAGAATGTAGCTGTGTACCAACTCATGCCACTCACTCTGAGGGAGGTGGGAGGAAAGGTACTCCCTGAGGAACTGGGAATGAGTGGCGTCTGTAAGACTGAAGACAAGACACTGCACACATATGCTCGAACTTTAGCTGTAAAGTTGTTTCTTACAGGTGGAGGGATGAACAAGTGTGGGTACACTTGGATTTATAGGATTAGCAAAAGATGGTGGGTGGTGGGTGCCAGCTCCTCATTGCTGGGCTAGGATTTTACAAAGAAGCAAGGGGAAGCCTAGAATGAATCAGGAGGTGAGTCGGTATGAGACATCAGTATAAACTCATGTTTCACTTCATATAGACACAGATGATAAATCTACACTAATAAAAGAGAACGATGCAAATTGACTGTACCTTTGTGACGCCCACCAGCCAATCAGGAGTGAGTATGCAAATTAACCCAACAAAGATGGTGGGTTAATTTGCATACACAGGTGCTGAGTTGCCATAGCAACGACGCAGGCCTTCCACACCACCCCAGCTGCTCCAGGCCTCTGGGCAGCATGGGAAGGTGGAAAGGCAGCTCCAGCCCAAGCGAAGGCAGTGCTGGCAGCCAGGGGAAGGAAGGCCCATTCTTGCACAAATCTTCATGCATCAGGCTTCTAGTATAGAAATAGTTATGGATATGTGCACACTCATGTTCCCAAGCTCTGTCTGCCAAGAGAGTCTAGAACCAATGATACTCCAGTTGCAGTGAGCACATGTGTTGCTCAGATCTTGGTTTCTAATGCCATTCTTCAATAAAAGGAACAAGGGCTCCTTGGAGAAATGGCTGAGTCTAAGATGAGACAGGGAATGTGCCTGGAAATGAGTTGGGACATCTTGTAGTGTCAGAAAATAGAGAAGAGTTTACAAAACATGATGGGGTTATGGCAAAAAGACACAGGAACAACGGAAAGAACTCCCAATGGCCAAAGCTAGAACAATTGGGGCAACAAAGTTATGTACTGTTGGATTATAACCAAAACTATAAAATGATACCCACATGCCTGTACTTAACAATGATTGAAGAAATAAATGGGAGAGGGTTAGACAAATCCATGCAGAATTCCAAATAATTATGTAGATCCTACTCCTCTCAAAGAGGTGGCACATAGCTCCCACCTCGGAGCCGGTGGGCCGGGGGGGCGGTGTTTAGTGACTTCCTTTCAAAGAGCACAGATGGAAAAGGCATGTGGGGTGGGGAGAGTGCAGAAGTCTGACAGACTGCCTCAGCCAGGGGATCGTGGTCAACATCATCAGTGATAAATCATGATGATCAGGTACCCTTGACCTGATGTGACAAGAAGGACACTTCACTGGTGGTCTTTCTTCCCCAATCCCACAATCCCACTCTCATTATGAGAAAAATACCAGCCAGACCCAAACTGAGAGACCTTATATAAAGTGCCTGCTCAGTTTTCAAAACTGAAAAGCTCACGTATAGATTGTGAACCTCAAGAAAGAAGACACCTACTAAGAAGGACTCCTTGTGGCTATCTGGGCTCAAATTAAAAAAACAACAACAAAAAACAGAATCTAGCAGCCTTGGCTGGGTAACTCAATTGGTTGGAGCATCCTCCCATACACCAAAAGAATGTGGGTTCGATTTCTAGTCAGAGCACATACCTAGGTTTTGGGTTCAGTCCCCAGTCAGGGCACATACTGGAGGCAGCTAATTGATGTTTCTCTCTCACAACAATGCTTCTCTCTCTTCCTTTCTCTCAAAAAAAATCAATAAAAAACATATTCTCGGGTGGGGATAAAACACACACACACACACACACACACACACACACACACACACAGAGCAAAGAAAACCAGAGAGTAGTAGCCATTTCTCCACAAACTGTACTTCAGGGGGAACCACCTGCACTGAACCTTCCTCTGCACTGAATCACCTGCCTGCACTGTGTTCTGCCATCTGAGCCATTGCTTATAAAGGTTTCCTGGAATCCTATTTCAACCAATAGAACTGAGGCTTTCCCCATCCAATCAGAGCTGTGCAGCTTCAACCAACCAGAGTGGCTCTATTCTGTCCAATGAGGACAGTGCCTTTTGGACCAGTCAAACAATGAGGATTTGCATGAGGACAGACCAATCAGGGACCAGGGGCAGGGATATCTGTCTGTATAAATCACCTCCTCTCTGGCTCTGGAAGCACATGTTCCCTTTCCAGCAGAGACTGAAGATGACCTTTTGGTGGCTGAGCTGAGGCATTGAAGCTGTGTGGTCACAACAGAGCAGGTTAGGAGAGGGACTGGCCTAGGGCCACCTGACCCCCAGGGCTGCTTCACATGCTGTTTTCACAGCCAAGCTTCACTGTACCCAAAATTGGCATTCATTCAATTGGCGCCAATGACCATCTATTGACAAGATGTTAATGTAAATAAGACTGACTCCATCTTTGTACCCCCACCACCGTTTGTTTGTTTTTTCTATTCAAGGTTTCATGCTGTGGACTCCGACCTAACTAGTCTCTGTCAGCACCAAAGCCTCATAATTAATGATTCACTGTGCCCTATAAGCTTACATGATGCAACCCTAAAGAATGCCTTCAGTGGTGGCCAGAATAGCAGAGCAAAAGAGATAAATACCAAATTAGGTGATGGCATCAATTGTAAGAAATTCTCCATCATAAGACCATCAGGAGGTATGGCCCTTGGCTCATGCTGTATTTTGTCCCTTTACCTTGTCAATCGGTACTTTAGCTGGACTATAAAATAAACTGTAACAGCTGTCTAACAGGGGAGATTAGCTATGGGGTCCTCTTCCGCTCCAACTCTATCCCTGTAAGTAAGTTACCCCAGAATAAACTGTGGTAACCTATGGGGTTGCCTGCATCATTTTTCGGTCTTCAGATATCTTCACTGTCCCACATTAAGACAGCTCATTAACAACAAAGAACGTCTGAGAAACTATAATATTCTAGAGGTGCCTAAGAAAACCTAATAGCTGTGTGACATGGAGTCCTGGATGGGATCTTGGGACAGAAAAAGGACATTGGGGAAAAATGAAGGAAATCTGATTAAAATGTGGACTTAGGTAACAGTAATTATCTATCATTGTTGGTGCACCATAGCACTGTAAGGGGTTAGTAATAGGGGACAGGGTGTGAGGGACACAGCGATTCTGCATTAGCTTTGCAACTTAATCTAAATCTAATTCTAAAGTAAAAACTTTACTTAAAATGGAAAGGACAAATAGAGCTAAATATATACTTGGGTAAAGAAAGCTTATTCACCAGAATTCCTCTGAATTCTATCAGAAGTGTAACCACGTGTTTGAAAGAGGGACTCTGAGAAGTGCTTTAGGAATGGAGCATGAGGATCCTGTCACCTGTGTGCTGACCTGGAAGAGGGCTCACAGCAAGTGGGGGAGGGGCTGGGAGGCGAGGGTGCGATGAAGCAGGAGGAAACGTCCTTAACCTCCGATTCCGCAAGCCTCCTGAGCTGTGAAACTCTTAGTGAGAGTGAGTTTTTAAATTTCAGGAGAAAACTGGTGGAGTTGGGTAAAGACAAGGGAATGAAGGAAGTCGAGGCTTTTAAGACATTTTTGAGGATCGAGAATGACTTCAGTTCCCTGGAGATTAATAGGAGCCTTCCGAAGGCACTGGGTTCCCCGGTCCTGTAACTGAGGGTTCCAGCATGACAGACATGGATGGGATGTCAAGGGCAGACAGGACGCCCCGGTAATGTCTGGACACATATTGTTTCAAACTGCTGACCCAAACTGAAAATCATCTCTTCATGATCAGAGGTTGTCCCTGACAATTGAGGATTTTCACTAAGTTAAGAGCATCACTCTGAGTCAGTGATGTTCCTTATCACACACACACATGCACACACACATATGCACGCACACACATGTACATACATATACACATATATACATGTACACACTCATGCGCACATGCACACACACACACACCATGGTCATGCGTTGGCCAATTCACAAAGCAAGCTAATGTCATTTTTGTTTTCTTGCCCTATCCTGCCTGTTTTCAGTGTCCTTCTCCCTCACTTTCCCTCGGACTCCATTTCTATGATCTTTCTTACACCTTCTATAAGTGACAGATACCATAATCACGGTAATTAAGTTCCATTGGCATTTACCCTAACATAATAAAATGGGGGGGGGGGTGAATAAATTAATTTCTGGTGCTTTCAGACTGTGTGATCTAACTTGTATTGGGGAAGGTATTTGGGGTCGGCATTGGCATCAAAACCCTCATCAGTGTAGTGATTCCCTGTGGGTCCCTGCACAGCAGCATGGGCATCACCTGGGAAGGGGTTAGAGACGCACGTTCTCTGGCCTCGCCCCAGGCCTGCTGTGCAGGCAGCTGGGGCCCAGAAATCTGTGTGGGGCCCAAGCCTCCTGGAGGCTCTCATGCTCACTCAAGTTTGAGAACCACTGATCTGGGGACTCCCAATTCTCTGCAAGGCCAAGCTGTGGGCTGGGAGTCGTGCACTCTGAAAGGCTCCAAAATGTGATTGCACATCACCTGGGAACTTAAAAGGACAACCCCTGCCTGCGCCGCATTCCCCAGGTGTTCTGATTCCTATGTTACTTTTTTAAAAGCTCCCGAGTGATTATAATGTGCAGCGGGTGCTGAGAACCTGGACCCGGGTCCAGCCCAGGCCTTGTCTTACCGTCCTCCTAAGGACTCGGGCTCAAACTGGAGCTGACAAGAGCGAGCGCCAGAATCCCTGGGAGGGCTCATAACCACCTCGGACATCTGACCCGGCAGGTCTGGGATGCCATGAACATTTCTGCATTTCTGACAAATTCCCTGCTGGCGGGGACCACACTTTGAGACCACTGGCCTAAGGCTCAGACTTGAGTGGTTAGCCACCCTCCATCCACAGGGGGGCGCGTGAGCAGCATCAGGCTGGATGTGCTTGGAAACACAGGCTGCCCCTCCCCATCAAGGCACAGCTCCTCCTCCGGCTTCCAGCCTCCTGGCGAGTGTCAGCGCGCGCGCGCGCGCGCGCACACACACACACACACACACACACACACACACACACACACACACGTGGTCCAAGAATAATGGTCCCCGAGGTGTCCGTGTCCTGATCTCTGGCTCCTGTGAATGTTCTCTTATTTGTAAAAGAGACTTTGTAGATGTGATGAAGTAGGGATTTGAACCGGGAGGTTATCCTGGTTATGGGGGTGGGCCCAGTGGAAGGGCCCAATGCCAGGGTCCTCACAGGAGGGAGGCAGAGGGAGGTTACATTCAAAGGAGGAGGAGATACGGCAACAGAAATAAGATGCTGCTGGATTAGAAGGAGAACTGCCGCAGGCCAAGGGATTCAAGAAATGCAGCCCTGGAAGCCGTGAGCGGCGGGCATGCTTCTCTCTAGGCCTCCAGAGCGCATGGCCCTGCTGACACTTCCATTTTGATCATGAAACTGACTCCCGACTTCTGGCTGCAAGCTGTGGGAGAATAAATGTGTGTTGAATTAAGCCACCGAGTTTGTGGAAACTTGTTACAGAAGCCATGGGAAACTCTCTCTCTCCTCCTCCCTTCTCCTCCCTCTCCCTCTCCCTCTCCCGCTCCCTCTCTCTCTCCCTCTCCCTCTCTCTCTGTCCTCCTTCTCCCCCTTCCCCCAGCTCTGTCTGCATCTCTCTCTCCTCCCTTCCCCGCCTCCTCTTGCAGGCACACACAGCAAAAGGAGTAGGAAGCCCTGAGAGGAGTCAAAATTATGTACAAAGTTTTTCAATAACTCACTTCCTCTCCACAACCCAGTGAGTGAGAAAGGAAGGCATCAGCAGCATTCCCACTTCCCAGCTGAGGAAAGAGCTCGGCCACCATCCATTACTGTCGCCCAGGCGATAGGAAATCCAGGGCTCACACGCAGACCTGCAGACACCAAGTCCAGGGCTCTGGCCCACATCCTGCAGCTCTCCCTCTGCTGGCGAAGCTCATCCCCCAATTCAATTCCTTCTCTGAGAATAATGATGTACTTTCTGCTTGTCACCTGCAAGGAGCTCTTGCCAGCCACGCCCTCTCCGAACTGTTCCTCACTCCACGAGCTGGCGAGAACAAAACCCCTGCTCCAGAAAGTGCCAGGACCTCCGTTCGCTCGCATCACCGTCCCAGGGGCCAGGCTCTGCCGGCGGCCACCTCTCTCCAGCAGCCCCGAGCATGTGTCTGGGTACATTAGGAAAGGAGTTCCGATGGAAGCAGAATGCTAACCAAAAACTGCCTTTCAGAAGATTTAACTGTTCAAGCCTGTGGAGCTTAAGGGTTTTAACACGCCCCCCACCGACCATCACTTGTCCCTCTCCCCAGTTCAAGGAGCCCATGCGTAGAGAGAGCGGCCATCCTGGAGCAAGCAAGGTCATGTCTGCAGCCTGCACCACGGACCAGCTGCTGACAGAACAGCGGGTGCTCCTCTGTCTGTGTGAGAGCGAAGGGTATGCTTCAGGGGCTGCATGAGCAGACCTGCCGCGAAGGTGGAGGTCGGGGCCCCCATTGCTTGGATCAGGCTCTGATCACAGGAAAGTTCTCACCCCAGCGGATACGCACGTGACAGGGACGTCACAGCCATCCTTCATGAGATCCCCCAACAACCCCATGAGGACCTTATGTTGCAGATGAGGGAGCAGAGGCATGAAGTCTTCAAGAAACTTGCCCAAGTCAAGCATCAGGGAACGCAGGGCAGGGACTTGCACCCGGGTCTGGCCTGCGCTCTGATCTACCCAACACTCGGCTTTCCCATGACCCCTTCCCTCTCACTCGCTGTCACCCCTGAGAGCTGAGGAAGGAAATGCGATCCCTGCCTCTCACCCACCACTCCCAGCCCCACTGCTTTCCACAGGAAGCCCTTAGTCTCACAGCCAAAGAGCACAGGAGCCGGGCGCCGGGAGGTTAGAGAACTGCTGGACGCCATACAAACAGACTTGGAGCGTTCGCTGCGAGGCCCAGACTGTTAACCGTTTGCTAAATTGGGGATAAGAATGAGCCTAAATCCCTGGTTTTGTTTTTGTTTTAACGAGGAAAATGTATTCCAAGTGCTTAGTTTACTGGCTGCCACACATAAGCTCCAATAAACACCAGCAGGCATGATTCTGATACTAAGTGTTAAACAGCCCACACCACCATGCTGAACACTGGGTTTTCCTGTATTCTCTCTTTGCTATAACACGTCCCCTCTCATTGCTCTCTCTGATGGTGTCCTACAGGTTAACTTTTATTTTATTTTGCACACACTTCAAAGGCCTAATGGAGGAGACATGGTTTGTGTTGCCTGTTTGGGGTCATGTTTTGCCTGATCACCCAGGCCACAGCTCTCAGGACAAACCAAGAGTTGGCATCCGACCCAATCATAAAGCAGGCTGATCCAATCAGGTTCTCTCACGGGAGCTGGAAATCGGGAATCCGAGACTCTGACAGAAGGTGGTTCTTGAACTGAAGGTCTCACAGAATTGGGGCTGGCACAGGCTATTGGGTAAATCAGATCCCCTTCATAGAGCTGTGCGACAGCGGTGCCGCCCTTTGCTGGAGGACTGCTCCTGGGGTGGCCTCACATACCTCCTGCCCCTGAATTCCTGGGAGATTGCCTGGGTGAATGTTAGCTAATTTCTTTTTTGCTGAAGCCAGTTTGAGTGGGTTTCTCTTCCTTGCAATATACGTGTATAGACCAATATTCCCAAACACTAGTAGATGTGGAGAAGAATTCCACTCAGGTGAACAGTTTGCAGACCCTGATTAACAGACTCTGGTGGAAACCAAAAGTGTGCCTCCTTTTATAGAGAAGTTTCCCATCCAGGTGCCCAATGAGGTCCATTTTATCCAAATGAGGTTTTCAAATTCCTGCAATTCTGATTGGTCTGCATCATGAAGTTCTGATGGTTGTTATTGTGCATTCTGATTGGTCATTCTGAAGCATTTCTGATTGGTCAGTGCAGGTCTCAGTCCATTCGTTGAAAGACAAAACTAAGAACTTCCTTATAGTGGTTGAATCAAAGAGCAGGAGCTTAGCAAGTTCAGTCTGTGGCTGTTCCCAGAAATGCAGGTGCAGGAGAGGGCTCTGCCAGCAACAGCCAATGGTCTCTCCTTATGAATTTGGGCCCAGTTAACCACTAGAAGTCCCTTTGGGCAGGTAGACTTCCTCTGGGGGTTCTCACTGTGATTAGCTTCGCCCCTCCTTCCGAGATTGGAATCACTCTTGCCTCGGATCTTACCACTTAGATTAGAAGGGTTACCTAGTGCTTTGGTCCTGAAAAAGGGATTCACAGACACTAGGGGATCCCTTAAGCCCTTTAGGGGATCTGCAGAGTCAACACTTCCTTCATAATAATACTAAGCATGATGTTAAAAAGCCATGAACGGGTGAAGGATCTGCTCAAAGTGCAAAGTTGATCACTGGATTTTTAATGTGACAGTCTGAAAAGTTAATTGATATGGCTTAAGATTTCTTGTTGCAGCTAATCTTTAAGAAACTACCACATTTGAATACAAAAGTTGTGGTACATAATACAATGGAATGTTACTTGGCCATGAAAAAAAAAAATGAAATCTTACCATTTGCAACAACATGGATGTCCCTAGAGGATATTATGTGAAGTGAAATAAGTTAGTCAGAGAAAGACAAATACCATATGGTTTCACTTATGAAATCTAAAGAGCAAAATAAAAGCACAAAGAAAATAGAACAGACAGATGGTTGCCAGAGGGGAGGTGGTGGGGAGCTGGGTGGAAAAGGTGAAGGGATTAAGAAGTACCCAGGGATTACCCAGGATGTAAAGGGCAGCATGGGACTGTGGCCGATAATATTGTAATAACTATGTACCAGGTGGGCACTTAAAATACCAGGGGGACTACTTTGTGAAATATGTAATTGTCAAATCACTATGCTGTACACCTGAAACTAATACAAAATAATACTGAATGTAAACTGTAATTGAAAAATAAAATTTTAGAAAAAAAGGAGCTACCACTTTTGAGCTTTGTGTAATGTCAAATAAGAATATCCATAGTTATCTGAAAAAAAGTATCTAAAGTACTCCTCTCTATTCCAACTACAAGTCTAGTAAGGCGGATTTTTCGTGCACTTCAACCAAAACATGTTGAAACAGACGCAGGAGGAAATACAAGAGTCCATTTGACTTCTTAATACTAAAATGTTAAGAAGGCTTGCAAAAATTAGAACAATTCTATAAATACATTTTATTAATGTAATGTACACTTCTATAATGCTTATTGTTTTAAATAAATTAACAAAGTTAAATGAATTTTAATTTCAAATATGGTAAATATTGATAGATATAACCTACATAAACAAAGGCTTTTGGGGCTTCTCCATAATTTCTAAGATCAGTTCTGTGAATTATCTCCAGCCCAGGCTCTCTCCTGACTCCGGACCTACCCATAAGATCCAGCTGCACATTGGGCAATGCCACTTGGGTGTGTCGCTGCTCTTTCAAATTCAACGCATTTGAATTTTTGTTCATCCTCTTAGTCATGTCTAGCTCTACTTCTGTACTCCCCTCTTTACGAACGTGTCGCCATTCACCTAGTTGCTATAGTCAGAAACCAAGGAAGCATCTTGTTCTTCCCTCTATCTCATTCTCCACAACCGTTTCCAAGTCTTGCTGGGTCTATCTCCTTAACGCCTTGTGGATTCTGTGCACATGTCTCTCTCTGTCCCTACTAACACCATCCTAGTCTACCTCCCTTCATCTCTCACCTGGAACATCTCAGTGCCTTCCAATTATTCTCCCTGTTTTCTATCCAGGTAATTCAAAACATTATAGCCAAAATGACTTTTTAAAATTTACTTTCTATTTCTTTATCCCTTTGTACAGCATTTTGGGAGAATTCCTCACCCTAAGCCTTGAGCTCATAAATTCACTGTTCAGTTATTTATTTCTAATATATCTAATTGGTTCTTGTTTGAAACCTTATTGTATTACTCTGAAGATACACATTATATTTATTTTAAAATTCTGTCCTATTAACTAAGTTTCCTTAGCAAGTTTTCCTGGAAGTGTGCTGTCTTTCATAGTGTCAGTTTCTTTCAAATTTCCAGTAACTCTTGATTGTGTGCTTGGCTTTGTCCTTGGAAATCCCTGCTAGATTGTTACCCACCCCTGTTCCTGCTGGGGAGGGGAACAGACTAATCTGCTAGAGTTTACGATTCACATTGCTTTTCTGTGAAAGCAGAAGCCCAGGCCAGATCCCTGGGCCTGGGTGACCCACTGCTTGATGGCTTTGCCTGATACCAGGTGACACCTGTCTCTCTACCCGTCACTGCTATACATGGCAATAGAGGTGGTTTTGCTGAAGCCTAGCCCCGGCAGAGTGTGGGATATGAAGGAGTGGGCTTTCCACTGGGGGAGAGTCAGTAAAGACATAGCTGAACTCAACACCATCAAGCGACTGGACATCATTGCCGTCTATAGGCTACTCCTTCCAATAGTAGCAGAATACTATTCTTTAAAGCTCACCTGGAACATGTGCCGAGATAAAATACACCATGACAAATTTAAAGGACTAGAAATCATATCATGTCTACTCAAGAACACAAAGATAACTGGAAAATCCCCAAATGCATGGAGATTAAACAATGCTCTTTTAAATAACACACAATTTAAAGAAATATCAAAAGAAATTTTAAAATATTTTGAACTAAATGAAAATGAAAACCCAGTTTATCAAAATTTGTGAGATGTGGTGAATGTAATGCATGGAGGAAAATTTAAGCAGTGAATGCAAATATTAGAAAAGAAGAAAGATCTAACATAAAAATTTAAGCTTCTACCTTAGAAAACTAGAAAAAGAAAAAGAAATTAAATCCAAAGTAAACAGAAGAAAAAGTAATAATTAGAGCAGGAATCAATAGAGAAAATCAACAAAACCAAAAGCTGATTCTTTGCAAAGATCCATAAAATTGATAAGCCTTTAGCCAGACTAAGAAAGAAAGAGAGGACACAAATTACTAATATCAGAAATGAAAGAGGGGACATCACTATAAAGCTTATGTAAATTAAAAGGAGAGTAAAGGTATACTATGTACACCTTATGCCCACCAATTCAATAAATTAGATGAAATGAACCAATTTCTTGAAAGACACAATCTGATAAAATTCACACAAGAAGAAACAGACAATCTGAATAGGCCTAAATATCTTAAAGAAATTGAATCAATAATAAATAATTCCAAAACAGAAAGCACCAGACCTAGATGGGTTCACTGGTGAAACTTTACCAAAAATTTAATGAAGAAATTGCACCAATCCCCTACAATCTCTTTCAGAGAATGGAAGCAGAAGGAATACTTCCTAAATCATTCTATGAGCCCAGATTTCGTACTGCCAAAACCAGACAAGGACACTACACAAAAAGAAAACTACAGAGCAATAGCTCTCAGAAACATAGATGCAAAACCCTCAACAAAATATAAGCAAATTAAATCCAATAATAGATAAATAGAAATATACACCACAACCAAGTGGGATTTATCCAAGACAAGCAAAACTGGGTCGACATTTAAAAATCAATTAACGCAATCCATCACTTCACAACTGGATGTTAGGACTGTAGTAACGCACCTAATCTCCCCGGCCCTACCCCTGGCTTCTACCCATCCCTCCACCCCCCCGATTCTGGAGTGCCACTGGTGTTGTTTCCCCCCTTATTGTGTTTATACTCTCCTGTGGTCTCTTGTTCTAGGACCAATTTTAGCTTTAATTCCATCTCATTGCTTCTAATGGGGGGTTGGGGGTGCTTTTCATTATTCTAGTATCTTCTGAAGAACAGATTTTTTTTATTTTTATAGAATCCAATTAATCATTTTTTTATGATTAAAGTTTTTTGTCTTCTGTCTATGAAAAATCTTTTCCCTAGCCAAAGGTCTTAAAGATCTCCATCTACTTTTTTTAAAAAATTATGATTTGAGGGTCTTTATGTAGGACTCTTGTCTATTTTGAGGTAACGTGGTATCTCCCTACCCCATGTATATTGGTTTTTTCTTGAATCATTTGTCAAAAAGTTATTCTTTCTTCCATTGAATTATTTTGGCACCTTTGTTGAAGCATCAACATATATATGTTGGTTTATTTTTATACACTCACTCTGTTCCATTAAGCTACATATTTATCCTTATACCAATACCACACTATCTATGTAGCTTTGTAATATAGCCTGAACTCAAATAGAGTAAGTTACCCAACTTCCTTTGTTTTCAAAATTGTTTTGGTTATTATGGATCATTGTACTACTTTATAAATTTTAGAATTAGCTTATCAATCTACACTAATAAAAGAGAAACATGCAAATTGACCATCCCTCTGCTATGCCCACCAGCCAATCAGGAGCAGGTATACAAATTAACCCAACAAAGATGTGAAGACTGAAGACAGCATAGAAGGAAGCCAAGCGCTGCAGAAGGGAGCTAGGCAGCAGAGAAGGAAGAGAGGCAGCGGAGATGGGAGGGAGCAAGGCAGCAGAGAAGGGAGTGAGGCAGTGGAGAAGGGAGCGAAGCCCACCTCGGCGGGCTTCGCTCCCTTCTCTGCTTCGCTCAGGCCACAGGAAGCCCTATTCTTGCAGAAATCTTCCTGCAATGGACCTCTAATTCTTTCATAAAAGTCCTCTGGGATTTTTAATTAGGGTGGTGTTGACAATCGCCTCACAAGGAGTGTGAGAATCTTTCCCCAAGCAAGACACTTCCATCTTCCCCTTCCACTATTTGGAACATGGTTGTCAAAAGTTCTACTTCTACACATGCTATAAGCCTCACAAAATTCTTATTTTCATGTTACACTGTAAGGGTTTTGTTTTTGTTTTTTAATAAATCTTTATTGTTCAGATTATTACAGATGTTCCTCTTTTTACCCGCATAGTTCCCCTCCACCTGATTCCCCCCTCCCCCCACTCTATGCCCTTACCCACCACCACTGTCTTCATCCATAGGTGTAAGATTTTTGTCCAATCTCTTCCCGCACCCCTCACACCCCCTTCCCCCCGAGAATTGTCAGTTCACTCCCTTTCTATGCCCCTGATTCTATTATATTCACCAGTTTATTCTGTTCATCAGATTTTTCATTCACTTGATTTTTAGATTCACTTGTTGATAGATATGTATTTGTTGTCACTTTGTTGTTCATAATTTTTATCTTTATTTTTTTCTTCTTCTTCCTCTTTTTAAAGAATACCCTTCAGCATTTTATATAATCCTGGTTTGGTGGTGATGAACTCCTTTAGCTTTTTCTTGTCTGTGAAGCTCTTTATCTGACCTTCAATTCTAAATGATAGCTTTGCTGGGTAGAGTAATCTTGGTTGTAGGTTCTTGCTGTTCATCACTTTGAATATTTCTTGCCACTCCCTTCTGGCCTGCATAGTTTCTGTTGAGAAATCAGCTGACAGTCGTATGGGTACTCCCTTGTAGGTAACTAACTGTTTTTCTCTTTCTGCTTTCAAGATTCTCTCTTTGTCTTTTGCCCTTGGCATATTAATTATGATGTGTCTTGGTGTGGTCCTCTTTGGATTCCTCTTCTTTGGGGTTCTCTGCGCTTCCTGGACTTTAAGTCTATTTCTTTCACCAGGTAGGGAAAGTTTTCTGTCATTATTTCTTCTAATAGGTTTTCAATATTTTGCTCTCTCTCTTCTTCTGGCACCCCCATAATTCGGATGTTGGTAAGCTTGAAGTTGTCCCAGAGGCTCCTTACACTATCTTCTTATTTTTTGATTCCTTTTTCTTTTTGTTTTTCTGGTTGGGTATTTTTTGCTTTCTCATATTTCAAATCTTTGGTTTGATTTTTGGGGTCCTTTGGTCTACTGTTGAATTTCTGTATATTATTCTTTATTTCAGACAGTGTATGCTTAATTTCTGACTGGTCCTTTTCCATTTTTTTTTTTTTTTTTTTTTTTTTTGGCATTCTCATTAAGATCCTTAAAGGTCTCTCTAAGTTCCTTGGAGATTTCTAGAAGATTCTTGAATAACCTTATAACTGTGGTTTTGAAGTCTATATCCAGTAGTTTTACTTTCCTCAATTTCTTTCATTCATGGCATGTTTCTTTGTCTCTGCATTTTGGCTGATTCCCTGTGTTGATGGAGTGGCTTTATGTGGTAGGTGACTTATAGGACCCAGTGGTTCAGCCTCCCCAATCACCTGAGGTGGACACTCTTGGTGCACCCCTTTGTGGGCTGAGTGCACAGTCTTGTTGTAGTTAAGCCTTGATTGCTGTTGGTACACTGGGAGGAATTGACCTCCAGGCTAATTGGCTGTGAGGACCCGCTGTGTCTATAATGGAAGAACTGCTGCGCTGGAGACACCCTTATGGGGCAGGACTTGCTTCAGTGGTGCTTTGGTGCTCACTGAGTCTGCCTCTTGAGTGTGTTACTTATGGATGTGAGGAGTTGAAATATGGTGTCATCTCACACTGACCACTAGGTACACTGGCTCCTGGATCTCCAAGGAGGTGCAGATCAGCTACTGTCTGAGGCCACCCAGCAGGAGCTATAGCGTGATCTGCAGATTTCTCCTCTTTGCTTGGGGTTTGGAAGTTTTGGAGCTGTCTGACCAAGCTGCAGTTTGTTAGGTTAAGCTGTGAAAGGGCAGGGCATGCAAAAGCTGCTGCGCACAGTTTGGGTGGGTTTGTAAATTGGGCACGGTGGGGTCTCAGGGAATCACTAGGGTGTGGCAAACAGCGATGGCTGCCAGTCAGCCCTCTCTGCATCTCCGCGTTTCTGCGTTCCCGAGTCTCGCACCCCAGTGCAGTAAACAATAATTCCTGCACACACCTCTGCAAGAAAGCCACCCTCACTTTCCAACCCAATGGCAGACAGTCCAGCTTTTCCCCATAGGAGTCTGGGTCCCCAGAGTCTCGCTGGAAACTGGAGTTCAGAGCAATCAGGAGCTTGTGTCTCCCTTCAGATTGAAAAAAACAGTGCACCCAGTTCCAGGCAGATTTGCGCGCCTCCATACCTCTGCTTTTCCACGCCTGTGCATGTCCTACCTGATCTCAATGTTCTTTTCTCTTTTCTTCTAGTTGTAGAACTTCTACTCAGCCAGCTTTCCTGTGGTTCTGGGTGATAGACATTTTGTCTTTTAGTTTTAGTTTTGGTGGTTGTGAGAGGCAGCACGTACAGGTGTATCCCTTATGCTGCCATCTTGATTTCCCCTGTTTGTTTGTTTTTAAGAAAAAAATTTTAAAACAGAGAAAATTAATCTCTTCTATTTACTCACATATTTACCATTTTTGGTTCTCTCTTTTCCTTTTCAACAACCTGAGTTTCCCTGTGGTATTATTTTTATGTAAGTCTGAAGAACTCCTTTTAATATTTCTTAAAACATAGGTCTACTGGCGATTGCCTCAGATTGGTTTTTTTTTTGTCTGAAGAAGTCCATTTCATCTTCATTTTTAAAAAACTTTCTCTGGATATAGAATTCCAGGTTGACAGGCTTTTTTCTTTCTTTCCGCATTGTAAAAACATCCTATTGACTTCCGACTTGCATTGTTTCTTATAAGAATTTGGTGATAATTTTTATCTTTGTTATGCTCTATGTAATGTTAATTTTTCCTCTGATTGCTTTTAAGATTTCTAGTTTATTACTGCTTCCAAAAATCTAATTATGATGTACTTTGTTTGTTGTTCTTTGTATTTGTCCCCAAATTTGGAAATTTTTGATAATTATTTCTTGAAAATTTGTTCTGTATTCTCTCCTCCCTTTCTGAAACTTGAGTTATACATATATTATACTGCTTGATATCTTGTCACTGTTTGTTGATGTTTGTTTTTCTTCAGTTTTTTCTTCTCTCTTGCTTTAATTTGGGTAGTTGTTATTGCTCTCACTTCTAGTTCACTGATTTTTTCTTTTCCAGTGTCTAACTTACTGTTAAATATATCCAGTAAATTTTTTATTTTACTTACTGTGTTTTTTTTTGGCTCTTGAGGTTTCACTTGATTCTTTTTTATATCTCTCTTCTTTGTGTTCATATGTTGTTGTTTTTCAATTATAATAACTGTTTTGAAGTCCTTAGTTGCCAAGTCCAGCAATTTCTCTCACACTCCTTTTTATTGGCTGATTTTATTTCTCCTGTTTACAGATTACATTTCCCTGCTTCTTCACTTCTCTATTGACTTTGATTTTATATTGTATTGCTGAGTGTCTGGGTTTTGTTGTCTTCCTTTAAAGAGTACTGAGTTCTATTGTGGCAGGCAAATAACTTACCTGCAAATAATTTTAATACAAGAATCATCAAAATACATTCTCTAGTTTAAGGTTGACAAGGTCTGGGGTTGGCTGTTTTTAGCATTGTTACTGTGGGTCCAGGGTGACCTTTATACTAGGGCTTAGTTTAGTCCTACTATGTGTTGTGACCTATCTGGGGTCCCTGATGAGTGCTTTGAGCACTCAATGATTTCTCTCCATTTTGGTTGATCAGAGCACAAATGTTTTTAAGTCCTGTTAAAAGTTTTAGTGTTTTAGGCTTATAACTCCCTGGTAGCTCCTCACACAGACCCATGGAGGTTCACCTTCCATGTGCATACTTAGTATTCACCAAAAGATTCTAGGGGAACCTTATACAGAGTTTTTGAGCTTTTTCATTCTGTAGCTCCCTCCTTTCCAGGACTCTTCTCTGGAAATTCTAACCACGTCATTGTAACAAAACTTAGGTCCTTCCTTCTTGTTCTACAGTTTGAAAAATGCCTTCAAGCAGAAGACCAGGGTTATTGTAGGGGTCCCTCATTAACATCCTTTCTGTTGGGGATCACAGTTATATGCTGGCTATAATGTCTGGAAACAATTGTCTCCCACATTGTGTCTAGTTTTCTAGTTATTTATAGCTGCAGAGTAAGTCTAGTACAAGTTACTTCATCATGCTTGGAAGTGGAGGTACCAATAGCATTTTCTAATGTGAAGGGCATGGCTTGAGCAGTCTCTGGAGCAGTCTTCCCAGTCCCATTCCCAAAGACCGAGAAATATTTGAAGTGGAACCCTGTGCAAAGCACTGTGACTGGCCCATGGGACATTAAACACTTGCGATCAATTATGATGTGTAAACACATAAATGTGCAAGATAATTTCTTTGAACATTTTAAGTGCTTTAAACTCCTTTAAACACTTAGGGGACAAGCTTCTCTATGTAACAGGTAGAAGCCACTTCTTACCACTATGCTATAGATTTAATTTCCATTCCATACAATGTGATTTCATTAAGGTTTTGTTGTTGTTGTTTTGGGGGTGTGTGTATGTTTATGCGCACTTGTCGATAATGTGATTTTAACTGTGTGGCAGTGTAGTCTAGTTTCTAAAGTAAATCCTTATAATAATAAATATTTGTCTAAAGCCTGACACTCCACCCTCACCACATTTGGGCTTTTGCCTACAATGGTGACGGTGAAAGTGTCTGCAACACTGTTTTGATTTGCTTATTACTGTGGCAGCGATGACATGCGCCCTCCGCCCAGTGCTTATTTACCGCTTGCACTGCTCCCACAGTTTCCTCCTTGAGTTTCTGCTTTGGTTGCTTTTTGCTTGTTTGGTTGGCTGGTTTTGGGTTTTGTCATTTGGCTCCCAATACTTCCTTGTTTTATTGTGCATTCTCTAGTTTAAGGTTGGCAAGGACTGGGGTTGGCTGTATTTATTCACTGGTCTTCATCACAGGTCCTTTTGTCCCAGCTCCATCTCACCAGAGCTGTCACGGAGACGGGGAGAATATATGGTGCCCTTCCATCCACCCATTGAATCTCTCCTCTTCCAATACATTACTGTTTGCTAACGCCTGAATACCAGAATCAGCTCCCCATTCAATCCTGGAGTTCAGCCCTCCAACACAACCTCTACCGAGACTTGGGCAATGTCCTTTCTATCCAACCTTTCCCCGCTTCTCACCAGCAGAGCTGAACTGTTCTCTATGCCAGTTATTCCAAGCTGTAATTTCACCTTATAAAGCCAGACTGATCATAAAGGGTAATGACGGAGAGTGGCTTAGTACTTGGCCTCCAGCATGCCTGGTTACTTAGGACGGCGGCGGGGCGGGGGCAGGGGGGGGGGGCGGTCGATGAACAAGAAACAGGAGAAAGGACACCCAGTGGGAGTTTCAGGCACAAGGGAGGAGAGGTGTTAAAAGTCATCTTGGAGACTGCTCTTCCCCAGAGCTCTCTGTTCTCTGCTTCATCGATGCCTCTCTCTCATCCTGACACCAAATTCAAAGAACAGTGAAAACCACATCGTTTAACAAAAGACAAGCAGCTTCTGTAAATGAGTGGGGTAACTTAAATAACAGTACATTTGAAAGCTCAAAATAGTACTCCTGGAAGTAGCTATTTTATCATTCTGTAGATTTTGCCATTCTTGTTTGATATGGGTTTGAGTATATCATTTAACAAGCTTCAAATTCCTCACTTCCATAGGCAGGACCCACAGGTGTGGGATTTATCTGTAAAGCAGAGCCTGGATAACTTTAGTAATTGATGTTTAAATAATTGTCTAAAGATTTGAATGCCTGTGCATTTGGGGAAATTGAAAGGCTTCCTCCTGTTGGCAGTAATAAATGGATGTGAAGCAGCAGAGTCTAAATGATGACTTCTTTAGTGGGCTTTTCCCATTTTCCCCATTTTCAGGAATTTTGATGAAAAAGCAAAAGCTGATCCAGGAAAAAAAATATCTGTATCTAAGCAAAAAAAAAAAAAAATTGATTAGTTTCACTCAAATCCATAGCCAGTGGTATTTAATTGTAATCATTTCCATCAAAATGTTTTAATTAGCCGAAACCAGTTTGGCTCAGTGGATAGAGCGTTGGCCTGCGGACTGAAGGATCCCAGGTTCGATTCCGGTCAAGGGCATGTATCTTGGTTGCGGGCACATCCCCAGTTGGGGGTGTGCAGGAGGCAGCTGATCGATGTTTCTCTCTCATCGATGTTTCTAGCTCTCTATCCCTCTCCCTTCCTCTCTGTAAAATATCAATAAAAAATATATTTTAAAAAAATGTTTTAATTAATCTTGAAAACTAAATATTTAGTTGATTTAGATATTAGACTTCCGTGGCAGTAAAGCAGATTCTTTTTAAACAGCAAATTTTGGCCAATGTACTTTTCTCTAAAATTCCACCAAAGATATTTATTTTAAGTCTTCTCCAATACCAAGGTAAGGAGTATTAATTGAGCTGGTTGGGGTTGTGAGGGAGCATTTATCCTCTGGATTAAAAAAAAAAAAAGATTCTTGTAGAGTATCTGAATTCTTAAGGTCCTTTTTCATGCTGTGCAAAATATGACCTGATTCATATAAAAAGCAACTAATAAAAGAAACCAAGTGCTCTGTATAATCAACATGAGGTGCTTATATGTGAGACCCCAAAGGAGATGGAACTGTTCACATCCAACCTTGAACTTGACTACCAGGTCTCTGTGTGTGTGAGGAGTGGAAGGAAGTTGCTGGAAAGACACCCCCTGATGGGTACAAAGTACATTAATGTTAAAATTATATGAAGGCCCCAGCCTTCCAACAAAGAGCCTTGTTGCTTCTTATTAATGGAAATAGATTCTCTTATTTTTCCTGTCAGATTCCAGCATTGCTGGCTGTAGGCTACACAGAGTATCTGAACCCTCCCAGATGCCAGCTTCTGTGGTTATAAGACAGGAAGTGCAAATGGGTTTGGGGCCAAGTGCAAAAATATGCCCTAAACAGAGAATGCTCTGTGGGATGGCCTCTATTTTTTTCATGCTGGGTATTAAATCAAGAGTCGCTTGTCTCTGTGAAAATTGTGTATCCAGCTACTTTTGGTCTTAAATGACAGTCCTATTGGATGAGTTAAAGCAAGTACATGGATTTATTGGAAATGTGTGGCTACCTCACGGGCTCAGGAAGGTCTTGGACTCAGCAGAGTTCACCTGACACAACTCGAGGGTGCCCATCTCTCATCTCCGCCTTTCCTCTACAACATTCTCCTTCCTTCTGTGGACTGCTTTCTCCACGTGATGTTGATACCAACAGTTCCTTGGACCACAGTTAGCGAAACTGCCCCTGACACAGGTCCAAGTGTCCCAGGAAAGGGACTTAGATTAGCTGTCCATTTCTGGGTCAACCAAGTGAGACCTGGAGAGCAGGTCACCTAAGAGGGGGACACGTGTTTGGAATAGGGGAAGGACATTCTTGATAGAAGCAGATCAAAAGAAAAATACTGGTGCGTGAGTGCTGGGCCAGCAAGATGACTCCTCATTACACTTGGCATGTTGGGTATTTGTCCTAGACGAGGCCATGAATCCAATTCTGGTTGGTCACAGATTTTCTATGGTCCTTTACCCAATATCATTCTGATGTGGTCATCTTTTAATGGCTTAAAACAAAAGAAAGCAAACCATGTTCTAACCCATCTACAGCTTTCTCCCATTATGGAAAGAGAAACAGTATTTTGTGGTCTTGGATATGTGGTTTCCCACACCCTTCAAAGAAAGACATAGGAAAATGAATAATTAAACTAGCGGTGTGTTTGTGGAGGACAGGGAGTGTGTCCTGCTCATCGTGGGTTTTCTGTTTGTGTTAGAGCGGTGCCTTGCACACGTGGGCAGTCTATTAATGCTTACTGACTTAAATTTTTGGAAAATTGTTCTACCATTTTGAGAGCAGGAAATCAATAAACAACTGCCTTTGACTGAATGTCTATGGTAGAATCACGAAAAAGTGGTTACAAGCTGGAATAAAGATGGACTTAAAGTCCCGCTAGAAAGAAATGGCCTGGAGGTCACTGTGTGGAGGGACCAGAGCGCCTGCGAAGGGCAAGGGCTGCAGCACCTCTTGTGGGGCTGGCTGCTCACTCACGGCAAGATCTCCCACGCGAGTCTGGGCTGCGAGTGTGCCCGGGGACTGGGCATCAGCAGGAGGTCGGGATGGATAGCTTTGTGAGTGACTTGCTGTGTGACTCTTGGAATTTTATTGAGTTTGAAGTTCTCACAGCATTACATTAAACTGCACAATATCACAAAAAATAATTTGAAAACAAAGGAAGGTTGCTACAAAGGCACGATGTTCCTCTTGTAGTTAAGTTTACCAAGTGCCTGTCAAGTGGGTTGTATAGTTTTACGCATTTAAAATACCTCACCGGTACTGAAACATGGGCCTCTGCACTTTTCTAAAAGCCACCCTAGGGATTTTCCCTGCCAGCCCACGCCTTCCCTGCCCCATGGCCTTCCCTTACTCCACGCACCCCCAGGGCCCCTCGCTCATTCCTCCTCTGCTTTTCTTCCCTCCTTTTCTCCAAGGTCTTCTCAGCTCTTCTGCTGCCTCTGCTCCCTGCCTGCCTCAGGGTGTCTGCTTCCCAGCACCCACCTCACAGTGTCACACAGGGGCCTGAGCTGCAGCCCTGCTGAGCTCTGCGGAGGCACTGAGATTGGGGAAGGGTGCTGCTCGGACTTCCTACCGCTGCACACAAACCACCCAAACCCAGAGGTGTTCGGAGGGACAGCTCTCCATCGTGTTTCACACTTTCCATGAGCTGGGCGGCCCAGCTAGGCTCTTCTGCTGCTGGCCTCCTGGGTCGGTCTCAGAGCTCCACTCATTGCGACACGTGGCTGGGGCAGAAGCACCCACGAGGCCTCCCTCCAATGGGCCTCTCTGTCAAGGCAGACGACCTGTTCCACAGAAGCTGACTTTCTGTCTTTGGCCTGGGCTGGGAAGTCCCCAAATGTCACTTCCACTGTGTTCTTTTTAATCCTCACCTGAGGACGTGTTTTACTGATTTTAGAGAGAGGAGGAGCGGGGGAGAAAGAGAGAGACGGGGGTGGGGGGGGAGAGAGAAAGAGAGAGAAACATCGATGTATGAGAGAAACATATCCCCACCAGGGATCAAATCCTCAACCTGGGTACGTGCCCTGAACGGGAGTCAAACCAGCAACTTTTTGGTGCATGGGATGAAGATCCAACCAACTGAGCCACACCGATCAGGGCCACTATGTTCTATTAATAGCATTTGGCAAACTTTTTCTGAAATGGACTGCTAGTAAGTATTTTAGCTTTGAGGGCCACCTCATCTCTGTCACAACTGCTCAGCTCTGCCTTGTAGCGTGGAAGCAGCATAGACACTACACTCAGGAAGGAGCTGGCGTATTCCATTGAAACTTTCTTTACAGGAGCCCGCAGTGGGCCGGCTTTGACCTGCGGGCCAGTTTGCCGACCTCTGCTATTGGTCACACAGTCTCAAGGCCAGCCCAGATGTAAGAGAGGGAACAGTACATGCAACAGGAAGGAGAGGACCCGACAGTGATCACTGGGAGACTGGGAGGCCAGCCAGCATGGCTGGGCCCAGGTCCTGTGGGCTGGCTGCTGCAGGGAGGGCAGCGGAGCCCAGCGTGATGACGAGGGGTCAGTACATGCTTGCCAGCTTGCTGCACTCCTGCAGACAGGGTTGGGAAGGAAGACAGCTGGCTTCTGGCCTCCTTGGCAGCTGAGCTCTGAGTAAGGAAAGGGCACTGCCACAAAGCCAACGAGTCTGAAAACTATAGCGAGCGCCCTCCACCGCCCCTCATGCTCTGCTGGTGACGATGACATACTTTTTCTTCCTAAAGCAGTAAACACCAGAAGAGTAAAACACAGGTCTTTTCCTCGTGTATTCCCTTTGTGGATTTGCATTAATACACCAATATTATTGGGACTAATCCTATTGAAGCGGAAAGAGAAAGAAAGGGAGTAGAAAAATAGGGATGGCAAAAGGTGATCTCCCCCAGCCACTCCGGGGCAGGAGGCGGGTTGTGAACTTGGGGGGTGGGCATGGGAGACGGTGAGTCCATGAAATAATGTTATGCTTATGTTTCTGTCCAATGGGGGTGGTATGGACAGCAGCATGGAAACAAGGCTTGACTTCGTAGAGAACAGAGGTTGGTGGTTGGTGATGGGACATTCCTGGAGGGTGGGCGGTGCTTGCTGACCAGGGGACTCAGGGACTCTGTTAACAGGGCTTTCAATTCTGTCTGAGATGGAGCCAGGGCCTTCTTGCAGGTGATGCCCAGTATCCTCAGAGGAAAGTACCGGGAGATGAGCTGGGGACCCAGAAGGTGAGGTGGAAATGCAGAGGACAGGGAAGAAATGAATTCACCCTGAGAGGGCAGCATAGATGCGGCCTCCTGGGTACCATTAAGACAAACATGGCACAGGAAGAGGGCAGCCATACAAATTACAGAGCTAAGAGGCATCTGCTGGCTCATGCACTGGGTGGAGAGGGTTAGGCTCACCCGGAAAGTGCTGTTAGAGAAGAGAGAATGGGCCTGACGAGGGAAGAACTTTCTAACGATTGGAAAGGTTTCAAAGGGGAACGGCTTCTCCATGAAGTGGTGGATCCCTCAGGTCAGAAGTGTTCAGCCACAGGTGGGTTACTGACATCAAGTTCATTCACTTTCCTTCCAGGAGTGGCGCTCTGTTGATATAGCCACCCCGCTCAACTGTAAGCTCCCGGAGGCAGGGACTTACGGTTTCTGTGTCCCCAGAGCCTACACACTTGGCTATTCACTAGTCATATGTGGTGATGAACAGGGAAGTGGGTACAATGCTTACAGGTGGGATTGCCATGGCTGCTCTTTTCCCCTCAATGAATGGTGCCTAATTCATTGTTAGTGTATTTTCAAAAATATTCTTATTTAAACAGAGTGTCTTGGGAATACAGCACCTTAACACAAGGTGTGACTCTGCCGCTGACGTGGGGCTGGGAGCTACATGGGGCTGGGGAGTTTGCACCACATTTCTCTCTGGGTTTACAAGGCAATCCTAAAGTTCTATGCTCAGTAATTAACAACACAAATAGATAACCAAAAAATAAAAATAGAAGGAAATAACGATGACAGTGATGACACCTCCTGGGGAGCTCGGGGACGGTGACGTGGTGTGTCCTCAGCAGCGACTCCCACCACTCGATCGGGGGAGGGGAGGGGAGGGGACTGAGGGGCTGTCAACTCCACCTGAGCTGCTGGAGCAGTGGCTCCACAAGGCCTCTCTGCCACTGCGCTGGGGTTCGAGACCCTGTCAAAGCTGCAGGGACTCCTGAGTCACCCGCCAGCAAGAAACACATCAGTGCTGCCAGCGCCTGTGGTGCCTTTGGCCTCCACTTGGTCCAACTGTGCAGGCGGCAGCTTGGCCCATCCTGGGTCAGGAAGGCGAGGCCTGGTGCATGGCAGGCCCCGAGCGGGCCTCCTGCTTGGGTCTAGGCACCCAATGGCTGCTGTCCACCACCCCGGAGCTACAAACTCCCGCCTTAGAATCCATATTTTCTGTCCAGGTGGTTGAATTTTACATTGAGAAGCCACGGTGCTCCTCTGCCCACAGGGAGGGGATTTGGCAAACGTGCGTGGGGCGCTGATGCGCACAGCTGTGCTCCCTGCACCTGAGGCCGTGGCTCTGTCTCTGGATCTCCTCAGCTGTCAGCATCTTTTCAGTTAAAACACTGCAAATGCAAGGTGTGAAGAGACGGGAAACTGGCCTCATTCCACATATTAACCTGTTGTAATAAGATCACCTCTTCCCACCAGAGGTCCCTTAGGGATATGAAGACGTTCACCAGAGATGTCTTGGCTGTGTCCAGGCCCCTGGCTGGGGGTTTACACTCATCCGCACGCAGGGGCCGGGTCGACCTGTGAAGTCCTGGACACGGCTGCTCAGGGCTGCGCTGCCCACGGGTTCTGGGCGCCTCTCGGCTCCCTCTCACAGAGCCTGCAGAGAGCTCCACTGTGCATAATGAGGACTTTGTGCTCCTCAGTATTTTTTTAGACCAAAAGGAAAATTTCTTGCTTTTCCTGCCTTTGGCTTCAGTTTGTTATTTGAAATGGCAAAAGTCATTACAATTCAACATGGACATTTGCTTAATAAACAGGAATAGAATCTTAAGGAACCACCACTGATCATAAAAATTAACCCTGTGGGTGCCAATCCTTAGGCGTAGACAGTAGCTATGGCTGGCATTTGGCAGGGTCACTACTACCTTCTTTATTATTGTTAGTGGGCTGTTGCTATGAGCTATTGCTATGTGTAACGTATACTTTTCTAATATCAAACCTAAAATTAAAAAAATAACACAGAGACATTCAAAATTATTTCATTTATACAAGATCTGTGTAGCCACAGACTCACTTTTAGGTGACTCACATTGACTCATTCCTCAAATATTTGAGTGTTCCCATCTATGGGACATTTTAAAAAGAGGATAAACACATTGAGGAACTCAAAGCTTAAAACCTAATGGAGCCCTCGCTGGTTTGGATCAGGAGATAAAACATTGGACTGCAGACTGGAAGGTCCCGGGTTCGATTCCGGTCAAGGGCACATGCTCAGGTTGCAGGCTCAGTCCCCAGTGGGGCTGTGCAGGAGGCAGCCAATCAATGATACTCTCTCATCATTGATGTTTCTATCTCTCTCTACCTCTCCCTTCATCTCTGAAATCAATAAAAATATATTTTAAAAAATCTAATGGAGAAAAGAGAAATAAGGTACACAGAGAAGTCCAAGGTAGAATGGAGGAGACATAAAGGTGTAGGAATTAAAAAGAAAACACATTTCTAGCCCAAAAGGGGGAAGCAGAAAAGGCCTCTTGGCAGAGGCAGCATCTGAGCTTGGCCTTGAAAGGTGGGGAGGATTAAAGGTAGCTACACCTTCTTTGATGTTCTCCCACTGAGAAATGGGATTTTTGTACTTCCTTGCAAATGCCAATGGGTTCTGTGCCTGCTTCAATCAATAAAAGACATTGACTTGTGTCCCTTTCCAGGTGAAGACCCTAAGACACTGGCAGCTTCTCTTGACTTTTGGAGCAGCTGATCTTCGAACACTCCTTCTGGGAGCCCTGAGCCTCCTTGTAGGTACTACCCTGAGACTCATGCTGGAGAGGCCACATGTCAGTTCTTCAGTTGACAATCTCAGCTGGACCCAGACTTTCCAGTGATCCCCACTAAGGTGCCACACATGTGAACAGAGCTCTCTGAGACTGTCCAGTGCAGCCCATCCCAGCTGAGTCGGCTGAGTGAGTGCCATCAACACTGTGCAAGGCAGCAGAATCACCCGGCTGAGCCCTTCCCGGATAGGTAAGTAGGGAAGTAGGGTTTGCTAGCAGAGGTGAGGCCCAGTGGCATCCCTGGGGAATGTTGTGTGCAAAGCCATGATGCCGTGAAGGTGCTGAGAATGTACTCAAGAATTGAGTTTGGGTGAAATTGGGCGACCTGCAGAAAGTATAAAGGAAAAATACCTGTTGTACATATTTTAAGACTAAACGAAGAGTCTGAAGGTCATGTGTATGTTATAGATTCTGTAGTCAATGGGTGCCACTAGGATTCTGTATATATTTTTTATTATGGAAATCTGTAAAGATACACAGAGGACAGGATAATGATCCATCACAGTTGAGGGCTCAGGAAATGTATATGTAGTTTCCTAGCAAAAGAATGATCAATACTTGTTAGTTTTTTCCTGATATATTTCAATCCCAAGCCCATACATTATATCATTTTACCCATAACTGTTCCAGTGTGTAGTTCTAACAGACAAGAGCTTAACAAAGTAATTGTAAAACCACTTTCACACCTAAAAAAATCAACTATCTTACTAGGAACCCCACTCCATGATCAATTTCTCCTACTGTCTCATTCTTCGTTCAGTTCAGCATCAGCCTGGGTCCCTAACTGCGTTTGGTTGGTTTGGCTCCAGGCCTCCTGCAGTCAGTGGCAGTTCTGCATCAGGCCCTCTCTCCTGTGCTCCTTGTCCTGCAGAACTGCTCCCATTAGGCCCCTGGCACCCTCATCCCTTGCCAGGTGATGTCATTTAGCATGCTCTTCTAGTGTCATGTTTCCTGTGAAGAAAGAGAGGTGGGACACCAGGTCAGGGCTATGTTTACGAAGGTGAATCTGATAATCTATACTAATAAAAGGATAATATGCTAGTTAGACCAGGTCAACCAGACATCTTCCAGACGTCTGACTTTCTTCCAAACAGTTAGGGGGTGACCAGGCCAGCAGGGGAGCCGTTAGGGGGTGACCAGGTCACCAGGGGGGTAGGTAGGGGGGGGACCAGGCCAGCAGGGGGGCAGTTAGGCAGCGACCAGGCCAGCAGGGGGGTGGTTAAGGGGCAACCAGGCTGGCAGGGGGGCAGTTAGGGGATGATCAGGTCGACAGGGGACCAGTTAGGGGGCAATCAGGCCAACAAGCAGAGGCAGTTAGGGGTGATCAGGCAGGCAGGCAGGCAAGCAGTTAGGAGCCAGTGGTCCTGGATTGTGAGAGGGATGTTGAACTTCTCCCGAGGGGTCCCGGATTGGAAATGGTGCAGGCCAGGCTGAGGGACCTGCCCCACCATGCACGAATTTCATGAACTGGGCCTCTAGTGTATAATAATGAGGTGGTGAATTGAAACCTCATCCAAAATGAGGGGTCCTGATCACCTGGCCTAGGGTGGGGGGAGGAGCACCCAGATGTCAGAGCACTAGGAATAGAGAGGTCAGAGGGGGTGCTGGTGATGAAAAACACTCCTGATATTTATTGGGTGCTTACTGCATATGAGGCTCTGTACATGTGGCCTCTGGTCTCAGCATGCTAAATATTTCCCCATCATACAGGACGAGGCCTAGAGAGGACACGGACTTACATGCATGGTTAGCATATGACACATTCCTGGGAACTGTGTCCTCAGCTACTACACCAAATGGCAGAGAGGAAGCCCCTGCAGCTGCTGTGGTAGTTCGGGGGGAAATACTGGGGTGAGAAGGCCAGGCGAAAACTGAGGGCAGTGGGTGAGTTTGGATGGTCGGCCGCATGAGCTCAGTGTCTCAGACAGCACTCTGAGCCCTGCTTATATGGGCATCCCCTATAATCCTCCTTCCAAAAAATGCAGACTTCTGGCCCTCCCCAAGGCTGACCAGGTCAGAATCCCAGCGAGTGTGGCCCAGGAATGGGCTTTATGCGATGCCTTGGTGTTGTTAGATGAATTTTGAGAAACACTGGCATAAAGAATGGGACCAACTTTAGCAGAGGGAGAAAGGAGAGCCATGCACTTCACAAAGGTAATTGACTGGGAAC
Source organism: Plecotus auritus (assembly GCF_963455305.1). Classification (NCBI taxonomy): domain Eukaryota; kingdom Metazoa; phylum Chordata; class Mammalia; order Chiroptera; family Vespertilionidae; genus Plecotus; species Plecotus auritus. The sequence goes on from NC_137782.1 coordinate 107,686,362, forward strand.
AAAGGGCTTGTCACAGTGCCCATGCGTAGGTGGCGTTTTATAAGTAAATGCTGGTGAACAAATAAACCAATGGAAGGAACTTTAGCAGATTGTGAAGGCTGAGCGAGTGGCTCCTGCCACATCACACTCCCTGCGTATTAAAACCTGGGGACTCGCATCACACCCTCATACTGAAAGAGGGGGCAGCAGTGGCCCTGGGGCCTGGTCAGAGTCACCTTCCTCCTGGGGCTCCTCTATGTTTGCGTGGGAGAGAGGCAGGAAAGTCCCTCTGAGGAGGATCCAAGTCAAACCAGAGACCCGTCATGAATGGAAATGGCTGGAAGACAAATGACAGGTAGATGCGTATGCTCTGTGCCATATTATTGATGGTGATAAAATGTTACCCACAGTGTGTAAGGCAGACAAGAATACTGGAGCCAAAAACATTCCACTCTGGAATATTGTCCAGGCAAAGGACGTCCAGTGAGCATTTTGAGAAATAGATATGGATTGAACAAACTGAATTGGTAAGTTGACCCAGTCATAAATCTTACGCTTTTTAAAAAAATATATTTTTATTGATTTCAGAGAGGAAGGGAGAGGGAGAGAGAGATAGAAACATCAATGATGAGAATCATCAAATGGCTGCCTCTTGCACACCTCACACTGGGGATCAAGCCTGCAAGCCAGGCATGTGCCCTGACAGGGAATCGAACTGTGACCTCCTGGTTCATAGGTCAACACTCAACCACTGACCACGCCAGCCAGGCAATCTTACACTTTTTAACCCTTCTTTTTTATTAATTAGTGTCTTCCTATTGGTAACCATAATCTTTATTTCATGAGGGTGTTTTTTAAGTAAATGAAAATAAAATACCAATAAAATGTTTTTAAAAGAGGGTTGTGCCAACTACACTATTGTGTTACAGTGCATATGGGGTGGGAGGGTCTGGGAGGGGACAGGGACTCTTGAAATGTGGGTAATGCTATTTCTTGATCATTATGCCATGTGTTTGATCTCCACATTTTCTGTATTATCCTATATAATAAAAGGGTAATATGCAAATAGACCAAAAGGCAGAACAACTGAACAACCAATCAAAGCATAATATGCTAATGATATGCTAAGAATGCTCAACTGCTTGCTATGACGTGCACTGACCACCAGGGGGCAGATGCTCCGACCGGTAGGTTAGCTTGCTGCTGGGGTCTGGCCAATCAGGACTGAGTGAGATGAGCTGGACACGCCCTGGAGCCCTCCCACGGTCCCTCCCCAGCCGGATTGTGCACCAGCGGGGTCCCTCAGTCTGGCCTGTGCCCTCTCGCAATCCGGGACCCCTCGGGGGATGTTGGAGAGCCAGTTTCAGCCCGATCTTGCAGGCCACTCCCTTTGGACACAGGGCTCATCGCTGGCGATTGATTGGGAGAGCCCATGGCAGGCACAGTGGGGCCAGGATGAGCGGGAGCGGCAGGTAGGAGCTGCAGGCAGCATTGGACTGCAGTTTCGGCCCCATCCCCACAGGCCACCCAGAGGGACCCCACCCATGCATGAATTTGTGCACCGGGCCTCTAGTATTTCAATAAAAACTGTGTGTGATGAAGCTGTGTCTCTTATTGTCAGAGATAGAGATTCTGTCCTGCTTTAGGGTGTGAAGTGCCACTTACCCAGGAACCTTTCTTGTTTTGCAAGTACGTAAACATCAAAGCTCCTTGTGCTTACCAAATGGGCCGTTTTTATCCTCTTGGTTAGAAAGCATAGACTTAGCTTCAAAATGAGGACTTAGCCTCGATGCACTGTCCTGGCCATGCCTGCCTGTCACTGCCTTCCTGTGAAAGATGCTGCCCCCCGCCCCCCCCTCCGCACCCCCCGTCCCTGCCCCGGGATCTGCTGGAGCAGCTTGGAGCTGGTGGAGGATGAGCTCACCTCCAGCCTTCCATGGGGAGAAGAAGCTGGGCTGGTCCTCAGAAAATGTTCTTATTGGCAATTATTTTAAAATCATTTTCTGTAGAATCCTTGATTTGTGTTACCAATTCACTAATGAAACAGTAATCGAAGCATTTTTATATGGGCCATTAAAAACTAGGTTTTAAAATTTACTTTGTCTTCAAATCCTGTATGAGCTGATTAAAGCAGACATTCCCCCCACCCCCAACCCCCCTTGGGCTCTGAATTAACAAATACTGAAATTGTTGCTGCATTTTCAAGTGTATCCGGGGAGATGGGCAGAGGGCAGACTCTGTGGGCTGCTCCCAACGACAGAAGAAGAAACCCAGGCAGGGAGGTGGCTGCTGTCCTCTGGCTCCACGAACTCAATTCCGATCAGATTCTAGTTAAGAGACAAGTTTTTAAATGTTATATGAGAAGCAAATTGTGGTGGAGATTGGACGCAAAGGTCTCCACAAGACAAATAAAAGATTATAATTCATGTCTTCAATGTATCTTCTAAACCAATCCAAACAGAATTTCAACTTTCTAGTTGCTTTGATTTTCTTCCTAATAATGGATTTCTTGTTCTTGGGCAAAAGTATGTACATTGCATTTTCTGGTTGGGTTTTTTTGTTTGTTTGTTTGTTTTCTTAATCTGACCCCTACTCCAGAGTTTCTCCAAGGGCTTATAAGATATTCCCTACAATCATTTGATGTGTAGCCTTACCTTTCTGTTTCTCTCTGGAAACCGGTGCAGCCCAAGTTCTTGTGGTTCTGTCAGACCCACTTCACACCTGTCCTGCACCCACCACCATATGTCCTTTCTCGCTCAGTAGTAACACACTCTTCCCAGCGGCCTGCTGGAAAGCGCCAACTGCCTGAGAGGGCAGTGACCTGGTGGACAGTGGGGCCATAGCCCGAAGGTGCGAAAAGCCAGCAAGCGGTAAATGAAAGAGACAATCACCTGAGTTTGGAGCAGGTCCTAGAGCAGCAGTCACCAGCCTTTCGGACCTCACGGACCACCGGTTGGCGACTGCTGTCCTAGAGGGAAGGGTCCCTACAGGCCTAGGGGGCTAATTAGATGATGCCCAAGGTCAGCGGGGGGCAAGTTTGTATTGTTTCCCTTCACCCCTGCGGTCCCCCGTACCTGCTATCTGTGCAGGCCTGGCTGGGCCTCCTTCAGTGTCCCTTGTGCGTGGGCCACAGAGCACGCAGTGGGCACTTCTGGTCTGCGGACATCTACAGCTCACCAGTCCTGGGTTCTGAAAGGCCTTCTATTCCAGCGGCCGGGTGGGGGAAGGGGCGATGTTTTCCTGGATGGCAGCTCTGGACCCAGACTGTGGAGTCTTTCAAAGTATCCCAAACACAGCGCTGCCAAAGGCATCTTTAAGTGCAGCTTGGGAATTAAGGAAATTCCAGAGGCCTCTTTCTAAGCCAACAGTGCGGAGTGAGCGGACAGCACAGCAGCCAGCAACCAGGCTGGGGCGAGAGGCACGGAGGGGAGAGGGGAGACCTGGGCGGGAGTTGGCAATCCACCTCCCATCCTTCCTGGGGGTCCTTGCCTGCCCCGCTGCACCCTGCCAGGTCCTCGGTGGCGCCTGCATCCTGAGCATCCCGACCAGAGGCTAGAGAGCCGGGCTAGGGCTCAGAGCCTCTGCTTGGCCGCTGCCCCCACTGGCACCCCGCCACCACTGTTGGGTCCCTCCCCAAAAGGACGCAGGCCACGCCCGCCCTCCCGGCCTCAGCTCTCCAGCCAGTCCTCCCTCGGCCAGCCCAGCACGTCCCTCCTGCCCGCCGGTGCAGCATGGCCTCCTCCTCGGCGCGGCCCACTGTCCTGGCCGCCACCGCGCTGGCGCTGTTCCTGCTGCTATGTCTGGGCCCAAGTAAGTGGGGCGATGCCAGGGCGCAGGGGAGGGAGATGGCGCAGAGTGGGGGCACAGGCACCCATTTTGAGTCTGAGCAAGGGCCAAAGGGTGATGGGGGTGTCGGGCTTTGCACTCCCACAAATGGCAAGTGGTGGCTTGGCCAGGCCAGCAGAGTACCAGGGTCAAGGGCAGGGCCTCACACCTGTGATGACCTGGCTGGACAAGGAGGGCGAGAGATCCTGGGAGGGGCAAGAAGTGTTTCAGGACTAAGGCGATGGGAAGAGTCCCCGGAAGCTTGCGTCAGTGGGATGGTGCTCCCTCTCCTCCAGACTGAGCTGGCCTCATGTTGCATACCGGCTCCCAAAGGAGAAATGCTTCGCCCTTTCTCCTTCATGGAGCCCTCAGCGAATGGGTTGAGAATTCCCAGTGAAGCGCTCCCTATAAAATGTGCACTTACACATACTCCCAAAATGAAGCAATCTGGTGGGTATGCAGACACCCGGACCCTGGGGGGTGGCAGAGCCTACCCTAAGAGAGGCAGTCTGAAATAGCACATGTTATCTGGACACCCTAGCTTCCCTGTGCCCCTCTGGCTCACTGGTGGCCTCCTGCCTGAGTGAGGCAGGCGCTGTGAGCCCACATCTCTTGCTGAGGGGCTGGAAGGTGTGGAGCCACTTGCCTAAGACCCGAGGCTGGTGCTTTTCCCGCTGCAGAGCAGCTGGGCACTTGTTCTGGGAAGGGAAGACCCCTGGGTGGCTCACTTCTGCATTTTACTCACTCAAAGCAGATGAGGAAACCAAGTCCCCAGGGGAGGGCGGGGAGGCGTGCAGTCCAGCCCAGCTGGAAGGTTGGAGCTGGGTCCTTAGAAGAGCGGGAGTCTGTTCAAGTGGGGAGGGTGACTGCAGTTCCACATCACAGCCACGCGGAAGGCGGGCCAGTAATTCCCATTACATCATTGATCTGCCTCGTGCCCTTTGCTCCTCCCGTTCTAAGAAGCACATCCCAGCAAAGAGGGTGAGCACTGGCTGTAAGCCATTCATTCCTCCTCGGGGCTTGCATTTTACTTCATACCAGCAACACAGTGAGAGGAGTCGGTGACCATTACAGTAACATCACTGAGCTGCAATGGGAACTTTCTTATGACATAAAATGAAAATCTTTATATCTATGTAGAGTCCCCTAGCTGGCTCTTTGTGACACTCAGAAACATTTAATAGAAAAAAATGATTAGTGAATTGATCAAAGAGACATCTTGCCATTCTGAACCTAGGAGGTCTATGCCAGGTCACTAGATTTCATAAATTCACAAGTGCCAATTATCACAGCCTAGAAATAGGAACTGATAGCGTTGGGGTAAAAATAAAAATCTATACACAGAAAATAATCATGGTTATTCACTTGTTCTTTGTTTTTTTCTTCAAACAAATTTAGTGTGGTGTCCGATCACACGGTGTGTAGTAATTGGCACGGTGGCGACACTGACAATTCATAACTCAGGGATAGCCATGCTTTTCAGTTGCATTGCCGAGAAGCGGGGAGACTTCGAGTCTGGAGCAGTGGTGACACATTTGCTGCGAGAAATTGCAGCCTCCTGGCAAATGCTTAAGCCTCATGTCTATTTCAATATGAGACCACATTTCATCATTAATTGTTCAGCGCTTTTACAGAAGGCAAGCCTTGGAGGGACTTAATTTCGTATGAGTTGTTGGAGATTGACAAATGTTAAGATAGTAATGGATGCTAATGTTACTGCCAAGGAACATACCTGTCGGCTTTAGGAAATGTTTTCATTGATTTCCTCATTTAAAAGTAGTACTAGTAAATGAGGATGGATGACTTCATTTAAAAGTCATCTCCTCAAGTGCTCATCTCTGCTTACTTCTGCTCAGCAACTCGTGATGTGACCTAGACCAGTGTTGCATGGCTGTCCAGCTGTTGGAAACCTTATTTCATGTCCTAATTTATGGCCCCGTGGCCCCCAGAAGTTTTATTTCTCTAGGTGAAACATCTAAATTCCTTTACTGTTTCTCATGTAACACATGTTTGCGCCCTCATCCTCTCTCCTCTGACACCTCCGGGTTCCTGTGCTCTTCTGAAAGTCACCTGTTCTGAGTAGAGGGCTGGTCCAATCAGAGTAGGGACGAAACAGAGACGGGACGATTGCTTCCTTTCTGCAGATGCTACCCAGTTATTCACGCAGCCTACAGCTGGAATTGCATCTTAAACAGTCAATCACTGTAGACTGACACGCACATAGACAGTGAAAGCCACTGGGTTCTTCCATAGGCTGCTGCACACTGCGCTGCTGCCTGAGCCCACTGTCCCGTAGACCCCGCCTCCTACGGAAGATATGGGGGCAACACCACCTGCACCCCCAGTCCTTCAGTGTGGTCTTTAGAGATTCTTCCGAACCGGCTCCCCCACTGACACACCTACTCTCAAGGCAGTTGGGTATCACTAAGTTCAAATGCTTGGAGGTAGGAATAGGAGTGGCTGTTTAGGGACCAGGGGTGTCGAGTGACTTGGGTCCAGAGGTGTTCAAATTCAAATTCTGTAGCATTGGGCATGCCAATAAAACACACCTGCAGGAAAAGTCAGCTGTGGGCAGCCAGTTTGTGACCTTTCCCTACAAATGTGTTTTCCCTCTCACCTACCTAGTAACTTCTTTAAGCAGGAGTTCTTAATCTCATTAGGGTCCCAGACACTTCTGAGAGTCTGGAAAAAGCTATGGCTTCTTTTCCCAGAAAACTGTACCCTTGCAGATAGAAGCCCGGCCTTGGGGCCTGTCCATGGAGAGGGAGGCTAAGTACCTGCCCAGAAAGGGCACCCCCACCTCCAGGCTGTCTCCATCCTGGGACCAAACCAGCTCCTTACACCTGAAGGTACTCAGCTCCCTACTTTGAGACTGGCTTTCCCAGGGCTTTGTTTCCCTTCAGAGGCCAAGCCTTCTACTTACATGTGCACTTAGGGACCGAAGGCGCTGACAGGTCCCCACACGTGGAGGGCGTTCTGTCAGGCCAGACATGTTGTTTTCCATTGAAATGCTCAGGCTGATTAGAAACATGTTTAGAGGTGAATAAAAGTCAGAGCAAATGGTGCAAGTAAGGCCTGATTTTGAGGTGAGCAGGACAAGCTACACAGCTGGGCTGGGCTGGGCTGGGCTGGGCTGGGCTGGGCTGGGCTGGGCTGTGAGAGGGCAAAGGCATGGGCGTGTGGCAGCAGAGCTCCCTTTCTGCTGCCTGTCCTCTGACGGCCCTTCTCTGCATCATCTCCTCTTCCTGTGAGGACACGGTATCAGGGTGTAGAGCCCACCCTAGGTTCAGTGTGATAGCACCCTGAGAGCTCAACTCATTATGTCTGCAAACACCCTATTTCCAGATGAGTTCAACGCAGAGGTTTCAGGTGCCGGTGAATTTGGGGTGGGGGACACTTCCACCCACTGTACCACGCAGAGAGAAACTCTGCAGGAAGGGACCTAGGGCAGGTGGCTGGCCCTCATAATAAGACGTAATGGCTAAAAGAGGAAGGCCACTTTCCAGGGACTAGCTCATGTCATAATGCCCTTGGTCAGCCACGGTCATTGCCTCTAGTCTGGGCCATGGGCAGCCTGAACTGCTTTTTTCTGCACAACAGGGAACTCAATGAGCCTAAAGCAGTGTAATACAATCAAGCTGCCAAATAAAGATGGGCGCATGTAGTGGGTTTTTCCAACTGATTTTTGCATTTGAGGAGTTAAAGAGTACAGCCACACTGAACCTGATCTCTATTTCCATTCCTTCAGGCACCACAAGTGGAAATACACTCAAGCTGATGCTTCAGAAGCAGGAAGGTAAATACGCCCCAGATGGGTAAGGGATTAAAATGCAATGGCCACGCCGAATGTGCTCACCTGAGTGTCATGTCTGGCCACTCAGAAGTGTTTGGTCCTTAGAAGATTAGCAGGCCTGAAGAGCTTGTCCTGTGGGTGTGTGGTGTGATATTTTATTAGTTAAGTATTTTTGCCAGGAGACGTTTGAAGGTTATTTTTCTGAAAGCTGTCAGTGTGGACTCAGAACTAAAAGAGGCCGTGCTGCAGTGTGAATTGCTGCTATTTGTGTTGGGACCGTGGACCCGTCAGAGCACATTGTAGAGCCCAGAAAAGCTCAGCTGGTGGATGTGTACATATTGTACGGTCCTGGTGGTCCATCTCCAGTTAACTGTTGTGGGGAGGGTCAAACCAAAAAGCTCCTTCTTACTCACACCTGGTGAAAGCACTGCTGAGCGAATGTGGACAGCAGCAGAGTGCCACAGAGCAGCCTGGGAGCCACACAGCAGCCTGGGCCCTGCACCATCCGCCATCGCCATGCAGCGGCCATCGGGCCAGTGCCGTGGTCTTGTGAAGGCCATCTCTCTCCTGGATTTTTCATCTCACCTGTAAAATTAACTGCCCCTCAGAAATTAAGAAGTGTGACCACATTTCTGATGTGAACATTTAATCACTTATTCCTTTTTAAAATATATATATATATTTTTATTGATTTCAGAGAAGAAGGGAAAGGGAGAGAGAGATAGAAACATCAATGATGAGAGAGAATCATTGATTGGCTGCCTCCTGCATGCCCTCTACTGGGGTTCGAGCAACCTGGGCATGTGCCCTTGACCAGAATCGAACCAGGACCCTTGAGTCCACAGGCCAACATTCTATCCACTGAGTCAAACCGACTAGGACCACTTGTTCTTTTTTTTAATTTATCTTTATTGTTGAAAGTATTACAGATGTCCCCCTTCCTCTCCCTCATTGACCCCCTCTATCCTGCTCCTTTCCCCTCCCCAGGCCTTCACCACATTATTATCTGTGCCCATGGGCTATGTATATATGCATACAAGGTCTTTGGTTAATCTCTTCCTCCCACCCCCCACTTCCCTCTGAAATACGTCAGTCTGTTCCATGCTTCAATGTCTCTGGATCTATTTTAATCATCAGTTTATTTTGTTCATTAGATCCCACATATGAGTGTGATCATGTGATACTTGTCTTTCTCTGACTGGCTTATTTCACTTAGCACAATACTCCCCAGATCTCTCCATGCTGTCTCAAAGGGTAAGAGCGCCTTCTTTTTCACTGCTGCATAGTATTCCATGGTGTAAACGTACCACAGCTTTTTTATCCACTCATCTACTGATGGGCACTTGGGCTGTTTCCGGATCTTGGCTATTGGAAATAACTTACTCTTGTCTCTCTGAGTTAGTGGGGAATCCAGCAGGTTCATGTTGCCTCTAGCACTCACCCTCAGGGATCCCCTCTCAGGATCAGGGCTCCTGGGCATCTTTCCCAGCATTCCCTGCCGCTCCTGTGGCCCAGGTCCCTCCACAGTGTCGGAGACACCTCAGAGGGCTTTCTCCCCCGGCTGGGCAGCCAGCCTGTCCCCAAGGACAACCCGGTGGCAGGTCTCGCCAGAATGGTCACAAGTCCTGGGTGTAGATCCTTAACTTTTATTCATTGCAAGCCAAGAAATACATATGCAGCGCCTGCTGTGTACAAAACAGGGTGACAGGCCCCAAGGGAAAAGACATGAACAAGAGTGAAAAACAACCCCCTGGTGTTTATCCACGTGATAAGGAATACAGAGGGCACCCACTCCCATTCCCCTTGCAGCCTTCATGTCAGCCCGGGGACAGGGACACTCAGGCCCACTGTGTAGGAGGACAGGCCCAACCAGACAGCAGGGCAGACCTGGTGCAGAGCATCCCCTGGCACACCTGCCAATGTGGTGCCTTCTAAACAGCTGAGGCCCCACAAAAAAGACGGGAGGAAGCATGGCCCAGCCAGCACCAAGACCCTTCCGATTCAGCCGGCTGCCAGGAGGCCCGAGGTGGTGCCCAAGGTGGCACTGTGTACTCTAGCAATCTGCCGTGAGCACTGGAGGCTGGGCCTGGTCCGGCCTCTCAGGCTCATCACTCCGGTCCTTTCTACTCCCCAGTTTCCTAAGTGAGCCCAGTGCTCGCTTGCCTGCACGCACAGTGCATATGCACCAGACATCTGTGCCTCCCAGTGCAGAGCCCAGCGGTAGGCCCGCCTCTGCATGAGGCCTGGTCCCAGCCTGGTGAGCGGCTGCAGAGAGTGAGCTGCCTTTCATTTACACCCCAGGCCTGAGGAGGTGAAGGTCAGCTCACGCCCTGTTACATGATTGTTCCCAAACAGGAGCGCTTACTAACCTCACATACATGTGAAGCTGAGCCAGCACCGTCTTCCCCGGGTGGCACTGATGGGGTGTATAATAGTGATCCCTCCAATAAGAAGAGAAGTCATCTCTGTACCTTGGGGTGGGACTCACTCATTTCAGTGTCTGTTCCAAAAAAAACCGACGTGGCTGTGGATGAGAGCAAAGCTAAAAGCTTCCTAGGCAGCCTGAAGCGCCAGCGAAGGCAGCTGTGGGACCGGACCCGGCCGGAGGTCCAGCAGTGGTACCAGCAGTTCCTCTACATGGGCTTCGACGAGGCGGTGGGTATCTGCTCCTGCGGGCCCTGGCTTCCTGCAGGGCAGTGGCGGGGGTGGGGGTGGGGGGTAATAGCTGGGGGAAACGGCACAGAAATTTAGGCTCCATTATTCACTCCAGATGTACCCTCCTCCCCCACCCCCCACTGCCAAGGCCATCCAGGTGTCGGTTACGGTTACGTGACCATCCATATGAGGGCAGCAGCTGGAATTTTCCATCACACTGGGTCCAAGTGGGAAGCCAAATTCCAGAGAAGACACGCCCAAACTGGCTGGAACTTAGATTCAGCAAGAGTCAGATCTTCCTGGGGACAGTTTTAGCTGCTTTGCCTGGGTGTCCTTAAAGTAAATCACAACCTCCCCAAAACATTTTCAGCTTTACCTCAAAAAATGTCAGAAACACCCAGATCAATGGGAAGACCCACGAGGACAATGGGAAGGAGATGAAACTTACGTTTAAAGAGAGAGGGGTCTGAAAATGTCTTGGGGAGAAACTGTCAGTGCATTTGCAAGAAAAGATGGTTCGGTTCAGGTAGGGAGAATGGGCAATTCACCAAGTTACAGAAAAAACACGTTTATAATCAAGCACTCCCAGCTGGGGCCAGGGCCAGGTAAGACAGTCCTGGTGGAGGTGGGGTAGTGCTGCGCAGAGCTCTGCAGTGGCGGCCAGGGCTGCGCGGGGCTAGCGCAGAGAGCTCTCAGCCCACCTAGGCCAGGGAGCACTCAGATCACCACCCAGGCCAGGGAGTGGAGGGAAGGCAGCATCTCCAACAGGGCAGATGGAAGTGTTTTTCCAAACGGACCCAGGATTCATATTGTGAATCAAGGGTGTATACAAAATACTGCAATAGGTGAAAACAAATTAAACTCTTTAGCGACATGAGTTTTTAAATTAAACTTATTAGGAAACAAAACTAAAATAAACAAATGGGACTACATCAAACTAAAATGCTTCTGCACAGCAAAAGAAACCATCAACAAAATAAAAGGCAACCAACTGAATGGTAGAATATATTTGCAAACAATACCTCCGATATGGGGCTAATATCCAAAATGTAGAGAGAACTCACATAATCCAAGAACAATAAAACAAAGAATCCGATGATAAAATCAGCCAGGGACCTAAAGAGACCATTTTTAATGGCTGCATAAAATGCAAGCCTGTAGCCATATCATAATTTCTTTCTCATTCCCAGCTATTGGACATATCAGCTGTTCCCCATTTATCTTTTTGCTACTCAAATATAATTTTTTGTTGTGCAAATAGCTAAACACTTATAGCCAAACTCTGTGCCAGGAATTATTCTAGTTCTTGTGTGAATTAACTACTTAACATTCACAACAACCTAAAAAGCCGGTGCTATCATTGGCATCTTAGTGTGTAGTTTGTTTCTCACTTAGTATTGCGTTCTGTGCAGGGCAGTTACTGGGCAAAGATAGAATTACATTCAAGGGTCATTAAGTACTGCCAAACCGCATATTCCTGTAAGTCATGTGTGAGGGTCCCAATTTTCTCACATCTGCAGCAGCATCTGTTATTCTCACTGAAAACTTTAATTTTTTTACTTATTTGATAGATGAAAATGCTATATCATCTTCCAGCACTTGGCATTTCTTTGATGACCAGTATTTGCAGTTCATAAAAATGGGTATTAAGAATTCAACATGGGGAAATGGCTAAAATAATGTCTGATGACAAACTGTAATAAAGGAGGATCCTATAAGATTCTAGTAACAAGACTAGAAGCACAGCAATGCTCTAACAAGAACTCATTCTTAGTGAGGGTGTTAGCCATTGAAGAGAAACCACCACAGAGAAAGCCAAGGGTGAGACATGACCAGAGGGTGCGTCCTTAAACCCGCTCTCCATGGTGTTCTTTCTTCTTCGCCAGAAATTTGAAGATGATATCACCTACTGGCTGAGCAGAGACCGGAACGGACATGACTACTATGATGACCACCACCGTCACTACGATGAAGATGCCGCCATTGGTCCCCGGAGCCCCGACAGCTTTCGGCACGGAGCCAGCGTCAATTACGACGACTACTAACCATGGTCCCGCCTGTCCGGTGCCAGGAGGGCCCCTCTCCTCTTCCTAACCTAACACAGGTGGCCTCTGTTGTGCTTTGTTTCAGCTGCTCTTTTCTGCCCACTTTCTGTGACCAGAAAGGAAGAGTGCAAACAACGAATATAAATGCCTTTTTATATAGCTTATGCAAGTGCCTGAAAGTGCATTTCATTAAAAAGTAGCAATAAAAGCATTTTGTTTGTTAAAAAGAAAGTCTCAGGATTTATTTGGATGACAGTGAAGCTGGCCGCAGTTTCATCACCGGATGTTTGCAAAGTTGAGTGTCATCTGAGAGGCCCCTCTCTGTTATCCCAGTGGAATCTTCCAAGAACTGACCACCCCAGGCACCCTGGGACTCAGCAAGGGTCTTCCTTTTGTTAAAATTCAGGCCACACTGAGTGCAGGATATAACTCTAGCAAGGAAGTTGAGTTGAACATTATTTCAGGTTACAGGACTGGGCATTCTGGTCCAGTCCCTGAGCTAGAGCTGCACCTGTTCAATGTCACCCTCCATGACATGAAGAGTAAGAGGGAAAACCCTGAAGTCTGGTGGATCTCAGAGCCTCCCTATCTTTAAAAAATTAAACCCTGCCCCATGACTATGAGAAGATTTAAGAGTATACTTCACACCGCATTTAAATCACCTGAGTGAATGAAAGAAAAAGTGGTGTTGGGGAGGGGAGAGGGGATGAGGAAGGTGGGAAGGGGCTGGGAGGTGGGTGAAGGCCTGGGGCATTACTGGGAGGAGGCATCTGGTCACAGCCTCCGGGTCTGCAGAGCTGGGGCGTGGGGGTGGGGCGGGGATGAGAGGCTCCACTCAGAATGGCTCTTATACTTCTGTGGGTTGCAGATGCCTCTGACCGTCTAAAGCAGTGATTTTAAGCCTTTTCCATCTCATGGCACCCCTCAACTAATTTCTAAAATTCTGCTGCACACCAAAAAATGTTTTTTGTTGCTCTGACAAAAAAAAAAAAAAAGTATAATTTTTATTCATTCACACCAAAAGGCTATTGTTGTGTTGGCTGATGGCTGTTGTCACTTTTTTTTTTTTTTTTTTTTTTACAATCTAAGGGAAAAGAGGTCAAGGCCTCTAAGTAAATAGTCAGGTATTGCATGTTTTAAAAAGTCTTGTGGCACACCTGTTGAAGATCTGAAAATAGCTGTCCTAATGGAAGCTTGTTTGTTCTTTCTCAGAAAAATTATACATAATTTTGCAAATAGTCTCTGAGACTATTTTCCAAATAGTCTCTTGGGAATCACGGGTAACAAAAGCCCTGGCTCAGGAGAGCAGTGTTTATGGACAATGAAAACAACTGCACATCAGTAATTTCATTTCTTCCTTTGGAATCCTTACAACTTTTTAAAATTAATGGCAAGATACACATAATATAAAATCTGCCATTTTAACCATTTTCAGGGTACAGTTTGGCAGCACTTAGAGTCACAGTTTGTGCACCATCACCATCATCCATTTCCAGAAATTTCCATCTTCCAAAACTGAAACTGTCCCATTAAATACCACTTCCCTCCTCACTCCTCTCGCCCCTGGAACCTGACATTCTACTTTCCGTCTTTATAAATTTGACTATTCTAGGTGCCTCATACAAGTGGACTCTGTAGAGATGTAAAAAAAAGCCTTTCTTTTTCTTTGCTGTGGCCTTTCACAATTTATGAGAAGCAACTGGCAATTAAACTCCAAGATTGTTAGCTCCTCTGGTTCAAATAAGTTCTCTGTTCAAATTGCAAGATAAGATAAGCTACTCTCAAGGCTACATTCTTGCATACCCCCCTCCCTGCTGGTTTTACAACTCAGGGATAGTTAATACAATGTTCCCTTCCTCCCATCCCCCTTCAAATAGGCCTCTTTTGAACTCTTCATAGCTTTTGCTCTAAGCATGTTTTACAGGCTTGGGAAAAATACTGATAAGACACCTCCCTAGGACATCTGCCCAGACTGTCTCCTGAAGAAGTAACAAACTACAATTCCCCTGATGGCTGCTCAGTTTTAGCCCCCAAATCCCCCTCCTTTCCTTGTCACCTTCCAAGTATCATATCCCAAAAGTTGGATATGATGAAAGATTCTAATTTCAATTATAATTTCTCCTTTGACCCATGAGTTGATTATAAGTATTATTAAACTAACTAGGGGCCTAGTGCACAAAATTCATGCACATTAAAAGGGAATTAATTAGAGGAAATATTTTAATATTGCTATTTGCCCTTTCTCTATAATAGGAGTGTCAGAGATGAAAGAAAATTAGTAAAATGTATATTAAAATCTCCCTCCTGTCAGTCTGGGGAGCACCACGGGATCCAGAGTCAAGTTCCCACCCATCTGCACATGCCTTGAAATCACACCAGACCCAGACCCGGCCGGCCCCACCCCCATTGGGTGAAACCCAGACCTGGCCGGCCCTACCCCCATCAAGCCCCGCCGGGCAGGGCGCATGGCCTCAGGTCCCCCATCAAGCCCCGCCGGGCAGGGCGCATGGCCTCAGGTCCCCCATCAAGCCCCGCCGGGCAGGGCGCATGGCCTCAGGTCCTCCGTCAAGCCCCGCCGGGCAGGGCGCATGGCCTCAGGTCCCCCATCAAGCCCCGCCGGGCAGGGTGCATGGCCTCAGGTCCTCCGTCAAGCCCCGCCGGGCAGGGCGCATGGCCTCAGGTCCCCCATCAAGCCCCGCCGGGGTAGGTGGGCATGGCCTCAGGTCCTCCATCAAGCCCCACCAGGCAGGGGGCATGGCCTCAGGTCCCCCATCAAGCCCCGCTGGGCCGGGGGCATGGCCTCAGGTCCCCCATCAAGCCCTGCCGGGGTAGGTGGGCATGGCCTCAGGTCCCCCGTCAAGCCCCGCCGGGGTAGGTGGGCATGGCCTCAGGTCCCCCATCAAGCCCCGCTGGGCTGGGGGCATGGCCTCAGGTCCCCCGTCAAGCCCCACTGGGCCGGGGGTGAAGCCTCAGGTCCCCCGGCCTGGCACTGGGACGTTGTGGGGGGGCGCGGCCTGAGGACTCTCAGCCTGGCCCAGCGCCACACAGCTTCAGGTCCCTGCTGATCAGTCATTATGGCGTCACAGTGTGATGACCATTTACATATTAGCCTTTTATTATTATGATTTCAAGTGAATGAATTTTTTAAATTATCTTATTGGTTTTGTTTTCTAGCTTAATTGCATTGTAGTTAAAGACAATATGGTCAGTCAGATCCAAATCCTTTGAGTATACACTGAGGTTGGCCAGCTTCTGTCCATGTGGGTATTGCCTTGGTCAGCGTTCCATGTGCACTTGAAAGAAATATGTCATTTCCAGACATCATGTAGTCAAGTCCATCAGCTCAAGTTCCACAGTTACACTTCTCTCATTTTCTGTTTTCTTTCTTTTGAGGGATTCATGTGATCTGATTAGTGTGCGATCTATTGGTAAGTGTTAAAAGTTGATAGATTTCACAAGTTTTTCCTTTAATCCTGTCAGCCTGGCTTTATATGAGGCTATGGGCAAATTCAGTAGATACACATAAATTTAGAATCAATATGTCTTCCCAGTGAATGGAATAATTTATCATTATGCAATAAATTTCCTTATTTCTATGATGCTTTTTGCCTGAATTCTCCTGACATACCTTCTTTGGTTACTACTTGCCTAGTCTATCTTTTCCATAATTTGGCTTTTATCTTTCTGTGTGTGTGTGTGTGTGTGTGTGTGTGTGTGTGTGTTTTCAATTACAGTGAACAAGCATTATTATATTAGTTTCAGGTGTAACACTCAGTGATTAGACATTACATAACTTAGTCAATGATCAACCTGATAAATCTTGTTCTCATCTACACCATACTTAGCTATTATAACACTAGAGGCCTGGTGCATGAAATTCATGCACGGCGGGGGGGGGGGGGGGGGAATCCCTCAGCCTGGCCTGTGCCCTCTCGCAATCTGGGACCCCTCGTTCCTTACCGCCTGCCTGCTCTCTGCTCCTTACTGCTTGGCTCGCTGCTCCTTAGCGCTGCCACGGAGGTAGGAGAGGCTCCTGCCACTGCCGCTGCGCTCGCCAGCAGTGAGCCCAGCTTCTGGCTGAGTGGCGCTCCCCCTATGGGAACACACTGACCACCAAGGGGCAGCTCCTGCATTGAGCGTCTGCCCCCTGGTGGTCAGTGCGCATCATAGTGACCAGTCGTTCTGGTCGTTCCACCTTTAATGGTCGCTTAGCTTTTATTATATAGATTATTGATTATATTCCCTAGGCTGCACTTTACATTACATCCCCATTACTATTTTGTAACAATGTATTTGTACTTCTTAATCCCTTCATCTTTTTCACCTATCCCCAACCCCCATCCTATCTGGCAATAGTCAAAATGTTCTCTATCTACGAATCTGTTTCTGTCCTGCTTGTTCATTTTGTTTTTTAGATTCAACTAGAGAGAACTAATTTAGAGAGAACTTTCTTTTGTGCTTTTAAGATCCTCTCTTTGTCTTTAACGTTTTGGGTTTACTTATGATGTGTCTTGGTGAGGGACTCTTTGGGCTCATCTTGTTTGGGACTTTGCACTTCCTGGACTTGTATGTCTATTTCCCTCACCAGGTTAAAGAAATTTTCTTACATTATTTTTTTCAAATAGGTTTTCAATTTCTTGCTCTCTCTCTTCTCCCTCCCATACCCTCATGACATGAATGTTGGTAAGCTTGAAGTTATCCCAGAGGCTCCTTGCACTATCCTTGCTTTTTAAATTCTTCTTTTTTCTTTCTGCTATTCTGATTGGGTGATTTTGGCTTCCTTATTTTTCCAATCTCTGATTTGATCATCTGCTTCATCTACTCCACTGTTGATTCCCTATAATGTGTTCTTCATTTCAGTTAGGGTATTCTTCATTTCTAACTGGTTCTTTTTCATGTTTTATAGTTCTGTTTTTATGTCTCCTATCTCTTTCTTGAAATTCTCTCTAGGCTCATCTACTCTTCTCTTAAGTTCATTGAGCATCCTTATAACCAGTGTTTTAAACTCTACATCTAGTAGATTGCTTGTCTCTATTTTGTTTAATTGTTTTTCTGGAGTTTTGTTCTGTTCTTTCATTTGGGCATGTTTCTTTGTCTCCTCATTTTGGCAGTGTCCCTGTGTTTGTGTCTATGTATTATGTACAGCTGCTACATCTCCGGGACTTGGTAGAGTAGCTTTATGTAGTAGGTGTTCTGTATGCTCCAGTGGCACAGCCTCCCCTATCACCCAAGTTGGGCACTCAAGGTGCACCACCTCATGTGAGCTGTGTACACCCTCCCATTATAGTTGAACCTTGATGGTTGTTGGCACATCAATGGGAGGGATTTACCACTCAGGCCAATCAGCTGTGAGGACTGGCTGTGACCACCATGGAGGATCAGCTCTGCAGGGGCCCACAGAGCAGGACTTACTGCAGTGTGGCTCTGGTGCCTGCTGAGTCTTCCCCTTGAGTGTATCCCTTGTGGAGGTGGCTGGCTGATAGTGCTTTGACAGTCTGAAACTGTCCACTTGGTACGTTGGCTCTAAGACCTTTCAGTAGGGACAGGCCAAGCCCTCCACCACCTGTGTTCTGCCTGGGGCCACCAGCAGGAACTACAAAGCAATGTATAGGTGTCTGCTACTTGAGCTGGACTTGGAGGTGCTCAGGTGAGGCCAAACTGTGAACCAAGATTGGCTGCTGCTAATGCTGGGCCTGGGGCCACTTAGCAAGAGGTACAGGGTATGCTGAGGCCAGGTGCTTCTTATTTGAGAAATTTTAGTAAAATATGAAACATGAACCAAGAGAGGCCATTCATATGGAAAAGCCACTGGAAATAGCTTGGGTGGTTCCACAAGTTGGGTGGAGCAGGGTCTCAGGGACTCACCAGGATGGGGTGAGCAGTGTGAGCCAGGTTTATGGAGACTCAGATGTGGTATCCACCTGCAGGCTCTGAGGGCTGAAGGCTCATCAAAGGCAAAATAGCCTTTGCCAGCACTTCTGTCTGGGAGAAAGCTGCTCATCCCAAGTCTTGCCCTGATACCAGAGAATTCAGTTCCTCCACTATGTCCCTGGTTCCTTTCAAGCTGCTGTCCCAGTGCTGAAGCTTAGAGGGAGTGAGTCTCAGTAAGTTCGTGTGCTGGCCCTTTAAGAGGAACTGCCTGGGACTCCAGCAGTCTCCATCTCACTCAGCATCAATCCCTGCTGGTTTTTACAGCCAGAAAATTAAGGTGACTTCTCTTCCTGGCACTGAAACCCTGGACTGGGGGTCCTGGTGTGGGCTGGGATCTCTTGCTCCTCAGAGGGTACCTCTGCATCCAAGATATCCCTTTCCTGCCACACATGGGTGTGGGACCAACCCATTCCACATATCTGCCCCTACTACCTGTCTCAATGTGGCCTCTTCTCTAATTCCCTAGTTGTAGAACTTCTGTTCAGCTAGATTTTAGGTGGTTCTGAATGATGGTTGTTCTGTGGGTTAGTTGTTATTTTGATATAGTTGTGGGAAGAGGCGAGTACCATGTCTACCTATGTGCCATCTTGACCCAACTCTTCTCTGTGTTCTTTAGGTGTGTCTTTTGTAGAATACATAGCTAAAATTTGTTTTGCTTGCTTTCAAAATATAGTATAACTGCTCTGGCCGGTTGGCTCAGTTGGTCGGAGCACCATCCTGTACACCAAAAGGTTGTGGGTTTGATTCTCAGTCAGGGTACATAGTTAGATTGAGGGTCCCATCCCTAATTGGGGCACATACAGGAGGCAACTGGTTGATGTTTCTCTCTCTCTCTCTCTCTCTCTCTTCCTTTCTCTCTATAATCAATAAAAACATATCATCAGCTCATAAGCATTCTGTCATAGTGGCCAGCAGTACTGGAGTGAAGGAGACAATGTGAGTGAGTGAGAGGGTGAGTGTATGGACATGCGTGTATGTGTTGGGGGAGGGGTATTGGGGGGGGGCAATCTGATCACACAAAGGAGTCTTGAGGGTGGGCAGTTCAGTTTCTCCTAGCTGAAGAACCACTGCTATCTCCATAGCCACTCTTTGGGTGTGGCTCTAGCTTGGAGACCATGCCATCTTGAAGGGTTTACAAAGTCCTCCTTGAGAGCAGGTTGTGGGGAACGGCAGAAGCTAGGCACCCAGCCTGTCTACCACCTGACTTGATGCAGCCAGGACCCAAACCCAAGCACACTCTGCCCTGGACCTCATGCACCTGTTGAGGACACAACTCAGAGCCTGTGCACCTGCCATGGACACCAAACAGACTGCACCTAAGCAAACACCCCCAGGACCTTGCATGCCTGCAGCTGACACAGGTGCAACACCACATGCTTGCAACTGATACTGGTGGGATCTCCATGCACCTGGCACGCACCCAGACTGACCTGCACATCCAGCAGGGACCCCACCTGGACCCTGCCCGACTGCCTATGATCCAGCAGGACTCTCGCCCCTGCTTTGGACTCACTGCCACCTCCAGGGCTCAGGCGAAGGACCTTCACTGAAAGCTGGCTAGTTGGAAGCAACCTCCCCTGCCCTGGACCTACTAGAACTGAGGACCTGAGGAGTCTGAAGAGGCTGCAGATCTGTGGGTGAGACGGGAGTGCCTGGCACTGAGAGGTGTCCCTGCGGGCATTGGCTGTGAAGATTGCAGAGTGGTGCAGCAGTGGAAACCTGGGGCTGAAGTCCCTGGATAGAGTAGTGCTAGCATCATACCATCATGCAGTCTGGGAAGCTCCTCCTGACCAATAGGAAGAGCCATGCAGTGGAGCTCAATGCCCCACTGGAGGGGTCTGAAGAACACACCCCACAATGAATCTGGGGGACTCTTTATTTCTTTTCATTAGCTAGAAAACGGAGATTTAGAAAGCTTAGAAACTTGACCCGACTGAAAAGAAGTAAGAAATGGTGGACCTTGAAAATGACTTCAGGTTTTCTCACTGTGCAGAATATAGTCAAACACTGCTGCAGTTAAATATTTTACCCTTTGTTCCCCTGCGTGATCTATAATAATAATGTGCTTCGTGTTGATATTTACTGCTGTGTTGCTGACCATTACCTGAAAGAGAAGTTGGGGTGCTTTACTGGGCTGGAAAAAGTTTAGCTAAATCAGAAAGCAAGTCTAATTAAGCAAGTTTATTCTATATCTATAAAGGGCTAAGTTGACTCGCGCATGCATGATACATATATATAAAGCTATCGCTGGCGCCAATCGCACGTGTGTGTTTTGATCTGTCATTGTTGATTGTGAATTTAGTTGACACTTCTATTATAAAGAAAGAGTGAATAGTGATATTAAAATATTTATCTAACTAATTTCCTTTCAATGTGCATGAATTTGTGCACTGGGCCACTAGTATAGTATAACTATTAAAGCCATAATGAGAGTATTTAGTCCACTTACAGTGTGATTAGTGATTTGGTTTTACTTCTAACATCACATTTTGAACTTTTGACTTGTTCCATTTTACCTTTTTCTTTCCTCCTCTCTTGCCTTCAGGACTATTTTGTTCCCCTTGGATTATTAATTCTTTTTACTGGATCTATTCTACTAGCATTTGCTCTATTTAATACATATTTAAGAAGTTACAGGTAATCAATGGCCATAGTCTTCTCTTGAATGATATACGGACCTTGCAATACTCTATTCTCCAATTTCCCCTCCCAATTTATAAACTATAATAATTTGGAATTCCAAATCTAGCCTGCTGTATTTTCCTTACAGTTACCTTTATTTCATGTGTAGTTATTGGTTTGTTTAGACTGCCATATATTTATCTTGGTTCACTATTTTTCCTTGCAACTCACATCATGCAACTGAGGCCATTTTCCTTCAGTTTGAATTACGTCCTTCAGAACCCATTTTGTGAGGGATGTGGTGGAAAAGTCTCAAGTTTCACACTTTCCCTTCTTTCACTTGGCATAGAATTTTTGGTTTATTTATGTAATCAGTACTTTGAAGGTATCATAGTTTTATGGTTTCCACTGTTATGAATTTCACTATTCTGTTATTTTTCTGTGGGTGTTACTGTCCTCTCCAATTTGCTATTTATAACATTGTCACCTTTGTTACCTCTACCTACGTCTATGTCTATTAATAGAAAGTGTTCCAAAAAAATGTATACACACACTTTGAATAATGATAAAGTCAGTGTTTATTAAAATACATTTCATTTTCAAAATAGAGCTATCAGCTGTTGAAGGGTGTATACAGTTTTGGGGACACCCTATATTTATACTGCTTGGGTTTGTTGTGCTTCTTAATTGGAGGGTTAGTGTTTTTCAACAAATTTGAAAAATTCTCACTATTATTCCTTTGAATGTTAGTTCTTCCCCATTCTATTATTTCTTTCTGAAACTTTATTCAAGTGTAGAAATGTCAATTATATTTTCCCTTTTAAAAATATGCTAAATTATGTCTCTTGTCATCTGTTCAGATTTTCAAGTATCTTTTTTACCTCTTTAAAAGGTATTAAACTTCTTGTATATATGTCGCTATTTCCAATATCGGAGGAGGTCGTTGCAGATTTTTTTTCTGCCTGCCATCCATGATTTCTCACTGGTGGTATCTTCGCTCCTTGATTTCATGTAGCTTTAAAAGATGGCCTGCTTCTTGGGAACTTTGTTTTAAGAAATAATTAAAGCCTGCGTGAAGTTAATTCTTCCAGGTAGCACTTGCATTTCCTTTTGCTAGAGGCTTAGGGTGCAGGGCTGCGGTGGGCGGTGGGAGGCTCTGCCAAACGGGGACTGCTGCAGAGTAAGTTCTCCTCCCAGGGACCCCTGTGGTCCCTGTTCTGGTGGGTGTCCTCACCGCTCCCTCCCACCCACATGAAGGTCTGAAAGAAGGCATGCTCCTGCCCCCATAGTGCCCCCTCAGTGCGATGGGCTCATTTGTCATTGCCCCAAACCATAGTGGAGCCTGTGGGTGCCGTGGCTCCCAGGACAGCCTGCCTGCTGTTTTCCTCTGTCCTGAGCCACACAAGCCATAGGAGAATGACTTGATTTTCTCTCCATTTCAGAAGGATATTTCACTGGATATAGAATTCCTTTCAGTCTGAAAAATGTGCCACTGAGTTCTGGCCTCCATGGTTTCTGATGAGAAGCTTGTTGCCATTCTTTGTTTTGCCCCTAAAGGAAATGTTTCATTTTCCTCTTGCTGCTTTAGAGATTTTTTGCCCTTTGCTTTAGTTTTCAGTGTGACTATTCTGTGCCTTGTTATGGTTTTCTTTGGGTTTACCTACTTGGTGTTCCCTTAACCTTTTGAATCTCGTTTATGTTGTTTTGTCAAATTTAGGAAATTGTCAGCCCCTTTTCTTATAATATTTTTTTCAGCTCCACCATCTCTCTCCTCACTTGGGACTCCAATGACATGACAGATGTTTTTTAATTTTTGCTATAGTTCCACCTATTTCTAAAGCTTTCATTTTCTTTTTCAGTCTATGTTCTCTCTGTTGATTAACCTGGATAATTTCTGTTGCTTTATCTTCAACTTTATGGATTATTTCTTTTGTCCTCTCCACTGTTGTTAAATTTATCCACAGTGCTTTTTATTTTGGTGCACATTAGAATTTCTGGGTGCTGGCTTCTCTAGCTCCAAGTCTGGGATATCTGAAGCAAAAAGAAAACCCAGGAAACTCACCACTTGTATGAGTTTGCTAGAGCTGCCATAACAAAATACTAGGGGCTATGCTGCCTAAATAACTGAAATTTATTGTCTCATATTTCCAGAAGCTAAAAGACCAAGGTCAAGGTGTCGGTAGGTGAGGCCTCTCTCTGTGGCTTGCAGATGGCTACCTTTTAGCTGTGTCCTTACATGGTCTTTGCTCTGCACATCCACATGAATGTTGTCTAAATTTCCTCCTTATAAGTCAGATTGTACTAGGACCTACTCTAAATACCTCATTTTAAACTTTAATAACCTCTTTTTTTCCCCATTCCAATTTTTTCAATTACAACTTACATTCAATATTATTTTGTATTAGTTTCAGGTGTACAGCATAGTAGTTAATCATATACTTCACAATGGGTTCCCCGATATTCGTAGTACCCAACTGGCACCATACATAATTATCACAATATTATCGACTATATTTCCTATACTGTACTTTTCATCCCATGACTACTTCGTAACTATAAATCTGTGCTTCTCAATCCCTTCACCTTTTTCACCCAGCTCCAACACCTCTCCCCTCTGCCAACCATCAGTCCATTCTGTGTGTCCATGACTGTTCCTGTTTTGTTTGCTCGCTTATATTGTTCTTTAGATTCTACATATAAGTGAAGTCATATGGTATTAGTCTTTCTCTGACTGACTTACTTCTCTTAGTATAATACCCATGGAAGTATTTCATACTTTTTATTCGGGCTGAGTAATATTCCATTGTATATATGTGCCACTGCTTTTTTTTTTATCCATTCACCTACTGATGGACACTTGGGGTGCTCCCTTATCTTGGCTATTATAAATGTTTCAATGAACACAGGGGTGCATATTTTCTTTCTAACTAGGGTTTATTTCTTTGGATATATTTACAGAAATGGAATCACTGTCATAAGGCAGTTCCATTTTTTAAAAACAATATATCTTTATTGATGTCAGAGAGGGAGAGAGGGAGAGAGGGAGAAACATCAATGATGAAAGAGAATCATTGATTGGATGCCTCCTGCATGTCCCTTATTGGGGATAAGCCCACAACCCAGGCATGTAGCCTTGACCGGAATCGAACCTGGGACCCTTCAGTCCGCAGGCTAACACTCTATCCACTGAGCCAAACAGCTAGGGCGGCAGTTCCATTTTTAATTTTTTGAGATATTTCCATAACTGTTTTCCACAGTGGCTGCACCAGTCTTCATTCCCACTAACAGTGCAAGAGGATTCCCTATTCTCCACATCCTTGCCAACACTTGTTTGTTGTTTTATCTTTATTTAAAAATATTTTTTTATTGATTTCAGAGAGGAAAAAAAGAGCTAGAAACACCAATAATGAGAGAGAATCATTGACCAGCTACCTCCTGCATGCCCCACACTGGGGATCTAGCCCACAACTGGGCATGTGCCCTGACCAGGAGTCGAACTGTGATCTCTTAGGTTGACGCTCAACCACTGAGCCATGCTGGCTGGGCTGTTGTTTTATTGATGTTAGCCATTCTGACAGGTGTGAGGTGATATCTCATTGTGGTTTTAATTTGCATTTCTCTGATAACTAGTGATGTTGAGCATCTCTTCAATGTCTACTGGCCATCTGTATATCTTCTTTGGAGATGTGTCTATTCAGGTCCTCTGTACATTTTTAAATATGATTGTTGTTGAGTTGTATGAATTCTTTATAAATCTTGGATATTAACCCCTTATCAGATGTGTCATTAGCGATTATCTTCCCCCATTTAGAACATTGTCTTTTCCTTTTGTTGGTTTCTTTTGCTGTGCAAAACCTTTCCAGTTCAATACAGTCCCATTTATTTTGTTCTTGTTTCCCTTGCCTAAGGAACTGTATCAGATACAATATTACTAAAAAGAAATGTCAAAGATTTTACTGCCTATGTTTTCTCCTAATTCTATGGTTTCCAGTCTTATATTTAAGTCTTTAATCCATTTTAAATTTATTGCATATGGTGTAAGAAGGTGGTCTAGGTTTTTTTTTTTGCATGTATCTGTCCAAGTTTTCTCTATTTCTGTCCCATTGATCTGTTTTTATGCCAGTACCATGCTGTTTTGATTACTATGGCCTTATACTATTAGTTTGATATCAGGTAACATAATTCCTCCAACTTTGTTCTTCTTTCTCAAGATTGATGTGGCTAGGCTATTCAGGATCTCTTGTAGTTCCATATACATTTTTGTGGATTATTTGTTCTAGTTCTGTGAAATATGTCTGGTATTTTGATAGGAATTGAATTGAATCTATAGATTGCTTTGGGTAGTGTGTACATTTTAACAATATTAATTCTTCCTATCCATAAGCATAGTATATGCTTCAATTTCGTTGTATCTTCTATAATTCCTTTCTTTGGTGTCTTACAATTTTCCAAGTACAGGTATTTCACCATTTTGGTCAAATTTATTTCTCTGTGTGTGTGTGTTTACGCATTTGTAAATGGGAATGTTTCCTTATTTTCCTTTTCGGATAGTGCATAAAAATACAATAGGTTTTTGATATTTATTTTGTATCCTGCTACTTTACTGAATTCATTTATCAGTCCTAGTAATTTTTTCTTTTTTTTGGTGGAATCTTTAGGGTTCTCTATATACAATACCATGTCATCTGCGAATAATGAGTTTTACTTCTTCCTTTCCAATTTGGATGCCTTTTATTTCTTCTTGTAACTTAATAACCTCTTTAAATATCCTACCTCCAAATATGACTACATTCTGAGATTTTAGGGATTAGGAGTCAAACACGTGAATTTTGGGGGGAACACAAGTCAGTCCATAATACCACTAGAATCTAGTGACTAGATCCTTGCCTGGGTCCTGAGGTCCCCAGATGGTCTTCCTTTTCTACCTACTTTCAGAGTCTCCTTATGCTTGTTTTACATTTAATGTCCAGAACTTTACAATGTACTTGGTGGGAAAAAATAGCAAAAATATGTCTGCTTCATCTTCTTGAAAACAGAAGTCTTTTCCTTGCATTTTTACTTTAGTTTCTTTAAAAACTGACCTCCCATGATTGGTAAATGGGAGTCAGTTATTTGACATTTGCATGCTGGGTCTTTGTACCATCGCATTCATTTTACTTAAAATAAAATGTATAAAAATTACAGAAACACCTAAGTCAAAATATACTAAACAGTAAGAGTTTTAAAAAACATTAAGGTTCTTGAACAAACCCATTAACCAACACGTAAGGATCTTGGGAACTCATCGCTCCATCATATCTGCTAAAAAGCAGAACAAACGAAAAAAATCAATAACTCTTCTTAGATACACCTGAGAAGTGTGGTCAAAAGGCAAACTCCTTTCCCTCAAATTGGGAAGACTGACAGGCAAATACAGAGAATCACAACTCACTGATTAGCAACCTCCACGTGATCAGTGCCAGGGTCAGAAAATCTGAAGTATAATTGATGAATTGTTGGAGCCTTAGTGTGGACAAGTCCAAGTTTAAAAATCCGTGGGGAGCCAGCCAAAGGGGGACCCCAAAATTCTGAGTTTCACCTCCAGGAGTTCAACTGGGTTCTCATAATGAAGAGCGGAGGAAAATCTCGTTGCTTCTGGCATCAGGAAGGAAAAAGGAACTGTTTTGAACTACATCAGAGCACTTTGTTCTTTATAACAAGGCCTGCCCCAGGAGAAACTAGTTAATCAATCTAACCTGCTGGGGTTATATTATAGCCTTTCCCCTCCCCTGGGGAAAGGGAAATGAGCTATCCCCCTAAATACTGTCCTACCTAAAGGGTGAAAAAAAATTTTTTTTGATAAAACAAATCGCTACTCTTTTCCTTCCCACAGCACAGCTGTAGATATAAATGACCCTTGTTCCCCAATGTGGCTAAGCTACAAACAGACAAGATTTTTAAAGCAGATAAAACAGATGGGTTAATCACAATAATTGGAACAAGCCCTATTGGGGTCTTTGAAACAATGTGCATCCCACCCCCTAGGGCCTAGAAGCTGTAGTAGCAGTCTCGGGGCAAGGCCATTTTTCAATTCTCTATCAAAGGTAGCAATCAACCTGTGAGAAAGTCTAGGCAAAGCACACAGATCACTTTACCAGGTAATATGCAAATTTAAACCCTGAAACTCACAGCTCCTTTACCCCAGGAAATCACTGAGGGCCACCCAGATTTCCCTGGCTCTCTTATGAGACCAAATTGCAACTCACTCTTCTGGCCAGACCCAGTGTTTGACTCAACATAACTTCTAGGTTAAGAACTAAGTCAAGCTCACACATAACTAAGACTCTACCAGGACTCATCCAGTAGCGATGGTTCAGGAGTCTATGTGGGGTCCATGGGCTAGACGCAGTATCCACAAGAGTGCAGTTGAAATCTAGGCTCCCTCAATACCACTTTCCTGTCTCCCTGGGATGTTCATATGCTTAATTCTAAGTTTTCATTATTTCCCTGGATTTATTACCCCTTCTCCCTGAGTGTGACTTATTACACATAACCACTCCTCCTCCCCTTCTTCCTTGTTCCCTGAATTTTGTAAAAATCACGTGGGGGGGAATGTCTTAAGAATAAAACTCAAGGGAGTATCCTAGAATTAGCAAGTAACAAGGTCGGAGAATTCTGAACCCCGTGGCTCTCCCAAATGGCACTACAGTTTAGCCCCACACACCTCCATCCCTGTCTACACTGTCTTCAATGTATGGGTCACCATTAGTAGCTTCCAAGCTAGCTTCTCATTTCTGTTCATCCCTGTTTAATAAATACAGCATCACTTAGTTCTGGCCAAAAGAATGACAAAAATAAGAAACCATCCTTGAGTCCTCTCTTTCCCCATCTCACATCACATCTAATCTAGCACCGACTTTTGTTCTAGAATCTTGCGGGAAATTGAGCATGACATATAAAACCAAAACTTCCCTGGCCTGGCACCAGATTCTGATTGAAAAACATCTCCAACTAAAAAACTACTCCAACGTGATTCTGAAGGACAGGCAAAATCCTGGTTAGGTATGGAAAAAGGTATTCTGGCCAAATGCTTGGTCCTTTTACCTCCTCAGTGATGGTTCCAGTTTGTCCATCCCGTGCAGAGCCTACTGAATGTGTTGCTTTAACTTACAGCGTTGTTCTTCCATTTGTTTTAAAAGGAATACAAAAATAAAAACTAAATCTTGAAAGAATTCTTAAGGAAAGGAAAAGCTCTCCAAGTTTTCAATCAATGAGTCTAGTTCACAGACACTTCTTTTTCTCCATCTGGTCTTGTTGCCAGAAAAGGACACACAATGATTCTAACCCTGGTAAGAGCTAAAAGCTAAAGATATCTCCACGCAGCAGTTTATATATTCAAACTCAACCCCAGGGGCATATAAAAGTTTTCAATATCTACTCATCAAATTATATATATACCAACATAAATGTTTACAGAATTTTTAAAATTAAATTTTCCAACATTTTTCTGAGCAATCCAACAATGAAAGCAGAAAGCCAGCCAACCTTTAAAAGTGAGTTTCAATATTTTATTAAAATAGCATATTTAACCACTGTTAACCAATATCTTAAACTTTGTCCCCCACCCTACCTCACCCCAAATACGCAGCACAACACAGTAGTGATTTCAAATATCCGACAGAAATATTTCAATGTCAAGTTTGCAACTCAAATCTGGACCTTGGAAAAATTCTGAATTGAAAGAAACATAAAGCTCTCAGACAGAATTCTCTCACCCACCAAAGAATAAATGCCAGGGCCACCCCCTGACAGCACTGTTCGGTTGTTCTTTTCTTTATGTATAGTATCATGTCTCATTTATAGGTCCCACTTTTATAAATAAAATCAGCATTTTCAACCCATTTAATGTTCCTTTTCAGCTTCACAAAGAAACCAGTAAAAAAACTGTCAACGACAGTCATGACATTTGCTCTCACAGCAAGATAAAAAACTTGAAAATACGCAGAGATGCTATTTTACATAAAAAGACAGATTTTAAAAAGTGCAAGGCAAAATTTGCAGGTTTTTGAGGGGAGTTTTTAGGCACATCCATTTCTTTAAAGCAAGCTTCAGAATAAAATTCCAGTTTGTTCTTCATGACACCTGTTTAAGTCTCTTTAAGAAAAAAGAAAAAGTACATCTCATCAGTGTGAAACAGGGAGTCTCCATCCCAAGAGTGAGGTTCTCAGTTATGGCGCGTCCGTCCTTTTTTTATTCTTGCGGGCTTTGGTTTGGGGATATATTGGTTATTTGCCTGGTACTCGAGTTCTTTCCGGAAGTAGTGAATTGCTTTGTTTAAACCTTCTTCCAGCGGGACCTGTTTAAAGGGAAAGTGAGAATGAGAGACAAGGTGGCGACTGAACAAGACAGTCTCAGGCGTCACAGGAAGAAAGTGATGACTTGAGGTCACAGCACAGGCTTGGGTCACAAGGGAGAAGCCATCTTTGCAAAGGGCCCTTTAAATGCCCTGGGAAATCTGACAAATTATACTCCAGGCTGACATAAAAAGAATGAACTCCAAACCCCCAGAGATCTGAACGACTTCTTGTGTTCAGCATCTACTCCAGTTGGAATCAGTCACAAAGATCGCTTTTAAAATAGTGCACACACACCCCTACCACGGAGGGAAGATGCTCTGGAAGCACCTGTATCTGATCCCATACCTCATTCTCTCACAGACACGGACCCTCTGCACTTCCATCCCACTGACCTAAGGGCTGAATCTGAGAGGGACCTTATAAAAAGCAATCTTCACTTGGAGCAGCCGAACAGCAAACAGAAATAGAAATCAAATCAGCTGCCCATTAAAAGAACACAGGGAGAAGTGGGAGGAGAACAGCTCAGAGGTCAGAAACTGGGGAGGAGGATATGTCTGTTAACTTGGTGGCAATGGTTTCATGTCAAAACTTATAATCGCACAGTTTAAATATGGCAGTTTGCTGTATGCCAATCTCATCAGAGCTGTTAGAAACAGGACAAACATGAGAATATTAAGTTGGATTTGTCTAAAGCTTCTTTGGACAAGATCTCTCAAAAGTTTTCTTATGAATTAAACTACTAGCAGGCAGAGAAACTAACAGTAGGTGACTTATATTCCAAGAATGCTGTATTATTATACTTAACTCCAGACAAATAAAAATACCCCCTGTATACACACTTCACATAAGTTATGAGCCACAGTTACTATATAGCGAATGTGCATCTAACTTTATTCAAGGCCTTTTGCTTAAAACAGGCTCTACTTAGAAAGGGACCAACGATAAATTCCTTCTAAATATGAAGGCCTGTGCTCGCTGTTCCTTGTTTTGTACAGTGGTCCTGTTACATAGTAGACTTTGATAAGTCTGGGCAGAATCATAGAGTCATTTCAGTCAGCAGGTTTCTGTGCCTGCAGCAGATCACTAAGACTGTAGATCACAGGATAGAATAAGGACAGGGATATTCTCCCACCTCTTTAAGGTTCAACATTTTGCCTTCTACTCACTGAGTTCCCTAGACCGCTGACGCGTAGCAGAACATGCCACCCCAAAACTTAACTGCAGGAGTTTAGGACATGCCCCCCCCCCAGATCTGCCACTCTGATGGTTCTGAGCTGTAGGCACTTGAAAAACAGAAATGCGGGGGAAGGCTTCCTCTGAGCTTCCCTTATCCGCCTAAAGATAAACCCTCCACAGAAAGAACTGTTGCCAAAAATCCTTCCCAAAGTGTTTCATAATCAGGGGGACTGATGCATTATAGGAGAGGACACTAAAGCTGTCAGTAGATAAACTTTGTCACAAACTATCATTAATCTCCCATCTATTCTTCTAAGGGCTCATTCAACTTTCTTAGGTCATTTACTCTCCCCTAAAAGGCCTACATTCCCCCTCTTCTTTCCCTATAAAGACGGTACGTAGACTGAATTCTAAATCACATCTTTGAATTACTCATTTCCTTTTTCCCTCGTATCTCCCATGTATCTATGAGAAATGCATGGTCCCCACTTACCACAGGCTCCCACCCGAGCATCAGCTTCGCTTTTTTGATGTCTGGTTTTCTTTTCTGCGGGTCGTCTTGGGCTTCGGAGAGAAACTGAATTTCACTTCCACTACCTGAGTTGTTTTAAAAAAGAAAAGGCAAGAGAGCATCACAAACCTCCAGGGATGTGATGTTTCACTACATGTCAAATGACTAGAACTGGCTGGGTGACGCGTCTCATGGAGTCCCTTCAGCTGCCTGCAGGACTGTGCTTCTGTCCCCATGAGAGCTTGGTGATGGGCCAGCTACTCTGCTAACAGGCCTGAGTGAAACTTGAGGGCCAGCCCGACACTGCCAGCTCCCAGGCAGACCACCCACCATCAGCTAACATGGCAGGTGTGCCCACCAAGCACCACTCCACAATGGCAAATGTGGTGTGTGGTCACATGCAGCGTGCAGGTGCCAATGACCTTGCTGTTCCCACTGAGCACCGGCCATGCCCTGGACGAGGCCTTGCCCAGAACCAGGAGGGTCTTTAACTCACTAACCGCCGAGTGCAGGGGGAATGACCCTGGGCCAGCTCTGGCTGATGCCTAACGAAGACCTGGATACTACGTCCCTGCAGGAGCGAGACCTGAGCAACACTGAGATGTCCAG
This sequence comes from Plecotus auritus, assembly GCF_963455305.1. Taxonomy (NCBI): domain Eukaryota; kingdom Metazoa; phylum Chordata; class Mammalia; order Chiroptera; family Vespertilionidae; genus Plecotus; species Plecotus auritus. Next base: position 107,717,844 of record NC_137782.1, read on the forward strand.
CAACCCCGCTGGAGAGGCCGCAAGCAGGACAGAGAGCCTGGCTTGTTCAGCATCCTTGCTGGACCCAGACCCTGCTGGCCACCAGAACGAAGCCACACCAGGGACCCCCTGCCAGGCCTGCACAAGAAACTTGCTCAGGGGCCAGCCTCTTCGCAGAACCTCTGTCACCTGTGCAGAGGGAGCTAACATCACCAGGTCTCCACTGGGCACTAAGCTGTACTTCCCACTCACGTACACCTGCGATTACAAAGCGGAACAAAACCCACCTCCTTCCCCACCCCGTGGTCTCCATCTTCCCATTTCTTAAAGAAGCAGAGAGCAATTAAGTGCTCCTGATAAAGGTATGCTTTTTATCCAACTCAATTAGCTTCTATCCATCACACATCTCCAGACCAGGTGTCTTGACTGACAGGAAAGTAAAGGCGCTTCCCCCCAGGAAAGTGTGTGCCCTACTTACCCACAAGGTCTTTAATTAACTGAGCAAATTCTAGGATGGTGTGTTCTTCTGGGTTCCCCTAAGGAAGAAACGGGGGTCTGGTTATAAGTGTAACTGCATCGGCCGAGGCCGGCACCACCACCACACATGTGCACGGCTTCAAAGGTGCCGTGGGCCAGCCCTGAGCCTCCGGAGGTGCGCAGGCTCCTGCCCCTCTTCACTGAGCACCTAACCGCCCTGATGACGGCGACTCCACATGGCAGAGTGACTTCATCCTGTCCTCCAGACGAACATCTGGATGGGGACACCCTCTGGCAACGTCAAGAGTATCTAATGTGAACACGTCTTCTGGCCGAATCACCATGACAACGTCCCTATCTAACTGCCGTGTCAGTAAGTAATAAAGGACTCACACACAGGGGCGGAAGATACACTCACAGGGGAGGGCTGGGCAAGCCAGGAGAGAGAGGTGGTGCAGTTTATATTTAAGGAAAACTGTTGTCTCCCTTTCTTCCTTCCATTACACACCGCGGAAACGGCCCCTCTCCTCTTCCCGAACTCCTAGGAGACAGCCGTGAAGTTGGACAGCTCCCTAGCCCCGCAGTGAGGAGGTACAAGGCAGGCGGGACCTGGGCCTAACTGGGGGCAGTGCGGCGAGTGCAAGGGTCTGGCAGAAAGCGGCCCGTCTCCATCAGGACCGTTGGCAGATGTGCTTCAGACTCAGGAAAATGACTTTCTACAAGAGACGGGAGCCCCCAAATATGCTGCACAAACGTCCCCAAAAAGAAGAAAGAGGGAACCAGTAATGTGAGGGAGAGAGGACTGATGACAGGCGCACTGTAATGGGCCTGTAGGAACACAGAGGGTAGGTCGCACGTCCTTCACAAAAGCGTCAGGTCGAGAAGTACCTGCAATGCACTGAGGCTCACACACGCCTGTTCTCTTCTTAACTTCCTGTTCCTGCCAACGTGCATGAAAGAGACCCTGGCTGGTGCCATGTCCATGAGACGATCAACAGCTCCACAGGGAGTGGCCTCTCCAGGGCCAATCTTTCTTGTTTTGTAAGAACCCACTTCCCACTTAGTGAAAAATGAAGCTATGGAACATGCTCAGGATGGCTGGCTACAGGGAAAAGGGCAAGGGAAGGCTTCCGAATAAGCAGGCATGGCCCCCTGCTCTACATCACCCCGGGAGGCAGGAGAGGTTTGGCGAAGCCCTGAAGCCGGCTTTGGGCAGGCGGCTGGTCAAGGTGAGCAGCGTCAGTGCTCCCTGCAGAACTCAGGGCCCTCCTGTCAGGGCCATCAGTAGAAGCAGGACACCCTGAGTGCGGGACAGTCTACACAGGACACCTTCATGGGAACGAGACGGAAACCCGTTCAGCAGACAGCGACCAAAGGGTCAAAAGAGCCAGCTGATAGGAACGCGGCCTGGAAGAGCTGGAGAGGAGAGTCGGGGGTGCGACCCTGCCCTTCAACCTTAGAAGGCTACCACACCGCGAGGCAGCAGACCAGCTCCGAGAGGCCCCGCACGCCGAGGAGGCAGGCTAGTAAATGGGCATCCAGGGAACGAGATTTTAGTCCTAAATATAAGGGAAAACTTTGTCGGCCAGAACTGGCCACAGACAGAACAAATTCCTTTTGGAGAAGCAAGCCCACCGGCACTAAATTTATTTAGGTCCGGGACAATGACCTTTCAACCCCCCAACACGGAGGTGAAGACTCAGGAAGTGACAAAGGAGAAGCCACAGGTGGTCTGTGTGGCTGAAACACAGGCTCCCGGAAACTTCCGCCACCTTCCGCCTCTCAAACCCGATTTGGTCAGGTCTCACAGAGTGCCTGCATGTTCAATGCTGGTGAGAGGACGTGCCAGGACATGCCCGTCTGCCAGTCCCAAAACGATCCACCCAGTGCAGGCAACGCAGCTGGCTCAGTCTCATCACACCACGCTTCCGTGTCTTGCAGACATGTTGCTTCTTTGTCTCCTCTCTTACTGTTTTACTTTGTGTTTTTATCTCTAGGATCCAGCAAGCAATAAGCACGCCTGCCCCGAGTGTTACAGCCAATCAAGCAGAGCCCGGTGCTCCTCGTGGTTCACAAAGGAGCGAGCGTGGCCGGCTCTGAGACGGGGCGGGGTGGGGGGGGGGGGCACTCACCAGGTTGACGGGGCTGCTGACGTTGCTGTTCATGAGGACCACCAGGCCGTTCACCAGGTCGCTAGGAGAGAAGGGAGGCCACTCAGGCGCCTGTGCTGAGCACGCAGGCACGGAGCATCAGGACAGCCACCTCCCGGAATGGAAGAGTGGATGTCAAACTGCAATCCTGCACGTGGGGTGTGGTGAGCACGAGAGCACCGGGTGAAAGGACAGGACACCTGGGCTGCTCGCCTGGGAGGGTGCAGACGCTGACCAGGAGGAAGCTGAGTGACGGGGCTGAGGGCTCTACTTCTATCAATTTCTGAAACCATTACACTATCACAAAATAAAAATAAATTACAGTAGGCACATGCCCAGAAACAATGGGGTTGATACAAGTTTCTGCTGAAAGTGCCTGGGACAGTGAACCCAGGTAGCTGGCCCGTGAGAAAGGAGGTGATTGAAAATAATAAGACCCACTGGAATGAAAGCCCTCCGTGTGTAATTCCCACCTGGCAAAGCACAGGGAACGCAGACACTGAGCGTGGAAATACGGAATGCTGCTCCCAACTCCCTGAATCGTCAGCTCACCCCACCCTACCCCAAACACCTCTATGAAACAGAGCTATTTGGATGTTTCAAATAACTCGTGATCCACTGGCCATGAAGGGGAAGATAAAGTAAGCATATTTTCGCTTACCAAGGATTGTTTCTTATTTTCAGAAGTTTTAAAGTGTGGCTCTGCTAAAAACAAAAAAGTTACTTTGTCAAAATGACACCTCGCTGCTCTACACCGCCTGTTTCTTCAGCGCTACTCCTTAGACCAGCGGTTGCCCACCGGTGGTCCACAGACCACTGGTGGTCTGTGAGGTCTGAAAGGTTGGCGACCGCTGTCCCAGATGACTCTGAAGTTCTGGTGATCCAAATGCGGTCTGTTTGAAACTCTCCCTCCTCCTCCTCTCCATCATCACCAGAAAGGAGAGGTTACTATAGCCAATTTCCAAAAGAAAACCTGCTTTTGCTTTCCTTTCATTGAAAACACTTTTTTTTTGGTGGGGTATTCAGTAAACAATTTTCTGGGTTTTTGTTTATAGCAAATGGGTATTTTGTATGAAGATGCCTGAAGTCCGTTCTGTTCTCACAGCTTCAAGCACTGATGCCAACAGCTGACTTGGGATAATCTCTCTTTTCCAGAAACTGACAAAGTCACTGCGTCACTATGGCAGTGCTTAGTGCCTCATAGCACATTCTCTTATGGCACACATCCCGCAGGTCATACAACGATGTTCAAGCTGCCATTCAGCAGTCCCCAGCTGTTTTAATACTGCAACTGGGGAAGGAGGGGCCTTATTAAGCTGGAAGATGACTGTTCTGCAATCCAGCTCACTGGGGGAGTGGAGGGCGGGTCATGCATCTTTTATGTTAATAACTGACAAATTTTAAATACAAAATTGCATAGATCACTCTCATTTAACCTGAAGCTCAGCTCTGTAAAAGTGTCATTTTGACAAAGTGACTAAAATACTCTAGAACAAGCCTTTGCTGTGCGGATGAGGATGCGCCCTGACCGTGCAAGCGTCAAACCCCTTCTGCAGGGTGTCGGTGCCTGTGCCTGACCTCTGGACCCGGAGTGCTGCTCCGCGGGGGCCGTGACATCCGAGACCGCTGGGTTAGTACAGTAACTGCAGACTCAGACACTGTGCACTTCTAAGTGTGCAGCAAAAAGATTCTGTTGCTAAGTCAGAAACAGTTTTTTCAAAATCGCAGAACTCTGGTAAGGGAGCTCTCTCAGCGGAGTCCTGAATAACTAACAGTGGAAGTCAGGAAAGCCCTCTGCCGTGGGTCAAGTCACAAGGCCTCATCACCTCGGCCTCTACTGACATGTGATGCAGAGATGTCCAGCGGAGGGACGTAAGTGACGATGCAGTATTATGAAGGAAGGGCTCTGGGAAAGGGTTGTCAGTCACATTTCCAGTGAAACTTCTAAGACCCATCCTCAAATGTTCACTGGCGTCTGAGTTGACGACCACATGTGTGAGCCATGCCCATCAGAGCAGGCCAGGCAGCACATCCCAAGCTGGATGGTATGCGACACATGCATCACTAAATTCGTAAAACATTTTAATCCCTATCAAGTATCTGAGGCTATGTTCAATGATTTTGTATCTCATGCCTTTGAAATAATGAGAGTAGTAAAGAGTTTGGGTTCTAAAGGACTTCCCTTTTACCCTGTATTTCTCACTAGCATTCACAAGGTGTCATAGCTGGAGAAGCGTGGGGAACACTGACGAGGGGGCTTTAGGAAAGTCAGTGTAACTGGAGATTGCTAGATCCCTCAGGAGGGGGTGAACATACTATTACAAAAGGATGGTACTCAATACACGAAGTCCAATGAACACACTGTGGACCAGTAGTTTTATTGCTAGCTTTACCCAGTGGCCAGGTAAGTTTCTACTGAACGAGTACAAAAACATTCTACATAAATGTTAAAGGCACGCTTTAAAATTAAATTCCCATTGCATTTTGAAGTTATTTATTACATGTTCTTACAAGCTAATATCTTTTTAAAGTATGAAACTTTGTAAAACACTGTGTAGTATGAAGCGAGAATCTCGTGATCCGTCCACAATGTGTTAATATGGTCACGGTACAGAAATATCACTCTACCCTGGACCCTCATAATCAGAGAAGTCTATGTGACCACTCTGGCTGAGGGCAGGGCGGGGGGCTGCCCAGACCTGCACCCCACTGCCACCTAGTCACCGCTACAGCAAACTGGGATGGCCTCAAGACACCAGGAATAGCACTTGCCGGCTGAGAGGCATCCAGGGTATTTGCACTGGAAAGTGAAAATGCCTTGAATCTTACAATTTAGGATACCACGGATTTACAGGGGATTCCCAGTAACTGCCACCTGGGAGCGGGTAGGGTCTATAGAATTGTTTACATGGTGACTCTTCTCTCAGAACCAAAACTGCATTTTAAATCAGTCACCGACGGAACGGACCAACAAAATCCCCACAGCAAGAGGGCAACAAAAATCACCGCCTGAGACTGCGGACCAAGCGCTCAAATGTATTTCAGGCAACAACACTGCAGCAGCAAGACACTTCTCACCTCTGCCTCGGTGAGGACAATCTCGTCCACCCAGACGCCACGTTTGAAGTGGGTCAGCTTCTCGGACCTGTGGGTTTGTTGGATGGTCAAAGCCGAATCTTAAGTTGGTCTGAACTAAACTCAACTGCCCTCAAGTTGGGCAAGTTTACCTACAAGACGCTAGGTGGCAGTAAAGGGCTAGCACAGGAGTCCTAAGTCAGAAGCAAGCATGAACATTTTCTGCTTCCCACGTGTCTAGGAGAACTTTCACTGAGCGGAGCTGCCATTGGAGCCCTGAGGAAGGCTGCTTATAACAGACACTGCCCTCCGGGGCTGCACCAGCCCTGCTGCGCCACCACCAGGTCCAGCTGCTCCCAGCAGGCCCGGCTGTCTTACCTGACATACTGGAAGGCCCTGGTCTGTGACCCAGATCCGTACACCTAGGAAGAAACAGACAGTTAGGCCTCGTGTGGGTGCTTCAACACTGTGCCCAGTGGTGAGAAGGGGGCAGAACTACGCATGCATGTGTGTATTCACACATATGAAGTTCTTCCTCAGAAGACATCACCGGAAGCAGTCCACTGTCATCAGGCCCATGACATGCCAGGCAGTATGTCAGGTTCTGGGACAGGAGCCAGCAGATGAGAAACCTGCACACACACAGCACTCGGGCTGCCCACCTGGTCTTCCACCAGGCTGCCTGTTGGGAAGCTGGGCTCGGTCAGGCCAGGCCACAGAGCCTCTGCCAGGACCCAGTGTAGGTGTGTTTACAACTAGTTCCCTAGGTCAGTGGTCGGCAAACGCATTCGTCAACAGAGCCAAATATCAACAGTACAATTGAAATTTCTTTTTTGAGCCAAAATTTTTAAACTTAAACTTCTTCTAACGACACTTCTTCAAAATAGACTCGCCCAGGCCATGGAATTTTGTGGAAGAGCCACACTCAAGGGGCCAAAGAGCCGCATGTGGCTCGCGAGCCGCAGTTTGCTGACCACTGCCCTAGGTCATCCCAATGCATGGCCAAGGCTGAGAACTACCCAGGTGACTCTGGGTAAAGCCAGGAGGCGGGAGGGAGGGGGCCTCATGCTCCGTTCCTGTCCAATGAATGCTTCTACCTCTCCACGTCGTACCGGTTTTCCACCTGGCAGTGCTCCTCACCTCAGGGACCAGCTCGGACACCACTTCCTTGGGACACCTCCTCTGGCTCATTCCCAGGAGAGAATTCACTGCTCTGCTCTTTTTGGGACAGTCCTCTGCTAATCGATTCATACCAATTTCCCCAGCTGAGAGCTCCCTGGGCCAGGAATCGGGGCTGACTCACCTTTGCCCTACTACAGCCCAGCACAGCGAAGTGCTCAGCGAATGTGTGCAAAACAACAAGGCCCGGGAACTAAGCACCGTGTGCAGGTCACAGAGCCTGGTCACTGAGGGTTCCCAGACGGAGAGGCAGGCCGCTGCGCACAGGCCAGGGGAGCACCCACAGGAGAGCACGGGGAGCATGGCACCACCCCACGCTGGGCCTCCAGTGCCTAGGAGCTTCTCATCTGTGCATGGACGAAGGGCCCAAGTTAGGAGTCACTTACAATCCCACACTACTCATACGAGGAGTAAATAAAATGCTAACTTTGGACTGGTCTTAGAAGTATGGCTTCCCCATAATTTCCTTTGGAAAAAGCAAGGGTTTTAAAATGACAGAGACCCAGGTTCAAACCCTACGTCTGCCCCACGTGGGCTGTCCTGGGAAACCACCTCAGGAAAGCTCTTTCCTCACCTGCAACCTGAACAAACACAGCTGGGCAGCACAGCCGAATCAACCCTGCTCTGATGGCATTTGCATGTTTCCATGTTTTAACTGAACTGCAAACTAAAGTCTCTTCAAGATAAGCTAAATGAACTCAATAAGCAGCTCCTATGTGTGACTCACAGAACTTGGCAACAAGCAGACAGGCATTGGCGCTTCCCTGTGCCCACAGGTACTGCAGACAGGCATGCCTGCTCGGATTGCGCTCCACTTCCTGCGCCTTTACATACTGTAGGTGTGTGGCACCCTGCACATCCCAACAGTATCAGCTCACTGTGTCTGTTACAAACTTTTTCTTTATTATTATACTAGAGGCCCAGTGCATGAAATTCATGCACTGGGGGGGAGGGGCAATGGGTGTCCCCCAGCCCAGCCTGCACCCTCTCCAATCTGGAACCCCTTGGGGGATGTCTGACTGCAGGTTTAGGCCCAATCCCACAGCGGACATCCCTCTCACTGCAGGACTGACTTCAGGTTGGTCGAGCTTCCGGTCGTTGTGGATGTGACAGATCCAGGGTTTTTATATATTAGGATGTTCCAGCGATCTGTAATCAGTGATCTTTTTTTTTTTTTTTTGTAATCTTCACCCAAGGATATGTTTTTAATGATTTTTAGAGACAGAAGAAGGGAGGAAAAGAGGGAAGGAGGGAAAGAGAAACATCGACTGGTTGCCTCCCACGTGTCCCTACCGGGGATCTAACCCACAACCCAGGTATGTGCCCTGACGGAGAACTGAACCTGCAACCCTTTGGTGCACAGGACGATGCTCCAAGCAACTGAGCCACTGGCCAGTGATCTTTGATGTTAATATTGTGACAGGAAACAAGCACGTTCTGAAAGACCCCTGGGGACCCCTCCGCCTGACAGGAGGTGTCAAGAGACCACTTGCAGTCCTGGGCGGCACCCGTGTCCAGCTCTCGCTGGCACACAGGCTGGAGCTCCTGACTTCTCTATTGAGGCTCCCTCTGGCTGCTGGGTTGAGAGTGATTAAGGGCCACAGCAATAAAATGGGAGTGGGCGGAGGCATGGACCAGGGCAGTGGGAGAAGAGGTGAGAAGGCACCTGGATCCACTTAGGGCAAGGCCACTAGGATGTGCGGTGGATCCAACATGGTGTGAGGGAGAGAAGACTGAGTGTGTGTGAGATCAGTGTGCCTGTCCTCAGACACTAAGGTAAAAACAGAGCTGGTGTGTACTAAGCGTGGAGGGGGAGCGGCGGGCTGGGGCATCCAAACCTCTGCTGGGGTCTGAATTCACCTCTTCCCTACAATGTGTCAAACAAAACTCACCTGAAAAAGCCACATCATTTTTTGGTTCTAATTTGGCAAAGCTTTTGGTTCTAAATTGGTGGCGGTACAGCAAACACATCTAAGAACGGTGATCAAGAGCGGAGGCTCTGGGTTCAAACACAGCCGCCAACATTTGGCCACCTAAGCTTAGGCACCTTATCTAATCTCCGTGCTGCTGTTTTCCCATCTGGAAACCAGGCACAGTAAGTCACCTATACCCGAGGGATCTGTTGTGAGCACTAAATGAGTTAACAGGTAAAGATCAAAGAACAGACACAGTGACTGACTCCATTAGTAGACAGCCAGAGAAAGGAAGACAGATGTGTGGACAGATGGATTCGTATGTCCATACAGCCATATTCCCCCAGGAACACACTCAGCTGATAAACAAACTGCCCTACAGAACTTTCGGAGTCCCACCAGGCACTGAGCTCTCACAGAGCCCCAGTGTGAAGAGCAAAGAAATGGAGGCGGGAAGGCAGGGAGAGAACTGGGAAAGGCAGGAGGAGAGAGAAGCAGGAAGAGGAGAGAGGAGGGAACTGAGGATTAGGCAAAACTGAAGAAAACCACCTGAACTTAACCAGCACACCCCTGGCCTAGCAGGCTGAGGGGGTGTCTCAGGGCACTGAGCAGCGGGGCCTCCTCCTTGCCACACACTCAGATCACTGACCCCAACCCACCAGGTGGCCCCAGGCTCGAAGCTTCCCGGGTGGAGAGCCCGTCAGAGAAAAGTGCCCAAACCAACCAGACAAACGTCCATTTCTCAGCCACCTGAGCGGCCCCTGAGCACAAACACAACCCTGGCTATAGCCAGTGGGATAAGTAAGCATCGGGAAGGTCTCTGCAGGCAGGCCGGCACAGCACACAGACCCCAAGGCCTGGTCAGTGTGGACCATGCCCGCGGCCCATGCTCTATGTTCTTGGCAGGCTTCGAAAGCAAGGTGACCCAAGTCACACTGGTCATCCCTCTCCCGGATCCTATGCACCCATCTCCCCTCCCAGCCACTAGGGGTGCAGGGACATACAGAAACCCCAAGTAGCAGCTTCAGGAACGTGACCCCTGAACCAGCACGCACTCATCACTTGAGGCCAGCACCTACCGTGAGCGGTTCCCCCTGGAGCGCCTGCAGGATGAAGTTGCTGACAACCCGCCCATCATTCATGTGCATGCGCGGCCCAAAGGTGTTGAAGATCCTGGCCACTCGCACTTCAACCCCCTCCTGGACAGGAAGCAGAGAGAATGAGATGGCTTAGTTCCGTGCTACTGGGAGGCTTTGCATTCCCAGTGCCCTGCACATAAACATGTCAGAAATGGTCTGCTTTTTCTTCCAAGTGAAAATGGCTGTTTTGTTTTTATCATGTGCAATGTGCTTGCAGTAAATACACCTGAAGACTACACAGTCAAACCAAAAAAAGTCAAACATATCCCACATCTCACCCAAGGCCGCAGTGTGAGCACTCTGGTAGGGCACCTGCACCACACATCTCACCCAAGGCCGCACAGTGTGAGCACTGTGGTAGGGCACCTCATCCCACATCTCACCCAAGGCCGCAGTGTGAGCACTGTGGTAGGGCACCTCATCCCACATCTCACCCAAGGCCGCAGTGTGAGCACTGTGGTAGGGCACCTGCACGCCTGTGTCTCAACATTTTCTCCCAGTAAATATTTATTCAAATAGAATTGTGTTATGCTCAGTCTTTGATAATTTTTTTCACATATTTTCTAATTTATCACTCAAAAATTTATTTTTTAAAAAAATTATTTATTGATTTTAGAGAGAAAAATTATTTATTGATTTTAGGAGGGGAGAGAAAAATACCAACTTGTTGTTCCTCTTACTTACACATTTATCGATTGATTCTTGTATGTGCCCCGAATGGGGATGGAACCGCAGCCTTGGCATATCAGCATGATACTCTAATCCAGTCGTCGGCAAACCCATTAGTCAACAGAGCCAAATATCAATAGTACAACGATTGGTATTTCTTTTTTTTTTTTTTTTTTTTAAATATATTTTATTGATTTTTTACAGAGAGGAAGGGAGAGGGATAGAGAGTTAGAAACATCGATGAGAGAGAAATATCAATCAGCTGCCTCCTGCACACCTCCTACTGGGGATGTGCCCGCAACCAAGGTACATGCCCTTGACTGGAATCGAACCTGGGACCCTTCAGTCCGCAGGCCGACGCTCTATCCACTGAGCCAAACCGGTTAGGGCACGATTGGTATTTCTTTTGAGAGCCAAATTTTTTAAACTTAAACTTCTTCTAACACCACTTCTTCAAAATAGACTTGCCCAGGACGTGGTATTTTGTGGAAGAGCCACACTCAAGGGGCCAAAGAGTCGCATGTGGCTTGCGAGCCACTGTTTGCCGACCACTGCTCTAACCAAATGAGCTACCTGGCCAGGGCCCTCAATAGAGATTTCAAGGTCAGTGAATGTTAATAGCTGATCTGAGGAAAAAGGAATGCTTCCCCTTGGGAAGGAAGGGACACAGAAACATTCTTAAAGGGCTACATTCTGCCTCCACTCCATCTGTTCCACCCAAAACTAAAGACAATAGGCCACCCCGTGCTGACTACTGGCTGAAGGGCCGGGAAGATGAGCCAACACAGTTTAACACGCTCTCTTTCCATGGTGGGAGGACAGACATTCCTTTTCTTCTGTGTACTTTTAAAAATGTGTCTATTTTTATTACAATAAAAAAGGGGACAGGAGAGAGGGAGAGGGACAGAGAGAGAGAGAAACATTGATATGAGAGAGAAGACCGACTGCCTGTCTCTGTACATGCCCAACTGGGGATCGAATCCACACCGGCCAGAGCAGGAAAAGCGTATTTTTAAGTAAGAAAGCATATTTTTTAAACCCTAAAAGTCTTCTTTAAACTACCTTGTTTAATTATGAATTTCACAGATGTTTTCATAGATACAAAAGTTAAATGTTTTATTATAAACTGCGTTAGTGGACTTTCCCAGCATATGTGTTCTAACCTGTTGGATCCACCAGACTTCAGGCATACATTTCTGGGGCATCCGAGGCAGGCAGGATGGTGTGAGGACTAGGCTCTATGCTCCACGGCTTCCCCAGCCTCCACTCACCCTCTCAGTCAGAGGAACGCTAGAGAGGAGAGCACCTTCCTACAGGGCTATGACAAAATGAAGCCGGAACTACCCTCAGCACAAGCCCAGTGACACTTCTGTGTTGCTATTGTCACTACTGGTTGAAATAGTTTTTTCCTTCTCTCATTTTACCACCTTAAATTTTAAATTTAGCACAAGCTGGGAGCCCAACAGACCCTTAGCTAATGAGGCTGTGCAGCACAGAATTCCACCCCAGGATAGTGAGCTAAAAGCAATCAGCTGCAGGGTCCCAAGGGCCCACGTCAGGCCTCAAAGAGGCTGGAGCACCCCTCCCCCTACCGCTCCGGCTGGCCACCTGCCCACAGCGCCTCACCTATGTCCCACCCACTGGCCCTCTCTGCCCACAGCACCTCACCTCTGTCCCACCCACTTACCCCCTCTGCCAACAGTACCTTACCTATGTCCCACCCACTGGCCCCCTCTGCCCACAGCGCCTCACCTATGTCCCACCCACTGGCCACCTGCCCATAGCGCCTCACCTCTGTCCCACCCACTGGCCACCTCTGCCCATAGCCCTCACCTCTGTCCCACCCACTGGCCACCTGCCCACAGCACCGCACCTCTGTCCCTGGTGAGCTGCTTCTACATGTGCTAAGACAGGACATGGTTGGGAATGATGGACCCGGCACACAGTTAACTTTTAGGAACCGATGCACTATTATTTCTGCAAACTCCTCCCAGAAATACATAATAATTAAAACACTTTCACATGACTTTTCAGATTCTTAGGACTGAGCTGTTACACTTGGTCCAGGAATTTGAAATCAGCCCCTTTCTCTAGTGATCAGAGAATATTTCAAAAAATATGGGGGAAAGGAGGAAGGAGGCAGGGACTGGGGTGTTGAATTCAACAGAAAATAACTCAGAAGTATCGACTTGTATTTCATTGTTAAGATGAGGAAAGAATCAGAAGGGGATAAATGTGGCTTCATTCTAGGAAGAGACCAGAAAAACAGTCAAATCCACATGCTTGGCAGGAGGGTCAATGGGCTCATAAGGGTTGCAAACTTCCGTCCTCTGTCTTCCTTTTCCTCAGGCTTGTTCCAGAACACGGCCTCCTGAAAAGCAGAGTTCTGTAGACGCTACCTGGCCACTCCATAAGGGAGCTGCTCCCATTCGGATCATCACCTTAGGTGACGCAGGACAACGCCTGGGACAGGTGCAGCTGCAGAGATGGTCACAATGATTTTTCAACAACTCTGGCTCTCAAGCCCACTTTGCACCAAGACTAGCTCCATATTAAGCCTCACCTTCCAAATCAAATCAGCACAAACCCAGGCTTCCCCACTTGAGACCTGCTCCCCCCCTCGTGCACTGGCTCTTCCTATGCAGCATCTGGACAGAGGCACCAGTGCCGCCACGTGCAGCCCACTGGCCACCCGACATGCAGCCCCTGGGATCCTCCTGTGGTGCCCTGCGCGGGATGGTGGAGAGTCAGCAGGTACCCACGTGCTGCTGAGGGAGGTTGTCTGGTGGCACCCACATCCTGGAGGAAAGTATAATTACTCCCCATCTGAGGAAAGGGCCAGTGACCCAAAGCCTGCTCCGAGGGTAAAAAACCAGGCACCATGCCTCTTTAAGGAGACCCTCCTCTGAAGGACCAGTGAGAGCAACACAAGCTGCTGACTCGCACTCAGCACCCCACTTGGCAGGGAGTCTGCTGACCACCATGGGGTGCATGTTTCACCCTGGTGAGGCGGAGGGCCTGTGCCACACGGCCGGACAGGGGGGCTGTTTCACCATGCCCATGGTCTTGTCCCAGCTGGGGGTGACTCACTCACTCACTCACTCATGTCTCCAAGCCTCAAGAGGCTTATCAAGGGCCAGCATAACTCCGCAAGAGTGAGTCACGCCGGCATTAACAGCAGTGGGCCACATCTGAGGCACACACAGGGAGCAGCGCCTGGAATGCCAGGGGGAGCCCGGGAGGCCCTCACCAGCTGCACATTCCTGGGAAGGCACTTGAGATGCCCAGATTTCAGATCGTGATCTCTGGAATGGGGACAGTAATATCCATCTCCTGAGTTTAAAGAGAACACACGAATCTGCTTTGAAATGGCCATCATTCCTGTCTATTTCCAAGTGATGGCTCTAAACCTGGTATCTGCTCTGGAACTTTGACCTCCTTCTTTGATTCCACTAAATCTTGGTGCAATGGGTACCCCATATGAAGTATCTCAGAAACATTTCCACCAGGAGCCCTTTAATGCCTGGGGTTGGGAAACAGTGGAGAGACTGGGGTACTATACAACCCCAGATGGGGAAGGGGCATCCAAATGACTCTTTTCTGCATCTGTCTCAGCAGGAGGGGTGAGGGGCTGGGGAGGCAGGCGGTGCAATGAAGGGACAGGGCTGCCTCCCTCCCCAACATCTCCAGGGACAGAGATGTTACCAGCAGGGATTAAATGGCTCTCCTACAGTTCTCCTATGTGGCCGTTGCTTGGCAAGCCGGCTCCGGCCTTGAACATGGCAGTGTGATTGTGGTCACTGTCTTCACTGACGGAAGGTGTGGGGTGGGACAGAGAAGCAGCGTGCAGGGAGAGCGGCGCTCACAGGAGAGGACTGCCCTCCACTGTGTGGACAGCTTGTCCCAAGGGAGGCCCCCGGGCATATCTACCTGTGGGGATGGGACAGAACTAATGGGAAGTACTTCCAGGGCGAGTAGGCCCTACTCTGACACTTCCTTAGTCTTCCTCAGGCCCCTGAGAGAGACAGAGCCACGTAGTCCTGAGGCAGAAGCACCCATATCTGGATGGGCTCTGCTCCCCACCCAGGCAGGAAGAGGCCCTTACAGAATGCAAAGCTCCCTTTGCTGACCAAGGCTCTGGAGCATGCAATTCCCGCTCGGTGTCCTGGCAGAGGGAGGCCACACCTGTCAGGGACAGCAGCACCTGTCTGCCTAGCAATCTCCCCCAACAGCCCTGCTTTGTTGTGTCGTAACCACTGGGCCCGAGTGTTGCTACACAGCAGCCTAAGCTCACGTCCATGCCAGGAGGGGACACCTAGGAGGGCAGCAGGCACAGAGGGCGGGTGCCCAACCAGCAGGCAGCAGAGCTGGGCAGGTGTGAATGCTACCAAAAGAACACTTGACTTGTTTCAGCTGCTTGCTGAGTGCTTTTTTAAAACTAAAATATAAGGAACATACCAACTATGTTACTTTTTAAGTATTCTGATGCCAGAGAGTAAAACAAGCCATTCCCTCAGCCACGGGCTAGATGACCATCAGTGCTCATGCCTCTGCTCTGCTGGTCTGGTGTTATGAATGGCGGCCTGTTTGCTGACCCTGCCCAGTGGGTGGGCCACACATCTGCAGCATTGTCTCCGCAGGGCAGTGAGCTGGCCACACCCACCGGAGAAGTCCCCACATTTACAAACCCACCACACCCAGTGCACACAGAGCCACCCTTTAATGCCTCTCTGACAAGTTAAAAATATTCGCAAAAGATGCTGTGCCCTTGATCTCACTTCCATCTCACCCATCCCCTGAAAGAAACGCAAGGGAGCATCTCTCTGTGCTCTAAGATGGATACGTGCCACAGACTTTTGTTCTGGGAAGTCAAATTCTATTTTGAATACATTAGCATATTTCATGAAGAGAGACTCAGAAGATAATTCTTTGGAAAAGAGAAACTATAAAAAAATTATTCCTGCCGAAACCGGTTTGGCTCAGTGGATAGAGCGTCGGCCTGGGGACTGAAGGGTCCCAGGTTCGATTCCGGTCAAGGGCATGTACCTTGGTTGCGGGCACATCCCCAGTAGGGGGTGTGCAGGAGGCAGCTGATCGATGTTCCTCTCTCATCGATGTTTCTAACTCTCTATCCCTCTCACTTCCTCTCTGTAAAAAATCAATAAAATATATATATAAAAGAACAAAACACAAAGTTTAAAAAAAAAATTATTCCTACTTGTATTTATCTTGTTTATATTCTCAATCCTTATACTGATTCAGAGTAAAATATATCCACATACCATCTGGGAGAGAAAACAATGGTTTACACTTAAAAGTGGATATGTCATTATGTATTAAAAATATCTTATTAAATAATTAATTAAAACATGCCAAAGACATAGAACCCCACCCGATTCATCATCCTTCTTTCGGGTTATTTTTTTTTACATTAGTCCACAGATAGTTTTGAATTCCTCCTAAAAGCTGCTGTCCTGGAAGGCTTCGCACGAGCTGGGAGGCGATGCTAGCTGCTGTAGCTCCCGCCGCGGCCTCCCTGCCCTATAGAGAGTGGTGATTCCGAGCAGTGCGTGGCCTGGACCCATGCTGGGTATCACTACCCCACTGTACACCAAAGGAACCCAGTGCCCTTGGACTCAGAGCTGCATCTCCTCCTGCTGGCCCAGCTTCCTCACCCCCGATGGCCCACCAGCATGGCAGGGAAAGGGGAGGAACACACCCTGAGGGCTGCCAGGCCTGGGTTGAAGCTCTGCTTATAGGCCTGGGAGCTGGAAACAAGTTTTAAGGCCCTATAACCTCCTTGGTCACTCGGTACTCGGCTCTGACATGGGCTCCGTGCATGGCCTGCCTGCCTCAGGCTGTGCGGTGAGCCAATGAGACCTCCACACAGGCCCAAGGGACCGGGCAAAAGCCTGGCTAGTCCATCCACCTCGGTGACCGTCCTGTTGTGCTTGGACCAGCGCTCTGAGCTCATGGACGTGCCCTTCATTAGAGCACAAGCCTGACCAGTCCACATGTCCCTCCCTCTAATGAAGGGCACGTCCATGAGCTCAGAGTGCTGGTCCAAGCACAACAGGATGGTCACCGAGGTGGATGGACTAGACAGGCTTTTGCCTGGTCCCTTGGACCTGTGTGGAGGTCTCATTGGCTCCTGCACAGCCTGAGGCAGGCAGGCCACGCACGGAGCCCATGTCAGAACCGAGCACCGAGTGTCCAAGGAGGTCAGGCCACACCTCTGAGGTCGAGGCGGCAGCAGAGCCAGGTGGAACCAGATCCTCTGCCTCGGTCTGTGGGCTGTCTGCTCCAGTGTGTGGGAGCAAATCTGGGACACGAAACCACCAGGGACAGTCCCTAGGGAAACAATGAGTAACTTGGAAAGCAGGAGATACAGTGAATAACAGTGCCTAAAGAGGACCAGACGAGAGCAACCATGCACTCACTTTCACACCTATAGCGAACGGAGGTGAAAAGCACAAGCCACTGATTCGGGGACTGCAGGAAACACAGGTACTTCTGGCCGCAGGTGGGCAAGGCGCGTAGGCAAAAAGCAGCATGGTGTTTCCAGCCTTGCGGTCGTATTCCAAAGCGAGGAATTCACCCCCTGGAAATCACCATTTTAAAAGGAAGAAAGCTGTTGCTAATACCATTAATTTAAAACACTGGAGTCTGGGCTTCCTTCCCCGCGCCACCCTGCAGGTAATCAAGGCATTTCATTCCTTCAGTGCTACACATTCAGTGAAACAGGCGCTCTGCGTGTCTGCGCCCCCAGCTCACGCGCTTGGCCAATACCTGCTTCATGTAGGCATAGCACATGGTCTCCGCAACCCGTTTGCCTTCATCGTAGCAGGCTCGGGGGCCTATCGGGTTCACGTGGCCCCAGTATTCCTCGCTTTGAGGGTGAACTTCAGGGTCTATGAGAAGGAGAAAGGAGACCGTGTTTTCATCTCTCCTTGTTTCAAGTTCATACCCATGATAAACACTGACGATTTATGATACAAAAGGGAGCTGTGGGAAGACCAAAATAAACTTTACATGTGGAAAGACCCGTATCTAGAGAATTCAGTGTTCCACATTCCACTAAGTTCCAGTGCTGTTCTTACCTCTCATGCTAATACCGTATTTTACAGAGAAAAAATTAAAAGATCAAAGGCTCTCTATTTTAGTCTTCCCCTCTCTCCCATAAATTGTTCGTAACTTTTAAATCATTGTCAAACTATAATTAAATATAATCTATGTGAAGAGATACATGGTTCAATTTTACGTTTATAAAATATGTGATGAAAGCAAAGCATGTATTTATTGAAAAAAATGTAAGAGCATCTCTGCAGAAGATGATGTTCATGTGTGCCATCACCAGCACAGACTGAAACTTCAGAGACACCAGGAGGCCTGGTCCAGGGCTGGTGGGAGGTCAATAGCAAACAGCTGCTTGTTCCTTTGGCACATGTTTTATCGTCCCCAATTCCCGTGTTTCCAGTGTGTAATTCAATCACATGTTAAAATGTACCAGAGAAATGACTACTTAAGAAAACCCAGTAACAAATTCTTTAACACAAGTATATTTTTGGAATGTGAATTAATAACTAATTTAGTACACCAGGAATTTTATACAATCATGTACACCATGGTATAAAATGTGTAAATCTTTGCCAAGAAATCTGGACAAGTCCAGGAACCTATGTTGTAAATTCACTCCTTGTGTAACTTGTAGCAGAATCTGACTTTGGCGTGTGGGTACAGGGAGGAGACGTGGCACACACGTGCCTCTGTGGTTGCCCATTGGGACCAGTGCCTCGTTCAGAGGGCGGTGGAGGCTCAGTGCAGGTGCACACCTTCTATCTGCTTCTGAGCTTTAAACTCCCCTGAGAAGAGGCACGCTTTTACTGCACGCTGAGAGAAAAGGTCTAAGGCAAACACTCCCAGAGAGAAAATCAGTGACATCAATTCACCCAGATGTGACGGATGGTCCCCATCAGACCTTTCCTGGGGATTCTTCACAAGGACTGGCCAGCTAGACTCCAAAGGAGATGATCCGAAATTTGGCCAACGATGAGGAGAAGGCTGGGCACACTCATCCACCCCTGAAATGCCCGTGGTCCACGGCACAGCTTTACGTCACTTAGAAATTACAAAAGGTAAGGGCCAGTCACATGCTTCCTAGCCAGGCTCCCCTGCCCACAGTGTGCCGGCTGACAGACCAGCACGCACGCCACCAGCGCGTTTATGCAGTCATGAAACATCAGAGCAGAGCACCAGGTGGGCCCAGGAGTGCAGCCTGACATTATATACGACCCTGAAGATCAGAAGCTGCTGCCCATGCTCAGATAACAAATGAGGTGGGAGGAGAAAGACAGTGGATGTGGAGAGATGTCACAGGCCCTCCTGGACAGAGAACTCGAGCCCCTTTGTGTCTGCATTTAAAGACACAGGCCGAGGACTCTGTCAACGCCACTCCTTAGGTGACATGTGAAGCCCCTCCGAGGAGAAAGGGGACCATCCAACGTGCATGGGGAACTTGCTGATCCATGCAGATTCTTGATATGGACAGAACAGGGAGGGAGAATTGCAGGTCCACTCACCCACCCATTGCTAAGCAACAGGGCCAACAGGAGAGGGGAATGTGGGCAGTCCCGCCCTTTTAACCACAGAGGACTTCAGAGAAGTGGACCTTCCATGGGATTACAAAGAACATGACTACATGTAGTGGAATTTCCATTTCTTAGACTTTCCCATTGGTTCCCGTTAATAAAAACTCGCCTCTTCCATGTTGCCCTTCCATTCCATATTTCTCTGTCCGAAACGGTACATGAGGTGGATAAGTTCCACCATAGCCATGCCTGGCTCCTGCTGCCATGTAAACTGAAAGTGTTCACCACGTAAACTGAACCTGTCAAGTCAGCCCTCACGCTGCTCCCCACGGAGGGCAGTGAAGTGCTGCAGGTTGGCAGGAAAGGCCCTTGAGTGTTCTGGTAGATTCTTCCAGAAATGGTTATGCAACAGTGAGGCACCAGCACAAGTCCCTTCGCCAAGCACTCTTCAAGGCCAACCCCCAGTTCTCGGGGTCGCTCATGACGTGCACTGTTTACACTGAAGAATAACGTGCACCTGTTGACTGGCAAAGAATCCCCAATGAATTTCTGGGGTGCTCTCGGAGCAGAATGCAAAACCATTTCTGTGGAACCGTGATGGGCAGTCCTCCTCACCAGGGAGCCGTGATCCAGGCCCGGAGGGCATGCTTTAGCGGGAGGGAGGCAGAGCCTGAGACCACAATGGTAGAGACATCGGCAGACCCAGGAGCCTCTTGGCTGCTGTGCACTGGAGTCAAACAGCACTGCCTCCTTAGAAATGCAGTTCTGAACCCACCTCTGATTCCTTCCTCACCTAAGACAGGGTGCGAACTGTCCCAGAGAAGCCCCCCACTTACCTCCATATACCTCCGAGGTGGAGGCCAGGAGCAGGCGAGCACCGACTCGCTTTGCCAACCCTACAGGAAGCAGGGACACAAGAGCAACTGTCACTTCAGGGAAACAAGGAAAAAATATGCATGCACATTTTGGTCGCCAATTTCAGCAATCTTTTAGTATTAATGGCATCTGACATCCATGCATCCTGTTATCCACTCTTACTGCATCTACTTACAAACCAATAAAACAGTAAGAAAAGCACAAGTGAACCCTGAGGAGCCCAGTACTTAGTGAGATACTTGTAAACTAAGCAGGGCCAAATGCAGGATCTGTTGGTTTGATAATGTGTGATTTGAGGAGTTTCACAAAGATTCCTTTGCCCCAACATATCACCCACTATTTAATGAGGTAGCTTCACCCTGTTTGGCATAAGATAAGGCCCTTCGCACTTTAACTTCCTTCCACTACTGCCCCCCAAATGGTCCACCCGGCACTTCCTCCACATGCTCCCGGCACCTTCGAATGCACCTGAACCAGCCCCCATCTGGACACCTCCACCCCATCCTCCCACCTCCATCCAGGTTTGGCTTAAACAGCACCACCTTCCCCAAAGCAACTCCTCACATTCCGCCCCCTGCTCTGAACTTTTCCTGCATTCGCCCCAACATGCAGAATGGATGAGAACAGCTTTATCTATGGTGGTCACGCAAGGTGCAGCGTCAGAGTCCCGATGTGCAGGAATACAGAGAACACCACGGCCCTTCACTTAACCCAGCGCTTTCCAAATGTCCTCCACCACAGAGCCCTGTGCAGACGGGCTCAGCACCCAGCACCCAGGCACAGGAAGGGCTGCGAGGAGAGGGAGGGGGGAGCACAGAGCCTGCAGCCACTTCTGGAGAGGCCGGACAGACAGAAGGAAGGGAAGGGTCCTAGGGTGAGGAGACCGGGGTGGGAGTGCGCAGCAGCTGGGGGGCCATGAGGGTGTGTCTGGAGAACAAGACAAGAGAGCTGCTGGGAGGTAAGGATTTGAGATAACCTGTGCAAATGCCCCCTGTGGTTGAGGAAGGAAAAGGTCGGGATGTAGTGTGACATGGAATTCGTAGGCTCCCAACACTGGGCCCCATCTCCTTCACTCCAGTTCACCCTTCAGAGCCCGAGAGGCGAACCACACATCACGGCACAGAGGCAACAGTAGTTGCTTCACAGTGAAGGATCCGAGGTCTCTTCTTTAAACTTTTAAGTTGAAAGAACACAGAGATCCCATGTACCCCTTCCTAATCTAGTTTCCCTCAAAGGTAAAAACTTGCAAAACTACAGTTCAGTATCATCACCAGGGCACTGACAGGGTGCACTCAAGACAGGCTGCTTCCTCCGTGCAGGCCTCCTCCGCACAGGGCCTCTGGACCTTGGGCCGCAGCCAGGAGACCAGGGTGGCGCTGCAGCCAGGCCCAGTGCCTATGCAGAGGCTGGAGAAAGAGGCTGCATCAGGAAGACTCCAAGCACAGGAGCAGGGAGGCGGTGAAGCACAGAGAAGGTCGCTACCCGGAAAAGGCCAGGCAAAGTTCGGGGCATCCTGTCTCAAGTGCAGAATGACTAGCAACAGCTCCTCTCAGTTCGGAATACAAAGTCCATTTGGGTCTCTTTCTGGCCTAGCAATTGTCCCTCTCCAGCTTCTGTCCATGTCATTCCTGGAAACCCTCTGCCATTCCTTCAAGACCTCCAGGTCCAACCTCACGCAGGGTTCGGGCCCCAGCCCAGGAATCACTTGCACCTTGAATTCGCATGGATGCCTCTTTTTTGAGACCTTTCCCTCCCTCCTGTGAATCACTGATGCCTATGCCCATACATTCTCGCCTGAGAAGCCGAGTTCCCTGGCAAAGAGCCAGAGCACAGTCCTTATCTGAATGCCCTCCACAGTGGCCAGGACAGTGCCCTGGGCACCCTGACTGCACTGCCTAAATGAGGTCTTTTAGGCATCCTGCGCTCGGTGGCTTTTCCTCTGTGGTGTCTAGCTCTGGCATGAAGGAGGGGCAGCCTGTCACACACCGTATCTCTAAGCAGAAGCAGGGGCACAACACAGAGGAGGACAAATGCCCTTTCACTTCCCACAGAGCTCAGCTCCCAGGGTCGTCTACGAGCCTTGAAAACCAACCTCCAGCTTCCTCTTCAGACCCTTGTCTGAGGCTAGCTTCCCAAATCCATTATAGAACCTGCTCCACATCCTATATCTAAATCTATTTTTACTTGATATTTTAAAAAGTGGTTCCTTTCTTCCCGTTTAACCCCTAGTGTATTGGGCATCTGTGCCAGGCTTGCCCATGCCTCACATCTCAAGCATGGACGTGTGCACATCACCCACATCATGTGGAAACACACTCATGTGGCCCTTTAATGGGCTCCCTCTCGTCTTGCTCTTCTCAGTGAACCCTGCAGTTCTGTCTGGAGCCAGGACTAGGCTTCCACAGCCCCGTAAGGACAGTTGTGCTCCCACTTTCCAGGAGCACTCCTGAAATGTGTGTGTGTGTCTCTGTCTGTGTGGTGTGCGTCCAGTGTATGTGTGTCTGTGGTGTATGCGTAGCGTGTGTGTCTGTGGGGTTGTGTCTGTAGGGGTGTGTCTGTGTGTGTTTGTGGTTTGTGTGTGTGTGCTGTATGTGTCTGTGTGGTGTGCTGTATGTGTCTGTGTGTGGTGTGTGTGTCTATGGGGGGGTGTGCTGTGTGTGTGTGTGCTGTGTCTGTGTGTGTGTGTGTCTATGGGGGGTGTGTGCTGTATGTGTGTGTGTCATCCTCTCCAACTGCCAGTGCCCTTTCCAGCGGGGAGGCACCACACCGCGAGTCAGAGGGGATAGTGGAGGGAGGCTGGGTCCTCACCAGGGACACAAGCGGTATTCCCAGGGGACTGAACTGGGACAACACAGACTGGTTAGTTACTACAATGACCATCTCCCCATGACCAATTCTGATGCCAAATAAAGTCTCAGTGAAATAGCCCATGTGGCGGTTGAGAGAGGGTGTCAAGACCAGGATCACACTCCACAGCACAAAGACCTACACATGGGCTGGCTACAGTATTCCCAACAACAGCTGCAAAACAAGGAAAGGGCAACTCACCCAGCATGTTTAACGTCCCGATCGTATTGGTCTTCAGCGTCTTGATGGGGTTGTACATGTAGTTTGGAGGAGAGGCTGGAGAGGCCAGATGGTATATCTGGTCAACTACAGGAGACAAAACCGAAATATGTCATTTCCAAGGAAAATACTAAAAAAATTCTGAATGTCTGAGTAGACACTGATTAATAAAGGTGTTTGTGTAACTTTACCAAAATTTGATTTTATTCTCCATAGAAACTAATTTGCCATTAGACGAACTTTAAACAAAAACTGAAAGCCTAATTATATGGAACGGAAACATGTGCTGGGCCAATTATTTGGACGTTTCTCCTCTAATCAGGGTCAATCTGAGTGCCGAGCTGATTGTTTTCTGAGAAGACCGGCCCCAGTAAAGCAGTCAAATTAGAAGCCTGAGTTCTCAGACCCAGAATTAAGCACAAATATCTAAAGCAGCGATTCTCAACCTTTTTTCCATCCCATGGGTACCCAAAAATTACTAAAATTCTGCAGCACACCAAAAAGTGTATTTTTTCTGCCAATCTGACAAAAGAAATAGGTACAATTTAGACTCATTCACGTGGAATGCCTATCACTGGCTGGCTGTTGTCATTTATTTGACAATCTCAGGGAGAAGAGGTCAGTGCCCCAGACTAAATGGTCAGGTATCGCATGTTTTAAACATTGTTGCAGCACACAGTTGAAAACTGCTGATTCAAAGTAAACATTTTTAATTGGTAAAACAAACCTGGCATAAAAGCAAAGGCTCAAACATTTGTAAGAAAACAACTTTCACTTTGCTCCTACGCATCCAGTACACAGGAGGAGTTTTAAAGCCACAAATGGCACAGCAATTCCGACTCCATCCCACCTCCTCTCATGCACAGGCATCACTTCAACATCCCCTCAAACCCTCGCTCTCCAGGGTCAGTAACAAACAGTGACACACAACAGAGAGGCCCTTGGGAACAAGGTCTCCTGTGAAAGGAGAGTGATGAACAAGCCCGTAGGAGGAAAGCCATCCCTCCAGGCAGACAGTCTAGGCCAGTGGTTGGCAAACTCATTAGTCAACAGAGCCAAATATCAACAGTACAACGATTGAAATTTCTTTTGAGAGCCAAATTTTTTAAACTTAAACTTCTAACACCACTTCTTCAAAATAGACTCGCCCAGGACGTGGTATTTTGTGCAAGAGCCACACTCAAGGAGCCAAAGAGCCGCATGTGGCTCGCGAGCCGCAGTTTGCCGACCACTGGTCTAGGCCACTGTAGCTCTAGGTCAAAGAAAACAAGCACCATCACAAGAGAGCCAAGGAATGGGGGGCCCGAAACCCCACTGCATAGGAGGCCTCCCTTGCTCACAGCCTGAGCCCCATGCAAGGGCACCTGCAGCGATTCCTCCACGACCGCCCCTCCTGGCTCCCCTGCCCCTGGCCTCCCACCCACTTCCCACCCAGGGACCAGGGCTCTCCTTGCAGGTAACAGCACATAGGGGCTAGGTTTCAGAGATGACAGGCAAAACGAGCAAACTAAAAAAGCAGTCCCCATGATGAGTTCTCTGCTATAACTTTCTCAGAAAATCCCCGCCACCCAAACACACCCAAGCTCCCACCCACACCCACGCACCAACCTTCCCCCTTAAAATCTCCTGTAAGCTCCAGGAAGGTGTGGGAATCACTGCAGCACCTTGAAAGATCTGGGGCTGTTATCTGACACGCTCCCCAACCCCGGAGTGAGAGTCGGATGAGAATTCCTCATCCTCAGACAAGGAGCAGAAGTGGTGGCTCCAGGCTGTGGGCTTGGTCCCCACTTAATTCGCTCCAATGATCAGTCTTTCAAGCCTGAGAGAGAGGGTTTCTGAGACTGCGTACACAAGAGCCACCAAGGCCAGGGAAAAGGGGGCGCTGGATGGTTCCAGGGACAGTATCTGTGGGAGGAAATTCCAGGCACTGCACAGGTTCCCGGAATAACCAGTAACTTTTTTTTTTTTTTTTAAATATATTTTATTGATATTTTACAGAGAGGAAGGGAAAGGGACAGAGAGCCAGAAACATCGATGAGAGAGAAACATCGATCAGCTGCCTCCTGCACACCTCCCACTGGGGATGTGCCCGCAACCAAGGCACATGCCCTTGACCGGAATCGAACCCGAACCCGGGACCCCTGAGTCCGCAGGCCGACGCTCTATCCACTGAGCCAAACCGGTTTTGGCAAACCAGTAACTTTTTTCCTGTTCCAGGACTGTATGTGAAGGGAGGCAAGAACAGCATGCGAAAGACTGTAGATCCTATCTCCTGGATACTTGAGAGGCTTCTTTGCCAAGGTTATTCAGATTTACACTTCCTGATTTCAAAACATATTACAAAGCAACAGTAATCAAAACGGTGTAGTACTCGCATACAGACAGACATATACACCAATGGAATAAAGAGCCCCAAACAAATTTTTTTTGTATATGGTCAAACGATCCTCAACAAGGGTACCAAGTCACTCAATGGAGAAAGGGCCCTAGAGGGGTTGGCTGTGGATAGAGGACGTTACTCGAAATAAAATAAGCCAGTCACAAGACAAACACCGTAGGAATCCACCTATATGATGAGGTTCCTAGAGTAGACAAGTTCACAGAGTCAGAGAGCAGAATGGTGGTTACCAGGGGCTTAGTGGGAGGGGGGGATAGGAATTTTTGTTCAATGGGGATAGTTTCAGTTTAACAAGGTGAAAAAGTTCTGGAGATCTGTTTTACAACAATGTGAATACACTTAACACTACTGAACTGTACACTTAAAAAATGGTTAACATGGGGCCCTGACCAGGTAGCTCAGAGCATTGTTCCCACACACCAGGGGTGAGGAACCTTTTTCCTGCCAAGGGCCATTTGGATATTTATAACATCACTAGTGACCCGGTGTATGAAATTTGTGCACATTAAAAGGGGATTAATTAGAGGAAATAATTTAATATTGCTATTTGCCCTTTCTCTATAATAGAAGTGTCAGAGATGAAAGAAAATTAGTAAAATGTATATGAAAATCTTCCTCCTGTCAGAGTCTGGGTCTCACCATGGGACCCAGAGAGTCAAGTCCCCGTCCACCCACATGCACCTCAAAATCGCATGAGACCCAGACCCGGCCAGTCCCACCATTGTCAAGCCCTGTGTGGCAGGGGCCGTAGCCTCAGGTCACCTGGCCCAGTGCCAGGAAAGGGGGCATGGCCTGAGGTCCCCCAGCCCAGACCGGGGCGGGAGGCGTGCCTTGAGGTCCTCCATCAAGCCGCACCAGGTGGGGGACATGGCCTGAGGTCCCCCGTCAAGCCCCGCTAGGCGGGGAGGCAAAGCCTCAGGTCCCCTGTCAAGCCCCCTAGGCAGGGGCGTGGCCTGAGTTCCCTGTCAAGCCCAACCAGGCAGGGGGGCACAGCCTCAGGTCCCCTGGCCCAGTGCTAGGGTGGGGGGCGTGGTCTGAGGTCCCTGTCAAGCCCCAAGGGGGCAGGTGAAGGCGTAGCCTCAGGTCCCTGCTGATTGCTCGTTAAGGCTCCTTATGGGAACTTGGCCTCGGCTGTGGGTGCAGCCATCTTTGTGATGGAGTGATGGTCAATTTGCATATTACTCTTTTATTAGATAGGAGGATTTGCAGGCCACATACAATTACCAACTTAAAAATTAGCCTTCAGCCCTAGCTGGTTTGGCTCAGTGGATAAGAGCATCGGCCTGTGGACCAAAGGGTCCAGGTTTGATTCTGGCCAAGGGCACATGCCTGGGTTGCAGGCTTGATCCCCAGTAGGAGGCGTGCAGGAGGCAGCCGATCAATGATTCTCTCTCATCGATATTTCTCTCTCTCACTCACTCCCTTCCTCTCTGAAATCAATAAAAATATATATTTAAAAAAAATAAAAAATTATTAGCCTTCAATAATTAAGTTTAATTAACTCACCCATAATGCCTTGGAAGGGCCAGGTCAAACAATTTCACGGACCATATAGGGATCAGACATTCCCCACCCCTGCCATACACCAAGATTGCAGTTTGATCTCTGTCAGGGCACATACAAGACTCAACCAATGAATGCATAAATAAGTGGAACAACAAATCAGTGTTTCTCTCTCTCTCCCTCTCCTCTCTCTCAAATCAATAAAAAATATGGTTAAGATGGTACAAAACAAAGATATTTATGAATGACGAAAGCACATGAAAAATAAGTGTTAGTGAAAATGGGTAAAACACTTATTAGCAAAGCTGAGGTAAAAAAATGAATGCTTTTAGTTTATGTATTTGTTCTCCTCCCTTTCTCAACCCTGAGAATATAAGGGGTCAAAATCAGGCTCCTAAGTCACTGCAGATCATTCAAGATCCCCCATCAACCCCTGCTCTATCAATTACCCAGGGAAGCACTGAATGCCTGGGCTCCTGGCACCCTGACCTGAACACTCCAGGCGAGGAGACTCTGGGCATTTATAATATGGATGATTAAAAACTACAGTTGTGCCGAAACCAGTTTGGCTCAGTGGATAGAGCGTCGGCCTGCGGACTGAAGGGTCCTGGGTTCGATTCCGGTCAAGGGCATGTACCTGGGTTGCGGGCACATCCCCAGTAGGGGGCGTGCAGGAGGCAGCTGATCGATGTCTCTCTCTCATCGATGTTTCTGACTTTCTATCCCTCTCTCTTCCTCTCTGTAAAAAATCAATAAAATATATTAAAAAAAAAACAAACTACAGTTGAAAACCACTGAGTTAACTCAAAAATAGAATCCCTGGTGTTGAAAGGATACTTTTTCTTCAAAAAAACTAAAAACACAAAAGCCTTTTAAAATTGTTTTTAGTCTGTCAATATATAAATTCACTGAAGGAATCTAATTCAGTATGAGGAGACTCCTCTGACCACTGTCCAACTCCCACCAGTTTTTCTGAGTTGGTAAGTAGCTAAAAACAAAAAGTAAAAGGCGCTGGTCAGGTAGCTCAATTGGTTAGAGCAGTGGTCGGCAAACCGTGGCTCGCGAGTCACATGCGGCTCTTTGGCCCCTTGAGTGTACCTCAATCAGATTGAGGACGTTTTTAGCAGAGGCCAGCTTAGGAGTACCCTAATTAAGTTAATAACAATGTACCTACCTATATAGTTTAAGTTTAAAAAATTTGGCTCTCAAAAGAAATTTCAATCGTTGTACTGTTGATATTTGGCTCTGTTGACTAATGAGTTTGCCGACCACTGGGTTAGAGCATCTTTCCAATACACCAAGGTTGCAGATTTGATCCCGGGTCAGGGCACATACAAGCAACAGCCAATGAATGCATGAATAAGCAGAAACAAACAAATTCTATATGTGAATTACAAGTTGACAGGACAGTTCTCAGAAAATTTCGTCATTCTTAGGCTGCTTTAGCTTTCTAGTTTACAGATGTGACTGTAAGAGCATGGATCAGTTCCTGCACACCTGCTTTTTTAAAAGCTCAAGGTCTGCAGAGTAAGGAGCAGGCCATCTCATTTCCTCTAGTTAAAACACCTCATCACACCCACTGCTACTCTCGAGCCTGACTGTGCCAGCTTTAAAACAGAGTAAAGGTGGGCAGACCTTCTGGCTGAGCGCTGTAGCAGATGGCACACTCAAGGGTCCCTAATGAAATCACTGGCTAATTCACAAATCACTGGGCATAGTTTCAGTTTCACACCGATGGGGTCTCCAAACGCTCCCCAAAACCAGTGTAAATCCAAGTGTATGGGGGTTATCTTACAGAACCAATTCTTCAGCACTATTTTTACCCTTGAGGTGATAACATTTGCAGCAAAAGAAACTAAATCAAAGACTAAGAGAAAAAGGTGCCTGTAGTCGTAATTCTCTGCCTTCAGACACAGAGACATTTATAACCTGTTCCCTCTCCTCGCCCTCAGGTTCTCCTGCAAGGCTCAACTGAGATGTCACTTTGTGTGGGAAGCCTTCTTGGGCACCCCAAGTCCAAGTTCCAGGAGATGGCTCCCACCACACACTGGTACTTCTGCCTTTTCCTGTCCTCTACAGAAATGTTGGTCTCAAGACTCCTGCTCATGCAGATGTTGGGCAAGTAAACTGGAACTGTTTTGTAGGGAAGACGGGCTACATGCATCAGGAGCCTGGACATACGTGCCCTAATGAAATGACAGTGACTTTGATGTGTATCTTGGGTGGCTTTCTCAAGCAAGGTCTATGATGGCACCAAAGAGCAACAACCTAAATATCCAACAACACAGGAAAATGACACTATACTATACTTGTAAGATGGGGAAATGCTAATAAAATAATGTTGGAGAGAAAATGTCTCTTTGTAAGGAAAACTGGTATACCCACATCACAGATACTAGGTGGCTGCCAAAAGATAAAGTAACTCACTATGCATGCTATAGAAAGATCACCAGGATTCAACAAGCAGAAAAAATACAATGCAGAGCAGAAAAGAACATGCTACTCTCTACAATAAGGGAGAATTATGAATACCTACTTATATTAACTGGGCCACATAAAGAAACGGCGGATGAACACACACAAAAAATTGTTACTTAAACCTAAGATGGGAAACCATAAAAATCTTAGAGGAATCCACAGGCAGCAAAATCTCAGACATATGCCAAAGCAATATCTTCACTAACACAGCTCCTAGAGCAATGGAAACTAAAGAGAAAATAAACAAATGGGACTACATCAAAATAAAAAGCTTCTGCACAGCAAAAGAAACCATCAACAAAGCAACAAGAATACCCACTGCATGGGAGAACATATTTGCCAATGTTATCTCCAATAAAGGTTTAATCTCCAACATTTACAGGGAACTCATACAACTTAACAAAAGGAAGATAAACAACCCAATCAAAAAATGGGCAACGGACCTAAATAGATACTTTTTGAAAGAAGACAGGAGGAAGGCCAAGAGACATATGAAAACATGCTCAAAGTCACTAATCATCCAAGAGATGCAAATAAAAACGACAGTGCAGTACCATCTCACACCTGTCAGAATGGCTATCAACAACAAATCAACAAATCACAAGTGCTGGTGAGGATGCAGAGAAAAAGGAACGCTCGTGCACTGCTGGTGGGAATGCAGACTGGTGCAGCCACTGTGGAGAACAGTATGGAGATTCCTCAAAAACTAAAAATGGAACTCCCATTTGACCCAGTGATCCCACTTCTAGGAATATATCCAAAGAAACTAGAAACACGAATCAGAAAGGATATATGCACCCCTATGTTCATAGCAGCACAATTCACCATAGCTAAGATTTGGAAACAGCCTAAGGGCCCATCAACAGATGAGTGGATTAAAAAGCTGTGGTACATCTACACAATGGAATACTATGCTGCTGTAAAAAGGAAGGAACTCCTACCATTTGCAGCAGCATGGATGGACCTGCAGAGCATTATGCTAAGCGAAATAAGTCAGTTGGAAAAAGATAAAAATCATATGATCTCTCTCATTTGTGGAATATAATGAACAATATAAACTGATGAACAAAAACAGATCCAGAGACAGTGAAGCATTAATCAAACCGTCAAACCTCAGAGGGAAGGCAGGGGAGGGTGAGGGGAGGGGGGAGAGATCAACCAAAGGACTTGTATGCATGCATATAAGCATAACCCATGGACACAGACACCAGAGGGGTGAGGGCATGACGGGGGTTGGGGGGGATTAGGGGGATAAGGACACATATGTAATACCTTAATCAATAAAGAATATATATATATATATATATATATATATATATATATATATATATATGAATATAATTTTGTTAACAGCAGTTTCCTGAGGAGAGTTGAGAACTAGAAAGACCGGAGATAGAGGCAAGAGGAAGACTTTTTACAATATATCTTTTTAATTTTTAAAAAATTTTGGACCATGTAACTATAGCTCCCATTAAGCATGTCTTTAATTTTTAAAAATCACATTTAGAGAAAGGATGGAAGTTAACATGAATTGACTACTTTTGGATAGGAGGATTAAGTATAACTTTCTATTTTTTTATACTTTTCCAAACTTTCTTTAACATGTACATATTACTTTTATCATTAGGAAAGAACGGCCTTTGAAAACAGAAAAAAAACTACAATTCTCTTCCATTCTTTATCAAATACATAAATAAGAAACCTAATTCTTTCATTTAGTTCACAATACTTGTAAATTTCTCTTGAGATTTCTTCTTTGACACATGTGTTATGTTGTTTAATCTCCAAATATTTTTTGGTTTTCCAACTATCTTTATTATTAATTTCTAGTTTAATTTCACTATGGTCTGAAAGCATAATTTAACTTTCTATTTTATTAGCAGACTTAAAAGTTTGTTAATGTGTATTTTATGGTCCAGAATGTGGTCAATCCTGGTGAATGTTCCGTGGGAGCTTGAGAAGAAATGTGTTTTCTGCTTTTGTTGAATGCAGTCGTCTACAGATGTCAACCATATCCAGCTAATGGTAGTATTGAGTTCAATTATGTCCTGGTTTTGTGCCTGCTGGATCTATCCATGTCTGACAGGGGTGCTGAAGTCCCCAACTACAATAGTGGATTCATCTATTCCTCCTTTCAGTTCTGCTCTGTTAAGTGAGAACCAACCCCAGTATCTGTATGCAATGTCAGTCTTTATCCCTGCTAACGCTCGTTACTCGGAAGTTTAGTTTGAAATTAACATAGCTGCTCCAGCTTTCTTTTGCTTAGTATTAGCACAATATATTTCTCTCCACCCCTTTACTTTTAATCTACCTGTAATTTTATATATCAAGTGTGGGTTTCTTACAAAAAAAATACACAGTTGACTTCTAAACAATGTGGGTTGAGGGGCGTGAACCCTCCATGCATATGAAAATACACACCTAAGTACTAATAGCCTCTATTAACCAGAAGCCTTACTGATAACATAACAGTCAATTAGCACATTATAGATCATTTGAAAGGCTTTGAGGGGCCTTCTGGTCAACACAAAACTATATAACAATGGTGTAACAAGTGGTGTAAGTAAATGTGGTATTTGCATCCTCCCACAACAACATCAAAAATACAACAAAACTACATAACAATCTATCCAGAACCACCTGAAATCTATCTAAACAGAAGTATTACAACTAAGAATATAAAGAAGAAGTCACATTGAGACTGGCAGGAGGGGCAGAGAGGCAGACAGACTGGTCCCACATCCACCTGTGGCAGCTGAAAATCAGGAGGGATAACCCAGCTGCGAAGTTGCCCCTGAGGAGTAAGGGGTCCTAGCCCCACACCAGGACCCCCAACCCAGGGTTCCAGTGCCAGGAAGAGAAGTTCCCATAACTTCTGGATATCCATATATATAAGAGCCTAAGCGACTGACCAATCGACCTGTCAACCGGTCACTATAATGCACACTGACCACCATGGGCAGACGCTCAACACAGGAGCCACCCCCTGGTGGTCAGTGTGTTCCCACAGTGGGGAAGTGCTGCTCCGCTGACTGCTGGGCGCCAGATGCCGGGCTCACAGGAGTCTCCTGATCAGGACTGACTGGGCAAGCAGCAGGCACAGTGGGGGGCCGGGATGAGGGGAGTGGCAGGAAGGAGCAGCAGGTGGTGTTGGACTGCCAGTTTCGGCCCAATCTCCGCAGGCCATGATGAGGGACCCCACCAGTGCATGAATCCATGCACTGGGCCTCTAGTAAAAAATAATAGGGAGTGTGGCTGCGGGACACTGAGGCTGCTGGAGTCCCAAGCAATTCCTCTTAAAGTGCCCGTGCACAGACTTACTAGGACTCACTCCTTCTGAGCTTCAGCACTGGGGCAGCAACTTGAAAGGCACCAGGGAAATATGGGGAGGAACTGAATTGTCCAGCATCAGAGCTGGAGGGACAGCTTTCTCCCAAACAGCAGTGCTGGCAGAGGCCATTGTGCCTTTCCTGAGCCTTACCCCACAGAGCTGGCAGGCAGGTTACATATCTGAGTCTCCATAAACCTGGCTCACACTGCTCACCCTATCCTGGAAAGTCCCTGAGACCCTGCCCCACCCAACTTGTGGAGCCACCCAAGCTGCTTCCAGTGGCTTTTCCATACGAATGGCCTGTCTTAGATCATGCTCCAGACTTTCCTAAAATCTCTTAAACAAGCTGCATCTGGCCTCAGCACAACCCGTACCTCTTGCTAAGTGGCCCCAGATCATCACTGGCGGCAGCCAGCCCTGGTTCACAGTTTGGGATGCAGGTTCGATCCTCGATCTGGTGGGGGCCAATGCTGGTAGCAAACTGATCGATGTGTCTCCCTCACATAGATCTCTCTCTCTCTCTCTCTCTCTCTCTCTCTTTCCCCCTCTTCCCTCCTTTCCACTCTCTCTGAAAATCAATGGAAAACATATCCTCAGGTGAAGATAAAATAAAATTAGAAAGTTGCAAGTTAGCAATGGAAATCAAATGGTTTTTAATCAAGAAGAAATTAGGATGGTTGCCAGATGTAAAACAGCATGTCTCTGGGCTTTTTCCAAGCACAGAATGAGGTCTAACTACATTGTAAGATTTTCCTTTCCCAACTTTGAATTTTGTATTCTACTTTTTTAAAAAAATATATATATATATTTTATTGATATTTTACAGAGAGGAAGGGAGAGGGATAGAGAGCTAGAAACATCGATGAGAGAGAAACATCAATCAGCCGCCTCCTGCACACCTCCCACTGGGGATGTGCCCGCAACCAAGGCACATGCCCTTGACCGGATTCGAACCCGGGACCCTTCAGTCCGCAGGCCGATGCTCTATCCAGTAATTACATTAACTGTTATTTCTAAAATGAAATTTCTAACATAATTAACATGTTAGTATATTAAATCATATTAGCAGGCAAGAAGACTTTCTGACTACTTATTGTTCCCTCCGTGAACAAGCTGCACTCACTCATACACTCTTTCACTGACTTATAAGAGCTGTAATACAGATCTCTCCTTTGGTTATCAAACTCTCTCTTTTTATTTCACCTTCCAAGCATGTCAGCCTCCATGTTAAGCTAGTATCCTTAAAAATGGAGATAGTTCTTCAATATCTATTGAATGAAAGAATGAATAACTGAAAAGAACATAGGACATTCAGCAATTATTCAATAAATACAGTGACTGTTCAGAAATTATTTATCTAATAAAAAATAAAATGAAAAAACACAGTATATACTATATTCTTTGTTTTAAAAAACACCTGCCAATATGTTTTTATTGATTTTTCGAGACACAGGAAGGGAGAGAGAGAAACATCAGTGTGAGAGGGAGACATTAATTGATTGCCTCCTATACACTACCTGACCAGGAAACCTACAACCTTTTGTGTACAGGATGACACTTCAACAAACTGAGCCATCCAGTCAGGGCATATACTCTATTCTTATAATATAGTAAGCTTGAAAAAAAGAAAATGTTATTAAGAAAATCATAAGAAAAATACATTTGCACTAATTATCAGAAATGGAAAAAATATCCTGTGTTCATGGGTTGGAAAAATCAACATAGTTAAAATGGCCACATTACCCAAAGCAATATACAGATTTAATGCAATCCCTATCAAAATCCCAATGTCATTTTTTAAAGAAATAGAACAAAAAAAAAATCATCAGATTTGTATGGAACCACAAAAGACCCCGAATGGCCAAAGCAATACTGAGAAGAAAGAACAAAGCTGGAGGTATCACACTACCTGACTTCAAATTATGCTACAGAGCTGCAATCATCAAAACAGCATGGTATTGGCAGAGAAACAGACACACAGATCAATGGAACAGAATAGAGAGCCCAGCTACAAAACCACATATATATGGGCAGATAATTTTTGACAAAGGAGCCAGAAACACACATTGGAGTAAAGATAATCTTTTCAATAAATGGTGCTGGGAAAATTGGAAAGCCACATGCAAATGAATGAAACTGGATTACATTTTATCCCCAGTTACAAAAATTAACTCAAAATGGATCAAAGACTTAAATATAAGACCCAAAAAATAATTGCATAGAAAAAAATACAAGTACCAAACTTATGGCCATGGGTCATAGAGAACATTTTATAAACTTGACCCCAAAGGCAAGTAAAGTAAAGGCAAAAACAAATGAATGGGATATATCAAACTAAAAAGCTTTTGCACAGCAAAGTAAACGGACAACAAAACAAACAAGCAGCCAACCAACTGGGGGATGATATTTGCAAACAGTAGCTCCAACAAAGGTTTAATTTTCAAAATATACAAAGAACTCATAAAACTCAACACTAAACAAATAACCCAATCAAAAGGTGGGCAGAGGACCTGAAAATACACCTCTCCCAAGAAGACATATGAACAGCCAATAGATATATGAAAAGATGTTCAACCTCACTGGCAATCAGGGAAATGCAAATCAAAACTACAATGAGATACCACCTCACACCTGTTATAGAGTGGCCATTATCAACAAGACAAGCAATAACAAGTGTTGGAGGGGTTGTGGGGAAAAGGGAACCCTCACTACAGCTGGTGGGAATGTAGCCTGGTAAAGCACTATGGAAAGCAGTCTGGGGATTCCTCAAAAAAAATGAAGAATAGAGCTACCATATGACCCAGCAATCCCACTCTTAGGTACATACCTTAAAACCTCGAAATCATGTACTTGCAAAGATATGTACACATATATGTTCACTGCAACATTATTCACAGTGCCAAGACATGGGAACAAACAACATGTCCCGCAATAGATGACTAGATAAAAAAGAAGTTGTACCTATACACAATGAAATACTACTCAGCCATAAGAAAGGACAAAATAGTGCCATTTGCAACATGAATAGACCTTGAGAACACTATACTAAGTGAAATAAGTCAATCAGAAAAACCTAAGAACCATATGATTTCCCTCATATGTGGAATATAAAACTGAAATTTATGAACACAAACAGCACTGTAGTGGTTGCCAGAGGAAAATGAGAGGGGGGAGATGGGGGACCTAATATATGGTGACAGAAATTTTGACTTGGGATGGTGGGCATATGGTGCAATATACAGATCTTGTAACATATATTGTATTTTTCTATGAATTTTTCCGTTATATCCACACTGTCCAGCTTGTTGGCATACAGTTGTTCATAGTATTTTCTTACAATCCTTGGTATTTCTGTGGGGTCAGTGGGTACTTTTCCACTTTCGTTTCTGATTTATTTGGGTCCTCTCTGTTTCTTGATGAGTTTGGCTAATGGCTTATCAATTTTGTTTATCCTTTCAAAGAACCAGCTCTTGGTTTCACTGATTTTTTTTTTTTTGTATTGCTTTTTTTTAGTGTCTATGCCATTAACTACAGTTTTAATCTTTATTATTTCCTTCCTTCTACTTATTCTGGGCTTTTCTTGTTGTTCTCTTTCTAGTTCTTTAAGTTGTAGGGATAATTTATTATTTTTTCTTGTTTTTTTTGAGGTAGGTCTATAGTGCTATGAACTTCCCTCTCAGGACTGCTTTTGCTGTGTCCCAGAGATTTGGGGTTGTTGTGTGTTTATTTTCATTTGTTTCCAGGAAGTTTTTTTTTTTTTTTTTCATTTCTTTCATGATCTCATTGGTAACCAATTCATTGTTTAATAACATGCTATTTAGCCTCCATGTTTTTGAATGTTTTTGGGTGTTTTTACTATAGTTGATTTCTAATTTCATTCCTCTGTGATCTAAGAAGATGCTTCACATGATTTCCATCTTCTTGAACTTGTAGATACTTGTTTTGTGTACTAACATGAGGTCTATTTTCGTGAACCCATGTGCACTGAAGAATGTATATTCTGCAGCTTTGGAATGAAATGTCCTATGAATGTCAATTAAATCCATCTGGTCCAGTATGTCCTTTAGGGTCACTGTTTCCTTGTTAATATTTTGTCTGGAAGATC
Organism: Plecotus auritus; assembly: GCF_963455305.1. Lineage (NCBI taxonomy): Eukaryota > Metazoa > Chordata > Mammalia > Chiroptera > Vespertilionidae > Plecotus > Plecotus auritus. The sequence continues at coordinate 107,754,770 of NC_137782.1, forward strand.
TATCCTGTGAAGTCAGCAGGGTATTAAAGTCCCCTACTATGATTGTATTGTTGTCAATCTCTCCCTTAAAGTCCTCTAGAAGTTTTAAAATATATTTAGGGGCTCCAATATTGGGTGCATATATGTTTACCAGAGTATCGATCCCTTTAGTATTATGTAGTGACCTATGCTGTCTCTTGTGATGGCCTTCATTTTGAAGTCTATTTTGTTGAATATGAGTATTGCTACTCTAGCTTTTTTCTTTTCCATTTGCATGGAAAAAAAATTTCCCCCGTCCCTTCACTCTCATCCTATGTGAGTCTTTTGTTCTGAGGTGGGTCTCTTGTAGACAGCATATAGTTGGGTCATGTTTACAAAACCATTCAGCTACCCTATGCCTTTTTATTGGAGCATTAAATCCATATACATTTAAGGTTATTATTGATAGGTACTTCTTTATTGCCATTTTAATTCTGTATGGCTAGGTTTCTCTCTCTCCTTCTCATTACAGCAGTTTCTTCAGCATTTCTTGTAATGCTGGCTTGGTGGTGGTGAACTCCTTTAGCCTTTTACTTTTTGTCTGGGAAACTCTTTATTTCAACGTCTATTCTGATTGATAGCTTTGCTGGATTAGTACTTCACGCCATTCCCTTCTGGCCTGTAGAATTTCTGATGACAAATCAGATGACAGATTTATGAGAGCTCGTTTGCAGGTAACAGTTTGCTTTTCTCTTGATGCCTTTAAGATTCTCTCTTTGTCTTTAATATTTGGCATTTTAATTGTTATATGTCTGGGCATGGGTCTGTTTTGGGTTCTTCTTGTTTGGGGTTCTCTGTGCCTCCTGAACTTGTGTGACTCTTTCCTTCACCAGATTAGGGAAGTTTTCTGCCATTATTTCTTCAAACACATTCTCTATCCTTTCCTCCTTGTCTCTTCTGGAACACCTGCTATTCGCCTATTGTTATGTTCCATGTTGTCCCACGGCTCCCTTAAGCAGTCCTCCTGTGTTGCTTTTTTTTTGGTTCTCTGATTTGAGTGATTTTTTTCTACCCTGTCTTCCAATTCACTGATCCGATCCTCAGCTTCTCCTAGTCTGCGGTGTATTCCTTCCAATATGTTCTTTATTTGTGCTATGTCATTCTATATTTCTGTTTTCACAGTTACTATATCTTCTCTTGTGCTGTTGAGCATCTTTACCATTATTATTCTGACTCTATAAATGATAAATTTCTTATCTCCATTTCATTTATCCCTTTTTCAGGAGAATTCTCTTGTTCTTTCATTTTGGGTGCCTGTTTGGGTTTGTGACTATGTTTCAGGTAGATCTGCTATGCCTCTCAATCTCTAGTGCAAGACAGTGTCAAACTAAAAGCAAAATTTTTAAAAAAAGCAAAAGAGATTTAGATTTCTTGTATGAATTAACATGTAAGAAAGTCTAATCTTTTTAGTAACAAAAAAAAATATACCTCAAGCCATGGATTTTTCTATCAAATTATTTTTGTTAATATATTTTTTTAAGATAATGCTCAGTGTTACTAATATATTAGTGAAATGGACACTACCAAATGACAAAAAAGACATTAGTATTCGGCACAGTTCATATATAGATTCTTTATTGAGGAAATAAAATTCAAACATATTTATAATAAAACCCTGGAGAAATTTAAATAAGAATACAATTACAAATAAACCATGGTATAGCCATATAATAACACTGTTAAGCAATTAAAATGGCCCAAGATACATTCTACCAACATGGGAAAATGCTCGGGATTTGATATGGGAAAAGCAGAAGGCTACATACACTATGCTGCAGGAGAAGGAGCATATGCTTACAAGCTTTGGAGTCAACCTAAGGCTGGATTCTGGCTCAGTTGCTTAACAGCCCTGGAACTTTGGGCAGGCCATAGCACGATTCTTTTTCCACATTCAGGGGTGGACAAAAGTAGGTTTACAGTTGTGAGCATGCAAAAAAATTTATTCTTGTATTATTATTTATTGTCTTATTTACTATTATTATTATTAACCTACTTTCACCAAAAAGGTTGCAGATTTGACTCCTGGTCAGGGGGAGTGCTGGAAGAAACGAATCAATGTTTCTCTCACATATCTATGTTTTTTTCTTTCTCCCTCCCTCCCTTCCTTTCTCTCTAAAAATCAATAAGAACATATTCTTGGGTGAGGATAAAACAAAAAAAAGAGATGTGAATATATCTTTTTTTTGGGGGGGGGGGTGTCACCATCCAACCCACTGTAGCTCCCACACCATAATTCCTAGAAGTGTCCAAATTATCAGTCAGCTTTAGACTTTTATATGTGAAATTTCATTATGAGTTCAGCATTCTAGGTCAGCTAACCTTCCCATAGAAAGCTAGAAGTAAGTTCTCATGGGTGGGTAGGCATCAGACCTGTTAGACAGATGTGTATGACACAAGCCCCACTTCTATAGGCCATGAAGTTCAAAACCAGGAGGACTATGTAAAAGTGAAATCAGATACTCACTCTGTCATAACCATTCTTTATCACAGGAACTAGACTGGTGTCTTGTGCACGAGACTACCAATCAAGCACAAAACGCAACACAAACTGGATGGGGCCGAGTTGGATAGCTTACCCGCCAGGCTCTGATGACAACAGGGCACAGTGGCACTCACCTTCAATGTAGAGGGGCTCCACCACATCGTGGTTGATCAGCTCAAAGTTCTCATGGCCGATCCAGTGCTCCACGTTTCTCTTCCTGCCAGTGAAGAAGTTATCCACCACAGTTACTTCATGGCCATCCATCATGAGCTTGTCAGTGAGATGGGAGCCCACGAAGCCTGCTCCTCCAGTTATCTGCAGCGTGTGGGACATCCCAGAGAAAGCACAAGAGAATGGGGACAATCAACTTCAATAAGACATATTTCTGGGGCAGCCACAACTGAGGACGTCCTCAGGCCCAGGGGAAGAAGGAAGGTGGCAAAGGCTTTAGACCAGCATCCTTACTGCTCACTCCAGGGCAAGAGGGCACACCATCAGTCAGCTCCCAAACAATGAAAACTGCAACTACCACCCAGTAAATAAATCAGAAAAGTAGTAATTACAAGTTTCAAAATGTCATCTTTGACAGAAAATTTTACATTCTTAAAAGGTTCTTGTTGAAACATTATTCCAGACAGCCAAGATATAGACCTAACTTTCAGTGCGTGGAGGAACACACAAAGATGCCCGCGGCGTGGTGTACGTGCAGAATATCCAGCCCTAAGGGAAGGGAAGTCCTGGCCCTGCGGAGCCATGGGCACACCTGGAGGGTGTCCTGCTGAATGAGCCAGGCAGAGGAAGATCAACACTGCTTTCACTCCGCTTGCAACGTAAAGGTCAGAGTACAATGGTGGCTACCAGGGAGGGGAGGACAGGAGATGTGGTTTAGGGTACAAACTTGCAACTACTAGGTAAGTAAATCCTGGGATTATAAACAACAGAACTGTCATATAAACACTAAACTAGCAAGAGACCAGATCTTAATTTGTTGCCAACACTAGAAGAAATGACAACTCTGCGACAAGATAGAGGTGTAAGTTAACGCTACAATGGCAGCCATAATGCAATATAAATGTGTGAAATCAATATGTTGTACACCTTAAATTTACACAATGTTGTATGTCAAATATATCTCGATTTAAAAAACACAAAAAAATGTTCATGTTTTATAATGAATGGGATGCTGACCATCACTTATATAGTTCTAATATGACTCCTGCCAAGTTTCAGAATTACTTTTTTTTTTAAATGATTAGCAAAATGATATTTAAAATGGACTCAAGAACCCCATGAAAAATTAGTATCTTTCAAATTGTTCATAAGAACAAATTAATGAACAATAGATGCTGTTTGCAGACCAAAGCCCTAAATGCACAAGTTCCACTGTCTGAGCACTGTCTGAGCAGGAAGGCAAACATAGAAATGGTGCGGCTGTGAGAGCTTGTAGGGGACGGGAGAGCAGCAACAATTGTTCTAAAACTTACGCCATAACAATGGAAAAGTTACATTTAAAAATTTTTTTAACTAATAAAAAGACTTTATTCAAATGAAGTGGTGTACTGAAGGGCTAGACAAAGCATATTTCAAAGCATATTTCATGGGAGGTGGCAGTGAAAAAAATATACTCGAAAACAGACGTATGATAGGACGCTTCTCTGTCCTACTTTCCCACTCTTCCTTCTCTCCATTAAAACTTGCATCCATCTCATGCCCTTCTTCCAAAGCGAAAAAATTTACAGTAGGAAAAAAAAGAATTATTTTTACCTAAAATAAAAAGTACTAAAAGACCTAGGTCTATACTTTTAGAACAGTTAATTTGCATGAAGTCCTGTTCAAATAAAATATGACACACATCCAGGTTTATCACAGATAAGAATTGGCTGTTCTGGGTGGAAAAGGTAGATTTTGGGGAGCAGCTGGGGTACTGCCTGCCTTAAGAAGAATGGTGTGTCAACCACTGATTAGGTATTGACATGTGTTTCTGATGGAAACACAAATATGGATTAGAGTATGAAGGGTTAGAAAATCCTGATACTCCAACAGCTTTCCATCAGCTACACTCATTCTTTAACTGAGAGCACCATTTTCTAAGTCCCTCTGTTTAGAGGTGGATCCAGAGGAACTGAGGTTTTGACCAATATCCATGATCACTACTAATCTATAATAATAAAAGCGTGATATGCTAATTAGACCGGACAGCTAAACGATCTTCCAGACGTCCTTCTGGACAAAGCTGCCACAGCAGGGGCCGAGGCAGAGGCGGTTAGGGGCGATCAGGTAGGCAGGCGAGCAGCTAGGGACGATCAGGCAGGCAAGCGAGTGGTTAGGGGTGATCAGGCAGGCAGGCAGTGTGGTTAGGGGCAATCAGGCAGGCAAGCAGAGGGGTTAGGGGTGATCAGGCAGGCAGGCAGAAGGGTTAGGGGCTATCAGGCAGGCAGGCGAGTGGTTAGGGGTGATCAAGAAGGCAGGCAGAAGGGTTAGGGGCTATCAGGCAGGCAGGCAGAGTGGTTAGGGGCAATCAGGCAGGCAAGCAGTTAGGAGCCAGCGGTCCCAGATTGCAAGAGGGTGCAGGCCGGGCTAAGGGACCCCCCCCCCCCATCCCCATGCACAAATTTCGTGCACCAGGCCTCTAGTGATATATAAGCCCACAGTCTTAATTCCATGTTCTCCCCACTACCTGTCCATCTGTACAGTTTATGTTTTAGCTTTAGCACTCCTATAGTCTGCTATATAGATTTGAACAGAGAATTTTCTGAAAAAATAACTAAACTTCAAATTGGTTCACCACTAGGTGAGAATTCATTTTACTTTACCTTTATTTGATTGCATTTCTCATGTTTTCCACAGTTTTGAAATGAGAAAAATTACACCTTTTTAAAGGAAATGTAACCTCTTCTACTGTAACTATATCTATGTGCAACTGTTGTTAAATAAGATGTTCTGTGCCATGCTAACTCTATCTCAGAAATGCAGACCATGTATTAAATTATACATGATCACCTCCAACACTTCCCTAGTTTTAGGAAGAACATAAAACTGCTGGAAGCACCTTAGTGTTGTTTAAAATAGACTTGAACTGTTTTTCTTGAACAATGCCTTTCTATCTAAAATACTAAAAGATTTATGTAACATAGCTGGATGGTTATAATGGCTTTCCTAATGAACTTCAGCCCATTAAGCAAGCATTTAAAATAGAAACAAAGCTGGCGGAAGCGTACCACTTAGGAAGCTCGCTCAGGAAGACTGATCACCAAGCCCAGGCGTACCCCTGAATAACAAGGAGCTAATCTAATCGCCAGGAGACAGTGGGAAGAAGAGATGTAGACCTCTTACACAGATTGGCATGGCTCTGCAGTTTATGAGCTCATCTATATGTGCTTGTAATTCTTGCTCTTGCGGGAATTAACTGGCAACTAAAGTGATCTAATTCAAGGTCAGCATTCAAAGTCATGCTGCTTAGTAAACCAGCAAAAACTTTTCAAACAAAACCCTGTCTTTGTTGTGATGCTTCAACAATTACTGACAAGACTTTTAAATTTCACCACAGTATGCCAGACTCAGGCACCAAAGTGACTTAACCTATGAGGTGGCAGATGAATGAAAAACACTGAGTCCACTTATTGTGGTTATGTGTAGAGTGAAATAAATCCAGTAATTCTCAGCATTGCCAGTCAGAGCATCCCACATGGAAATAGTAATAATAACCTTTGAAGACTGTGCAGGATCATAAATTAGTGCAGAACATCATACTTTCTGATCACAGTGACACAAAAAGAATAGAATTATCTTTCCTCTGCAGCTGAAGATGCTGATAAGTCCTTAATTCAAACTTAAATGCATAAACATTTTTGATGTGATGATGGGTGTACAATGGAATAGACTTTAGAACTGCTCAGGGTGAGATTTATGTAAGCCATCTAAAGGCAAGAGACCTTCTGTAACTATTTATGTGGGAGAAACAGATTTAATATTGACTCAGGAGTGTGACTTTGGTGTTTGGGGTACATACTCCTACAATCTGGACGATGGGTGGAAAAACAAGAAACAACCTTGTGTACTAACCCTTTATATATCAAGGTCACAGATAAGACATTTTTCCAGAATGGTAGTGTGAGGTGCTCTGTAGACCTGTTCCCCAGCAAAATCACCATAACTGGTAAAAATTCATTAAAAACAAACAAACCAGCCCTAGCTGGTTTGGCTTGGTGGATAGAGCATCGGCCTGCAGACTAAAGGGTCCCAGGTTCAATTCCGGTCAACGGCACGTGCCTGGGTTGCAGGCTCAATCCCCAGTGTGGGGTGTGCAGAAGGCAGCCAATCAATGATTCTCTCGCAACATGGATGTTTCTATCTCTCTCCCTCTCCCTTCCTCTCTGAATCAATTAAAATATATACATAAAAAAAACACAAACAAACAAACCACCTGGTCAGGTGGCTCATTTGGTTGGAGCACTATCCCATGCACCAAAGGTCGTGGGTTTGAGTCCCAGTCAAGGTACTTACCTAGCTGTGGGTTTATTCTCTAGTTGGGGCACATAGGAGAGGCAACCAACCAATCAATTTTCTCTCTCACATTGATTTTTCTTTCTCTCCCCCTTCCTTTCTCTAAAATAAAATCAATAAACATATCCTCAGATAAGGATTTAAAAAAAACAACAACAACCATTTAAAGTCTCTAGAAATTGTCACAAGAGTATACAACAAATGAAGAAACATTTATGCAAGAAAATGTATTAAAATTCAGTAAGAGTCTGTGACACTTATGCCATGGCTCGCTCCCCGCTTCAACCTTCCACACCCATAGTTCACAGTGGGAGAGTGGCGGGCGTGGCAAAAAAAAAAATGGAGCTCCCAGTCAAAAGATGGAATCTCACTAGGAAGGCAGCCACCAGCACCTCTCATCCCCTCCAGCTGTGAGCCAGAGGCTAAATTCCTGGTAAGCGAGCCAGGTGGCGAAGAGCCCTTCCTCCACCCAGGTCCCACTCACAGGGCAGCAGCTCCACCCCAAGCTCGGCAGGCTGTGACCAATGAGACTGGTCACCTTGTCCCTGTTTGCTCATAGGTGGAGATTCCAAGCTGAGAGAGGCCAGTCGAGAAGATGGGGCCTCTGCACCTGCCCAGCTCCTGGCCTGTAAAGAGCAGTGTTATTACCTCCCAGCTCCAGAGCAGTGGCTGAGGTATCCCCAAGGGCAGGGGCAGTCAATACACAAAGAGAGCTCCAGAGTTGCCCCCCAAAATCAACTCTATGTGAAAGAGAGTATAGGGAAGTTCAAGCATAAGGGTGCTCTCAAAACAGTGGAGATGGGGTGGTAAGCAATACAAAGGCTGGTAGCTCTATGAGGACAAGCTAAACCACAAGTCAGCAAGTTCAATAGGAAGATCCAGAGGAAGAGACATCTAAGAGCCCTCCTGGGGTCAGAGCAAACCTCAAAACTGGCCTCAAAATCCACCTCTGCAAAGGGGCCAGAATTTAATGTACCAGACGAGGAGAAATTTATAACTCAAAGCATTGTTGAAAGAACAGTTCACTCAACTGGCAATTACTGGGGCCTAACAATTGGTGTGACACCACACAAGGCAGACGGCTTAACAGCGACATCAGGGAATGAGATGGTCAGTACTAGTAAGAACTCTGCTAGAACCACTGACATCCAGGGTGAGTGTGTCCATGCCCAAGTCTGTGCTCTCTAAGGGGCATCCACGGAGCTTCACAATTCAGGGGACACAGATGTCACTAAAACAGACCAGTCAAGTCACTAAACAAACACAGAACCAAACAAAAATAAAACTAGTCTCCCGGGGAGAGGGGAAGAGTATCCAGACTTGCTACAGTATACTACATAAAAGGTCCAATTTTATACAAAAGTATGCAATCAGCAAAGAAACAGGAATACGTGACCTGCACAGAAAAACACACAGCCAACAAACACTGCCTGTGTAAGGACCGGATGATGAATTTAACAAAGTTCCTCAAAACAACCATCACAAATACTAGAGGCCTGGTGCACAAAATTCATGCACTGGGCTGGGGGGGTTGTCCCTCAGCCCAGCCTGCCCCTTCTCACAGTCTGGGAGCCCTCAGGGGATGTCCTACTGAGGTGACTGGCTGATCAGGGAAAGGCATCACCCCCATCACCCCCTTGCTGCTGCTGCCTCTGGCTCCAGGAGATCAGGGGAAGGCAACGCCCCCATCACACCTCTGCTGCTGCTACTGCCAGCCGCGAGGCTGCCTGAGCCTTGGCCTTCGCAGCCACTGCGGTTTGCCTGAGCCTCGCCCAGCACTCATTGCTTGAGCCTAGGGCCCTCGCAGCGGCAGCAGCCATCGGCGACTTGCCTGAGCCCCAGTCCGGCCCTGGGCAAGCGGCAGCTGCCATTGCGTCCCCAACGCTGCAAGTCCCCGCCCCCCACCCTGCAAGTCCCCACCCACCCTCGCCTGCTGCGCACGCAGCCTGATGATAGGGCTTAACTGTGACAGTGTCCCGACCAATTTGCATACTACCCTATTATTAGATAGACTAGAGGCCTGTTGCACGAAGATTTGTGCAAGAATAGGCCTTCCTTCCCCTGGCTTCGCTCCCAGCCGTCTGGAAGCTCCCTTCCTCCACCCAGGTCCCACTCACAGGGCAACAGCTCCACCCCAAGCTCGGCAGGCTGCCCGGGAGCCTGCAAGTCCTCGCCCCCGGCCACCCAGGAGCCTGCAAGTCCTCGCTCCCAGCTGCCCGGGAGCCTGTAAGTCCTCGCTCCCGGCGGAGCACCACTCCTGTAGCTCCCTCCACCTCCTGCCCTCCCCCTCATAGTAGGTGTCCAGCCCGCCTAGCCGCTTTACGCCTGCATATGCAAATTAACCTGCCATCTTTGTTGGGTTAATTTGCATACTCACTCCTGATTGGCTGATGGGTGTTGTGGAGGTATGGTCAATTTGCATACTTCTCTTTTATTAGTGTAGATGCTTGAAGAGCCCTGGCTGGTGTTGCTCAGTGGTCATAGCGCCAGCCCTCACACGGAAGGGTCTCGGGGCTCAATCCCCAGTCAAGGACATGTACCTGGGTTTAGTCAGGGCATGTGCAGGTGGCAACCAGTTGATGTATCTCTTTCACATCGATGTTTCTCTCTCTCTCTCCCCTTAACGTGGTCTGTGATCCAGAAAAGGTTTTAAAAACCACTGCTTTGGAAGAGTTTGACATTTCCTCAAAAAGTGATACACCCAGCAATTCCACTCATAGGTACATACTGAAAAGAACTGAAAACCTATGTCCTCACCAATACGTGTACACATTATGTTCAAAGAAGCATTATTCAAAGTAGAAACCCCAAATGCCATCAACTGATAAATAGATAAACAAAATGTGGTACATTCATACAGTGGGATATTGTTCAGGAATGAAGTACTAATTCATGCTACAGCATGGATGAACCTTGGAAAAATTATTCTAAGTTTAAGAAATTAGATACTAAAGACCACATATTCCATCATTTTGTTCATATGAAATGTCCAAATCAAGAAAAGCCATAAAGATAGGAAGTGATTTTAGTGGTTGCCAGGAGTTACGGGGGGTGGGGTGGGGGGGGGGAGGAAGAAGTATGGAAAATGACTACTAATGAGCATGGAGAAATTTCTTTTTGGCATGATGAAAATATTCTAGAATTAGAACATGGTGCTGTTTGCAGCTTTGTGAACATACTCTGTGTATGGTAAACCACTGAACTGTATATTCTCTAAGGGTGAATTTTATGTTGTGTGAATTAAAACTCGATTTAGAAAGCAAATTCCTTAATACCACAAATATTAATCAGATATGCAAACTTACCAAAATTCTTTTACGATCCTTTTCGGATAAAAATTTTACTGGTGGGTATTTCTGGGTGAAGCTGTATAATACAAAGAGATTAAAGAAGAAAAAGTCAAACATCTTACATGAGTATTGTCTGTGCCTATCATCAAAGCAAAGGCCAGATTCTACCTTTAGGCCATCACTCTCTTCCTAACCTCCCCCTTTTCAGTGTCCTGTTTGTCTTACCCTTTTACTGCTTTAGATTTTCCCTATTCTTTCTGTTTACCCCTTGTTAAAATTTCACCCTACTTACATATCTAATCTCCAATCCCCTGCTCCAAGTCCACATACACCTCTCCCTTCGCTGTCTGAGTTATCCATAAACTTGTCCTTATCTCTGTCCTTTTGTTGTTGTTTGCTTGAATGTAGATTATATCCAATTTTTATGCTTTTTATGTGAGATTGTTTTGCTTATTCTTCTTTTGTTTATTCTTTTGTTTGTTTTGTGCTTCAGCTTAACCTTGCCTCACTCCATATTAGTTGGTGTTGTAGTTTGTACTAATCCCCAGGCACTTGTTGCTGGCATTTGCTGGGATTAGTGATTGTTCTATTGGAGTTTTATCCCCAATATATATATAGTCTGTTCCCCTTTCTCTCTTAGTCAATTTCTTGTCTCTTACTTTTTTTTTTCTCTTTACTTTCCCTTTTCCCAATTTCATTTTCACACTCCTTTTTTCTTTTTTTCTTTCTTTCTTTCTTTTTTCCTCTTCTTCTTTCTCTCCTATCACCTAATTTGCCTTTCTCTGGTGGTCACCTTTATTGGAGGTTATTAATATCGTGAATACATTCCTGTTCAGTGCCTTGTGAGTTGTACCTGGTAGTGCTGTATTTTGTGCCTTTAAATCAACCCAGGAGAGAGAGAACTACATAACCAGACACCCAGAGAAGAGAGACCATGGGGAGACAAAGAAGCAGCCAGCATATGAAAGAAAAGCAGGCATCACCAGAAAAGGAAGTAAACGAAATGGAGGCAAGCAACCTTCCAGAAAAAGAATTCAGAGAAATGGTCATAAGGTGGCTGAAAAGAATGGAAGACAAATTCGACAATATGAGCAAGAACCAAGAGGAAATGAAGAAGAACCAAGAAGAAATGAAAAATGACATCGCTGCTGTAAAGAACTCAATAGAAAGCATCAAGAGTAGACTAGAAGAAGCAGAGGACCGCATCAGTGAGCTAGAAGACAAGATGGAAAAAAATACCCAAGAAAAGCAACTTCTAGAAAAAAAAATTAAAAGGCAGGAGGAGAGTCTAAGGGAACTTTGGGACAACACGAAACAAAACAACATCCGCATAATAGGGGTTCCAGAAGGAAAGGAAGCTGAGCAAGGAATAGAAAACCTCTTTGAAGAAATAATGACAGAAAATTTCCCAGATATAGGGAAGAAAAAACCCACACAAATCCAAGAAGCTCACAGAGTCCCAAGCAAAATGAACCCCAAAAGACCGACGCCAAGGCACATTATAATTAAATTGGCAAACACCAACGACAAAGTAAGAATCTTAAAAGCAGCAAGAGAGAGACAGAAAGTTACATACAAAGGAACCCCCATCAGACTAGCAACTGATTTCTCAACAGAAACTCATCAGGCCAGAAGGGAATGGAATGAAATATACAAAGTCATGCAAAGGAAGGGGCTGAATCCAAGAATACTGTACCCAGCAAGGCTGTCAATCAAAATTGAAGGTGAAATCAGGAGCTTCACAGACAAAAAAGGACTAAGGGAATTTATTACCACCAAACCAGCAATGCAAGAAATGCTAAAGGGTCTACTGTAAAAAAAAAAAAAAAAAAAAAAAAAAAGAAAGAAAGAAAGAAAGAAACAGGAAGCGAAGAAGTAACACAGAGGTAAAGAATAGGAATGGCGACAAATAAGTACCTATCAATAATAACTTTAAATGTAAATGGATTAAATGCCCCAATCAAAAGACATAGGGTAACAGATTGGATAAGAAAACACGACCCATATATCTGCTGTCTACAAGAAACCCACCTCAGAAAAAAAGACGCACACAGACTGAGGGTGAAGGGATGGAAAAAGGTTTTCCAGGCAAATGGAACTGAAAAAAAAGCTGGGGTAGCAATACTTATTTCTGACAAATTAGATCTCAAACTGAAGGACATAACAAGAGATAAGGAAGGCCATTTCATAATACTAAAGGGAGCAATCCAACAAGAAGAAATAACTCTGGTAAACATATATGCACCCAATACAGGAGCACCCAAATACATAAAAAAACTCCTGGAGGATATCAAGGGAGACATTGACAGCAATACAATCATAGTAGGAGACTTTAATACCCCACTATCACCATTGGACAAATCCTCTAAACAAAACATCAGCAAAGAAACATCAATCCTAAATGACTCACTAGACCAGATGGAATTAATTGACATCTTCAGAACATTTCACCCCAAAGCCACAGAATATACATTCTTCTCAAGCGCACATGGGTCATTTTCAAAGATAGACCATATGTTGGGACATAGGCAAAGTCTCTTCAAATTCAAGAAGATAGAAATCATATCAAGCATCTTCTCAGACCACAGTGGCATAAAACTGGAAATCAACTACAATAAAAACAACCCAAAGAAATCAAACACATGGAGACTAAACAGCATGCTATTAAACCATGACTGGGTTACCAGAGAGATCAAAGAAGAAATAAAAAACATCATGACAACAAATGACAATGAAAACACTACAATCCAAAATCTATGGGACACAGCGAAAGCAGTCTTGAGAGGGAAGTTCATAGCTCTACAAGCCTACTGCAAAAAACAAGAAACAGGGGTAATAAATTACCTAACCCAACAACTCAAAGAGTTAGAAAAAGAGCAACAAGAAAAGCCCAGTGTAAGCAGAAGGAAGGAAATAATAAAGATCAGAGCACAGATAAACGACATAGAGACCAAAGAAACAATACAAAAGATCAACAAAACCAAGAGCTGGTTCTTTGAAAGGATAAACAAGATTGATGAACCTCTAGCCAGGCTCACCAAGAAGCAAAGGGAGAGGACCCAAATAAACAAGATCAGAAATGAAAGAGGTGAAATAACAACAGATCCCGCCGAAATACAAAGGATTGTTAAAAAATACTACGAACAACTCTATTCCAACAAACTGGACAACCTGGAGGAAATGGACATATTCCTAGAAAAATATAACCTTCCAAAACTCAATCAGGAAGAATCTAAACAGCTCAACATGCCAGTAACTATGGAAGAAATTGAAGCAGTCATCAAAGAGCTTCCGGCAAACAAAAGCCCGGGGCCAGATGGCTTCACAGGAGAGTTCTACCAAACATTCAAGGAAGAACTAAAACCTATCCTCCTCAGACTATTCCAAAAAATTCAAGAGGAAGGAACACTTCCAAGCTCCTTCTATGAAGCCAGCATCACCCTAATACCAAAACCAGATAAAGACAACACAATGAAAGAGAATTACAGGCCAATATCCCTCATGAATGTAGATGCCAAAATCCTCAACAAAATTCTAGCAAATAGGATCCAGCAGTACATCAGAAAGATCATACACCATGACCAAGTAGGGTTTATCCCAGGAATGCAAGGATGGTTCAATATCCGCAAATCAATAAATGTGATACATCACATAAACAAATTGAGAGATAAAAATCACATAGTCATATCAATTGATGCAGAAAAAGCATTTGACAAAATCCAACACCCTTTCTTGATAAAAACTCTCAAAAAGGTGGGAATAGAAGGATCATACCTCAACATCATAAAAGCTATATATGATAAACCCACAGCTAACATCATACTCAATGGGCAAAAACTAAAACCATTTCCCCTAAGAACAGGAACAAGACAGGGATGCCCACTCTCACCACTCCTGTTTGACATAGTACAGATTTTAGAACTGTTACTATTTTTGTTCTTCTCTTGCTACTCCAAGTAGTGGGGCAGGAACCAAGCAATCAGTGGCTAATTTGAATTCAAGAAATAGCTTATCTGCTCCTAGTTTCAAATCAAGTGAAGGGTATGCCTTGAGATTCTATTCTTAGAAGGGAAAATTGAAGAACGCGTAGACTACCAGCAGCCAAAGCTAAACACTAAAGAAGGAAGGTGGCAGCGTTGTCACAATGCTGTATCAAGGCCTGGAAGGAAGAAAGTAGCTGCATAAAGTAGACCCAATGTAGGAAAGGAGCCTCAGGGGAGTGAAAAAAGACCTCAAAGCTGATTTTCCTGATCCGGGCAGGTTCACAATTCCAGCACCCCCTTCCTAACTCGTGCCCCTGGGCAAAACTACTAGGCATCAGCACTTACTGTCTCTCACAGTCTCTTTGGAACCTACTCCATCTCCTCTTACCTTTCAATGCCTCTTGCCCCAAGTAATGGGGCATGGGTCCTGACCCACACTGATATTTCAGGAGCAGGATAGCATAAATCATATATAAGATATCAAATGAGAGTTGCTAAGTACAGATTTGAAATACCTTTCTTAAAAAAGGCCTTTCTTTTTGTTTGCTTTGTGGCCTTCCACAATTTATGAGAAGCACCTGGTAATTAAACCCCAAGGTTGTTAGCTCCGCTGATTTAAACAGCTCCTCTGTTCAAACTGCAAGACAAGATAAACTACTCTCAAGGCTACGTTCTTGCATACCCCCTCTTTTTACAACTAAGGGATAATTCTTATCAAGGAGTCTCTAGTTAATAGAAAGTCCCCCTCCTACCTCCCCTTTGAACAAGCTCTTTTTGAACTTGTCATAACTTTTGCTCTAAGCATGTTTTACAGGCTCAGGGGGGAAAATAGGGCATCTGCCTGGACTGTCTCCTGAAAGACAAAGAAACTCAACTTCACCCAAAATCCTCCTCCCTTCCTTGTTACTTAACAACAATCAAGGATTAAAAGGGGAAACCACTCTTTTGCTTCTTGCCCTGTGTTGATTAGCAATACTTGGGCCTTTCCCTTCATGGAAAGTATAATAAACTTCCTCTCTGCATCTCTTCTTTTAGTTGTAAATTCTTTCATAGTCCTAACCCTAACAAAATTATTTTAAAAAATTCCAAGAAATAGGCTTTGTTGTTACTATCTTAATTGGAGAGTTGCTGGGGCAGGGGCACTGTCTTCATGCCCTCCACATCTCAACCGGCATACGGAATGCATCAATGGTTGCGCATCAATGGTTGCGGAAGAGAACAGAATATAACAGGTCGTTGGAAAGAGGCCCTGAAGCAAGTGTTCCTCACTGAAAGAACCATTACGTTGGAGGGTGGAGCAGAGGGCTTTCCTTTACAATCCAGACAATTCTCCTATTAGGAGCTTCCAGATTCTCAAAAGGTCAAGTCCCCCCTTGAGACTACAAAAATAGAGGCAGGCCGGTGGGAAGGTGTGAGGGAATGGGTGAGAAACTCAGTCTTCCCCCAGTTAGTTCTGTGCATCTCAGCACTTCCTGCTCTGTCCAACAGGCAGGGGCCATCTTTTTCCTTTCTTAACTTATTTTTCAATTACAGTGGACGTACAATACCATATTAGTTTCAGGTGTACAACATAGTAGTTGGATATTTATATACGCCATGACGTGATCACCACAATAGGAGAGCGGTTGTCTTTAGCACACCCCGCCATAGTGAGTGCGCTGCTGTGTGGACCAGGGCAAGCTCCACCTGCAGCCAGAGGAATCATGCTGGAAGGTGGGGGAGCCAACAGCAGCCTTTGCTGGGAAGTGACACTTTTTGTCACTGCAAATACTTCCTCAGTCACACAAGTGTAGGACAGCAAAGTAAACCTCAGCAATGCTTGTGTGCAATCCTCACACCTGCCACAATTCCCCTTGTCTTCTCATGTCCTCCACTCCAGACCCAATCCCGAGTTACAAATCCCACCAACAGAATGAAGTATGAATTAAATAATAAACATTTTCTTACATCCCCAAATTAATTCTTTAGTAACTACTTTATGCCATTTCAGACTCCAACCTTATTATTTAATGAGATAGCCAGTAAGGAAGTTTTTCTTAGAGTTCAAAGTATCATTATTTGCTATCTACTCAAAGAACATTTAATGATATTGAAAGGAATTTTAGAGACAGAAAGGCAGTTTTAGGGAAAAGGGGGGGTCCCTGGGAGAGGAATGCATGAGTGATGGGAAGGAGATAGCTCCAAGACGCCAGAATGCTTATCGCACTTTTGCAGAGGATGGAGAAATGTTACAAGAGGAAGCATACATTCAGAGAGGATAGAGGAATGTTGCAAGGTAAGAGGGAGAGGAAAGGGGGCACCACAGGGGCTCTGGGCTTTGAAACTGATACTCTGCATAAGAATGACCAACTAAGAAAGCACAAGGGTCATATATTAAAGGGTCCAATGAGAAAGGGTCTTGAAGAGACAAAGAGCTGCAGCCTTTATCAACCCGGAGACAGAGGCTCAAAAAGGATTGATGGTTCCCTCCCCCCCCCCCCCACCCCCCCCCCCGCTAAGAGAGAGTGAGCAAGTTTTTCCCATTTGGGGACCCCTTCCCTGAACCCTGCGCAAGCAAAGTGTGTATATGCTTCCAATAAACTGCCATATTTTTTACTAAAGAAGCGTTTTAGTCTACGAATTTATTCTTCAAACTTCGTAGGGCAAGAACCCACAAGGGGGAGATTCTGCGCCCCGAAGCCCATATATCAATATGAAGGTGGAATTTTTAAGGTGGCATGTAGTCAAAGTAAGGAAGAGAAAAAGCCCACATTAGCCATGTACTTGTACTTCTGGAAACGCACTGTCCCATTTCTTTCCCTGAAAAAATACAATAATGACCTTTCAAAAATATTTCTTGGAGGCTACTTTACTCAAAGTAACAAGCACACCAAGACAACATTATTTCCAGATACATTCTTACCCGCTAGTGCTGAGACGGTGGCCTGACCATTCCTAGAACAGAGCCAGGAAAAATACAACCAAATCAAGCTCCACTGGTTTCCACCACTAAATCAGGTTCGCACTTGACTTTCTAACCAATACATTAACTCAGGCTCATCTGTCACCTGACTTACTCACCAACCTGAAGAACAGAACCATTTTAGCATAAGCAGTATGGCAGAGCCAACAGGCAAATTCTTAACCTTTGCACCTATTTTAAAGGTAATTCTGACTGCCCAAGAAGCATAAGTTACTGGTAAATTCCTTAAGATTATATTCACACTTCCAGTTTATATGTGCTTCTCCATCCAGTTTAAAAAGCACAAAGAGAGGACGTTCAAGAAGTCTGCGTAGGAAGATCTGAACTTACCTCCTCCTCCCAGCTACACATGGAATGTGACAAACTATAGCTACATATGGAACAATGTGCTCTGAAAACTAGCTGAGCAGCTCCTTCAGAACAAGGATAAAAGGGCCACATCGAGTCGGGTAGCAGAAGCAGAATACTAGGTCTCGCTAAAAAACCCACCCAGGCTTAGTGACCCATGGCCAGGAGAGAGCTCACAAATACAGAGCTTCTCCCTGAGGAGTGTGGGTTTGTGCCCCACATCAAGCACCCCAACCCTTGGACTCTGCCTGGGAGACATGAGCCCCCAAAACATTTGGCTTTGAAACACAACAGGGTTTGCATCCAGGAGAGCCATATGGATGTAACAGAGATTCACTCTTAAAGGGCTTGTGCGGCCCAAGCTGGTTTGGCTCAGTGGATAGAGCATCAGCCACAGACTGAAGGGTCCCGGGTTCAATTCCAGTCAAGGGCACCTGGGTTGCAGGCTCAATTACAGGCCCTGGCTGAGGCTCGTGCAGGAGACTATTAGGGTTCTCTCTGGGAAGAAAAGGCACTGGTAAGAGGCATATTTGCATTCTTCCTCTACCTTTATAGTATTGGTGGGCACCATTTTTGCACTCTGCCTCTAACCTGCTAATGCCAGTGGGCATGCCTGGCACCTGCACCACTCCTATAGCCCCAACAAAGTTAAGTGGCCCCATGTAGCCCACACAAGGGACATCCCAGGCATGGCTCTTGTGGCCAGGATGAATTGTGTTTCTGGGCCCCATGGATCTGAAACAATTAGAGACAGTTCTTGGCAAACTATGACCACCCCCACCCCCCTAAGGCACAGCACAGACAGCAGACTGAAACACCTCAAGTCTTCCTTTGAAAAAGGGCTATTTATTCGTCCTCAGCTTCAGCCTGAGTGGCAGGCTTTCGGTGGACGACTCATCCCAGGGCTAAGGAAGGGTTCCTCACAGAACATGGGCCAGGGGAAGCTATCTTTGCACTCTCCCCTGGACTAGCTACAGCTTGCCAGGACCTACCAGAAAAGAGCTCAAACACTTGTCTGAGCCCTGAATTTTTGCAACTATTGCCAAGGAAAAAGCCCATAACTCACATGGGTCTGAAAGTCGTCAGGGTGCCACTGCAGTCCCACAGGACTATGTATGTTTGCATACTGTAAAAGCTGCAACCTGAGTGTCTAGACCAGCCGTGGGCAAACTACGGCCCACGGGCCGGATCCGGCTGTTCTATCCAGTTCTCTTGCTCTCCCCTCCGCTCCTTTACTTTGAATTTATATTAGTTCACACAAACACTCCATCCATGCTTTTGTTCCGGCCCTCCGGTCCAGTTTAAGAACCCATTGTGGCCCTCGAGTCAAAAAGTTTGCCCACCCCTGGTCTAGACTACAATCATCCTGAAAGCAGGTGCTGACTGAGATCCCACTCTCTGCAACACCACGGGTCTTGGCACCCCTTCATCGAGCCCCGACAAAGAATAAACCAGAATGCTTAGACAACCACCAGGTTCAAGAGACAACCGAGTGTCAGGGAAAGGCTAAACAGTAAGGTTCATCTCCTGCCTGTGGCCACCCTTCAGGACTGGCAGACAGAGACAGCTGTTTCACTAACACACAAAACAAAGAGTTAAGCAAATGAGGAAACAACGGAATTCCAAATGAAACAATAAAACACCAGGGAAAAAACATAATAAAACAAAGGCAAATAATTTACCTGATTAGATTTTAAAGTAATGATCATAAAGATGCTAACCAAACTCAGGAGAAAAATTTATAAACACAGCACAAACATCAAAAAAGAGAAAATATAAGTACCAAACAGATGTCATAGAGCTGAAGAAGAAAAAACTAAACTGAAAAATACAGTAGGGGGGTTCAATGGCAGATTAGAAGAAGCAAAAAAAAAAAGAATCAGCCTGTCGCGTTCATTCTGTTGAGAACGAAGCAGATCTGAAGCTGCAGAATGCGATAGCCATGCTTGCAACCGTGCATCCTCAAGTCTGGCTGCACGTCACTCTGCTGCTTCCTCAGCATGTATCTGAGCCATTCTTTGTCTGTTTCGCTTGTTCGCTGATGCCCATTCTTCCTCAATTTGATTTTCAATTACTCGTCGCACTGCTTCCGCTCCGCGAGTAAGACGACCTAGGTTTGATCTTCTGCAAGGCATTATTTGGATGAACTAAAGCAGATCGAACTATAATCACGAAATGAATGCTATGGTAAATGACATAGCTCAATTCCAACGCAATGTCACACGAAATAATTAAATCTAAATGAAAATAAATCGAAATCTATGAAAATTCAATTTAACAATGCAATCGGAAACATTGAAATGGAATCATAAAATATTTAGTATAGTGTGTGTTGCTTTTACGTCCAACAGATGGCGCTGTTTTTCAAAAAAAGCATGTTTTTACCTGTCACAGGTGTGACATCTATATAATAGTAGGTATAAGGTACATAAAAACACGCGCGTATTCGAATGCAACGTTGTGTCAAAATTTCAAAGCAATCAGTGAAGAACTTTCGGAGATTTAAGATTTTGAACAAACGAACATTTACATTTTTATTTATATAAGATATATCCTTAAAAATGTGAAGGTTTTACTAACCTAAGAAATGCTAAGTATTTAACAAGCCACCTAAAATTTAAGGCTTCTAAAAGTTAAAAGTTCAAATTAAATTGGGAAAGCTTATATAGTTATAATAATCAAATATATAAAGTGTAGAAATTCATTTTTGAGAAAAATAATTCTGGATTTTCACTAGAAAAATTAGTAGTTCAAAACATATTGTAGTCCTTACGTATACTACATATGGTAAAATTTCAACCTAGGATATAATATTTTATTGGCCTGATTAAAAAAGGATTAATTCTATGGTCTGAACCAAATTCTTAATATAAAAACCAGTTTAAATTTAATTAATACCTTTTAGAATAATTACAAAAAGTGTATAATATAATCTTTGGGTTATGTATATTTCATAGTCTTTCCAAGTTAAATTTCAAGACTTTAACCAAGAGATAGCTTTGGGACATTTCAAAGGCCCAGAAATGATTCAAGGATTTACTCTCTTCTTAAAAGAAATATTTTTTAACTAAATTAGGCCGATCTAATATACTTGAAATCACGTGGGAAGCTTTATCAAATAAAAATTAATAACTGTGTTCTATTTATATACATATATTTTAAATGTTATAAAAGTCTCAACCTCTAAGGGAGGGCAGGACAAAGTTACTGAATACTTCTTAAGCAGATTATTCAGCAACGGAATTTTAAAACAAGAAGCCTCACACAGCCTGCTCTTCAAATAGGCTAGGGCAGTGGTCAGCAAACTCATTAGTCAACAGAGCGAAATATCAACAGTACAACAATTGAAATTTCTTTTGAGAGCCAAATTTTTTAAACTTAAACTTCTTCTAACGCCACTTCTTCAAAATAGACTCGCCCAGGCAGTGGAATTTTGTGGAAGAGCCACACTCAAGGGGCCAAAGAGCCGCATGTGGCTCGCGAGCTGCAGTTTGCCGACCACTGGGCTAGGGGGATGGGGCAACATCTGTATTTCATAGGTTAAATGTATGAGTTT
Source organism: Plecotus auritus (assembly GCF_963455305.1). Lineage (NCBI taxonomy): Eukaryota > Metazoa > Chordata > Mammalia > Chiroptera > Vespertilionidae > Plecotus > Plecotus auritus. Next base: position 107,775,912 of record NC_137782.1, read on the forward strand.
GCTTACTTTGCTTTTTCAATAAAGATGCCTACTTTAGTTACTTAATAAATTAGCTTTTTACAATAAAATTAAGGTCTCATATAAACTCATTTATATGAGAAGCCAATATTTTATAAGCAATTGGTTGTAACAAAATCCAAAGTAAAATTTGCATACATATGCAAATGAGCACTAGCCAAAAAGAATACTTGTTAAAAGTAAATTTTAAGCTTAATAAAAAGGAGAAATTTTAACACCTCTTCCGCTAATATTTACAAAGTAAACTAATAATTATTATTCAAGCATTAAATCTCACCATTAATAAGATACCATAAGTAAAAGGAGTTACTTTTACTTGATATGTATGCATTGCAGTATTGGCCAGCATACCTCTCTCCTACTGGTATTTCTAAAAGGCAACCAAGTTTGTTGCTCTGTTTAAAAGAAAGCAAAAGGTTTTTTAAAAGAAACTCCCTAAATGTGGCCTAGAAATTACTCTGGGAAAAAAAACAAAAGGAGATCCCCTTCAAATATCTAGAAAACTGTAATTAAAAATCAATGTATTAGGCCTCTAAAATCCCAACTTGTAAAACAAAAAAGGGGGAATAGTGGAGAAATCTCCTGTAAATAAACTACATTAAGCCTTAATTACTTCAAATTTTTTCACTTGTAATGCCAATGGCCAGACACCCATGAAATTATACTGGTGTCAGAATAAGCCAAAAGGAAAATGGTTTGGTTAAATAGAAAGATCCCGAGTCTGGTATATGGAAGGCTCCCTTTATTAACCTTTGGTAGAGGATATGCTTGTGTATTTCCAGAAAACTCCTCCAATCCCGTGTGGATTCCCCCAACATGAATCCGAGAGAGGACTTGCACCCTGAGCCTCACCCTGTACTTGTGACTGCAGACGACTGACTACTCCAACCACAGATAGCAGCAGCCCCATGCAACACGCTGATGAGACAGAGGAAAAACAGTCTAGAGATGGGGTATGGTAAAGACGCCTTGCCATGCTAGCAGTCATCAGCTGTGCGTTTGTGCAGGTTGCCCTGGACAAAGCCAAAGAAGGTTGGACCTGCATTGCCATTGCCCATCATTTGTCCACCATCCAGAACTTGAATATCATTGCTGTCATGTCACAAGGGGACAGTGATTGGGAAGGGGACACGTATAGAACTGATGGCCCAGAAAGAAGCCTACTACGAACTAATTACTTAAATACCTGACAATTTTTAAAAGGAAATAAAAGAACGCAATCCTTTTCACTGTATCTCCCTACATTTTCTTTTTAGCATAACCACTATTGCCTGTCTCATTCTTGTTCTTTTATGTTTAATTCTAGTTTGCAGATGTGGAATGAAAAGTCTTAAAAGGACACGAGCCCTGCAAGCGGCATACACCTTTCAAGATTTATTAAGAAAACAAAAACGGGGAATTGCTGGAGGCAAAGACCAACAGTAGTTAGCATAATTATGCAAGAAGTCCGCTGTAAGGCTAATGGACTTTGATACTCAGCAGGGCTGAAAGTCAGCATATTGCCCTGCTGTTGTCTGAATGGCTGAAGGCAATCCCCTAACCTGATAATACTTTTACTGTTTACCAAACTTTACCATTGATATACCTGTTTGTATTCTTAAAGGGCAAATGTGTATTCAAGTAAATAAAAGCTGATGGGTCGGGGTTTCAGAGAGCCTTTCCACTAGAGAAAGGTCTCTGCCTGGCTCCCCCATGCCTTCTAAATTTACATTTCTTGTCTAGGGTATTCATTTGTGCGTCAGCCCCTTCTCCAGAACTTGAACCTTAGCTGCAAATAGATACGGCATTCACAGAGATCCAAGTTGGCAGCAAAATAGGTGGAAGCTATACTCATCCTGAATAACAAACTGAAGAATAGGTAAAGAGAACTCTTATAGCCAAGGATTTACAGAAGAAGCTACATTGAGACTGGTAGGAAGGGGAGAGACATAAAAGGAATAGATCCATCCACATGGGTAGTGGCTTAGGTTCTGCATGGATATCTCAGCTGTAGTTCACAAACCCAAGCCGGGCTCCCTAGTCCAAAGAACCAGAGTCGTGAAGAGGCGCCAGCATAGCATCTGGCTGAGAAAAGCAGGGGTTTCTGTGCCTTAGATAGAGATAGGAGTCCTCTAAAAGGGCCAAAGCACAAAATCTCCTTCATAGGCACTCACCCTAGGGTCTGGCAGAGGGAGGGCAGAGCAGACTAGAGTTATGTGAGGAGAGAGTGGGATTTGTAGCTCTGGGGAGAGAGCTGAAGAGCCAGCCACATGGCTCCCTGAGAAGAGCTCCTCTCCTACACTCCATCTTTGTTAGCTGGAGCACTTCCCCCCATATGCCAATAGCCTGGGGATTACAATAGCCCCACCCTGTGGATTTTGCGCCTGCTGAGGAGTCTTCTGGGTCTGGGTGTAGAGGTCTGGGCAGACTCAGAGAGTGTTAGTGATTGAGTTGTGTGGGTTTGAGAGAGGGGCCATTCACCCCACTTTCCCGTGAACCTGACTGGTGCTTAGCCCTCACTGGAGATCCTCTACCTCCACTCTCCGGGCTCCACACAGCCACACCCTTCAGAATCTTGGTGGATCCACTCTGCCAAGGTCTGGGTTGAATCTGGACAGACTGACTTGAATGGCTCTGGCAAGCAGGCCACTCCCCACCCCTTCCACAAGCCTGGTTAGAGCTTCTCTGACACAAGAGATCCACTAGCCCCATCTTTCTAACTCACAAAGGCTGTGTCCTGCAGAGCTTTCTCCTCCCAGCACAAACGGGGACAGGCTGACTTGAGTGGCTCTAGGACAGGGGTGGGCAAACTTTTTGACTCGAGGGCCACAATGGGTTCTTAAACTGGACCGGAGGGCCGGAACAAAAGCATGGATGGAGTGTTTGTGTGAACTAATATAAATTCAAAGTAAAGGAGCGGAGGGGAGAGCAAGAGAACTGGATAGAACAGCCGGATCCGGCCCGTGGGCCGTAGTTTGCCCAAGGCTGCTCTAGGACATGGGCCATTTTTCCCTTGCACACCCAACTAGAGCAGAGCCTTACATTCACATAGCCAAATCTTGCTCTATTTGGGTCTGAAAAACTCTGCTGGCCTCATCCTGATGACTCCCCTAGACCTTGCCCACCACAAAGGTGTGTGTGGTGTATGGTATACCCTAGGACACTTGCTGAGTGGCCTCAGACCCAGCACTGGAACTGAGTTTGAACCTGAATCAATCTGGTGAACACCCCTACCTAGTTACTCACTGAGAACCTAGCTCAGGCAACTCGAGTAGTGCAAGATGCTCTTTCAGTGACTAGCCTAGCAGGCAGCCGGCAGGCAGAGGCAGGTGGAGGTGGATTTCAGAATGCCTTAGGTCTTTTGCTGATCTACTCCCAGGCCCAATCCTGATAAAAGCTAGCCTTGTTGTGAAACTTAGTCCTTTCCATGCACATTCAGGCTAAGCAAAGGCAGCCACAAACTAAATCGTTTATAGCTCCAAAAACATTGCCCACAACCAGTCACTGGCCTGCACCACAGTCCATCCGAAGAGGCCCCAGAACCTAAACACATCAGTGGCCAGCTTCAGACATCAGACCAGGATCCAATTATCTTCACAAGTGACACATCCAAAGGGAGATCTCTGCAGATACCAGACCCTTCTGAGGTGAATTCTGCTTCATGTAATCAGTACTTGCACAGCAGGTCATACACTGTGGTTGAGGTTGGTCTTCACAATCAGCCAGACACAGGGTTGACACCACACACGAATAAGCCAATAACAATCAAGACTCTATTGCAACAGAAGAGCCCACATAACCAATACATGGGACATTCCTGTAGCATCCAGATCAGGTGATCAAGGAAACTGCACCACTAGTACCACAGGACACCTACAAAGACTAAAATATAGAAACAAATACAAAGATGCAGCCAAAATGGGGAGACAAAGAAGCATGCCACAAATGAAAGAACAGTAGAAATCCCCAGAAAAAGACTAAATGAAATTTAGGTAAGCAATTTATCAGGATAGAGTATAAAAAAAATGGTTATAAGGATGTCCTAGGAACTTCGTGAGACCTTCAAGGATCTTAGTAGGAATGACCACAACATGCAAAGAGGACACAGAAACCATAAAAAAGAACCAGTCAGAAATGAAGAATACAATATACGAAATGAAGAATACATTGGAAGGAATAAACAAAATTGGATGAAGTGGACAAATGAATCAGTGATTTGAAAAAAAAGATAGAAAAGCTACCCAATCAGAACAACAATAACAAAATTTTTTTAATGAAAATAGTTTAAAGAACCTTAGGGACAAAATGAAGTGTATCAACATTCACATCATGGTGGTAGAGAAAGGAGAAGAGAGTAAAGAATTGAGAACCTATTTAGAAGAAATAATGACTGAAACTTCTGTAACTTGGTGAAGGAAAAAGACACACAAGTTCAGGAAGCACACACAATCCCAAAGAAGATAAACCCAAGGAGGCCCACACCAAATACATCTTAATTAAAATAGCAAGGTTAAAGACAAAAAAGGATCTGAAAAGTAGCAACATAATGAAAATTAGGTACCTAAAAAGGAGCTCCCATAATACTTTTAGCTCATTTCTGAACAGAAACATTTCAGGTCAGAAGGGAGTGGAATGAAATATTCAGTGCTGAAAAGGAAGGACTTTCAACAAAGACTACTTTACCCAACAAAACTAATATTTAAAATTGAAGACGACTTAAAGATCATTCCAGACAAATGAAATCTAAATGAGTTTGTTAAGACCAACCCAGTATTATAGGAAAGGTTAAAGGGCCAATAAAGAGAATGAGAAAAAAGAAAGAAAAAAAAAGAGCTAAGGAACATAGTTAAATAAATAAAATAGCAATAAATACATACCTATTAATAATCACTTTAAATAGTGTAAATTCTTCAATCAAAAGGCATAGGGTAGCTGAAAGGATAAGAAAAAAAAGAGCCATATACATGCTGTCTAAAAGAGACCCACCTGAGAATGAAAGATATGCACAGACTAAAAGCATAGGGATGGAGAAAGATATTTCATGCAAATGGAAAGGGGAAAAATATCTGGGATAGCGATAATTAGACTTTATTTAAAAAAAATTTTAAATATGTTTTTACTGATTTCAGAGAAATAGCAACACCAGTAAGAAAGAAAAAACAATTGGCTGCCTCCTGCATGCCCCCTATTGGGGATTGAGCCTGCAATCCAGGATTGTGCCCTGATCATGAATCAAACCGGCAACCTCCAGGTTCATGGGACAATGCTCAACCAACTGAGCCACACTGGCCGGGCTGACAAAATAGACTTTAAACAAAGGCTATAGTAAGAGATAAAGGAGGACATTACATAATGATAAAGGGAGCAATCCAACAAGAGAATATAATCCTTATAAACATCTATATACCCAATGTAGTAACATCGAAATATGTAAAGTCAACCATTATTGACATAAAAGAAGATACTGACAATATTACAGTTATAGTAGGAGATTTTATCATCCCCACTGACATCAATGGAGAGATCTTCTGGGCAGAAAATCAATAAGGAAATGGCAGCTTTAAATAACACAATAGATCAGATGGATTTATTGATATCTTCAGAGCATTTCACCCCAAAGCAGAATAACATACGTTCTTTTCAAAGTACATATGTCCTTTCTAGCATACAACACATGTTAGGACACAAAACAAGTGTCAATAAATTTAAGAATATTGAAATTATATCAACCATCTTCTCTGACCATAAGAGTATGAAACTAGAAATCAATCACAATAAAAAACTGAAAAACTCACAAAAGCATGGAGGCTAAATAACATGTTACTAAACAAAGAATGGGTTAACAATGAGATAAAAAAAGAAATCTAAAGATATGTTGAAACAAATTAAAATAAAAAACAACCCAAAATCAATGGGACAAAGTTAAAGCAATCCTGAGAGGGAAATTCGTAGCTTTACAGGCCAACCTCAGGAAGTAAGAAAAATCTCAAATGAACAATCTAACTTTACACTTCAAGGAATTAGAAAAACAACAAACAAAGCACTAAGTGAATAGAAGAAAGAAAATAAAAAAGATGAGAGCAGAAATAAACAAGACAGTCCAAAATAGCAACACAAAATATCAATGAAATAAAGAGCTGTAAAAAAGGAGGAGCTCTTACCCTTTAAGACAGCATGGAAAGACCTGGAGATTATTATACTAAGCAAAATAAGCCAGTCAGAGAAAGACAACCACCATATGATTTCACTCATATGTGGAATCTAGTGAACAAAATAAACTAACAAACAAAATAGAAACAGATTCATAGACTGTAAGCTGTGAGACATGAGGAGGGTTGAGGAGCTAGGTGAAATATGTACAAAGATTAAGCAGGTAAAAAACAACATAAAAACTTATAGCCCTGGCCGGTGTGGCTCAGTTGGTTGAGCATCTTCCTATAAACAAAAAAGTCACCAATTCGATTCCCATTCAGGGCACATGTCCAAGTTGCACTTTGTTCCCAGTCAAGTGCATATGGAAGGCAACTGATATATGTTTCTTTCTCTCTCCCATCTTCTACCTCTAAAAAAACAATAATAATTTTTTTTCAAAACAAAACAAAACTCATACTCACAGACAACAGTATTGTGATTACCAGAGATAAAGGGTTGCTACAGGAGGAGACAGGAGAGGGTATAGAGGAGGATAAATGGTGTTGGAAGGAGATTTGACCTGGGTGGTGATCATACAATATAATATACAGATAATGTATTATATAATCATACACTTGAAATCTATATATTTTTATTATCCAATGTTACCACAGTAAATTCCAAAAACATTTTAATAATAATTTTTCTAACAGTCCAGGAACAGACCTGGCTGTTGTTGCTCAGTGGTTAGAGCGTCGGGCCATGCACTGAAGAGTCACAGGTTCGATTCCTGATCAAGAGCATGTACCTGGGTTGGAGGTTTGATCCCTGGACTCAGTTGGTGCACATATGGCAGGCAACCAATCAATGTGTCTCTCTCACATTGACGATTCTCCCCATCTACCCCCACCTTCCACTCTCTAAAAATCAACAGAAAAATATCCAATCTTCCTCTTGCCCTAAACAGGAGATGTCTTGTGAGGGCCCAAACAAGATGGCACTGGTCACCTCTTTGTTCTTTTTGTCTTTTCAGATGAGCTCCTCATCTACCATCAAGGTCAGCACTCCCCCAGGTTGGATACTGAGGAACTGAGATTCGTTTGACCCACAAACCCTTAAGAAAAAGCTCCTGATCTTTTGTACTCTTGGGTGGCCTCAATATAAGCTTGCAGATGGAGAGACATGGCCCCAGAGGGAAGTATAATACATCTTGAGACCAGATCTTGCCTGTAGGAGGGAAGGGAAGTGGTCTGAGGTCCTATATGTTCAGCCTTCTTTGCTTTAAGGGACAATCAGAAATTGTGGCAGCAGTGTAGAATTGATCCCTCGCTTTTGGTAGCACTAATCCAAAGTGGTACCAGAGAATCAGAACCCCCTAGGGAGATAGCGGAGTCTAGTGCTCCATCAAGTGTATCTGAATCATCTTGTCCTCCTTATCCAGGACCACTGGGAGAACCAGTCCTGCCTAGACCAAAGGAGATTCGGCCACCCCGGCCCTCAGCTACTCTCTGTCTCCTTCAGGTGGTGGCCCAGGGAGAGCTCGAACCCACTTGGGTTCAGGTACCACTTTTCCTACAAGACTTAAGACAAATTAAGATGGATTGGGGGAAATTTTTAGATGACCCTGACAAGTACATAGACGTTATCCAGGAGTTAACACAAACCTTTGATTTGTCATGGAAGGATGCAATGCTTCTCTTAAGTCAGACTCTGTCAGGGTGAGAGAAACGGTCAGTCACAGAGGCAGCTCAGCAGTTTGGAGATGAATACTTAGCAAATGCTGGTGGGGCCTCCCTAGATCAGATTGACCATTACCCCATTGGCCAACAGGCTGTCCCCTGGGAAGACCTAAATAGCTTGATGATGAGCTAGAACAGTGGTCAGCAAACTCATTAGTCAACAGAGCCAAATATCAACAGTACAACGATTGAAATTTCTTTTGAGAGCCAAATTTTTTAAACTTAAACTTCTTCTAACGCCACTTCTTCAAAATAGACTTGCCCAGGCTGTGGTATTTTGTGGAAGAGCCACACTCAAAGGGCCAAAGAGCCGCATGTGGCTTGCGAGCCGTGGTTTGCCGACCACTGAGCTAGAAGATTGGAATAGGAAACATTTTCATGCCTGTGTGATTCAAGCGTTAAGAATGTATCGCTCCAAACCCTTGAACTACTCTAAGTTGTCAACTATAGATCAAGGGAAGGATGAGAATCCCTTGGCCTTTATGGACAGACTCAGGGAGACACTGACAAAGTACACTTCCATGTCCCCAGACTCTTTTGAGGGCCAACTTCTTTTGAAAGACAAATCTGTTGGCCCCAGACATTAGCAGGAGATTACAGACATTGGCAACAGGCCCTGACAGTACCTTAGAGAACCTCCAAAAAATCGCCACCTCAGTCTTTTACAACCGGAATCAAGAGGAGGCCAAGGAGAGGAAGGCCAAAGGCAAAGAGAAGACTTGCAGACCTGGTTGTAGCGCTCTAAGAGGCTGTCATAAATCAGGGACTCGGGGGATGCAAGTCTCCCACAGTTACTTGCAACAACTGTGGCTAGCGAGGGCATGTCCGGAGAGACTGCTTGCAGGGAAGCAGCAAAACACCCCCTAAGCCTTGTGCTATCTGCACAGGGAACGACTGGAAGGTGGACTGTCCAAAGGGGCACAGGCCACCCCGGGCTGATTCAGCATCTCAGATGGTCCAGCAGCAGGACTGATGGGTCCTGGGGCCTTCCCACCTGGCTCTGACATGGACTGTCATCTCCACCCAGGTGCCCCGGGTAACCCTGACTGCTGAGGACAAGGAAATTAGTTTCCTCCTCAACACTGGAGCCACCTTCTGTGCTTTCCTCTCCAACCCTAGCCTACCCTCATCCCATAATGTGACCGTTAAAGGCCTTTCTGGGGAGCTGGTAACTAGGCATTTCTCTCAGCCTTTGAGCTGTAACTGGGACAACTTTTCTCACATGCCTTCCTTATTTTACCAGAAATTCCAACTCCCCTATTGGGGCTAGACATCTTGGCCCGTTTTGGGACCAACATTTGCATGGCACCAAAATAAGTACTCTGCCTATCGTTAGTAGAGACTGAAATTGACCCCAAAGTGTGGGCAACACAAGGGAAAGTTGGCAGAGTGGGTAGGGCAAACCCAGCTCAGAGCACCTTAGGGATTCAGCTTCCTTTCCACATCAGAAACAATACCCTCTCAAGCCAGAAGCAAGAAAGGGATTACAAGCTGTAATAGACAATTTTAAGGCCCAAGGCCTGGTAAGACCTTGTAACAGCCCGTGCAACACTCCTATTCTGGGCGTCCAAAAGCCCAATGGAGAATGGAGGCTTGTCCAAGACCTCTGACTCATTAATGAAGCAGTCATCCCTATACATCCTGTGGTTCCTAATCCATATACCTTGTTGGCCCCAATTCCAGAGGATACTGAATGGTTACAGTCCTAGACCTTAAGGATGCCTTCTTTTGTATACCTTTGCATCCCAACTCCCAGTTTCTTTTTGCATTTGAAGATCCCTCAGACCAGTCTACCCAATTAACTTGGACAGTTTTACAGATCGTCCCCTTGTTTGGTCAGGCCTTAGCTCAGGACTTATGCCAATTTGAGCATCCACAGACTCCAGTTATACAGTATGTTGGTGACATTCTGTTATGTGACTCCTCAGAGGAGATCTCGCAAGAAGGTACAAGAGCTTTGCTTAACTTCCTGGCAGAAAGAGCATATAAGGTCTCGAAGTACAAGGCACAACTTTGCCAGATATCTGTACCATATCTGGGCCTGGTTTTAACAAAGAGAAGTAGGCCTCTGGGGGAAGGTAGGGCCAAGCCTATTTCTTCCTGCCCTCTGCCCCATGTCTTAAAACAACTCAGAGGCTTGGGGGCATTACTGGATTTTGTAGATTATGGATTCCAGATATGGGGAGCCTGCCTGTCCTCTAAATGAGATGATCAAAGACGCACAGCAAAAGAACTTAACTTTTCTGGAGTGGGAGCCAGCAGCTGAATTGGCTTTTAAACTCAAGCAGGCCCTCCTTCAGACTCCAGCCCTGGGCCTTCCCACCTGCCAGGATTTCAATCTATATGTAACTGCAAGGGGAGGCATGGCCCTCGGGGTTTTGTCTCAGCTCTGAGGCCCTATACAGCAACCAGTGGGCTACCTGAGTAAGGAATTAGACATCACAGCCAAGGGCTTGCCAGCTTGTCTCCAAACAGTAGCAGAGGTAGCCCTGCTGCTACCAGAAGCTACCAAATTAACATTGGAAGAGACTTAACTGTCTGCACCCCCCATAATATGTCTTACCTCTTAATCTCTAAGGGCGGACTTTGACTCTCAGACAGCCGTCTCCTCAGATACCAGGCACTTTTATTAGAGGGGCTGGCTGTCCAGTTAAAAACGCCCCACATTGAATCCAGCCACCTTCCTTCCCGAGGAGGATGAAGACATAGGCATGACTGTGAGCAGATTATACTTCAGACTCATGCAGCAAGGGAGGACCTAAGAGAAACCCCCTTAGAGAACCCCAAGTTAATACTCTTTACAGACGGACGCTCCTTTGTGGAGCAAGGGGTCTGGAAAGCAGGCTATGTGGTTGTAGCTTTTGACATCACTATGGAAAGTGCACCCCTCTCTCCTGGGACTGGTGCCCCGCTGGCAGAGCTGACTGTCCTCACAAGAGCCTTAGAAGTAAGCCAAGGTCAGAGAGCAAACATTTACACAGACTCAAGTATGCAGTTTTGATCTCCATGCCCAGGCGGCTATTTGGGAGGAAAAACACTTCCTGACAGCTAACGGATCTCCCGTTCAATACCATAAGGAGATCGGGAGGCCCCTATCAGCAGTCTCCCTTCCCCTAGCAGTGGCAGTCATACACTGCCAAGGACGTCAGAAGGGCATGGACGAGATTTCAGAAGGAAGCAGGAAGCTGACCTAGCTGCCAAGGCGCTACCAGGGGCCAGTAACTGAGAACATGGGAGACCTTTAATCTGGGAGGACTCTCTTCAGCTGGAAAGGATGGGCCTTGCTCGGGGACACTCTCTGCATACCCCAGAACAGAGACAAACCGAGGAAGGTAAACTTCTCCTCCCCAAGGCAGTAGATGGAAAGTTATTCGAACCCTACACCAGGCCTTCCACCTGGGGAGTGAGGAGACCCATCAGATGATTCAGCAGTTGGAGAACTACCCAACAGGACATTAGGGCCCGTGAGATACTCCAAAAGAATAATCCCCACAATAAAGAGCTTGCCCTACCGGAACTCAAAGGACAGGAAAATACCCTAGGCAATACTGGCAGATGGATGTGACCCATATGCCTAAATCAAGAGGGAATCAGGAACTCCTTGTAAGGGCAGACACTTTCACTGATTGGTGGAAGCATTCCCTTGCCAGACTGAGAAGGCACAAGAAATAGTTAAAGCCCTTGTCTCGGCAATCGTTCCCTGATTTGGGTTGCCTAGGACCCTCCCAAGTGACCATGGTCCATCATGTAAAGCAAGGGCCACCCAGGGGGTTTCAAAGGCTTTGGGAAGTCAATAGCATTTACAGTGTGCTTGGAGACCACAGTCCTCAGGAAGGTGGAGAAAGCTAATGATCTTAAAGAGACATCGCAGAAAGCTCACCAGGAGACTCACCTTCTCTGGCCCACAGTGCTCCCCATAGCATTACTTAGAATTAGAAACACGCCTCAAAACTTAGGCCCTAGTCCTTATGGATGCTTATGGCCGTCCATTCCTCACCAATGATCAGTTATTAGACAAGGAAACAGCTGCAGGTATAGGTATTACCGCCTTGGCCAACTCTCAGCAGAAACTGGCATGTCCCTTTTCTCCCCTGAGATTCAGTTCTGGTAAAGTCTCTCCCTTCTCTCTCATCCTCCCTCAGCCCTCTTTGGGAAGGGCCATATACACTGATGCTGTCTATACCCCAGCATTCAAGGTCAACAGAATTGACTCCTGGATTCACCACTCAAGAATGAAAGTTTAGACACAGGGTGAGACCAAGGAGAGGAAGGGCCAGGAGGAGAATCTAGCAACAAAGGATCAGGGTGACCAGTACTCCTGTGAGCCCCTGGAGGATTGAAACTTCTCTTCCGAAAGACCCCTGGAGAATCCACAGATGCCAGATAAGTAAAATGTTCTGGTATCTCTGGGTAATCATTCTCTTCATCTTCTTAATAGTTCTTATTTTTCTTTTCTGAGGGTCGCCGAAACCCTAGAATAATTCCTGTGGGGCCCATTTTCTGCCCCTGCTGGGATCCTGAATATCTTAACTAATCTCCTGAAGCCTTGTGGAAACCAGGGCAGGAGAGTATATTCCAAACTGAGCATCAGGGTCCCAATTATCCTGGTCCTTACTAATAATACCGCCCCCCTCCGCCCAAGACTCCTCCTCCTCCTCTTACTAGTACTGTGCATGAAAGGTCTACCCCATACCTCTTGAACATCTCCTAAGTCCTCATTATCTTTCTTGAACCCTCAACCTAGCACATCACCTCCTCAACACCACCAACCCCTCTCTCTTGAGAGGGACTGTTGGCTCTGTCTTCCCCTCTCATCAACTAGCTACATGGCAGCCTCAAACTCCTTACACACATGGGCCAATCCAGTCTATCCTTCCACTATAAGAAATATGGAGGGCCCTCATTCCAACTCATGCGCCTCAATGAACTTTATAACTTCCAAATTACAGAAATGACAAGAGGCACACTCACAGGCAGAGCTGTTCAGTCACCAGAGTCATATTTAAGCAGCATAACTGAACACTCATCCAAAAAGTCCACCTGTGTGCATCAACAGAACACTCCCTGCAGGAAAGGGTTTAGGACATTGGTCGGCAAACTGCGGATCGCAAGCCACATGTGGCTCTTTGGCCCCTTGAGTGTGGCTCTTCCACAAAATACCACGGCCTGGGCGAGTCTACTTTGAAGAAGTGGTGTTAGAAGAAGTTTAAGTTTAAAAAATTTGGCTCTCAAAAGAAATTTCAATCGTTGTACTGCTGATATTTGGCTCTGTTGACTAATGAGTTTGCCGACCACTGTTTTAGGACATGTTGATCGATGCTTATGCAACTTTACTCTCAACCTACAGCCTTCCTCCAACTTGGTTAACTTTTTCGTCTCCCACCAAATGGCCCCTTTTCAGAAATTCTTTCCATTCTCAGCCTGGCCTACCATCTCAGCGACCTTCCAACAACCAATACCTCCAAGTTCTGTTTAGGTTGATCTCTTTCCTTTTTATCTATTACTAGAGGCCTGGTGCACGAGAAATTCGTGCATGGGGGTGAGGGGTGTCCCTCAGCCCAGCCTGCACCCTCTCCAATCTGGGACATCCCTCTCACAATCCAGGATGCTGGCTCCCAACCACTTCGCCTGCCTGCCTGCCTGATTGCCCCTAACTGCTTCTGCCTGCCAGCCTGATCACCCCTTAACCACTCCCTTGCCAGCCTGATTGATGCCTAACTACTCCCCAGCTGACCTGATTGCCCCTAACTGCCCTCCCCTGCTGGCCTGGTCACCCCTAACTGCCCTCCCTGCCAGCCCAATTGCCCCTAACTGCCCTCCCTTGCTGGCCTGGTCGCCCCTAACTGCCCTCTCCTGCCAGCCCGATTGCCCCTAACTGCCCTCCCCTACAGGCCTGGTGCCCCACAACTGCCCTCCCCTGCAGGCCTGATCTCCCTAACGGCTCTCCCCTGCCGGCCTGATTGTCCCTAACTGCCTCTGCCCCGCCACTGTGGCTTTGTCCGGAAGGACGTCCGGAAGGTTGCCCGGAAGATGTCCGATCTAATTAGCATATTACCCTTTTATTAGTATAGATTATTATTCTTAATCCTCCCTGTAGGATATGATCTTTAGAGAGAGTGGAGAGAGAGGGAAAGACAGAGAGAAATATTGATGTGAGAGAAGCACATCGATTGATTGGTTGCCTCCTGCATGAGCCTCAATCAGTGCCCGGGCCAGGGAAGAGGCTGCAACCGAGGTACGTGCCCTTGACCGGAATTGAACCTGGGACCCTTTGGTCCTCAGGCTGATGCTCTATCCACTGAGCCAAACTGACTAGGGCAGTTGACCCCTTTCCTGAGTTAACTATTTCCCATGGAGGAGTTGCAATTCACAATTGCCATTTATCTGCCCTCCCATGGTCTCTCGCATTCTGAATTTTGGGTAGAGACTGACAGGAAATATACGTTTTTTGAGAACCCACCACTGAGGTTACACAGGTCAATCCCAAAGGCCCTATCCAGCCCCTTATGGGGACAACCTTGGTTGGAACTTTCTCTGTTTGGAAAAATGAGAACAAGTTCACTCATCTCTTCACCAATGAGAACACTTTCTGTTTAGAAAATCAGGGAATCTTATTTCTGTGTGACACCAATACCTATCTCTATCTCCCAGCCAACTGGACAGGGACCTGCACCCTAATACACCGAAATAGACATTGCTCCTAGTAATCGGTCCTTTACGGTTCCTCTTATGCTCACACTCAAACCAGGAAGGGCACTGTCCTCCTTCTCCTCCTCAGCGGTCTAGGAATAGCTACAGGCCTAGGCACTGGGATAGGGGGACTAGCAATCTCCCTTTCTTACTATCAAAGGCTATTCAAAGACCTTGCAGATGGCTTAGAGGAACTTGCCCAAAGTATTGCCCCTGTTATATTCATTGGCAGCAGTTACCCTCCAAAATCAGAGAGGACTTGACCTCCTCACTGAGAAAGGGGGCTATGCCTATTCACAGAGGAAGAACGCTGTTTATACACCAACCGGTCTGGGATAGTAAGGGATGGGGCCAAGAAACTAGGGTGTCAGAAGTCAGACAACTTTTGGAATCCTGGCGCATGTGACTGCAGAATCTTAACTGGCAATCCTGGCTTCTATCCTTTCTATTCCCTCTTATTATAAGCACACTAGTTTTATTGTTTGGGCCCTGCCTTTTAATCTTACTTGTATGCTTTGTTTCCACCAGGATAGAAGCAATCAAGTTCCAAATGGTCATGGAAATGGAACCCCAAATGTCAGTGATCCCTTAGATCGTCCACCTCCAATGAAGCCCTAACAACCCCCTCTTAGGTCCTTCTGCAGTAGCCAAAGTAGCCAAAGTAGTCATCGCACCTATTCCCAACAGCACTTGACGTTTCCAAATTGGAAGGGGGAATGTGGAGATAGAAGAGGTATAGGTAGTTAGGGACAGGACCATGGGAGGGAAGGAAAATAATGGGAAGTCCACAAATAACAAGATACAGCTTGCTGACTAGTTGCTAATGCAACTCAACTGGGCAAAAACTCAAGTTAGGCAGGAGTTGCTGAGGCAACCCAACTGGGCAGGGAAAACCCAACACCCCTCAAGGGAGAGCTTCCTCTAGCCCTATACAGAAAGCTTCCGTGGAAGAACCAATCAGAAGCCAGCAGAGTGTGTGTGTGTGTGTGTGTGTGTGTGTGTGTGTGTGTGTGTCCTAGACAGAGTGCTTTGGCAGCACCCCACTTGGGTCCGCTCCCTGCTAAAGGGAGTCTATCTCTCAATAAACTTGGCTTTCACTTTCGCTTAACTCTGCTCATGAACTCATTCTTCAATTTTGCAACACAATGAAGTCGGACCAAGATACTACACACTACAAGGCTATAATAAGCAAAACAGTATAGTACTGGCATAAAAACAGACACACAAATAAATGTAACAGAACAGAGAGGCAATAAATAAACACATGAATATATGGTCAATCAATTTAAGACAAAGGAGGCAAGAATATACATTGAAAAAGAGACAGTCTCTTTAATAAGTGGTGTTGGGAAAACTAAACAGCAACATGCAAAAAAATAAAACAGGCCCATTATCTAACACCACAGACAAAAATCAACTCAAAATGGACTGAAGACTTAATACCTTAAAACTCCTAGAAAAAAACATAGGCAGTAAGCTCCCTGACATTGGTCTTAGCAATGATTTCTTGGATCAGACTCTAAAAGCAATGGCATCAAAAGCAAAAATAAATAAATAGGATTTCATCAAAGTAAAATCTGCTCAGTGAAGGAAACCATCAACAAAACGAAAAGGTTACCAACTAAATGGGAGATATTTGCAAAGCATATCTATAATAATAAAAGCGTAATATGTTAATTAGACCGGACGACCTTTCAGACAACCATGCTATGACACCCACTGGCGCCAGGCCGGCCACAGCGGGTACAATGTGATTGGTCAAGGGCCTGGCCATCACCCCATGATCGCCCAGCAGAGGGAAGCCCTGGCCACTGGCCTGCAGGGCAATCAATCGGGGGGCTCCACGATCACCCCAAAGAGGGAGGCCCAGGCCACCGACCCTCTGTGAGGGAAGCCCGAGTCCCAGGTGCCTGCTGGTGGACAGAGGGAAGCTGGTGCTGGCAGCTGGGGGAAGGAAGGCCTACTCTTGCATGAATTTTGTGCACTGGGCCTCTAGTCTCTAATAAGGAATTAAATCCAAAATATAGAAAGAATTCATACACCTCATTAACAAAAAAACCAACTGATTTAAAAATGTGCAATGGATCTGAATAGACATTTTTTGAAAGAAGACATACAAATGGCCAGTAGATACCTGAAAAGATGCTCCACATCACTCATCATCAGAGAAATGAAAATCAAAACCACGAAGAGATATCACCTCACACCTGTCAGAATGGCTATCCTCAAAAAGACAAGAAATAAGTATTGGGGAGGATGTAGAGGACTGTTGTGCACTTTTGGTGGAAAAGTAAATTGGAGTGGCCACTGTGGAGAACACTATGCAAGTTCCTCCAAAAATTAAAAGTAGAACTACCATGTGATTTAGCAATTTGTCTTCTGGGTATTTATCCTATAAGGATGAAAAACACTAAATGAAGAAGATATATGCACCCCTGTGTTCACTGCAGCATTATTTACAATAACCAAGATATGAAAGAAAATGGATGAATATAAAAAGAAGTTGTGGTACATATATACAATGTAATACTAATCAGCCATAAGAACAATAAAACCTTGCCATTTGTGACAACATGAATGGATCTTGAGGCTATTATGCCAAGTGAGATGTCAGGCAGAGAAAGGTAAATACTGTGTGATTTCACTTATATGTGGAACATGAAAAACAAAACAAATGAATAAGCAATACAAAACAAAAATCATACACACAGAGAACAGACAGGTGTTTGTCAGATGGAAAGGGGGTTGGGTGATGAGTGTAATGGGTACAGGGAGTCAATTATGTATGGTAATGGATGTTAACTAAATCACTGTGGCAATCACTTTGTAGTGTGCATAAGTATTGAATTATTAAGTTGTACACCTAAAATTGATATAATGTTATATGCTACATTTATCTCAGTTTTTTAAAAGTACAAAGAACATTAAGAAAATATCAAAGGAAATTCTATAATTCTCACATTTAAGGATATCTTGTGTGTAAGCCTTGCCATATTGGTAAGTTACTGATTTCACTTTTCACAGATAAATATTATTATCTCTAAAGAAAATTATTGCTGGTGGACAGATTTTCTTTCTTTTTTTTTTTTGACAAACATAAAACCTGTAGTGGGTTATTTCTATTTTTTTAAAGCTTCAATTAAAATCTCAAATTATGCCAGTCATATCAAATTCTAGCTCTCACCCATTGGAATTTTACAAGCAGTATAATTTCAGCACTAAATCATGGCAAGAATGATTTTAAAACACAAATAATCTTTTTTACTATCTGAATCTGTTAAAAATACCAGTACTAACAACTTTTACTCTATAAGAGTTGAAATTAACATATTTCCTGATTACATATAAACTACCAATTAAAGAAAAGAAGAAAATGAATAAACACATTTTGATTGATGAATTTTATCCATCCTTAATCCTCTTTAACCATATAATGAAAACTCTTAAATCAAAGACAAAAAATTGCTCTCCATTTCTTTCCTCTTATCCGGACTTGATAAAAGGCTTGTACAATGCTGACGTACATCATCTGAACTCATCCCAAGAAAAAAGATTACTAAACTTAATGAATGTTATCATTTTTCTTTTGTAAAGTTCTAAGACCCAACTGTTACTCCAGAAACATAAAGTTTTCCTAATACAATAGAGGAAAACGTCCTAGTGTCTGAAGCTCAACTGTTTAAGAGAGAAAAAAACTGCAACAGAATCACCCTCAAAGGGTGAAGAAAAATTTTCTTTGCAATCTGATTTAAATAGTCTCCACCATATTACCCAGTTCTTCACTACCAGCCACATTACCTGAACTCAATTCTGAAAACTTCCTGATATATTCTGGTGAAAAAAACAATTATATAGCGCAACATGACAGATTACAAACCATAATTTCTTACAGTACTTACATATGATACTAGGTTTTATACCCTCTGAAGTCTTTACTTGGTTTGGAAATAATTCTCTTAGACTAATCAATATAGGCTAGAAACCATCTGACCACCTTGTATGGCATTAAATTGCAGGAATTTATTTAGAAATGCACAAGATTTAGAAAAAGAAGATTCTCTCTTCTCCTAATGTTTGAACCACCTGGGTATTACACTCAAATGCAGACAAACAAAAACATTTATGTAGATATTTACTTAGATCATCATAGTTTCTAAAAATCAAACTCATAGCCCAGCCAATGTGGCTCAGTGGTTGAGCATCAACCTATGAACCAGGAGGTCACAGTTCGATTCCTGGTCAGGGCACATTCTGGGTTGCAGGCTCAATCCCCAGTATGGGGCATGCAGGAGGCAGCTGATCAATGATTTTCTCTCATCAAGGATGTTTCCATCTCTCTCTCTTCCTCTCCCTTCCTCTCTGAAGTCAATAAAAATATATAAAAATTAAAATAAAAATCAAACTCATAGAGGATATTAGAAAAAGAACTTATAACATAGGATCATTGGTTGGCCTCAGGAAGACCTCTGAAAATATAAATTTAAATACATCCATACACAAATAATTTCCCGCCCTGGAGAAAAATCCATAGCTTTCATCAGAAATAGTTCTTGACAGCCCTGCCATGTGGCTCAGTTGGTTGGAGAGTCATCCCAATGCACCAGGGTTGCAGATTATATCCCCGATAAGGGGAATCAACCAGTGAATGTATACGTAAGTGAAACAAATCAATGTCTCTCTCACCTTCTCTCTCTTCTTTCTCTCTCTCTAAAATAATCAATAAAAAAAATTTTAAAGAAATAATTCTTGACAACTAAACTATAGAAAAACAATCATTCACAACTGCCTAAAATTTGGCTGAACAGAAGTCTTACAATTACGGATTTAAAGAAGAAGCCACATGAGACTGGTAGGAAGGGCAAAGATGTGGAACAGACTGGTCCCACATCCACATGTAGTGATTAAAAATTGGGAGGAATATCTCATTTCCAAAGGTTGCCCCTGAATTGCACAGGGTCCCAGCCCCAAACCAGGCCCCCAGCCCAGGGTTCCAATGCCAGGAAAATAAGTCCCCATATCCTCTGGCTATGAAAACCAGCATGGATTGCAGCTGAGGGAGACAGAGGTTACTGGAGTCCCAGGAAGTTCCTCTTAAAAGGCCTGTGCACAGACTTACTAGGACTCCCTCCTTCTGAGCTTCAGCACTGGGGCAGCAGCTTGAAAGGCACCAGAGACATACAGGGAGGAACTGAATTGTCCGGCATCAGAGCAAGAGCTGGAGGGGCAGCTTTCTCCTAGACAGAAGTGCTAGCAGGAGCCATTGTTCCTTTTTGAGAATCCCCAAAGATCTGGCAGGCTGGCTTGATATTACAGCCTATATCAACCTGGATCACACTACTCACCCCACCCTGGTGAGTCCCTGAGACCCTGCCCCACCCAACTTGTGGGTCCACCTAAGTTGCTTCCAATGGCTTTCCCCATATGAATGGCCTGTCTTGGCTCATGCATCAGACTTTCCTAAAATCTCTCAAACAAGCAGCATCTGGCCTTAGTGTGCATCTCTTGCTAAGATGCCCCAGGCCCAGCAGTAGCAGCAACCAGTCTTAGCTCACAGCCTGCACCTCCAAATCCAGCACAAGTAGCAGCCATCTACAGATTGCTTTGTAGCTCATGCCAGTGGCCCTGGGCAGAACACAGGTAGTGGCTGACCTTGGCCTGCACCTCCTGGGAGGCCGCAGAGCCAGTGCACCCAATGGACAGCTTCAGACCACAGTGAAGCATCACCCAACCCCAACCACTTCCACAAACAACACACTCAAGAGGTAGATTCAGTGGGCACCAAAGCCACACTACAATAAGTCCTGTTCTATGGGGTGGGCTGATTCTCCACGGTGATACTCCACTGTGGTCCAACATTGGAGGTCAGTGGATGCAGCCAATCCTTGCAGCTGATCAGCTCAGGGGTAAATGCCTCCCATGGACATACCAACAGCAATCTAGGCCCACACGGGGAGCACACCTTGAGAGCCCAGAGGAGAGGGTGATCAGCTAGCCTGTGTCACTGGGTCCTACAGAATATCGATATTAAGCCACTCTACCAAGTCCGGGAGATATTGCAGCTCTACCTAACACATAGAAAAAAACACAGGGAGGCTTCCAAAGAGAGGAGACAAAAAACATGTCCCAATGGAAGAACAGAACACAACTCCAGAAAAAATAAAATAAAATAAAAATAAATTTTAAAAAAATGGAGGCAAGCAATTTACTACATGCAGAGTTCAAAACACTATTTATAAGTATGTTCAATGAACTTAGTGAAAACTTCAACAGCACAAAAAAGGACCAGACAAAAATGCAGCACACAATAACTAAAATGAAGAATAATTTACAGGGAATCAACAGGACAATAAATAAAACTATGAATCAAATCATTGATTTGGAATATAAGAAAGCAAAAAACAACCAATCAGAACAGTAAAAAGAAAATAGAACAAACAAAAATGAAGATATTTTATGAGCTTCTGAGTCAACTTCAAGTATACCAACATTTGCATCATGCTATGCCAGAAGGAGAAGAGAGCAAGAAATTCAAAACCTATCTGTAAAAATACTGAAAGAAAACTTCCCTAACTTGGTGAAAGAAACAGGCATACAAGACCAGGAAGCACAGAGAGTTCCAAACAAGATGAACCCAAAGAGGCCCACACCAAGACACATACATCATAATGAAAATGCCAAAGAATAAAGACAAAGAATCTTAAGAGCAGAAGAGAAAAGCAGTTAGTTACCTATAGGGAGTTCCCATAAGGCTGTCAGCTGATTTCTCAAGAGAAACCTTGCAGCCCAGAAGGGAGTGGCTAGAAACACTCCAAGCGATGAAAAGCAAGGACCTACAACCAAGATCACTCTAGCCTACAAAGCTATCATTTAGAATCGATGGACATATAAAGAGCTTCCCAGTCAAGGAAAAGGTAAAGGAGTTCATCACCACATAACCAGATTATATGAAATCTGGAAGGAAGGGAGGGAGGGCGGGAGGGAAAGGGGAAAGGAGAAAGGGAGGGAGGGAAGAAGAAGAAGAAGAAGAAGGAAAAGAAGGAAGAAGAAGAAATTAAGATAAAAAATGTGAACAATAAAATGGCAATAAATACATATCTATCAACAATTGAATCTAAAGTAAGCAAACAAACAAAATGGGAACACCCAGACAAGGAAAAGGTAAAGGAGTTCATCACCACACAACCAGATTATATGAAATTTGGAAGGAAGAGAGGGAGGGAGGGAGGGAGGGAGGGAGGGAGGGAGGGAGGGAGGGATGGAGGGAAGAAGGAGAAGAAGAAGAAGGAAAAGAAGGAAGAAGAAGAAATTAAGATTAAAAAAATGAACAATAAAATGGCAATAAATACATATCTATCAACAATTGAATCTAAAGTAAGCAAACAAACAAAATGGAAACAGATTCACTGATACAGAGAAATATATATTAGAAGCCCAGTGCATGAAATTCATGCATGGGGGAGGGGGGTCCCTCAGCCCGGCTTGCACCCTCTAAAATCCAGGACTAGCCCTAACCAGTTTGGCTCAGTGGATAGAGCATCAGCCTGCGGACTGAGGGGTCCCAGGTTTGATTCCGGTCAGGGGCATGTACCTTGGTTGCGGGCACATCCCCAGTGGGAAGTGTGCGGGAGGCAGCTGATTGATGTTTCTCTCTCATCCATGTTTCTAACTCTCTATCCCTCTCCCTTCCTCTCTGTAAAAAAAATCAATAAAATATATATATTTTTTTAAAAAAAGGATTTAAAATCCAGGACTACTCGGGGGATGTCCGACTGCCTCTTGCAATCTGGGACCGCTGGCTCCTAACCGCTCGCCTGCCTGCCTGATCGCCCCTAACTGCTCCCCTGCTGGCCTGATCGCCCCTTTACCTCCTCTGCCTTGGCCTGCACCCAAGACCCAGGATTCCCTCCTCTGGCTGGCCGTAGGCACCCGGGACCCGTGCTTCCCTCCCTCTGGCCGGCCGAAGGCACCCAAAACCTGGGCTAGCTTCACCCAGGCTGCAGCCACAGGCACCCGGGACCGCAGGGCGGGCGGCTTGTCTCTCTCCCGGGCTGCAGCCTGGCTGGTCCCCATTCCTCTCTCCCCAGTGTTGAGTGTCTGAGCCATTATGGTGTGAGGGCATGACAACCATTTGCATATTAGCTTTTTATTTTATGTGTGTGTGTGTGTGTGTGTGTGTGTGTGTGTGTGTGTGTGTGTGTGTGTGTATTGTTTTTTTTTTTAAATCTTCACCCAAGTATATTTTTTCCACTGATTCCCAGAGAGAGTGGGAGGAAGGGAGGAGGGGGAGAGAGAGAAAGAGAAACACTGATGTGAGAGAGAGATACATCAATTGCTTTCCTACACCACGCACCCCTACAGGGGCTGGGGAACCTGCAAATGAATTATGTACCCTTGACCTGGAATCGAACCCGTGACCCTTCTGTCTGAAAGCTGACACTTTAACCACTGAGAAAAACCAGCCAGTGCTACAGAGAATACTTTGATGGTTGCCAGATGCGAAGGAAGTTGGGGAGACTGGGTGAAAAAGGTGAAGAGATTAAGAAGTACAAATTGTTTGTTACAGACTAGTCATGGGGATATAAAGTATAGCATAAGAAATATAGTCAATAATATTCTAATGACTTTGTATTATTTATTGGGATGTAACATTTATTGGGATGATCACTTAGTAAGTTATATAATGCCTAATCACTGGGGTGTACATATGAAACTAATATAATAATGTACATGTAATTAAAACATTAAAAATCATTTAAAATAAAAGGAATAGTTCTTAATGACAAAATAAAAAAAATTTAGGCACTGCATCCAAATTTTAGAGTAAAAATTAACCATGTCATGTAAAGGTTCTTGTCTTGACAGTGCCTCACATTTTTGATACTATGGAATTAATTACTCGGTTGAGATAAATATATATATATAAGATACTGACCTTCTAAAATCAACCATAAAGATATAACTATTTTCCTAAATGCAAAACAAAAAGTATACATACCTTTTTTCCAAATCTCTTATTTTCTCTTTAAGTGGTTCAACAATCTAAAATAAAAATAACCAGTATCAGCAAAAACAGTGCTTCACCACTTTCACCTCGCTCTGATGTTCCAGATAGGTATGACATAATGCAAAACAGATTTTAATTCCTCCTACAATTCACTTCCAGTTTGAAATTAAGTTATATCACTTCAATCACAATTCTAGAATCGAGATGATAAATTGCACACTGGAACCCTTACTCCATAGATGCATAAGTCTCTGAGAAAATTAACCTTTTTACTTTCCTACCTTACTATGAACAATATTAAAGGTGGTTTAGGCTCATAAAAATAGGCAGCTCAATACCACTGGTGTCTTTCCAGGAACTAAAAATCCCCTAATTGCTGCCCACAAAAGCCTATCATCTTGTTTCTGCATGTTATCTCCAGGGAATCAGCTCTACCACAGAAATCACAGGCCGTAAGTCAATCCCTATCTGTGTTAACACCTTGAGCGTGAACAGAACAACAAGGGCAATCCAAGGGCTTCCCCAGGAATTCAGCATCTGGCTTCAAATGAAAACGAGGAACTCCTCATCCCCTCCCAGGCCCATGTTGCAATAGTTTATTCTTATCTATATTTATTTGACTAAAACATAAGCAATTACTTTAAAATATAAGGTATATTATCAACCAAAGGAACTAGCTTTCAGTGAGGGAGGTCTGTGATTTCCCTATCCGCACCTACAGATACTCTTATGTTCCAGAGTCCTAGCATCTCAGGCGGACCTTTTTCCTTTCAGCATCTGCTCAGGTGAGTGGATGCAGGTAATCACTTCCCTTTCTCTAAGGATTTCTGGAAAGGCTCACCAAAAAGTCACATAAAAGTTTAAACTCATTTTGTCTTTAAGATAGAATGTGTTTTAATAGAGCATACCTTTATAAAATGGACAAAAACTGACACAAAGATTTACCTTCAGCATAACAAGTATTATTAAGTCTCCTATTAAATAAGGGATTTTTTTTTAATCTTCACTCGAGGACATGCTTAGAGAGGGTGGGGGGTGGGGGGTGGGGGGAGAGAGAAACAACCATGTGAGAGAGAAACTTTCAGTTGCTTTCTGTATGTGCCCCAACTAGGGATCGAACCCACAACCTAGGTATGTGCCCTGAGACTAGGAATCGAACCAGCAACCTTTCAGTGCACAGGATGACACTTAACCAACTGAGCCACTCCAGCTGGGCAGGGATCATTTTTTGATAAATAGTCTCAAAATCATAGATCAGCATCAAGTTGCGACAATAAAGATACCAGCACAAGCAAAGGAACTGAAGTAGATACATATATAGAAAAAAGTAGAAGCAAAATATGGAAGAGACTACTAACCTCTTCAATCTTCCTTTCAAGTTTCATTTCACCATTTTCCTGGATAGACCTGTTGAGTAGAAAGCTACAAAACTGAGATCAATTGAAAGGCTTTATGACTTCAAGAGTTATTTATGAACAAACGTACACAACACAAACCAAAGTTTGAGACCATCTCTCTCCTTCCCAAATATCAGTCACACTAGAGGCCAAGTGGGGTCCCTCGGCCTGGCTGGCGATTGGGGTGGGGGGCAGGGGGTTGCACAGCTGGCCAGGGGGAGGGACCACAGGAGATTGGCCGGCGGGGGGAGTACTGAGGGAGATTGGCCCGCCGGGGGAGGAACTGTGGGAGGTTGACTGTGGGAGCACACTGACCACCAGGGGGCATCTCCTGTGTTGAGCATCTGCCCCCTGGTGATCAGTGTGTGTCATAGCAACCAGTCGACTGGTCGGTTGGTCTCTTAGGCTTTTATATATAGAGATGTGCCAATTCCCTCCTGAGGTGGTGCAGTAAAGAAAAATAAGTCAACCAGGAGAGGTAATCTAAATCCATCTCACACACTCACTACTGCCTTAGCATTGTTTCTACTAAATAAAATAATCTCACTTTCACATTATACCCAACAAGGGATTTTAAAGCAGGAGTTTTGTCTCTACAGGAGTACAAGCCTGACTGCTGGGCTTTCCTGGGGATTTAATACCAAATGGAGTTTTTCCAAGGAAATAAACAGAACTCCTTTAAATGGGAGCGGAACACCCGACCTAGCCACACACAGAAGCTATGTCAGAAAACACACAAGTTCTGGTGGCAGGAATTAGCTCAACAAGGACCCGCCTTGCAAAACCAACCCAATATGAAAAGCCTGGTGGGGGCACAGCAGTATTAAACTTCCAAATCCAGTTCAATCACCACATCATGACTGCATTCTTAATTTAGTTGTACTACCAAGAAAAACAACCTGATTTTTTTTCAAATAAAACTGTACTAACTGCACCAAATTTGTTTTTACAATGAACACTTACTATATTTTGATGACTTTAAAAATTAACACAAGGATTTCACTTTTATAAGTGTCCTTCCTGCCCTAGTTAGCAACACAAATAATGCCCAGTGAGGCCAGAAGATTCCTGGGGAAGGACAGGTAGTCTCAGCATCCACATGGCCTGAGCCCTGGGGCCAGGGACCAGCTGCATTCCTCGAGAAGATCCACAGAGGACAGGACACAGCCCGGATGTGTGAATAGAAAATACTCGGCTTCATTTTTAAAATTAAATCCAATTAAGCCATGATATCAATGGTGTATATGTAACAACTGAAATGTGTCCACAAAACCCAAATTATTAAAATCAATTACCTCATATTAACGTAGTTGCCCCAAACAGCTGTAAGGGAAAGAAGAAGAAAAGGTCAATATTTAAGCTCATGACATTCATGAATATCAATAAATACAATTTTAATTTTTAACCAATGTTTTTAAGTTCACTAAGTAAACTAAATTATAGCTCATAATGACATTATAATGCACACTTTTAAAATATTAAGTCCAACTAAAAAGTAAGTGCATCCCTAATTGGTTTGGTTCAGTGGATAGAGCATTGGCCTATGGACTGAAGGGTCCCCCCAGTTTGATTCCAGTCAAGGGCACATGCCTGGGTTGCGGGCTCGATCCCCAGTGGGGGACGTACAGGAGGCAGCCAATCAATGATTCTCTCTCATCATTGATGTTTCTATCTCTCTCCCTCTTCCTTCCTCTCTGAAATCAATAAAAATATATTTTAAAAAATGTAAGTGAAAACATGATCCTATATATCCCTCTAATTTTGGGATATCTCATTTGGGGTTCGGCACTCAACAGTGCAGAGCCAGTCACAAGAATCAAATACCACATGCCCAAACACATCAAGTGTTGATGAGAACAAAATCCAGAGAAGTTAAGCAATGGCCTGACGTTGTGCCTTAATTTCAACTAGAATCATCCATTCTTTCTCAGCACCTATCCCATATCGCTTAGACTATAGTGTCTGGGCTACTTGGCTGCCTCTTTGATTAAAGACACCTGCAGAGAGTGTTACCATGTCTACAGCTGGCGATCGGCAAATGTGCATAAATCAGTGGGGTACAACAGCAAAATTTCACCATGGATAACTTTGAGAAATAATACTGGACCATGAGCAAGCACTTCAAGTTACTAAACAGAGGATTATATCATACAGAAACTTCACCATGAATGAGTGGTCCTAAGTTTTATACACACTGAGCCCTTATTCGGCCACTCCCCAAATGCTGAACAACTCCCAGGGGCTACATGCTTCCAGATGCCGGAAAAAGGAGAGAAAATAACAAACATCCCCCTATTCCACCTTCCCCAACTTGAGAAAGCCTTGAGGTTAGAGCTAATCCTGGGCATCTTCTCATTGCTACTCTCTGGTACCTAGTAGGGCCTTAATTAATGTTTATTGAATAGAACTGTGTCCAAAATCATGCCCCTATAAAGAAACACACATTGTTAACACATTGCGGACCAGTAGTTTTATGGCCAGATAAGTTTCTATTGAACAAGTACAAAAAATGTTTTACGTAAATGTTAAAGGCACGCTTTAAAATTAAATACTCATTGCATTTTGAAATTATTTATTACATGTTCTTACAAGCTAATATCTTTTTAAAGTATGATGCTTTGTAAAACACTGTGTAATATGAAGCGAGAATTCTCGTAATCTGTTCACAATGTGTTAAGAAGGGACATGTTGATCCAATCAAATTATATGCTTCTTCAAGTAGAGGAGGAAACTATGACAGAAAAGAGATTAGTAAAATAACTACATAAAAAGTGGCAAGTGTGCAAGAAATGGGAGAAATTAAAATGAATCAGTACTATATTCACTATTCCTCAAAAAAGGCAGAGATTGTTTATATCTTTGGACCATGTAATTTTCTTTTGGGTATTATCCTCAAGCCATGAGTATACATACAGGATAGCTCCCTTCACAAATCATGGCCTTATTTATAATTAAAGAAAAAAAGACAGAGGGATAAACCAAAATATCTGACAATTGGGAAGCTACTATCTAAATTATACCACCATCCAATGAAAACAGAAAGCCATTAAAAAGAACCAGAAAACTATGTTGTAACATGAGAATACAGTTATGATAGTGTCAGAGGGAAAAAATATATGCAGTATGACTTCTGTTATTAAAAATCACATGGAAAAAGAAGTGTGAAAATGCCAAAACACTTGAGTTTAAATGGTGAGATGAAGAGAGACCTCCCACACCCTGCCTCCCCGCCTGGGCACCAGGACCCAGTGCTTGAGGACCCAGCACTGTGAGTGCAAGCCAGAGGTACCCCACACCCCTTCCTGCCCAGGTGCCAGGGCCGTACTGAAATTGAGAGTCAGAGGTTCCTAGGGCAGAACACTGCCTCGGGCGCCTCGGCCCACGCATGCCAGAGGGCTCTGGAACCTCACAGGGAGTCGCATACCAGAAGAACTGTGCATGCGCCCCCACTGACCCCGAGCATCTGCAGCAGACAACATCCAATTTGAACAGCAATTGAAAAAAAAAATGTAAAAAGCAGGAGAAGAGTTTAAGGGAGCTTTGGGACAACATGAAACAAAGCCGTGTCCACATAATAGGGGTGCCAGAAGGAGGAGAAGCTGAGCAAGGAATAGAAACCCTGCTTGAAGAAATAATGACAGAAAACTTCCCTGACTCAGGGAACAAAAATGTCACACAAGCACTGAGAATCCCAAACAAGAGGTACCCCAAAAAGACTCACACCAAGACACTCTGTAATACAATGGAAAACGTTAATGACAAAGAAAGAATCTCAAGGGCTGCAAGAGAGACAGAAAGGTACTTATAAGAGCTGAATTAGACTATCAGCTGATTTTTCAACAGAAACAGATCAGGCCAGAAGGAGATGGAATGAAGTATACAAAGTACTTAAAAGCAAGGGAACTATTATCCCTTTAGACAAAAAAAGGCTAAGAGAGTTTATTACCACCAAACCAGCAATGCCAGAAATCCTAAAGGGATTGGTGTAAGAAAAAGGAATAGAAAGATAAGAAGAAATACAGACATAAAGAATAAAAATGGCAACAAACAAGTACCTATCAATAATAAACATAAATGTAAATGAATTAAATGCTCCAATCAAAAGGTATAGGATGGCTGAATAGATAAGAAAACATGACTCATTTATATGCTGTCTGCCAGAGACCCACCTCAGAACAAAGGACTCACACAGACTGAAAGTGAAGGGATGGAAAAATTTTTTTCAAGTAAATGGAAATGAAAAAAAAAAAAAAAAAAAGCTATGGTAGCAATACTTATATCTGACAAAATAGACCTCTAAGTGAAGGTCATAACAAGAGATAAGGAAGGCCACTTCATGATACTAAAGGGATTAATACAAGAGGATATAACTCTAGTAAACATATATGCACCCAAAACAGGAGCACCAAAATACATTAAAAAAAAAACTTCTGGAAGATATCAAGGGAGAGATGGACAGCAATAAAATCATAATAGGGGACTTTAATACCCCACTGACACCACTTGATAAATCTTTTAGACAAAAATTCAACAAAGAAACAGCAATCCTAAATGACTCACTCAATCAGATGAAACTAATTGACATCTTCAGAACATTTCACCCCAAAGGCATGGAATATACATTTTCTCATGTGCACATAGGACATTTTCAAAGATAGACCACATACATATAAGGACACAGGCCAAGTCTCTACAAATTCAAGAAGAATAAAATTATATCAAGCAGATCACAATGGCATAAAATTAGAAATCAACTACAATAAAAACACTCAAAAACAATCAAACACATGGAGGCTAAACAGCATGCTATAAAACAATGAATGGGTTACCAAAGAGAACAAAGAAGAAATAAAAACATACTAGAAACAAATGACAATGGAAACACAACAATCCAAAATCTATGGGACACAGTGAAAGCAGTCCTGAGAGGGACGTTCTTAGCACTACAGGCCTACCTCAAAAAACAAAAACAAACACACACACACACACACACACACACACACACGAAAAACTGGTAATAAATTATCTAACCCTACAACATAATTAGAAAGAGAGCAACAAGAAAAGCCCAGAGTAAGTAGAAAGAAGGAAATAATAAAGATCAGAACAGAAATAAATGGCATAGAGACCAAAAAACAAACAAACAAACACAAAAACAAAAGATCAACAGAACCAAGAGATGGTTCTTTAAAAGGATAAACAAGATTGATGAACCTCTAGCCAGGCTTACCAAGAAACAAAGAGAGAGGACCCAAATAAACAAAATTAGAAATGAAAGAGGTAAAGTGACAACCAACCCCACAGAAATACAAAGGATTAGTTTAAAAAATGCTACGAACATCTACTAGGATATTCCAGAAAACTGGAGAACCTAGATGAAATGGACGTATTTCTAGAGAAATACAATCTTCCAAAACTCAATCAGGAAGAATTTAAAAAAATAGGCCAATAACTACTGGTGAAATTGAAGCAGTAATCAAAGAAACTTCCAGCAAACTAAACTGTGGTCCAGATGGCTTCACAGGGGAATTTACCAAACATTCAAAGAACTAACATCTACACATCTCAGACTATCACAAAAATTCCAAGAGGAAGGTAAACTTCCAAGCTCTTTCTATGAAGCCAGCATTACCCTAATCTCAAAACCATGTAAGGACCCTACAAAGAAAGAGAATTACAGGCCAGTATCCCTGATGAACATAGATGCTAAAATCCTCAATAAAGTATTAGCAAATTGCATCCAGCAATATATTAAAAAGATCATACACCATTACCAAGTGGGATTTATTCTGGGGATGCAAAGCTGGTACAATAACCACAAATCAATAAATGTGATGTATCACATAAACAAACTGAAAGACAAAAATTACATGATCATAACAATTGATGCAGAAAAAAGATTTGACAAAATCCAACACCCTTTTTTGATAAAAACTCTCAGCAAAGTGGGAATAGAGGGATCATACCTCAACATAACAAAAGCCTTATAATAGCAGACCTACAGCCAACATCATACTCAATGGGCAAAAACTAAAACCATTTCCCCTAAGAACAGGAACAAGACAGGGCTGGCCACTTTCATCACTCCTGTTCGACAGAGTACTGGAAGTACTCTGGAAAAGAAGAAGAAATAAAAGGCATCCAAATTGGAAAAGAAGAAGTAAAACTGTCATTATTCATAGATGGCATGATATTGGTACATAGGAAAACCCTAAAGAATCCATCAAAAAACTACTAGATTTAATAAATGAATTTGGCAATGTAGCAGGATACAAAATCAACACCCAAAAACCTTTGGCTTTTTAATACAATGATGAATTCTCATGAAGAGAAACTAAAGAATCAATCTCATTTATCATTGCAACAACAAAATTAAGATACTTAGGAATAAACTTAACCAAGGAGGTAAAAGACCTATACTCATAAAACTATAGGACATTGAAAAAGGAGACAGAGGAAGATATAAACAAACTAGATGCCCGGTGCATAAAATGCATGCATAGGGAGTTGGGGTGTGTCCCTCAGCCCAGCCTGCACCCTCTCCAATCTGGGACCCCTCCGGGGATGCCTGGTGAGATCGTGCCTAAACAGGCAGTCGGACATCGCCTCTCACAATCCAGGACTGCTGGCTCCCAACTGCTCACCTGCCTGCCTGTCTGATTGCCCCTAACCACTTCTGCCTGCCAGCCTGATCACCCCCTAACCACTCCCCTGCCAGCCTGATCGACGCCTAACTGCTCCCCTGCCAACCCGATTGCCCCTAACTGCCCTCCCCTGCTGTCCTGGTCACCCCTAACTGCCCTCCCCTGCAGGCCTGGTCCCCCCACAACTGCCCTCCCTTGCAGGCCTGGTCCCTCTCAACTGCCCTCCCCTGCTGGCCTGATCGCCCACAACTACCCTCCCCTGCAGGCCATCTTATGGCGGCCATCTTGTGTCCACATGGCAGTGGCCATCTTGTGTGTTGGAGTGATGGTCAATTTGCATATTACCTCTTTATTATATAAGATGGAAGAATATACCATGTTCATAGACTGGTAGAATCAACATCATTAACATGTCCATACTACCCAAAGCAATCTATAGATTCAGTGCAATCCCCATTCAAGTACCAACAGCATATTTCACAGATCTAGAGTAACCTCTCCAAAAATGTATATGGAGTAAGAAAAGACCCCAAACAGCCGCAGCAATCCTGAGAAAGAAGAACAAAGTTGGAGGGATCACAATACCAGATATCAAGTTATATTACAAAGTCACTGTCCTCAAAACAGCCTGGTACTGGCACAAGAACACAATGGAGTCAAGACAGTCTCTTCAATAAACGGTGTTGGGAAAATCTGACAGATACATGCAAAAAAAATGAAACTAGACCACCAACTTACACCATACACCAAAAATACACTCAAAATGGATAAAAGACTTAAATGTAAGAAAGGAAACCACAAAAATTTTAGAATCCATAGGCAGCAAAATGTCAGAGATATCTTATAGCAATGTTTACCACCACATCTCCTAAGACAATGGAAATTAAGGAGAAAATGAACAAATGGGACTACATCAGAATAAAAAGCTTCTGTACAGCAAAAGAAACCATCAACAAAATAACAAGAGAGCCCACTGCAGCGGGGAACATATTTGCCAATGTTACATATGATAAAGGTTTAAACTCCAAAATGTACAGGGAACTCATACAACTTACCGAAAGGAAGATAAACAATTCAATCAAAAAATGGGCAAAGGACCTAAACAGACGCTTCTCCTAAGTCAGTGATTCTCAACCTTTCTAATGCCGCAACCCTTTAATACAGTTCCTCATGTTGTGGTGACCCCCAACCATAAAATTATTTTCGTTGCTACTTTATAACTGTAATTTTGCTGCTGTTAATGAATCATAATGTAAATATCTGTGTTTTCCGATGGTCTTAGGCTCTACAACAGCAGTTCTCAACCTGTGGGTCGTGACCCACAGGTTGAGAACCACTAGCAGAGTTCCCAAAGACCATCGGAAAACACAGATATTTACATTATGATTCATAACAGTAGCAAGATTATAGTTATGAAGTAGCAACGAAAATAATTTTATGGTTGGGGGTCACCACAACATGAGGAACTGTATTAAAGGGTCGCGGCATTAACAAGGTTGAAAACCACTGTCTTAAGTGGATGTACAGAAGGCCAAGAGGCAAATGAAAACATGCTCAAAGTCACTAATCATCAGAGAGATGCAAATCAAAACAACAATGAGGTACCAGCTCACACCTACCAGAATGGCTATTATCAACAAATCAACAAATGACAAGTGCTGGTGAGGATGTGGAGTAAAAGGAACCCTCGTGCACTGCTGGTGGGCAAACTGGTGAAGCCTCTGTGGAAAGCAATATGAAGTTTCCTCAAAAAATTAAAAACAGAACTCCCATTTGACCCAGTAATTCCACTTCTATGAACATCCCAAGAAAACAGAAACACCAATCAGAAAGGATATATGCACTCCTATGTTCATAGCAGAACAATTTATAATAGCTAAGATTTGGAAACAGCCTAAGTGCCCATCAGCACATGAATGGATTAAAAAACCATGGCACATCTACACAATGGAATAGTATGCTGCTGTAAACAAGAAAGAACTTACCATTTGCAACAGCATGGATGGACCTGGAGAGCATTATGCTAAGCGAAAGAGCCAGTCAGAAAAAGGTAAGTATCACATGATCTTACTCATTAGTGGAATATAATGAACAACATAAACTGATGAACAAAAACAGATCCAGAGACATAGAAGCATTGAACAGATCATCAAACCTCAGAGGGAGGGGGGGGGTGGGTGGGTGGGGGTTAAGAGATCAACCAAAGAACTTGTATGCTTATAAGCATAACCAATGGACACAGATAACGGGGGGTTGAAAGCCTGGGATGGGGGGGGGGCAGTGGAGGCTGGCTGGGAGAGGTCAATGGGGGAAAAGGGGAGCATATGTAATACTTTCAACAATAAAGAATTTTTTTAAAAAATAAAATAATTAAAAAATAAATGGTGAGGTACTTTCTTATTTGTCCCTGAATTTACACATTTACCTTGCTTTTTAAAAAGGAGGGAAAGGATTTTTTAAACTCTTGCTAAAGTCCTGTTCTCAGTCTCTTCCTAGACAATTTGTGAACATGTTGGTCAATCCTCAGCTCACATAGCAAGTGATGTCACTGATACCGCTGTAATTAGCTAGTTATTAATAATAGAAAAGGAGCAAAAGGAAGGCCAGACATTATAAACATGGATGGCCACCTGGGCAGCTTCACTAGGAAGCTGGAACATTATAGTCTCCGGGGAACCACCAGCCTAGTCCCTCCAGATCACTGGGGGAAGGGGCTGGACAAAGGGGAAATGGACGCATGCAAAGTAAAGTCAGAGTGAAGTAGGGAAGGTGCCTGTCAGACAAACCTGGGAACAGAGATCATTAGCCAAAGGGGGTGGGGCCATTTGCAAGCCCTCAAAAGTTTGGGAATACATAGTCCCCCAGACAAAGCAGCTCCCACTCTTGTTCCTTGGGCTTTGCTCCTGCCCATGTTCCCTTCATAGCCATGTGTTCCTAGAAGCCGCACACAATGGACTGATGAACTGCAGGTGGGAATGCAAACTAAGCTAGCCTAATGCTGGACTGGACCGTGTAAACATGGAAAGGAAACTCTGGGCAACGATCCTGGCCAGTGTGGCTCAGTTGGTTGGGCGTCGTACCATGCACATGCCCCAGGCTGCAGGCTCATCCCTGGTAGGGAGCATGCCAGAGGCAGCCCACTGATGCTTCACTCTCACATCAATGTTTCTCTCTCTTTCCCTCTCTCTTCCTCTTTCTCAAAAAAAAGAAAAGAAAGAAACTCTGGGCAACAGCTTTAACCCTAGCTCTGCTGAAAGCAAAACAGGACTTCTTCCTTGGCAGGATGGAGGGAAATGAAATGGGACCTTGGAAACTCACATGTTTGATTACACAGAAATAAAGTTTTCTACGATATCTCATTCTCCCGTGCGAGTCTCAGACAATTCCTTTTCTTGTGACATCACAAGAACTCCACTTCCCCTGGCAACACGTGGGGACAAGGAGAACTCTTTACCTATAACATCACCACCAAAACAGAGCCCCAAAGGTCAGTGACTGGCCAAACCCCAGGGTATTTTTTCTACTGTGTATCTCAAGTAAAAAAAAAAAAGTATCATTTTGGCTTGTCAACATACACTGGCAGCCAGTGCTACAGAGAATACTTTGATGGTTGCCAGATGCGAGGGAAGTTGGGGAGACTGGGTGAAAAAGGTGAAGAGATTAAGAAGTACAAATTGTTTGTTACAGACTAGTCATGGGGATATAAAGTATAGCATAAGAAATATAGTCAATAATATTCTAATGACTTTGTATTATTTATTGGGATGGGCAGTTGCAGGCCTACAGGGGAGGGCAGTTGGGGGCGACCATGACTGCAGGGGAGGGCATTTAGGGGTGACCAGGCCAGCAGGAGAGCAGTTAGGTATTGATCAGGCTGGCAGGCAGAAGCAGTTAGGGGCAGTCAGGCAGGCAGGCAGGCGAGCGGTTGGGAGCCAGCAGTCCTGCATTGTGAGAGGGATCGGGCCTAGACAGGCAGTTGGAAATCCCTCAAGGGGTCTCAGATTGGAGAGGGTGCAGGCTGGGCTGAGAGACACCACCCCAGCCCCCGTGTACAAATTTCATGCACTGGGCCTCTAGTAAATTTATAATCCCTTACCACTTTGGCCTCGTGCGTTCCTCTGTCAGCGACCCTAACAGGGTAAGGATAAAAAAAAGAGCATTCTTTTCTTAAACTATTCAAAAATTGTCACAGCCTTCTCAGCTCAGTGGTGGGCTGGAC